>NC_065880.2:14319406-14947024 GCF_932274485.2 Patella vulgata | reverse complement strand
AAGGTATATATCAGCATAGTTACTTATTTTAACAATGAGTGACATCGCCAATAGTCTGAGGGAACAGTCAATTCTCGTTAATGATCAATTTAAATGATATTTACAATTAATTAATAAATCCAAGCGATATCATCATTGGTTTATTGTTCCCTTATACGCCATTAGCACATTTATACGTTATAAAAGTACGCGGGAAAATAAAAATGATTGAATAAAATGGGGTTTAACGTCCTACTTTTATGCACAAACCGGGATAATGAAGACCGGATAATAAAAACACATTTTAACACAATTTTCATTAACAAATATATATATATATATATATATATTTTTAATTGGAGAAATGTAAATTTGTTCACTCAAAGACCGGAATAAATTTAGTTTAGGTTTTTTAGAATAATAACTTGTATATAGTTTTTTTCGTTGATCAAATCAAAATAGTCGTTAAAAAGGAGATATTGGAGAGATAATTAAGAGACTTTTGGTCAACATAATCGTAGAAAGTCAATTATATCGTCATTATTTAAAACCAATCGGCTTTTATTTTCCCTTCTATTATGGTCGCTTTTCACTTATTTCCAGATTAATTACAACTTAAGCCAAGTCTTGCCAGAGAGATCAACAAAAACATAAAATTGGAGATAGTGTTTCACGAGAAAAAGTAATAGAAGTTGAAAAACTGCACTTGGCTCATATCCGTAGAGCCGCGTCGTTCTGCTCCTCCCAAACTGTTTTCAATCTTCGACAACAATATGACGGGAAATAAGTATATAGGAGACTCCATTAGTCCACGTCTCGCTTCGATAGCTTAAAAATACCACGTTACTTGTAGCCGGTGATAACCCAAACATTTGCCATCAAGAAGCAACTCGGTTTATTAGCATGAAAGGGGGACAAGACAAGCTAACAACCACGAAACGTACATCGTAACTTGAGTGACAGGTGAAATGCCTTAGTTTGACAGGTATCAATAAAATGCTTATTAAGTTCGAGTGAATTTCAATACATTTGTCAAAAATATTAGATGCCTTTTTTCATCCAACAACTTAAATTAGACGACGTTAAAGAGAACAAGTTGTTGTCTCTAATTTCTGGAACAGGATACGATCAAGAAAATAGATTTTCAATAATCGTATTTAATTGTTAAATGGTGTTATAGACAATACTATATACTTATCCGACCTTTTAACATTTCCATCTTTCTTAATAACACTAACAGTTTATCAAAATGTAATTCTAATTAATTCCCCAATAAAAATCAAGAGAACCAAAACATACCTTTTATTCTACCACCTTTTCTCTGAAAATAACTGGCACACGTCGCCGCTGCTGCTTGGCTGAAAGGCCCGTAAGGTCCCATGGTGGGGGAGAAGTACCCATTGCCCTCGGCCCCCTGATTAAAGTTCGCATAAGAGCAGGCTGATGGGAATTCGTATTTACAATGAGGGTTCACTTGGGGGTAGTTATACCCCGTTCTAAAGGGATAACTTCCACCCTCCCCAAAATATATCATGTCCATTCTTTTATCCACTTCGACGAAATTACCATATAACAATTTTCAAAAGTTCAGCTAGTACACAAAAAAGTCCGAGCAAGTTTCAGTTGGTGAAAAACACAAATCAGTTATAACTTTGCTGTATCTCTTCCAAAATGACTGGCAATTGTTCAAAGTGCTAAAGAACAGCTTTATCTTCCCATTAAAGTTTATTAATCACTTAATTGAATAATGATTGTTAATCGTTTCGTAGTCCAAGTCTCATCCGTAAAAAACAACAACAAAAGGCAGATGCACTATGTTTAGAAGCTGCGACAACACTGAAAACTTTAGTCCACACAAGTTATTCAACACAAGCTATCAAATAAATGAGGCTCTCTCCCACCGGTGTAAATTACTGTCTTGCCAATGGACATGAATTTTCATGTGCCCATTAATGAAGGAGACAAATGGCGAAATGGTGAGCCCTCTTCTCTTTACTGCGATGGAATGCTCATCATACATACAGCAAGCACCGAGATCAGCATGCAAATCCAGAATTCGACACCTCGGCGAGGTTTGTCTTCTGATTAATACATGTGCGTTGCGGTGAGACGAGAGAGAACGCTTGTTTCACAATTAGTGTTAATTTCTTCACGAGTACCGTCAAGTGACGCACGCTTTAACCGACTCAACTTCTAGCTGTACATGTGTTGTATTAATAGCAAGAAAGATGTTGAGAAAAGTCTTAACACTGCCTGATCAAGCCCTTCAGCAAATCTTGAGATCAGATAGGCGTAACTAACAGAGAAACCAACGTTGGTACTTATAATACACGCTTATAGTCGGTCTGTATCCTGGACATCTACATGGAATCTACGAACCATTCCTACACTAATCAATCATTATATCTAAACTCATATTCATTGAAACTGACAAACGCCAATTGATGCCTCGTCGTTCAACCGAATAAAAATAATGCTCTGACTTCAGTCGACGACCGACGTATATAAGAGGAAATGGCATGCGTATCGCTTTGAAAACTATTTAAATAGTGTCTATTACGTGTTCATTAAGAGTATTTTATTGATATGTGCAGTTTTCATATTAAAATATCATTATTTTCATAAAGAAAAAAAAGAGAAAGACATAAAAAATGAATTTCTTATCAACTGTTGAAATCGATACAATGTGATACAGTCTATTGTATGGAATAATTTACCTATTTGGTAATTTACCTTTCAAATATGCCGTTTTATATTTGAAACTGGTGGTTGACTGCACATAGTATAGGTAAAATATATTCAAGAACAGATTATTTCAATAGAATATAATAAATTTCTTCAGGTGTGTCTTCAGGTGTGAAGAATTATATATCGACATTAAACCACATATGTATGATGGTCTACGTAAACCACAGAAACGTGTGACATTTTATAGAAATCATGGAAACAAAAAACAAAATTTGAAGAGTTTTGCGACAAATTCACACCAAGCATGCTTATACCGTCTCGAAGACTGGACTACCCTTAAGTTTAGGAAGTACTTAAGTTGAAAACTCGTTCGGTCAAAATTATAAAGATTTTTTTTTACCAAACATTTTAACTTGAAATCGACACCTGGCCAATTAAGAAAGTTTAAACAAAATTTCCCAAGGTACCTATATTTACTAAAGAACAATTGGCATCAACACAAATTTCTTTTATAATTTTAATTTATCCAAATAAAGGAAAAATGAATCGATTTCCCCTTGGTTTGAAATGAACAAATGCGATGCAATTGTGACGGTTTGTCTTTTAGCAGATGTAGAAGTTGTCGTTTATCAAGGGAATGGGAATTGTCTATGGAGCTATTTCATTTTTATAACTGCGTTTTTAAAATATAAAAAGCTTTGATGCTGTGATAATGGTGACTAATATAATGTAAATATACTTTTAAGGTGCTTGATAATCTCGTCAATATTACTGATGAGTGGTAAAAATCTCGAACACAAATTTTCCTGCTTCTGAATTCCCCAGACGAACCTTCAGCGAAGAATGTAGTCGGCTTTATGGACATCTATACCATTCTCCGTCCAAATTTAATATTTTGATGGAACTTTCGATTTGATCCCGAGGTTATGGCGGGGTCTCTTTAGTGACGAGTTGTATTGCCAGAAGCGACGTCTGCTAATGGTAATAGACATGCTTAATGGCGGCCCGGCGATGAAACAAACACAAACTCTTAGTAAACTCTTTTAAGCAAATTGATACAGCTATGAGCTATAATATAAGGACGAGGGAAAATTGTCCCTTGTCGTGTTTGGTTTTATCCTGGTGCTTGCTGTTCTTGGCGAGGATTTAACAGTAATAGGAAGACGATGGCTGTTAACAGAAAACTAAGTTAACGATGCGAAATTGATTTGAGCTGTTAATGCGAGTGCTGATGCGATATCTCGTAGCAGTAATTGGCGCTTAACCACCGCACCAAAACCCCACTTGGCATCATGGATCTGTTATATTCATATTTTCTTAATAACCACGTATTAAAGTCCATAACACTTTATTGTATTGCTGACGACAAGAACGTGAGATAAGATGCGATATATTTGCCGCTAGGGGGCGGTAGCGATTCCCGCGGGATGATCGACACAATTTCCTTAACTGTGGCTCTCGACACCAAAGTCTCTTTGTACTCAAGATGGTTATCGCTTTCAATTAAATGTTGACAAATTTATGCGTCTTTGTTTTCTAACCATTAATATTATAGCCAATTGACATGACAGTAGTGATTAGGCCCACAATACACAATACACAACAAAATTGTCATCCATAACAACCACTTTCGAGTTTGCAATTATACACTATCTTAAACCCAAATATCCCGTATCTTAGCTGCCATTACAATCAAAGCCTAATTTATTTTCCAATCAAATAGGCCTTAAAAAAACAAAACAGAAATGGAAAAAATGATTCCTAAACAAATCAATCCAGTGCTCTCTTTATGTAGCTGTTTTGTAGAACTTAGAGACTTTTTAGAATAGAAAACCCGATTTCACTGGCCAAATTTAAGCTATATTTGTATTCTAACGATTTAAATTCAGGGGTGCGAGGGGGGGGGGGGTACATTTCTTATACGCCAATATTTAAAAATTTCAAATTAATTTTAGAAAAGATTTTCGTGGAGTTACTTTCAGCAAATTGGAAGTTTGGGAAGATTTCGTAATAGAATTGTTAATAGCCTGGATGGATTCATCTACAAAGTGCTCTATGGGATTTGATGATAGTAATTTTAGAGCTAGCACTGACGAGTTCGTCTGTTTTGTGATGCATTAGCATGCAGAAAAAAACAAACAACTATCTTCCTTTATTGTTTTCGTATAGCTAGTTCGATATTTTGGATTCGTTCTTATTTTAATAATTTTAACTTCAATCTGATTAAAATACAGATCTATATTTCGTTTCGTTTTTTTATACTTTCGATGGCCTACACTACATGAAGTAAAGACAAGTAAAACGAAATTTTGAACTATAAAAACGAAAAGAAATAGGATCTGTGTTTTAACCAGATTGTTTTAACTTTCACTAGCTAATTCAGTTTTTATTTTATTTTAAATGCATAAGTTCTAAAATGAACCCTACTGATACTGTGGGCTTTCTCGATAATTTTGAACCTAGTCCAAATACATCAACCCTATATAATATCTGGCGTGATCTATTTGGGGTTTTATTCTTATAATTACAATAATTATGTTATTTTATGTAATTTATAAATTAAGTCTACTCGAATGTCTTCATTATTTTTACTTAAATACAAGTAACTAAAATCCAGACGACTTTCCAAAACTTTATGAAGGGGAATAAATCTCTCCGACAACGACAAGTGACACATAGACTCGATTAAATTAGTCATTTATTGGATGTGTCCATAACGATTTTTAAAAAGTAGGGAATTTTCGGTAAAGGTAATTAAGTTTGTAGTTGTTGTTTTTTTTTATTCGAGGAGTAAAATTGGCAATCTATTATCACCCTAAACTATCTCGTAAATGTCGGTAAACACGTGGAGGTAATTTTTCTTTCCTAATTCTGAATGAACCAAATTTTCACCTTTTTGCAATAAAATCAAGGGAAATGGCGGATCGTAATCAATTTGAACAAGAAGTGACAAAGCGGAACGCGATAAAATTGGCAACTATATATTTTAGCCAATCAAATAATTTATCAGCCAAGAAGCGTTCACCATACCATATAATATAATAAGACATAAGATATTATCCCTAAACGTGCTTCATCAATTTTTGGCCGCTTTAGTTAAAATTACAGCTTTCTCAGACCACAGATAACTTATTTTTTTCTGAAGCGCTGAAAGCAAACAAGTTATTTCATTCAACTAATCAATAAAAACTAACTTGAGAAAAAAAGAAGAAAGGGTGTTAGTCCTGAGATGAGGAGAGGGAAGACATTGATATGAAATTACCAAAACAAAAAATGGAGGAAAACGGAATGTAAAAAAAAAGGGCATCTACACATCTTCAATGAAGCAAACTGCTATTTTCAGAAGTATCATCTAACAAAATAATTAGCATGGAAAATCATTAATGAAGTTTTATTCACTTTAATTAGATTTGTGCCAGCCATCGGAAAAGGGCAAGTCAATTTGAGGAGAATAGTAATAAGAGGAATAGCGAGCGAGCTAGTTGATAACTCTATGTATCAGTTCAGTGAGCTGAAAAATTGCATTATTTTTACCGACAGTTTCAAACTCGAAGGGTTTATAGAAAGATTGGGTCGAGAAGGGAGCAAAGTCGAGAAAATGCGCTAGTTTGAAAGATGGTGGCCAAATGTTGAGAAAATTAAAAGGGCGGATTGAAAAGAGAAAATAATCGAAATGAGTCCCCAGTGAAACTGTACTGGGAATAGTGAGGTCGTTTACTGACATCTAATATGACAAGTGAGTTACTGATTTCCTTTCATCCGTTCTGCATTTCTTTCATTGAAATTGATTTGATAATATTTACGTAATTTCTCAATTAATGACATCATTTATAATATATTGTGGATTGCCATGTCTGCTGGCTATATAGTTGCATTAAATATTATATTTGATGACTGCTATCAACTTGTAATAACAACACCGTTATGTTAACCCCAGTCCTTGCTTCAAGTCGCCAACTGCATCTCACAAACGGGGCAAATTCAGTTAAAATCACCAACATCAACAAAACAATACATTACTAAAAAAACAAAAAAATCTCGCACGTCAAAATATCCCCCAACAAATTTGCACACCAATTTCAGAATTCAATAATTTCACATAAAAGAATCCTATCTTCAAAACAAAAACTGATTACTTTTAAATTCAATTTATGGCATAGACAAATATTTTTTGAAACAGCGATTACTGCAGATATTGAAATAATAATTGAAATAAACCTATGACCGCATCAAAAATATTTACATTAAAGTCCTCGATCGCGATAATAAACATTAAGGTTCTTGGCAATGTAAACATTTTCTTATAAAAGCAAATAATACATTTTGAATAATAAAAATAGGGTTTATTATTTTCAAAAATAATGTGCGTTTAACGGGTTCCTTATAGAAACCAGGAAGTGTTATACTGCTTCTCAAATAACAGATAAACATTCAAATTTGTTTCCTATTTTAAAAACTTTGGATGATCTTCACTGCAGGAAGAGAAAGCAAAATTTGGACTTCAGCGAGAAAAAAACGAGACGAAATAGGACCTGTGTTTTAATTAAATGGGTGTCTGACAAACATTGCGGAGGGTAAATCTATGTTATTGCTTATTATGATCAATATATAAAACTGGTTATTTTCTAATTGAATTTTAAAACCCCCCAATAAATGAACGATTCTACTATAACTGTTTTAAAAGTAAAACTCTATGGAACTATGAAGTATCCAAGTATTCTAAAACGTACCACAACAGGTTTCACAGCATCTCGGACTTAAATCGGGTATCTATATTTGCATATTGTTTTTAGTTATATTATGTTATTTCTTTATTTAAAATGGCTCAGAAATGTAGGCCGTTAAAAGCCCTTTTATGTCATTTCATTTATTTAAAATGGTGAGGAAAAGTATGCCGTTAAAACCCCTTTTTCGTTCCATTTCATTTTTTAAATAATAGTATAGAAAAGTATGACGTTAAACCCCTTTTCTTTTCAATTCATTTATTTAAAATGGAACGGACAATGTGTTCGTATGACAATAATAACAAACTACCTTAGACTTCTGAAATTTGATGTCCCTTCTTTCTTCTTGGGGCAGACGACCGCAGGGATACAAACATTACCATTTTATAGAAAATGACAGATGATACGTAGTCAATGTATTTTAAAACTATAAAATATTCATGTTTAAAGTGACGATAAATGTTGAACTAATTCTACATCTTATCAGGTTTGTTCATTATTTAAAGAGATATTTAAATATAAATTTCATGCTCTCTGTATCGTGTATTGCGTGCTGTTTAATTGACATGTTTGAGGCTGCCCTGTTGGTACGGATCACGCGCTTCCTAAGCAACCCGACTTGCGTGTAAGTTTCACACCAAATGCTTCTTGGTTTGTAAATTGTCGGGTCTATGTGTGATAACACCTATCTATGACCAAAATATCATGAAGTCAGAGTCAAGCAGGCCTTTTACTATTAGATCGGCTACAGTTTCAAGAGTTGCCGAACTTCACAAATCAAGCGCGAGGTAAATAGTCGTCGTGTTGTTAATGGGCGGAGCGCTTGCTAATTATCTCCACCCATGAAAGATTTATCACGTAACTCCGCCCATGTGGTTCCGCCCACAACTCCGCCCATTTCTTAATTGCAACGGAATATACAGACTGTAGATGTTTTTGTGTGATTATGAACCTTAGAATAATAACTTAGATATTTAGGTACTGATACATACGATAACCATGTTGAATAAACTTTGAAGAAGAAACTTTTAAAAAAAAGGCTTTAACGATATCTTTTTTTTAAAAGTTTTATAGGCCTATGAATAAATTAAAATATTAAAGATTAGATTGTAAGAAATCTGATACGTTGAAGTTAAGTTGACATGTTTTAACACCATTCCTGTCCAGACTACTTTACTTTTAATTCTCAGCTAGACTCAATTATCAAGATCTAAATATGTATCGTTGAATTAATTTCTCGGGTAAATAATCAAATTTCAAGTATAAGTGTCAGCCTTCTTATTAAGGTTATTTTTTCTAAATAGAGACTGTACAATATATTTTAATCAAATTTGATCTTACGGTGAATAGCTATTGACAATTTAATTAACAAATATGAAGCAATATGCATAGTGTATGTTTGCTTCTAAGGGGGAATAACTGCGTTAAGATCCCAGAAAACAATATTATTATATCTATAACGGATTGAAAGAATTATGGTAAATAAAAATTTCTTGGAGTAAAATATACGACTCCATCTGCCCCTCCGCATTACACCCCCCCCCCCCGACACATACCACAAACAAACAAATAAAATTCCTAATTTATTAAAGAACAGCGATGTTGTCTCTTCCTAAAAGAAGTAATTTAGATTAAGCTAGTATCTGATGATACCTTTTCCCATTGTTGCATGAAGCTAATTTTCAAGGGCCTTAACAGCATCAACAATACGCAAGCAACATATCTAGACCCCTGATTCGATGAGCCAAGCCGTGAATGACAGCCGATAGCAAATCGATAGACCAATGCTAGAAGATTTGAATAAGACATGTTGTCAATCAAAGCTATACATGCCTTTTGTATACGCCCACCAGTTTGTCAGTTATCAATACAAAGTTTAGGATCTGTTCAATAAGCGTGATCTATAGAACACTGAACCATGGCCATAAAAGAATCAGATAAATTCAGACCAGATTATATTTGTAATTTTATTTAAGGCATTGCAATTTTATTTCGTGTAGTTGATTCCCAAATTTAAAAAAAAAATGTTTAGGAATAAATAAATAGAGAGAAATAGCAAGGTCACTTCTCTTAAAAGATGACGATTTTGTCTTCTTAGTTAGTATTTTTAACGATCAATAAGAATACCGCGTGTAGATACATTAATAGACTGGGTGTGCTTGATGACTGACAGCCTAATATTATCTCTGAAAGGACCAAGATAATATAGATTTCTAGAACTACCCCTAAAATATGTTTGACTATTGTGCCAATATAATTTCTATCAAGTAGATTATTATTTTGTCTATAATTCGACAGCATCCAGCATTGTTGTCATCTTCCCACGAAAGTCATTGGTTACCCGTGACTTTTTCACAGCAGGAGTAATTCTGGCAAGTATTTTATGCCGTATTGTCGTCTGCATGTGAACGAGGTCATTTGTAGTCATGTTGGGGGTCTGTGCCAACCAAGAGAATCGGCTGTTACAAACTGTAAATGTATCAATACTAATAATGATTATCAGATCCGCCATCTTTTTACCGTTTAAAAAAAAAACACCTGAAAAAGTTCAGAAACCCAAATTGAAATTATGACAGACGATCAACGAGTAGACGTCATAGTCTCCCCTTGCATTTAGCGCCACCAATCTTTACATTGTTTTTATGCCACAACAAAATGTCAAGACAAAAACTATTAAGATTGACATTACGGTAATTTTAAATGGCACTAAGGACTACTATCATTAGTTTTCTATTGGGAGGGGCTAATAAAATTGACAGATCTTCAATGTTTACATCTTGTTTACTTTTCCCCACCCTGTTTATGGCAGACAAAAATAAACAAGACGTAATAGAATTTCATCATTTTGTAAACAAAAACATCACATACTGAAAAATCCTGAAATTAAAATTGACCCATCTTACAAACTATTCGTCAGAATCAAAATAAATTTTATTTGTCATGAGCACATTGTATAAAAACAGCATCATGGATGTATATATTTTTCGTATGTAGCTACGCCCATTGGGAAATTGGGATTATGATCTTAAAAAAAACTAATAAAAAGTTCCTATTATGTAATATATGTAACTTAAAATTTTAAAGGGCCAATCCCGATAATTTTTTGGGGAATAAAACTGCTTAATTTTGTGTTAAAATACCTTAAAACCCTCTACCTACCTGCCGAGCAAGTAACTCAATATTTGTGAACGTTTGCAATCAACTTAAATCCGCCAGTCTTCATCTGGAAATAGAGACCGGTGTCTCAAACTGTCTTATATGGTGTCTGGATAAAACCAGACCTTTTTTTATAAAAATAATGTGTAGGTGAAATTTACCGTCGGTTATAAAGTACAGCGCATGGGCCATTCACTGTATAGACCTCTCAAGAAACGGGAATCGATTATCAGGTCACCCAACGAAAATAATGACCCGAAATCTTAAAAGGGTTACGTGTCCGGATAAGCAGTTTTGATGTTCACGTCCAAACGACTCAATATTTTGAGCTGAAATTTTGAGACAAGGTCGATACACCATTCCTATATATTTTGGTGCTTATATTTTATACGTACTCGGACTTTAATTTTTGAGACCCTGTTCTAATCGGGATAGTCCCTTTAATTATAACAACCATATCCCAATATAAAATAATTACTTAAATGTTCAACTTTAATAGTCCATATAGAGGCCCTTTTGGATTATATATAAGTATATTATCCATAGATGAAGCAGTTAGGGTATACAGTGGACTCTGTCAAATCCGACATCGTACGGGATCGTTACAATATGTCGGATTACTCAAAAGCTTTTTTGGCTGAAGTAATAAGGAAATAAATCGGGACATGAAAAAGATGTCGGATTTCACAGACAGTCGTAATATTCAGATGTCGGATGTTACAGAGTTCACTGTAGATATTTATGGCTGACATATTGCATGCGTGTTATTGTATTATCTTAAGCGATAGATTAATACAGGGTTTTTTTTTAAGTTGAGAAAAATATACTCAAGCAAGAAAACCACATAAAAACGAACAAAATCAATAAAATGAGATAAATATATAATAAACGTAAACGATAAAAATATAGACAACACGTGACAACAAATAAAATAATAAAAAGGGTTCACATACCATTATCATCTTGTTTAACGTTTCCATTTGTATTCGTCATAACTGAATTAAAGAAGAGAAAAACACACAAAACTTAAAGAATGTTAAAAAGGTAATATAAGAGAGGAAGCTATGAATATATGTTTTTAGAATAAGCTAGGTTATATTCGAATTAAACAATCTTTATTCTTGAATGGTAACAATAACAAAGCAATCAATAGAAGTCATTAGATATACTAGAATGATCAAAGATTATCCATTATCTTATAACTCTAATGACATCAGGTATTAATGAGTTGGTTTTGTCTCCCAACTTAAAAGAACCATTTAAATACAATGGAGCGGTAGCTGTCTGTACCGAAAAAAATAAAATAATAAATATTCCATTACATATCTCAGAATGCAATCCGATATATTGGCCATTTCAATGTCAATTATTTTAAGAAACACTTAAAGCTGTATTCACTTAGTGCAAGAAATACACATTCTGTAAAAGCAACCACCCCCCCCCCCCCCCAAAAAAAAAAAACCCAACAAAATCCGCCAAGATATCCTCTGTTCCGAGTACATACAGTTATATTTGTAAACCTATCAAAATTAAGTGTTAATTTCATACGCGCCGTGGAGGTTAGAATTAAATAGCCTTAATTCAAAATTTTTTAGTCAATATCAGTGGAAATAAAGCAGTGTAATGTTAATATACATGTCTTGGAAAGCCATGTACATGTTAAGATGTAAGCTATGCTATGGTGCCCATTAGTTGGATTGTAGCAAGTCAAATATATTAAGTAGAAAGTGTACAGATATGGTTGAAATGTTCCCAGACAGGAGTAGCTTCCCTTTTAACCTTCATGAACTGTAGGATTTAAGGTCAGCCCACACTAAGGATTATTTGTTTGCGGTAGCTCCCTACAAAGCATCACAATAAAAAATGTATGACGAAATATCGAATTCGTGAACTTAATAGCAATGAAAATTATTGACTCATTGGGCATTGCCACGATTATGAGTGGCAGTGTTCATTCAGAGGTCTGTCTATATAGCTAATTAAAATATATTCAGTAGATACAAACGTTTTTTTCTAACAGAAAGTACCAGGTCTAATCTGGATACAGACGGGTCAGACCAAGGTAACTGACCGTAGCAATGGTTAATGAGCTGATAATAACCCTGTCCACTACTTCAAGAATATGTAAATCATGGGCGGCGAAAATTCGATTTATCTTTGACAGATTGTTTGGGTTATTGGTGACCAGAAATCGTTAGCGCGTGCTACCTTTTATATTTAAGCTACATTTTTTTTAAAAAATGAGGAAGGGAGGGGGTGGGCATCGGTGCCCGATATGTGTGTAACATAGAAAATATTGTAACATAACAAACAATGCGTTGAGGTTTTATACTTCAAAGCCATTTTTGTATATATTTAAACACACATTGTTTCAAAAATATCGTTTTTTTATAGGTATGGCCATTCTTAAAAACTGAATTCCTTTGATATATAACTGTACTGAGTGAACTAGATCAGTCAATACTGAATACAAAAATTTGGTTTAATAATAGTCAGCTATTGTGTTATATTATGTTTTACATTTTTATAGCAATAATAGTGTACATTAATATTATATGTTTGACCCACGAGAATAAATAGGATAGGGCTTAAGCATGTTTCGTTGCATTTTCATGACGTTTCCGGAAACTGCGGTCATAAATGTCTGAAACGTCATTGGCCACTACCAGAAACCAAACGTCAATCATATTTTCACCCGAAATTAAATGTTTTCTATTTGCAGCATACACAGGACCTATCCTAATACTAAATAAAAAACACGCTCCCTTTATAATTTGGCTACCAAAGGCACGGAGAAGTGGTTATTATGTGGCCAAATGTACCCAACGACTTAAAGCATTGTTTAATTTGCATAAATATTCTTTCAACATTATGCATATTTTGGTTTTATTCTGAAGTCGCTTAAAGTCTTGATATAATTTTCTCTGTTTTGAAAAAAATGGTAGCGTCTGTTATTGACTTTTTCTCAGACGAGAACTTGTTTTCCGCTTTTTTGTATTAAAGATATTGCCCATTTTAAAAGTAAAATGGTGTCTTCAAAGTGAATTGTTCAGTAGTCTTGAGAGAGTCACCAAAACATAACGATCAAATAAATGTACAAATATCAATAGTTAAATGGGCGTGGAAAATGTTAAGACTAGAAATGAAACGAAAGGAATTGATTGACTGATAGATAAGGATCGCCTTTTGGGAAATATCAAAATTTATAATTCATGATGTCTTCTTTAAAACGAAAAGTCGATAAACCTAACTATCTCGATCAATGACTATAAACATTATCTAAACCCCATTATTACATTGTGAACAAAACAAAGAATAGAAAGATTTGAATGATATTATAAATAATTTATTTGTCTTGTGTACCAGCATGAAACTATCCAATTAGCAAACACCATACAACAAACATGCGATCACCATCTAGACTTCTACACACGATCTTCTTATCCCCTGATATCCATATAATATATCACATTTACACATTATATAATTATGTTATATCTACTCGGGTTACACATACCAAATAGTGCTACCCATATGGGGATTAAAGGACAGGTGTGTTATCTCCCCTTTTTGTTATTTTTGGGAGAATCGTTTTCCAGTTTGAAAGATCTTTGAAGTGTCAGCACATTTTCTTAAATCTTATTGGACTTTTTGTATTTGACAATTATTATTTTCCAACTAAACTTTTAGTCCTTGCATAAACCACATCGACTCACTTTACTATATCCCCTGGGCCCTGTTTCTCAAAATCTTAACTAAAGACAAAATCCAAATTTTAGTAGATACTTCCATTTTGATTGGCTAAGCACTAAAATCAATCTAATATTATCCAATCAAATTACTAAAATTTGGATTTTATCTTTGTTAAAATTTCGTAAAACAGCCCCCCTGATATATTAAAGTTACTGATATACCACGCCTGGCCCCGGGTTCACAAAGCATTCTCAGACTTAAGTTAAGAATTTACTCAACTTTCAATCACTGTTTATGAGAAATATCTTTGATCCAGAAACACAAAACTTTGCACATAGTTTCTTATTGATGCATTTGATACAACAAAAGCTTTATAAAGGACTATATTATAGTTAAAATAAGGTGAACAATTTTGAGTTAATTCTTAAGTCTGAGAATGCTTTGTGAACTTGGGGCCTGCTCAATTTACAATCTACAAATATCTATTCACTTCACTATCTTGTGGTATATAATGACTTTACAATCCCCTTTACATACCACACCTACTGACTTCACTATCTCCTGGTATACCCTATCTACTGACTTCACAATCACCTGATCTACTCACATTCCTGGTATACCACATCTACTCTCTCTCTACAATCCCCTGATCTAATCGCTTTACATTCTCCTGGTATACCACATCTTCTCACTTTACAATCCCCTGGTATACCACATCTACTCACTTTACAATCCCCTGGTATACTACAGCTACTCACTTTACAATCCCCTGGTATACCACATCTACTCACTTTACAATCCCCTGGTATACTACAGCTACCCACTTTACAATCCCCTGGTATACCACATCTAATCACTTTACATTCTCCTGGTATACCACAGCTACTCACTTTACAATCCCTTGGTATACCACAGCTACTCACTTTACAATCCCTTGGTATACCACAGCTACTCACTTTACAATCCCTTGGTATACCACATATAATCACTTTACAATCCCCTTGTATACCACAGCTACTCACTTTACAATCCCTTGGTATACCACAGCTACTCACTTTACAATCCCTTGGTATACCACATATAATCAC
This sequence comes from Patella vulgata, assembly GCF_932274485.2. Taxonomy (NCBI): domain Eukaryota; kingdom Metazoa; phylum Mollusca; class Gastropoda; family Patellidae; genus Patella; species Patella vulgata. The sequence continues at coordinate 14,931,696 of NC_065880.2, read as the reverse complement.
TTTACAATCCCCTTGTATACCACATCTACTCACTTTACAATCCCCTGGTATACCACATCTACTCACTTTACAATCCCCTGGTATACCACATCTAATCACTTTACATTCTCCTGGTATACCACATCTAATCACTTTACAATCCATTGGTATACCACATCTAATCACTTTACAATCCCCTTGTATACTACATCTACTCACTTTACAATCCCCTGGTATACCACATCTACTCACTTTACAATCTCCTGGTAAACCACATCTACTCACTTTACAATCTCCTGGTATACCACATCTACTCACTTTACAATCGCCTGGTATACCACATCTACTCACTTTACATTCTCCTGGTATACCACATCTAATCACTTTACAATCCCTTGGTATACCACATCTAATCACTTTACAATCCCCTTGTATACCACATCTACTCACTTTACAATCCCCTGGTATACCACATCTACTCACTTTACAATCTCCTGGTAAACCACATCTACTCACTTTACACTATTAGGGATATTACTTGCTTATTTTAAATCGCCAATATATATTCCAACTACTCATTTTTTTTAAAATGAAATTCTAGATCTGCCAAAAGGATTAGTTTAATTAATTTACACCCGGGAGGATGTTTTCATACAGTAATGTCGTATGGCTTCAGGGAATGTAACACTGATACTTTATGTCTAATCTAATATAAATATCTTACGGTTATTACTATACATCTCAATAAAATCTTCATGGAAATTTGGAATCTGAGTACCTGGATATCATGACAACACAATTTCAATTTGTGCTGTATCATTGTGTTAAGTGTAATAATAAACGTGAATATGTGCATTATATAAAACCGAGGTGGCATCGTATTACCTAATGTGGTATCACTAACTATATACCGATTACATACATATTCAGCATATAGTCTAGTAACTGAAGCTTAACCACCTCCACTCAAATTCTTGATTCATTTTATTGCCAGGGTGTAAAATATTTTGAAGTAAATAAAAAATATTACCCCACCCTACATTGTTTTGGAGGTGGAGTGAGAAATTAAACCTAGATATAATTACCAAGTATATAACAGATTATACAAAAAACGAATCTATCTATATCAAGGTGTTGGCCAAGGGGCAGCATATTATTGACTTTGTGCTGGAAAGATGACTCTATATTTATACCAAACTGGCGCGTAACTAAATTTCTACAAGATGCACTTAAATTATTTTAACCAGTTTATGTTGGGTTTTTTTTTCATCATATTACAAACTACCATGGACAGTCTACAGAAAACTGGATCGTACACAAAAAGATCGTTTTGTAAAAGGTATTACGGCAATTTACATCCAAAAGGCATTACCGTCGTTTGATATCGGAGAAAATTCATTTCTCACTGTTTCGTAAAGATGGCAAGTTTACTATCTGATGGAAGATAAAGTTCACCCAAAACAGTTGAGACTTCGGTACTTAAGAATTAAGACCACCCCCTTCTTTATTTAAATTTAGTTCGTACCAGGCTTTAACTGGTATGAAGATGAAAACAACATCAAAGTACTATACAATTTGACAATATACTAATGCACTCGATGAATGGTTTGTCTTATCAGAAATCTAACTACTTCCAAAATAATAGTTTCGTGTATTTTTTTTTTCTTCCTTTTATGTCTCTTTTTTGGTGTGTGTGTTTTTCAGAGGATAACTGATGTATTTGAAAGGGACTTATTAAAAAAATGATTGTTTGTATTGACAAAACAATATGATGTAGAACAGATTGTGCGAACCTAGGCTTAATATTAAATCATAGTCGTATCTCGTCAAGCATCTGTGTCAGCCATTTTATTATGCTAATTAGCTGTATAATTATATGTCAATAAACAATAAATATGGTTTCGTATTTAGATTCTAATTCAAGTAGATAATACATTTTAATTGCGCCCATGTGGAGTCCATTAACTGTCTTCAAGGTGATAAATATCTTATGTTTTAACTCATAAGTTAAAATTATAAGGGGGGTTGGATGGCCGAATGGTTAGCACGTGCGCGCTGTATCATAAGGACTGTCATTGAGTCAACTGGCGTGGTTTCGAATCAACGGTTGTACGTGACAAGAAGTAGGGTCGCCTGTCCAGCCTCGTGGGTTTTCTCCGGGTTCTCCGGTTTCCTCTCACTGCTAAAGACCCCTACGCGCACGCGAATTATTGAAATAAAATTAAAAACCATATGTTAGTCCCGAAATGACCTTGTTTGTGTCGAGTAGACGTTAAACCCCATTTCTCTCTCTCTCTCTCTCTCTCTCTCTCTCTCTCTCTCTCTTTAAATTATAATATAATTTTCTCTTATTCGAATGTGGGTTTAGATTAGCCTACTTGATTTGTTTATTTTCTTCATTAAACATAATATGCATCGTATTAACGATTCATAATTTGTTGTTGTTGAAACTGGGTTGAATATAGAAAACAATAGATGCTGAGCCAGCACAACGTAACCCAATAATATATCGTTCAATAATTTCCTATGATTCAACAACATTAATGAAGTGGTGAACAATAGTTACGAAAGGTAATTTTATTGATTTATATAAAAAATAATGACCGATTATAAAAGGTGGATCAACTTGTGTGACATTGAAAGATTCCCACTACTTTGGTTCGTGTCATTATATAAAACAGAGATATATCATGCGCGTGGCAGGGTATGCTTAGAACATACTATTCCATTTAACATTTGAGCAGTAAACAAAACTCACTACAAACGAATAACTACCACTATGCCCTGGCTTTAATTTTTTGTCAGTACAGTACTATTGTTGCCAATCTACAGTCCCCCTTTATCGTTATAACCCTTGAATCTCTACGATTTCAAATTGAGCAGTAGACTTTGTGTTATATTTTTTTTTTAATATTTAGAGCGATTTTTCACTGATTATGATAATTACATTTTGTTATTTTAATAATTGTAAGGGAGCATCTTGCCTGATTTCATTTGTTTCGTGGGCTTAAGGTCTGCTGCCACCGATGGGTGATACCGCAGACAATGTGCCCTATTTCAAAATCTTGGCAAGTTACACCCTGAATTTCAAGTTCCGCAATCGAATGGGAATGACAATCAAGAGTAGATATCCTTACCTTGTAAATTTCATTTCAAAATATTAATGAATCGGTGTCTAAATAATCCTGGCTGGTACCATCACGTTACCTATTATAGTTAAATCAACTGTGTATGTAGTTTATCTCCAGTATAGTAATGTTACCAGGCACAATTTCAGAGGGAGAGAGCGGTGAAATGAAATGAAATGGAGTTTAGCGTCCTACTGTTCTGCTCCGAACTGGGCTACAGAAGACGGGCATACGCCATACAGTGTGCTATGAGGGAAATTTTGCCCGGACCACAGCACTACGGCCGGAGAGAGAGAGCTGGATAAAATTTTATCGAATAAAGAGAGAGAGAGAGAGAGAGAGAGATTTTGCCCGGACCACAGCACTACGGCCGGAGGGAGAGAGCGAGCTGGATAAAATATTATCGAATAACCCATGGTTCAATTTTATTTCAATAGTTCAATAGCAGTGACAGGAAACCGGAGGGCCCGGAGAAAACCCACGAGGTTGGACATGCTACCCTACTCCTTGCCACGTACAACCGGGTAATCGAAACCGCGTCATTTGACTCAGTGACAGACCTTATGATACAGCGCTAACCATTCGGCCATACAACCTCCCGACAATTTCAGTGAGAAACATAGGAAAACGGATTATAAACTACAAATGGTGGGTTTAGACGGATTTTTACTCCATTGTATATTGTCAGTTAATAACGCCAACGTCTGTCTCCATGACACATTATATATATGCATTTAGATGAACTGTTATTGCGGTATATAGTGTATTGTAAGTTAATAACTTCTTTGTTCATATGTATTAAAGCCCATATAAATTATCTGACAATCGCCCTTTAATTAAAACAACATAAAACCCGATTAATCATGTCGCTCCTATTTAATGTTTACTGATATTGTTCTGTTGGTTTTATGTACGTGACAAGGAGTACATATAGGGTCGCCTATCTACCTTCGCGGGTTTTATCTTGGTCCCCCTGGGTTCATCATACTGCCAAATACCCCTAACCCCCCCCCCCCTCTCTCTCTCTCTCTCGTTCTTCCGTTACGGATGTATAACTATAATATACCTTTGCTGTCCACTATATAAATCAAAAAGCGTGACGACATAGTTTTAAAAACGGGCTAATAGGTTACTATATCAGCAAGTTTACTATACCGTAATATTATAGCTAGATTGTAGTCTTGGCTGACTGAATCAACAGTATTCATACTCAACCTATCAATCAACAACCAATCTCTTCCAATTGTTTGAGGCAGCTAATGATAATGTGGTTAGAATGCATAGCAATCATCCAGTACCGACTCTCTGCATGCATGTCCGTGTACATCGGATATCCACATACAAAAAAATGTGCTGGACCCCTTCCGACAGCAGAACTAGAGTAGCTAGCAAATGCAATGAAACGTCTGACGTTGAGTCCATTATTCAATTCAAGGATAGTTTTTTCCAGTTGCCCTGGCAATTTAATCTCACATTATACACACCTTTTGAGTCTGACGCCTTTAGTCTAGCACAGTTATAAGCTGGCATCACACCGCACGATAACATAATTTATCATTTAGTGTAAAATTACATGATATCTGAGCTATTGATATTAATAATTGATGACCACAGTAATCAGATGATATGAAAATCATACCATTGTATTTGTGGTAGTGTAACTATAGACACCTATTTGTACAGGTACCAATCACCTAATAAAATAGCGATATTTATGTGCCACTTCGTATATACAGCAATTAACCAAAAATTCTATAGCACTTAAAACCTGCTATGGCGGTCAACTAATCAAATTCTCGTTATTGTTCATTCGATGACGTCTGTCGTTGAAGCAGACAGACATTTTAAAATAGAGGATTGAATTTTTCTTAGGATCGATTGATTTTAATAATATTTAGACTAATGTGCTTTTTGGTGAGAGAGGGAGACAGAGAGGGGGGGGGGGGGTAAACGCCACCTCGACACAAACCAGGTCATTTCGGGACTAACATATGGTTCAATTTATTTTATTTCAATAATTCGCTTTCATGTAGGGGTCTTTAGTAGTGTGGTAGGAAACCGGAGGGCCCGGAGAAAACCCACAAGGTTGTACAGGCGATCTTACTTCTTGCCACGCACAACCAGGGAATCGAAACCACGCCAGTTGACTCAATGACAGACCTTATGATACAGTGCGCACGCACCAACAATTCGGCCATCCAACCCCCCTTTTTGATTAGATTACTTTTAATGTATATATATTTGCCTATTAGTTTTTAATAATGAATGTGTCATTAATTTCAGCTAATTCCTAAAATGACATTTTGAACGAGGCATGATCGTTAGAGGGTTTACAAGAATTCTGCACAGGGAGAAAGGATAGGTCGACAGCCAGCAGGGGAGACGACAATGTACATCCTTATAAACTCTGGGAATAAAACAGCGGTGGATATTTTAAAACCGAGGCTCAAATTCAGACTTGATATATCTGACTAAATCTGTGAAGTATACAGGAAGATACCACCTGTTCTGAAAGTGATTATTTGCTAAATTGTTGACAAGTTTTAGAACAAATTTCATTTTAGAACTAGCAACCAGGGAGAGACTGGTCGCGTTAAAACATGCAGGTCTTTTTTCTGGCTTCAGATGTTATATAAATTATTTAGACACGTATTCGCATGACGAGCTCTTGAATGGATTAGACAATGCCCACCATGTCTGCGTTAAACGATAATATGGAAGCAATCACGGTGACGGCCGATTGAAAGGCTGAAAGTCGAGACTTCATATTTTAAATGGCAATCGGTAACCGTCGGTAACAATTTAGGATATTTCTTGTCAAAACTTTGTTCAGAATAAAGTACTTTAACAGAAATTGTCACTATATTTTTTTCCATTATCTATTTTTGGAACTATTATAGCAAGAACGGTCAATTCCTATCTAAATCTTACTATACATAATGCCTATATCCTAGAGTGCCACCACTTTATCTTTCAGATCTTGCCCACCTGTTGTAACTTACTCAAGTTTTAAAAATCACGATTGTGTAAGCTATAAACTAATCTAGCAAATAAACCATTGGGTAATTTTACCATAATCAATCAAGGTACAGTGTCATTGTTTTGTGAATACGTGAAATAACTCGCTATCAGATATCTAACACAAAATACACGCTGTCAAACCAAGAAGGATGTATAGAATATTAAAAAGGGGTCGCTCAAACAAAAGACGAAGACAGGGTGTAACAAGAGATTCCCGTAAAATAATACATTTAATGACAGGTAGATAGCATGGGGTAGTGTTTGGGCGAGCCAAATACCATCACATTTACAGCAATACTATAGAATACATTGATTAAAGTGTATACCATAAAACTGTTTTGTTAAGAAAACGGGACATATTTGCCCAAACGCAATTTTAAGGATAAAAAAATAGTCTTATAAACGTTAAGACTTTAGTAACAATACCTGGGTAGAGGAAATAAAAATACTATTTATCATAGAATGTTTTCATATAAAATGATCTGAAAAATTCACATAAAGCGTCATATAAAATGGTATCTTATCGAGACTAGCTTCACAATGGGACATTTTACCTATTTCAAGTGAATAAACTATCTACATAATAGGTCTATATAATATCCTCTAAGGCATATACTAGGTCAAATGAAGTCCTCTAAAAACAAGATTTGAGGGTCTGATTGAACCTAGGTCAATTACTAGAGACATAGTTATAGTTGTAAACTTGGTTTATATTTCAGTAGCCAATTAAAGACTTGGTTACAAATTGAAGAGTTTATCGCTCGATTGGATTGGGGCCTACACTAGTAACTAAATTATCGCTCGATTGGATTGGAACCCACACTAGTAACTAAATGGTTACATCCGATTTATTTTTTTAATTATAAAAAAATTTGGTTATTGGTAAACATGTGTATATATCATTACTGACTATAAGACAATACAAAGATTTGACAAAATCGAGCAAAATGCCATAATACAAGTGGTAGCAGGTGTTCATTGAAGGTAAGCATACTCTGCCTCGTGTTTTTCACCCACCACTTCTAAAATATTACATTATGATTCGTAAAGGGATCTAGTCGGCGGCTGTCTTATTTGTAACACTTTGATTTACACAGCATTAAAAACAAACTTTGCCTGATTTCAATTCATCAATAGGTGTTAGTCATCGTCAAGTATTTTTTTTCTAAAGATTTTTGTAAACAAAATAAAATAGAAAACCATGATCGTTATTCTTAACAAATTCAACTGATGTTTTTTTTAAAAAATAAAAGAAAAAACGATAAACATTTATTGCCCAGCTTTAGGGAATACGGCATCCGAAAATGTTCCCACGTCCATGACAGTTTATTACACATCATCTTTTTATAGTAGAATATATGATACCACATTCTTTAATAATTGCCTCCATTTTGATGTATTAAGTATCCCAGAACATTATACCTCGTGTTCAAACACGTTGGCGATGAAAAGTAGTTGCCATATCCTCTTTACAGGGGGTCATTATCGACCCTTTACAATGGTCCGGATAACTAACGAGAACGGGGGATAAATTGATAATTCTGTAATTAGGGGCCAATGAGTTGTTAAAATATATAGTTATAATACATACTTGAAGAAGGGGAATTTAGTGTCATTGTAATCTTAATACCTGCAGGTCCATACACAAATTCTATCCTATTGTTCTTATCTATAGTCCGTGAGAATAAACCTGTAGATCTAGAGCTTAGGTTGTAAAAATTATCCTTACGTAACGGGATTCCTGTCCAATTTCCTCGCCCGATCTCCGGCAATTTACAGTTATACAAATGAAATGACCTTTAAGAGTGTTTAATGGACATTGAATGACGCCTATACAGATTGTAGATTTCAGTGTGTTTTAACATAGTCATCTGCACAATCGCTAATCTATATTTTGAATTAACACAATACAATGGCACTTATGTGCTACCTTAATGCTAATAAATGAGTTTTTGTTTGGGGATGTCCACAGATTTAGACACAACAACGCCGTTGACTAAACAATGCTATTGGTCAGTCTAACCTCTTTTTTGTACATCAATGGATACACGATAGTTTAGATTGTTATCTAATTGACACATTTTAATAACAAAAGATAGTTTTCATTGATAAAAACGTGTATCGATTGTTTGTTATCATAAATCAATACCATGGTTACCGACCACGGAATTAAAACTATACCGAGTAAAGTGTATATATATCGCATGGAGACCATGTGTAGTATCTGGTTTCTGTGTAAATCCTGAATTGTGCATATTAATAAACAATAAATGGCGTCACTTCTTCCCCCGGGACATATGGGGCTAACATTTAAAGATATATTATGTAAGATTAAGACAAAGAACTGAAAGTCTAAAAATAGATAACTAAAATGAATATTGAAATATTGAAAATTTCATTCAAATTACTTTATTCTGATCGAAGTAATCACTATTTTTACTTTTGACAAGATATGTGGATTTACTGTTTATTATTGTAACGACAGTGCTGGTTATTCGAGTCTTAGCCTCGCTTCTCCATTTTTAAATTAGATTATTAAATGCCCGAACCGTTACAATCTACAAAAAATCGGAGCCATCCGATGGCATCGGGAGTTGATTATGTTAATAAATGTCTACTTAATAATTTATATAACATATAAAGCCTGAAGAAAGACCTGTAATAGGCAGATTTATCTCTTGTATCAAGGTTGGAAGTACTCCACAAAAAAATTGAATTTTTTAGAGATCCTTTCTACGTTGGCTGATTTATTTATGAAATCTGTTTGTCACGTGATTCGGGGATGTCCTAATAGGCCCGACAATTCAGATAGACCCTTATATAGATATTAGTCCGGTAGTTATTTTAGGTTTTGAAACAGTTGGGCAAATACATTGGTATAGATAAATTATGCACACAGAAATCCATTATCACATTTTTTGATAGGCCTAGTAATTTCAACTGATGAACAAAAATAACAATGAGATTATTTTGGGGAATTTGAAATTTAATATCTAAATCCGTTGTCGTGGGCAACAAAATAATAACAGGATATTGATATTAATATCCTTAAATCATACACACCCTCCGCTCCTTATTTACACATGAACATCAAATTATGACATCATCAAATTAGATGTCTGCGTATATTATTGTGTCGCATTGTCATTTGGGTTGGCCTTGACTCACCTCAGGTGTCAAATAAATATCAGGTATAGCCTATGTTAAGAAACAGCAGTGAAGATTTAGCGGCAAGATACGACAGAATGGACTAGATGATTTATCGTTCCCGCTATCTTTTATATCTGCCATAGTTTGGCCGCCGGCAGCCACTATAAAACTGTGAAATAATAGCCTAGTCTTGGCATCTACCTAACAATAATAGCCTACCGTCGAATAACACCGACAGCTACAAAATACAAAAAATGTAGTGTTTAATATATTAAAATCGGAAATAAACTTTTGCAATAATATTTATAATATATACAATAAACGCCATAGTTCAAACAGATGGATATATTGACGAATAAAGAGAGAGAGAGAGAGAGAGAGAGAGAGAGAGAGAGAGTTTAACGTCCACTCGACATAAACTAGGCAATTTCGGGACTAACATATGGTTTAATTTTATTAATTCGCATGCGCGTAGGGGTCTTTAGCAATGGGAAGACCCGGAGAAAACCCACGAGGTTGGACAGATGACCCTACTCCTTGTCACGTACAACCAGCTGACTCTATGACAGACCTTATGATACAGCGCGCACTTGCTAACCATTTGGTCATCCAACCCCCCTTATCGAATAAAGAAAATGAATTTAATAACTTATCACCAAATTTCATCAAAAACTGGAAATCCTGTACAAATTATGGACCAAAAATGAATATCATTTCTGTACATTAAACCACGCCAGTTAACTCAATGACAGACCTTATGATACAGCGCGCATGTGCTAACCATTCGGCCATCCAAACCCCCTATTGAATAAAGAAAATGAATTTAATAACTTATCACCAAATTTCATCAAAACCTGGAAATCCTGTACAAATGATGAACCAAAAATTAATATCATTTCTATACATTAATAATATAAACAGATGAAAAATACGACGTTAAAATATTGGTCTACTAATTTTTTCCAATAAATTGTTCATACTGATTTAATCGAATAAGAATTGTAAACAGCGTTCCACATGATAAAGTTCACGTGATGAAATGTGGTAGTAGATATGCTAGAATGGTCACAATTCAAAATAAAAACAACCCAGATTCAAGTGTTTGAAATAGAAAGTTTTATGGTGGTAATGCATCAGTTAGTTGGGCAGTCAAACGTAACATATCATTACCATTATTATTGGATGGATGGATGAATAAATGAAGTAAAGAAGGACGAATGAAATAAAATGAATGGCCTGAAGAAAGGACAAAACAAAATAAGTGAATATTAACATGTAAATTACATTATATATTTTGATAAAATTAAAGACATTCCATTTCAATGCATATTTTATTAACTTGAACTGAAAACTCTTGAAAATCGTAAAATAATGTCAACTTAAAGAATTATAAATAAATATCTATTTTATAAATATCGATTTTATAAATATCTATTTGAAAAATAAATTATATAAATATCTATTTAAAGTAATTAAAATTATTACTAGGAAAATGTGATGCGCTGGCTTACTAACAAGAGGTCGGGGTTCGATCCCGGTGTTGAAAGAGAAAGTTCCCCGGGTTTTCCCCTGCAAATGTGCAGGAGTGGTGCCCTTGTCCGGGCAAAATTTCCCTCATACTGCATGGCATATGTCCGTCTTGATTAGCCTATATACAGGTCACAATTCTATGAAATATAATTACTGCTTATTACTGAGCGACGTTTCGACTAGGCTTCTCTAGTCATTATCAACTGTATATTAAAAGTTCAATTACTAAATGCCATTGACACAATTGATTAGCCTATAGTCGGTGCAAAATAGTAGTACGTTAACCCCATTTATTTCTTTTCATATTTTGTTTACGAAAACACAAAGACATACACTAAATAAACCTCAAAATATAATTGCGGAATTTTAAAAGATAGGGCATGCATATATCTATTTACTATTATTCAGTATATATATATACTAAAGTCTGTTATTGACGCGATATGTACTTTATAAACCCACTTCAATAGACAGTTTTCAATATAACATGACTTGTCCTGCTTGAGCAGTGTGCGTACGCATTTGTTTTCTTCACATTCAAAAGAGTTTACAGTGTAGACAGAGTAGAAAATATCTAATTCGAACATTACCATAACTCTTATAATAAAACACTCCATGTCGCTCAACTTCTTTCATGAAAACACATTATTTATGGCAGGGGTAAAATTATCATGGGTTGAAAAAGTCCTTGACCGCTTGACACAAGAAAAGCTGTGAAGATGTTCCTATGGGTTGCTTAAACAGCACCAAAAGGTCGAATACCTCTATAGAATAGCAGAAGAATGGCTTTTCTCTCTTCGTTCAATAACATCGTCATTTATTACCAATGTTAAGTCGGCGATCACATAAAAGATACACTGAATAGAGGTCCCCGTCATTGCAATAATATCTATTGAGAAATGAAGGTAAAGAAAGTCGTCACCTTTTGATAAATGTGGCCTTAACAATCAAAAAGACGGGACATTTCAAAATATTTCTCTCTGTGGGGGCGTTTTGGGAATTGCACTTGACTCAAATATTCAACAAATATTTCCCTGTAATACCATGTTCTAAAGTGACGTGTTGATGAGGATGCAGCCCATCAACATTTTAATACTGTTAGATGTATCAGCTTAAGAATTAAACCTTCAGTTATGACCAGTCACCCATCTTATATGGGGAATTTACAATACGTTTGATATTTTCTTTCAAATTGAAAAACATATACATAGGTAAATTGATTTTTGAGGATATCTTTTAGAGCTAGGCGTTGCCACCGATCTTTTATTTTGATATATAGTTAGAATTCGTCTATAGTAATTTAAAGATGAGAGCTACAGGTACTCCGCCATCTTGACTCCACTTGTCAATAGCAAACCTACAGATTCTATCTCCTCTTTTATTAATCGTCTATTTTTTTTTATCCTATTTCAAAGCCAGCCTAGAAGGAGGATTTCAAACTTATTGAATTTAACACACATATTTAATCCCCGTAAAAATGTATCTCTGACTTTCGATGTAAAAAAAGTCCCATAAATAATAACAATGTACATGGAAATGCATGAAGTTACTGTCGGGTTATTTATGTGTGTAAATGTAGTCCATAGTGTTTTGATACTGGTGCGGAGTTTCCCAAATTTGACAGATTATTTTTATATTTTATTTCAGTACTTCCTTAGTAAGTCTACATTAAATTAGATATAATAGCTATGGAAACACGCCCAACACAAACGCTTCTTTAATATAAACAACATCCAGACATAGGAATTTTCAAGTTATTTTCGTGGGAATGATACATTTGAAAGAAAATTATGGTCACTATGTACTAAGAGCCTATTGGTATTGGCCTTGACCTCCACCGGGGGCAATAGTGGACACAAAGACAGTAACTTGGACTGCGCAAATCGGATTAGTGATGTGGCAAAATGGGTACTCAACTGTGTGTTTGATATGATGACCACAGGGGCCCAGAGGCACCATTAATAAGTTGTTTGTTAAGATCTCGAGAGCGGAATTAACATAAATTAAAAAGCCCAACTTAATTGTTAGTGGTAGATACTGTTTGTTATTCACGAGTAAAGTTTGAAATCCTATGTATTTGAACTTGGTGTTAATCCCAGATTAAAACTATTTCAACTGTTTCTAAAAGTATTAAAGGAATATAATACAACTCAATTCATGTTTTAAACTTGTATAACATGATACAGATTTTGTATGCGCACCTTTTGATAATTTGCTAATTAATTCACTTGAAACTTAATTCCCAAAATATTGCAGAATTAAAGGCAAATATATGTAGACTTTCAGACTATACATATTTTTTCAAAATGTCTTACCAAAATCAGTTGGACGTTAAACCCCATTTCATTTCATTTCTTACCAAAAATCATACTGGTACAAACATTATTAAAGATCAATATTTCCATAAGTTATGGTTTGTTAAAGGGGCGTTAGGTAAGATTAGATAAAGAGCTGACATTTCCCGCTATAATAGTTAAAACATTGATAATGAAAACAGAATATGCTGAAAATGTCAGTCAAACTGATTCACTATAAACCGAGATATTAGCGTTGGTACGATAATAAACGAAGTCTCCATTAGCCATTTTTACGATAACTTATCCTTCACAAAATGTATAAAAAAATCCACTAAATAACGAAGGCTAACGATGGCATCAAGAGTTGATTATGGTCTGGATAGGTTAATGTCTAATTAATAATTTAGATAACATTTCATCGCTAAAGAAAGACATGCAATGGGCCGATTTAGCTCTTGCATGATGCTTGTTTAATAAAAGAAGTTCATATTACTTTCTGCATGACACCCCACTGCCATTTTTAACGTCTTGTACTCGTTTATCAGGCAACTCTACGAACACCAAGGCCCCTGTTTTGTTGTTTTAATCGTCTAGAAAAACTTTACTATCTACAGAATACTTTTATTAACTATAAATAAGGATAGTCACAATCATCCAGTAAAAGTGGTCTTTAATCTGAATATGCACCTTAAATGTATTAAAGTTTATTGCCTTCCGTCGTCAAAAGATAAGAGCAAAGCAAATATTATGAGATGAGCTTCCTCATGCACGACGTATTTTAACCTCTACTTGCGGTAATGATGAATATAATTGTTTTGATACAATATGTTCGATATAATATAGGTTTCAATATGATCTATAGTCAAACAGTATATTTATAATGGTCTCTGGCTTGTGGTTTGTTTGAACATGTGTTCAGCCATTTCCGTGTTTAGATTTTAGGTAAAATGGCGTCATACTCCGATGATTGTCAATAAGAGAGAGTCGTTTAAACACAAATTTTTACTATTCCAAGTCAAGTTGGCTCAACAATTCTTAACAAGTTGTCCAGGTCATGCTTCAAAGATTTAAAACGACCTATTATAGAATGTTTCTATATCATTCAGCGTTTATCAACTTGGTGTAGGGGTCTATTAAGCTTCAATACACAACAAAAACATACAAAACATTCACCACCCCATTGACTCTTCCAGCTTTATTTAAACAACTACTTGATCAGATCTACTTATCAAAATATTTATTATCGGTTTCATATACAAAACGCCTCTTTTTTTAAAAAATAAAATATGGATAGTTCAAGCTTTGGATGACAGTCATATTTGATAATGTAAAACGTTTATTAAGAAGACAGGCGAACCTGGTTTCCATACGGGTGACGTCTGTTGTGTTCTGATAAACTTACTGCAATACCAAATTAAATGGTGGAAATGGAACCATCTTACAAAATATGCAGACGGTTTAGGCGAGTCACGTGGATGCTCGTGTATACATAGACAGCAGGTATTTTATGGGCGATTGATCATTTAGAAATTTGACTGAAAGATGATAAAATTACACGCCAACTGGAGATGTTATGTCATATGGCAAGCGTCAATTAGGAACTCCTCTATAGTCTCTTGTAGATGTTCATCTGAAAGTTTGTGAGTTTGGACGTAATAGCAGTTTGCATGCAATCGGCGTGAACCAGTTTTAGAACTAAACCATTTCAGTCAAGTTTAGTGAATAGAGGGCGTGTTTCCATTATTCGTCAAGTAATGACCGCCATATTCTTCCAGATATAGGCGTATGTAGGTGAGGAGAGACCAGTGTTCTTGTACATTGACTAGCCAAGTTTACCTGAACGTTTTATATGGCGGCAATTGTGTAGAAATTGTACAATTGAGGTGAGCGCCGATACTTCCAAGCTATTAATGCAAGTTCCCTGCTGGGCTTTTCAATGTGTTGGTTATAGCTGATAATGGAGGGCACGACAGAATAGTTGGAGTATAAATTAGTTGTTGGCTAGAGTAACAATGAACGGGCCAACTCGAGTGCTGCCACACAATATCAAATGGCGACAGCAGAATATTCAAAGCATACCGTTCCCTTCCATCAAATAGATTTATAATTCATGAATTAATTACAAGGATAAAAAATATTACACTCTACTGTCTTGAAGTGTGTATTGTTTCTAACAATATAGGTATTATATATTTATGAAATAAGTATGAACATGGATAATGACACTGTCAGATGATCGATGTGTCTAGTTATCGTATTTATGGTATGGAAGAAAGGGACTAATTATCTTATATTTACTTAGCAAGATTTAAAGAAATATTAAATAAAGGTGTTTGTTCATCTGACATTAAGAGGGAGGGGATATCACGTGATCCATCACAAAATTCCAATTCCCTCTTTGTACCATCAAAACTGTATACGATTTTGGGTTAGATATCTGTGATCAGATATCAGAAATCCTGTATCTTAATATAGCTATGACCTGGAAACGGTATTCACCTATATATATAATTAGATACCTGTAATCCTTCAGAAAGCCTGGATCTTGTTAGGGCCTTAATAATGAACAAGACACTACCAAATATAGTATCTGTTATTAACCCTCAACCAAAATTGAATCTCAAAAGTTCATCAACAATGCAATCTGATTAAAGTACAGATCTATATTTCGTTTCGTTTTTTTTATACTTTCGATGGCCTACAAAAGACAAGTAAAACGAAATTTTGAACTATAAAAACGAAACGAAATAGGATGTGTGTTTTAACTAGATTGTCAACAATGAAATGGTTAGAATTTGTTTCTATAAGATCCTTTAACCAAATCTTTAAGAAAAAAAATAAAACATATAAAATACTGTCATTGTTATATCAGACACCTTTGCGTAATTCCATGAATGCTTACTTGTGGGTCATTAAAAACTTCATTTAGTCATTTTCTACTCAAATTTCTCTATTGGGACATTTCTTTCCCCTTAAACTAAAATTACTTGAATCTGAGCCTAAATTTGACCTAAGGTTTGTTTTTTAACAATAGAAAACTAGAGGAATCCTTTTGGTAGGTTATAACTACCTATGGGTGAAGGTATTAAATACACCTTTTTTAAGGTGAACGTTAAGACTATCTCAGCGTCGCCCAAGGCTCACAAAACAGTAAAACGAGCCATGCCAAAAAATCCGAGGGGAACTAATTCTATACCATCAGTAGTATAGACCTAGGTTTTATATTACTAACAATAGAGGGGACTTCAATACGGTTAGAATGAAGTTATATAGTTACATGTACTTTACTTTATAATGTCAAATCAAGGTCTTGAAGTTTTTAAATGCTATAGTCTTTATCAAGCTCGCCTACAAAAAAAATTATGATTTAATACAACGCATTTAGAGAATTTGTGTTTAAAAATATGTAGATGTTTAAAAGATGATTATCATCCCCATCTTAAAACTTTGTTATTTAAAGTTCCCCTTTCAGCCATGCCTAGTAAATTTTGTTTAGAAATTTGAAAGAAACCTATAGAAGACCCGTCAGCATGTTATCAAATTTAAATCTTTCCATAAAAAAACACCGAGATGCTTTGAAAAGGGAATTAAAGGTGATGTTTGTCCTAAATGTAGGTAAAATGATAAACTGAACAAAACCCTACAGATTTCTTATATCAAAACAAAAATCGTGCTTGTATAAAATCCGGACCGAAATTTGAATAAATATGTCCCCCACTGTGGAGTATTATTAATGGCTTTTAAAGGAGCTGTGTTTTGGCTTATATTAAATCAGAGTTTAACTTTATCACCTCCCTATTAACATATCAGAATTTTAAATTCAACATCAAAAGAATTTGAAGATTGTCTAGCGTGTTTTTTTCGGGTCGGTCTTTTGAATTGCTTATGGGTATATTGATTCAAATTTGATAGACCTTAATTAAAAAGTTAACCCAGTTCAGTCCAGTAATCAAAAATGAATATGAATAAAGATGTCTATTTATGCTAATACTAAAATAAAATGCACACTTTGTTTATAAAACGCAATTCTATTCTATCAGTTAATTTTGAATATTTTTTAGGGGTTTTGTACCAGGCTAAATACATTTTATATTAAAGGGACAATAACACTCTTGCTGGCTTGACAGCTCCAGAAAATAAAAAATAGCCTTATTCTAAGTACTGGATGTGTTAGTGTCCTACCTGTTGTGTAAATTATCCATTAAATTCTATTATACTTGTCCAGAGGGTTCGAAAATATTTTAAAATCCAAGTCACATTTGAAAAGGTTTGCGTTAGGCTTTTCAAATCATTTAGTTAAATTTTTCCATTTTTTTTAAATTAGATGTGTTAAGATGAAATTTGTATCATCAATTAATTGGAATATTGTAAAATAGTACAATTTGTTGGCCAGAATAAAGATTGGGACATATTATTCAGTTACTACAAGAGTGGTATTGAGCCTTTAAGACAATTATTGAGGTCTTATATTTCATTATAAGATAGAGTTTTATACATGATTTAAACACATATTAAGAATTATATAAAGATTGATTGTAATAATACTTGAAAGATAAAATATTTGAAAAGTCACAATATTTCACACTTAAACAGGCATTATGTACGAGCTAAAGCTGCCTATTGTATGTCTTTCTTTGGGCCTTAAATGTTATATAAATGATTAATCATACATTATATATATGACAAGACCATTATCAGCTCTCGAAGTCATCGGATGACCCCGATTTTAAGTACATTAGGACAATTCTGCCATTTAATGATTTAATTTTAAAATGGAGAGGAAGAGCTAGGTTAAGACTCGAATTACCAGTACGGTGGTTACGATCAATGCACACATCAATTGATAACTTCGCTCAAAATAAAGTAATTTGAATAAAACTTTCAATATATTCATTTTGCCTTAAACATGCATTATGCAAGAGCAAAATCTGCTTATTACAAGTGTTTCTTTAGGCCTGACATGTTATCTAAATTATCAATTAGACATTAATTAACTTATCCAGACCATAATAAACTCTCGATGTCAAGGCTAGCCTTCGATGTTGGCTGGATTAGATTCCTATATGCCGCTAACGGCCGTTGATAAGTAAAACAGAAAAAAGTGGATAATCGAGACTATGCTGTTTATAAAATGATTTTAGTAATGATGACCGAGACTATGCAAAAATTTCACCTGCTTCTTTCTCGGCTCATAGTGGATCAATTTGACTGAAATTTACAGCAAATTACCGTTACACTATCTAGTTTTTAACTATTATAGCGAGAACTGCCATCTCTTTATCTTATCTCCCATAATGTATCTTTAACTATTTTTGAACTATTATAGCGAGAACTGCTAACTCAGTATCTAAATCTTATTTAATACCCCTTTAAATATGTAATAAATTCCAACTAAAAAAAAACTAAAAAAAAAATTCCATAGCAAAATATCAATTGTGATGTTTGCAAAAATAAATATAATTTAGTCCTTAATTGAATATATTGTCAATATAATATGCATGTAATTACCTGTATTGTAAATATATATTGTGTTATTTTTAGGTTTTGTTGTATAAGAACTAACTTCGACAATCATCAGCTAATTTTTTAAAGTTTAGTAGTTTTATTGATGGGAATTTAATTTTATTGGAGTATATGTTTCACAAACCAGCTTGAACTGTGGGTGTATGACAATTATCTGTATAAGAGAAGCTTTATAGTAATTTAATGTGATCACGCTCACTGACCACAGTAACGGTCAACTAGTCAAGTGAAACCAAGGCTTTAATGACAAGTCTTATATCAAATTATCGACAATATAACGTAATATTACTTTATGGACTATAAGTAAATTATTAGGACTTATAATATTAGTTATTATATAAATTATATTTAGTTCAATACCCACACTGTATTTATACTATGTTTAAACAAATCGACCATAAACATTTTATTGTTTATCACATAAAATATTATGAGCATTTTCATCTTGTTTTGAATATAATTTTGAAAATATTCTGTCATTTAATATTATTTACAAGAAAAAATTGAATATTTTGTTGAAT
The DNA here is from genome assembly GCF_932274485.2 of Patella vulgata. Taxonomy (NCBI): domain Eukaryota; kingdom Metazoa; phylum Mollusca; class Gastropoda; family Patellidae; genus Patella; species Patella vulgata. Next base: position 14,912,547 of record NC_065880.2, on the reverse strand, counting down.
AAACTTTGGTATTTACTAATATTTAGCAGCAAAGATTTAACCAGCAATTTATTAATTAACTGATAAGCTACAATGCATTAGGCAATTTGTGGAAATTTTAGATTCGAACACCTTGTCGTATTGACAATGTATATTATATTTTAAAATTTATTAATTAAAATTCATTAATTAAAATTATTTTTAATTTAGTTTATTTAAAATTCTTTTTTTTTTTCAATTTCAATGTGGCATAAATGACGATTCCGTTTTAACTGCCCAGATCTACATTTATACATGATGTAAATGTTATTAATAAAATTAATTCAGGAATATATGAATATGATCATTTATGATTGATATTTGCATTTAGGCATAATTTGATTTCTTTATACGATTTAATTCCATCATATATATCAATAATATATCACAATATATGCAAATCTATTATCAATAAATATTAAATTTATATATGAAACAATAAAACTAATATTAATTCAAGCACACAGCACGTTTTTCTTATCTGTATGTTTAAATGTATATTGATGTTAAACTTTTACTAACGTTAGCACAATGTACGTACAGGCCTATATGAAAAATATTTTACTCTTTTCTTTTAATTTTCTTTTACAAATCCTAATAAAATTTGAAAATATAGTTATGGTTGACACAAATATAATTTTAGAGATGTTATATTTGTATAATTACATGAATATGTTGGTACCAACTGAACAATACAACATGTTTATTAATAGATATAACGATATATGTCATGAAAATACAAAATTTATACTGGTATGTAAGTAGTGGAAACATAATAAAATACATAATATACATTTAACATCTGGATGTACATATATTTTTATACTGGTATCGGTAGCAGATGGGATTATTTTGCGTATAAATAACATTCATTAATGATGGCGTTTTATATACTCTTTTATTAAAAATCACTGTAGCTTGAATTAGCTTTCATATCATTTCAACTACTAAATGAAGATTTAACAAATTACTTGATGCATACAGCTTGCAGTATCTGTTTTGTGTATCTTTGTCCGCGGGTTTGTCTTTTTGGTTTCTGGTGTTTGTCTTTATTGGTTTATGCTTATTATGTATGGTTCGGTCGTCCGGAACTTACTATTAGTAAGCGATAGAAATGTATCAAAAAAATCAAGAGTAAATGCTCCATTAATTTTAACATGGGGACAGTACAAAGGTAATATTTAAAAACAATTTAAAACACGATGACGAAGTAAGATTCATGCAACGGAGATTTGGAGATAGATAATGTTATTTAATGAATAATCGTTATAAAACATACAGGATTTTGTTTTATATTTTATTTTTATCTATTAAAGTAATGTTTATGTTTGTATGATATCGTCATTGACCATACAGCAGTGTCTACAAACATTTGTAACGGATTTGGACTATAGTTGTTGGTTGGTTATTCATTCAAGGAACATATATATGAAAATATTTCATTATGACATAACACACATAAGTCCCATATTTACTTGATTATATAAGACAAGTAAAGGCCGTAACAATGGTGTGGCATGTAAGTAAAATTATGTCATGCCTGTGGTATAAATGTTATCTACGTCCAAGTACAAAGGATATAAATATAATATAAAAAATGTGTTAATTTTAACGAGAAAAGTTGACAGTCATGTATCTTGATGAATAGCACAGATAGATAATTATAAGTAATAAGGTGTATTTTATAGATATTTACTTATATATAACCCATGTGTGTGTTTATATATATATATAACAACCAGGCACATCAATAAACTATTTATGTTATGACATTAAATGTATTAAGGCGATGATATGTATATGATCATATACTTGTATGATTGGTTGACGGTCTACTCTCTCTGTGTGTACGTTTAAATGCGACCATGTGTAGCATACATTTCCCTTTCTTCTAACAAGGTCTTAATATAAGTACAATACATTAAATATAAAAAAATCTAAGGCCGGAATGTAAATATGACCCTAAATGAGAAAGATTCATTACAAATATGCTATATTGTCAAATGTTTGCTCTCTCTGCGACTCAAACGCTTCTGTGTTTGTACGAACCGTTATGAGCCTCTTCAAATTCACGGTGAAAAACTATCTAAACTTAATATACGGGGCAGAGTTTAGCAACATCGTTGAAAATAAATACACAACTGAATACTCTACCTATAGTAGTTTATGCTAGTATAAGACATTTCGTTTAGAATGCGATGAGGACGATATGTGAATATAAAGTCTATGTGAATATAAAGTCTGTGTGAAGAGGGATATAAAATCTAAAGAGTTTTCTTAAAGCATCGTACCATAATTTTTGACTGATTATAATTCGAACTAATCTCAAGGCATCAGTGTTAGTCTCATAAACATCAGTGCTAACTAACCTTGGATTTCTCTTAAACGTTTACAATTTGCTGGCTGAGTGACAATCATACTAGCGTAAACACTGAGGTGGGTTAATGAAAAAAGGACGTGAAACGCACTCGGAATATTGTCAACTAAAAATTAAAAATAAGTGATCTTACCTTTGCCTTGTTTAGTGGACTGCGACATGTTTTCCATGGGTCTCAACATTGATAGATCGTTGTTGAACACCGCTACTTGAAAATAACACAAACTTTTAATGGGTCTCCAGACGTTACAGATGACGAAGACTTCAAGAACGAAAGATCCTAGTTTCGTTTTTATATTATTTTAGAATAAACAGATCTATGTTTGTCATCTACAGACTGTTCACATTGAAGTACAGAAGATTATCCACCTGTAAGGAAATAATATCACTTCAGAGATTAATATGAAAACACGGTCGACAAATCCACTTGGCAACAAACAGAAGAAAATATAGTATTATAACCAAAAAACTAAAATATTACATTGTTAAACAGTTGTAGAAAATGCCTCAGTGATGACATCCATATTCCGTAAATATATCAACGAATGGCGTTGAGATGAGACGGAGAAGTTGTATTCTTGTCAACTCACCTGGGCGATCAGCCGTGAAAACAGCTCGGCCACGCTTGGCTGATCCGTAGGGAAAAGTACGAGATCAAAATGGCTGGAAGTGAACCCGATCCTCACCAACTTTACACGTTACCTACAAAAAGTATTGATATATGTGTTGTGTTGTGTTATAGCGCGCTGATAGCCAACCAGGATTCTATCTCTCCATTGTAAAGCTTTTCTACTTGTTTTTCCATGTCATGCATATTTAAACCCCGTTCCGTCTCGTGATTGGTCGAGCGGAACGCGGCGCTGCGGAGACTCTACCTTCGCCTTTTAAAACGGTAGGTGAGTGGTTTGTTAACGTATAGCTGTTTAGTGTATAATCTCACCATCTTGGCCAGACTACTACAATTTTCATCAACCATCGTCATTTTTTACAATTCGGGCTTTTTAAAATTTGCTTCGCCATTTTCAATCTAATTTGATTTACCTGGAGAATAATGTAGGTCAGGTTATATTGCGCGATGGCGTCATTAAAGCTATAGCTGGTATATATAGTTGTAACGGGTTGAAATATGTTGACGATACTACACCATTACATTCTTTACTAATATAGCTTGGGGCAAAATGGTGACGTGTTGAGAGATATAAACCAAAATGGTTGTCGTTTCATTTTGTCACTCATCTTTTACAGGAGTTTGCAGCAGGCGGTGGTTTGTCATCTTGCGTGGAAGTGCGCGCATTGAAAATATGATATGATATGAAACCATAATTCAATATACACTATACCTGGAATATTGTCGTCTGCAAGATTTGTTTTCCAGTATCTAGTTTAAAACACGACGTCTGTTCACAATTTTTCCCAGGTCTCCTATCGTCTGCTTGATTTGTAAATTGGGTTTAGCTGATTAAGCTAACGAATCTTATTATGTTTCACATCGGTGTGAAAAGGCTCTTGTAAATGCAGTAAAAACTTAAGTTGTCCCTTTAGTTTAGATAAGCAATTCAGACGTCGAGAGACGACAAACTTGTCACAGATTTAATCAAAGCAGGACTGAACGTTACTCAGTGAAGAAATTTCACGTCTGGATTAGGAAAGTTTGGCGATTAGTTTCAGCTAATTAACGCAACAAGCTAATCTTTAATGTTAACAATTGTCCCTTTACCAATTAATTAATCTTGCTGATTCTACGTAATTTGATGTCGTAATGGAGGACGCCAATAAATGTTTTCAAGAAATCTTGAACCTATCCGCCATGTTTTAACCCCGTATTTGATGGGATTCGGATACATAAGAATGTTTTGAATTTATTCATAAGTCGCTACCCTTATTCGCAATTGGTAGAAATGAGAAAGAAATATTGAGCCGATCGTATAAGCCTATTGTGGGTTGTTTTTGTTGTATTGTACCGGTCAACTTAAACGAATACAATAGTAGAATTCTTGTCCCGTTCACTTGACGGCTCTTCTACTCAGCATACCTATACACTGAGGAACAAAGGCAATAAAAACAAATTCTTCGTTATATGTCGCTCATAACAAAAGATGTTTATAAATAGAAAGCAACATGCTTAGTGTAACTATTAAAACTATGGCTAGGAATATTCATGATTTGACACTATTTTAATACAACAGTTTTACCACACGAGCAGTTGCGATTATTTTCAGACCAAAAAGAGAAAATGAAATGGGGTTTAACGTCATACGGGAAATTTTGTCCGGATAATGACGCCACGGCCTAATCTTATTTCGATTTGCAACTGTCAAGTGTTCTTTTTTACGTGCACGGCAACGTGTACATAGGATCTGATTTTTTTGTGTACCATCCGAACGACTAGACACGGCTACTTGCGAAGCCTTCTGTCCTGCACCATTCACAAGGGGAAATCATGCCGGAAAACCCGAAGAACTTTCTCAGCCAACACTGGTACCGAACCCGGCATCGCCACGATGGCTCCCATAAAAACAAAAGAATAACATATTTATGCATTTGAAACGTGTCGCGCTTTGATCCCCTTAGGATAAATAAACGTGTTATTCTCTGGCGACAAAACATATCAACAACTACAACGTCATCATCTGAACAGTTCATCAAGATTAATTGGACAGACAGCGTTCATTTGTGGGCGTTTTAACTGCATACATGCAATTTCTCTTTTTTTAATGATTTTTTTTGCATTTAAAATATTTGGTCTGTAGCTCTGCTGTTACCCATTACAAAAAACAAAGTTTCCACTGTTAAAAATTCAAATCAATTAGATATATGCGATGATGGCTGTGGTGTAACAGATAAGGTATTTCTATTTCTAGAGCACCCGAGATATCTTCACTTTGGCATTGCCGTACAGGTTATATCTTCTGTCGTAAAACCTCGTCTACTTAAGTCACTTTATGAACGTGTTCACTTTCCGGAAAGCCACACACCAATCCACATAGCGAATGGCTTATGGTTACCCCGTGCTTTCGTATTGGACATCGGTGTAGGTTACCTTTTACCAATTAGCGTTGACTGGAGTCAAATTTCGCACCGTGGTATAGTCAAGCCGTAGGGAACTAGCCTACCCGCTAGAGTTGTAAGCCCGACATGGGGCAAGAAGAGTCTGTGAGGATTAATAATGAAAATTGTGCCTACACGTTCGGATGGGAGGTTCAGCCTTGTACACGTTAATGGACCCTGACCCCGGTTTCACAAAGCATTCTCAGACTTAAGGATTTACTCAACTTTCAATCACTTTTATGAGAAATACCTTTGATCCAGAAACACAAAAAATTGCAGTTGGTTTCTTATTGATGTATTTGATACATTAAAACAACAAAAGTTTTATAATGAGTTACGTTTTAGTTAAAATAAGACGAACAAGTTCGAGTAAAGTCCTAACTTAAGTCTAAGAATGTTTTGTGAAACCGTGGCCTGGGCCTTTAGAATTATGAGGAAAAGAAGGTGGAAACACCACTGTCCTCTTAGCATTGCACAGGTAACCATAGAAATAAAAATTACCATATGTTAACCTGAAAATTACCAAAATAGTGTGTTGACAAGATTTTAACCCTCATTCCATCCCCCCACCCCCAGTTAGACAATTAGAATGTTAGTAAAACTATCACAATATAGACCCAATTCCTAAATATCCAGAAATGATTTCGCGTACGAGACACAAACGGGTTACCCTCGTACCAATTTTCAATTTAACTTTGTTTTCCCCATTTGGAAAGTCCACTTATTTTTGCTCAATTTTGGCTCGAATTGTTCATAAGATTCTGTAAACTTGTCGTTTGCGGTATTTGTTGTTCTTAGTGTTTAACGTCCGCTTCCACTAAAGGTGATATCGCTGACAAGTCTTATTTTTCATTTTTATTATCTTAGAGCACGCGCAGGAGTCTTTCCTTTGGGAGGAAACCACGAGTACCAGGAGTAAACCCACGAGGTTAAGAAGGCGCCCGCGTTATTTGTGTTTATCCACTATTTAAAATATTTGTCCCACGCAAGTTTTATCAGATCAGAAGATTTCCATTCTAAATACACATCCATCTAGTTCAACAGTAGATAGCACAGTTGTCACAAAAAAAAGGTTTATAATACCAAGTTAAATGCTTCTATAATTATGAAAAATGAAGAAATGATATGTTCAAGATGTTTTTTTCCTATATTAGTCATATTGAGATATAAAAGATTGAATAACCTCTAAGCAATCAGATGAATTTTTGTCTGATACATACACAATTACGACATGGTTAGATATTATCTCTTTGAAACAAAAATTATGTATATTATGCATACCATGTATATTATGCCCGTTTAGGTGTGCATTACCTTACCCGATTAAAAACATACCAATCAATTTTATAAACCCAAAGTACCCTGTGAACTATTGGTCTAATATCATTTATTTCATAAAATGCACTTGATAAGAGCTTAAAAAGTTGATTAAAGAAGTCAGCCATCTTAATGGGTTGATATTTTCATTATATAAATAAAAAGACTGTGAGAAATAAACAATCCAAGAAAATAGAATAAAATAATATTGATATATGACTTTGATATGCCTTGAACAGTACACATATTTACTTGTCTGATTATACCCAATAGTACACAGTCATTGACCATTGTCATTATAGAATTAAGTTTTTACGAAACAACGGTTTAACCCCCTTTTGGGGGGCTCGTAGAGGATTAAACTTAGGCGTATATTGACAAGTACTTGAGCCGAGGAAAGAATTGGATATAATTAATACATGTATAAATTGTGTTCTATTTATAATAATGGAAGAGAATCTATTGTATCAATATGAAGGGGGATAAATGGGTTTTGTTGAGATGGTCAATGAAAGGTGTAAATACAGTTAGTCGTCTTTAGACTATTGTTCACCTTATTAGCCGAAAATATGTTAATCTGGTTACCCTAGTAACCAACTTTGTATCTTTTCCGAAAATTAAAAATGTTACTTATTTCCTGCTCAGTTAAATACAATTAATATTTTCATCAACATGTCCAGTTCTTGTAGTCATTAGATATTTCACTGGTTTTTTTTAGCGATTTAAAACAACCTATTATTCGCGGGGCTATTGCGGCTGGCACCGAAATAGTATAATGTCTTTAGAGTCATTTTGTCTAGTGTCTTTTACCAGCGCAAATAGTTATTTCCCTTGTCAACGAAACCCTGTAATCTTTCTACAAGCTAGGGTATTAACGATGTTTTTTTAAAAATTTAACTGGTACATTTCGACTTGTAATGAAGATGAACCCTTTAAATATATACACCTGATCGTATTTAACACGTGTGGTGGCTCTAGATATGTGTACATTTATGTAATGGTTGTAGATTATTGTATAGTTTAGGGATGTTTGTGTAAATGAAATGAAATGAAATGATGTTTACCGTCCTACTGTTCTGCTCCTAACCTGGGCTAATGAAGACGGGCATACGCCATACAGTGTGCTATGAGGGAAATTTTGCCCGGACAGGGATGTTTGTGTATATCTGATGGTTCTAGATTATTGTATAATTGAGTGAGGTTGAAGGTTGGTGTATATCTGGTTCTAGATTATTGTATAGTTGAGTGATGTTGAAGGTTGGTGTATATCTGATGGTTCTAGATTATTGTATAGTTGAGTGATGTTGAAGCTTTGTGTATATCTTATCGTTCTATATTTTTGTATAGTTGAGTGATGTTGAAGGTTGGTGTATATCTGATGGTTCTAGATTATTGTATAGTTGAGTGATGTTGAAGCTTTGTGTATATCTTATCGTTCTAGATTTTTGTATAGTTGAGTAAATGCTGATGGTTAGTGTATATCGTATATCTCATGGGTCTAGTTTTATATAAATGTTGTAATAGGTAAGGTTCTAGGTCTCTGTAGAGGCGATGAAGTGCTTCTAGATCTTCGTTCATCTGATGTTCCTGGGTTCTCGACTAGGTGGTGGTTCTAGATCTGTATGGGCTAATTAAATATTCACGTACGAAAAACAGTACGTTAAAGACCCCCTGATACGTGGAAATCGAAATAAGAGTCTGGCACAATTTCCCCCATGCCCGTCTTTATTAGCCCAGTTGGTGAAGAAAAGTAAGAAGTTCAATTTAATTACCCGGGCATTTTCACAAAATTGTCTTAACATTCTTTTGCATTGATGACATCGATTATTGAAGAAGCTAATAACTTGGTTAGTTCCTGGGAGACATCAGAACCCTTTTGTCTTTATTTCGTATCTTGGGAGAAATAATGACTGGTTATAATTCGGTATCAGACCGAAAGACCTATTAATATTAAATAACCAATATGTTTAGAACAATGCCTTATCAATCAATAAAGAACGTTCATAAACAGGTATATCTTCAAGAGTAATTGGATGAAATGTGAAAAGTTGTTAAACAGTGTAAATTGAAGAGTGTAAATAATTGAAAATAGCATTATTATCCTTTCATATGTACTTGGGTTCGTTGCCATTAGCAGACCTAGATTAAACATTTTAGTTGTACCCGAATAAACAAATATCTGAGTCAGTTAAAAATTGTCCCTGACATTTTAACTTTGTGTCATATGCATTAAACATGTTTTTAAAAAAAAATTAAATGTATGTTTCTATAGAAGACAATAAGAATATCTATAAAACAGTAGCGTACTACCGAGCATGACGACATCGCACCAGTTTTGGAATTGTGATGTTAAATCAAAATCGCATTCCGTCCATCAATTCAAAATTGTCAAAGGAACAAGCATGCCAAGTATCCTATCTAATTGGCGGAGACTGAGGCTTTTTTTTTTTCGAAAAACGCTCGGACACCAGTCCCTGTTCCACGAAATATCTGTGAAAAGGGAAAAGAAGACAATCAGTGCCTGTCATTCTTAAAATGACCATAGGAGTTGTTCCTGGTAAAGTCTGAATTTGTGCCTAACAATTTCAGTGTCAAGTGGCCTCTTTCTAGGCCTGAATTAATACCTCTCTGTTATCGCTGCTTTTTAAGCACATATAAGTCTAAACAACAGTGACTTCTCTATACGGATTACTTTATTGAAATTCCAGTACTATGATACTATTTTCTTATTATGAGTCAAGTCACATTAAGCAAGCATAAATAAAAATTTAAGCGAAAGAGCTTCAAAGTAATTTTCATTTCAATTTGTTTTCGGGTCTAAATCCCTTTTCTTCTATTTGATGAGACATTTAGACTTGTAAATAGTTAATATTGATAAAAGACAAGGAGACGTAAAGGCTAGTGTTTAGAAAACATGGAGAAAGCAAAACGATTTTCTATTGTATTTGATTACAATTGAATGTTAGTCATTAAGTACTGGTAGCGTTGCCTCGGAAGAACAAAATCTCATTCACATGCTCTGACATCCAGTGTGTTGTCTGATGGGAGACACGCAGAGACATCTAGCGATAGAAAGCAGGCATAATTCTTTCTTTATCTTACCTAATTATCCGTAAACCTCTATTTTTGACGAGAGACGTTGACACGTGACGGAAACACCAACTTTGACAGAACGTAAAATGGGGAAGTTGATTGGACGTTCCTTATTGATTCCACGGTTTCGTATCATTGTCTTCACGTGACTACAACCATCAAAACTCTGAAATGGAAACAAAACATTCATTATTTTGGAGTGTATGTTTTTAAGCGATCCAGGCTAGATACGAAAATCGATAATTATTTATTTGCATCGATTATCAATTTTATGTATTAAAAAAAATGTCATCTTGGTAAATATTGACAAATCGTTCAAGCAGATTTTGATATGTAGTTAATTATTTTATTGATTTGTTGAGATACATATGTTTAAAATATTTTATTATGAATTAAGATGGCACGTCTCGCCACGTGAGGTTAAAGATCGATGATGTTGATTGATTTTACACACACGTTTATACTTACAACCTTAACGAAGTCTTCTATGATGTAACATGTTTATAACAAGTTTCTGTCCAACCTCGTGGGTTTTCTCCGTGACCTCCGGTTTTCTCCCACTGCTAAAGACCCCTTCTTGCAAGCGAATTATTGAAATAAAATTAAAACCACATGTTAGTCCCGAAATGACCTAGTTTGTGTCGAGTGGACGTTAAACCCCATTTCTCTCTCTCTCTATAACAAGTTTTCTTTTTTTTTTTAGATAAATGGTAGCTTTGCCAGGTCCGTTAGCTTCATATTGTGTTTTTCTTTATTTAAGGCATTTAGATAATCGGTACCTTTGCCGGGTCCGCTAGCTTACTATTGTGGTTTTTTGTGGGGGTTTTCATTTAAGGCATTTAGATAATCGGTAGCTTTGCCAGGTCCGCTAGCTTAATGTCGTGTCATGGTGACGTAAAGAAAAGATCCAAGTTTTCACCTAATCTCCGAAATCGTATAGATATGCAACTGAAACGTTGTTAGTTAGTTGTATTTTACGTCCGCTTCCACCGAGGTGATATCGCAGACAAGAAAACTGAAACGACTCTTTCACCCCTTTTAAGAGTTTCAGCTCAAAATAATGAGCCGTTTGAAATGAACCCGAAATGAGTTTATAGGATGTTACAGCTTATAGATTCTTTTGGGCACCGGTCAACCCCTTCAATAATTTATCAGAGGATAGTGATATATTGGACTCTTTGTGGTTATAGAGATTAAAGGAGCTAAATCGCACTACGGCCTACTCTTATATCGAATTCCAACTGCCAATGTGTACACGGGACCTCGATTTTTCGTCCCATCCGAACGACTAGACAGCTGTCCTTGTCATGATCTCCGTCATGCATCACTGACTAGGGAGAACCACGCGGGAAAATCTGGATGAACTCTCTCGGCCAATGCAAGGATCGAACGCCCGACCTCTAGGCTATTGAGCGTCTGGTTATTCCAGTCTACACCGCTAGTATTTATTGCGCATGCTCTCCAGATAAGAATATAATGTCACCGTTTGAGATGACTTGTGGAATATGTCTAGCCTCGTTCTTCGAGTCCCTTTTTACAAATCGCGCTGAAACGCATTATGATACACGATTCGTGTACCAATGGTAGAATGTTTATTGATTTAAATTGACAAATAATTCGTGTTTTCAATGTCGAAGGCTTTAGATGATATTGAGTTAGAGACTTAGCTACTTTAATATGATCGGAATGTTCAAAAATGTTATAGGTCAAGAAATATCATTGATTTAAATATTGTTCAAGTCGATGGGGGGTGTATGACTAGTCCCAGTCCTTTTAGCGGAAAGTTGTCATAGACAGGTTTTTCCAGACACAAGGTAATTGTTATTATAGAAGCTCCGCCAGAGAACTGCACGCTGGGAGTTAGGGTGGCCCATAGTGGTCTAGAGTGTCGCTCTTCGAGCTCTAGCTGGCTAGTCACCTCTGGCTTGTGATCGTGGTTTCGGTCCCTGATGTGAGCGTGCGTGGCTTGGAGATAGGGGGCGCCTTCTCAAACTCGTGGGTTTACTCTAGATACTCGGGTTTCCTCCCATAGAAAAGACCCCTGCATGTGCGTTAAGATAATAAAAATAAGACTTGTGGAAGCGGCCGACAATTAAGAACAACAACTGCACGTTGTTATTTTTTGATATAAGGATTAAGACTAGTACTTGTTTCCCAGATGTCATGCTAGTCCGTCTATTTATAGCAATTCTTCCCCACCCCACCCCCTTTGTTCCCTTTCGCATGCTAATTTCTGTTGCCTTTTTAGATGGAATCGCCAAATTTATGTTAATATTCATGATTTTGACATGAATAAAAGATGTCACCTACGAAAATGAAGTCACTGCCTATATATAGATTTCTATGACCTGGGGCCTGTTTCACGAAATCTTATCTAAAGATAAAATCAAAATTTTAGCAGATACTTCAATTTGGATTGGCTAAGCACTAAAATCAATCTAATATTATCCAATCAAATTACTAAAATTTGGATTTTATCTTAGTTAAAATTTCGTGACACAGGCCCCAGGACTAGAACAAAACCGATTGTGACAGTCATGTGGTAATGGGTGCCACTGTGGTTCAGTGAGTATGGCACTGGATCGCAAACAAGGGGGAATCGGGTTCGACCTCGACCTTGGCCAACAAGATACCTCGGGTTTCAACGTTGTCCGAGGTGCAGGGCAGAGGGCCTGACAAGACACAGCATCAAAACGTTCGTAAAAGAACACTTGACAGTTGTAATTCGACGAAGAGTAGGTGAAAACGCCACTGTCTGGGCAACATTCCCCCCTCTGCGTGACGTATGCCCGTCCTCACTATCCCATTTGGAGCAGAAAAGTAGGACGTTACAACCCATTTCATTTCATGGCATTTCTATGTGTGCTTCTAAAGATTAAGGTCATCCAAATGTTCAAATTTTTAATGTCCAAGAAATTTCATGGAGCTTGCCTTGAAGCTAATGTGAGGAGAATAATTATGCTGTAAGGGATCGCCTCTTCTGATGCATAATGGCAATTCACATTCTTGTCGCCGAAAGGGGAAGCGACCGAATCTACCTGGCAAAAATAACACAATTATACAACGTTATCTGAATTATTCATTGTGTTCGACGACCACCACATTCACAGGCTAAACACTTCACTGATCAAATTATCGCCAGGGTCATTGCAACAATTCTACTTTCTGATAAATACCTTATACACATGCAAACCATTCAATTTAATCGATTTAAGGTAGAATTGTCAATTTTGTTTGCTTTACTATAGTTTTTTCTTAAATATTCTTTCAGGTTTTTCTATGGAAATGGGTTTTGTAAAGGCTGGAATTCCATAATTTCCATTGGAACATTTCGGACTCGAACTCCATCTGTATATGTGGTAACAATGGGTCAATGATTCATAACCAAACGAGTAATATTCATATTCAACCACATCGCCCAAATACATTCTCATTAATAACACCGGTAAGCCATATTATGTTTCATTTCAAGTCACCCGAATGACTTTCAATCCTGTCTGACAATACATTGAAGAAAATGAGCCCCCTGAGAAAAGTTTTGTCTCTTACTAATTCGAGTAATATTATATAATGTGCATAATGTCAAACGAGAAAAACACTCGGGAGTATTCGATCTAGGGACGTGACTATCGACTAGAAAGTCCCAGTCTGGGCCTAGAAGAGCCTGCTGCATTTTTGAAGGCTGGTCTGTGGTGGCGACATGAAAAGTTGGAATACGACGCAAAAAACGAGGCCTAGTCGTGCACACATATAGGCCTGAATGTAAAAGAACCCTTGATAGTTTGAAATGTATTAGAGTAGGCCGAAGAACCGATGTCCCAGCAACCCTCCAATCCCCTCACACTGCACATGTAACCATTGAAATAAACCCTACCATTGTCTTGATGAGTCTATCTCTACAGAAATGATCTCCAAAATTATACACAGTGACACCTAGCGACTAGAATGGCACATTAAATGAGATAATATCATGTTAGCTTATCCCTGGTCGCATCTCACCAGTACTACTGTTATAATTTATTGCGGAAAGAGTTGGATTGGTGGCCGACTAGTACTACTGTTATAATGGGTGTTAACGTTAGTTTAGACACACCCGTACCTATTCGGGTAACCTCCAGACGTAGATATGCAAATCTGAAATAAAATGAGGTTTAACGCCCTACTGTTCTGATATGCAAATCCAACACCAATCAAGACATGCATAAAGGTTAGAATACATGCATTCTCCAAGATGGACTTCCTACTGCCGCAGCTCGGAAACTGAGCTCAGAGGGAATCACATCCAACTAAACCAATCCATGGCCAAATCATATTTCTACAACAGGAGCAGGTTCTGCTTTTACTACGTTTTTGTTTGCGGTATCGCTTCAGAACACTTCTGTGGAAACAGACGTCTAACCTCAGATAATACTACTGCACCAACTAGAAGGCCAGGTGGACCAATTCGGTTGTTGCAGTTTCAATTCAAGGTGGTACATGGCAAGAAATAAATGTGCCTGCCTAACCTTGCCTTTGCCATGTTCTCCAGTTTCCACGTCCCCACCCCGCCCTCTTCCACACACACACACACTGCAAAATACTCAAGCGCACAAAAGAATTAATCAAATATTTTAGTCCATTTCTCTTTTATTGGTAAACAATTTTACACATCAGATACAGATGTAAATGATAAAGATGTAAAGTTTTAGAAAAATAAACATGGTTTCTTGTAAACAGTGTGTTGTAAGTTTTGTAATTTGATTAACAATTTTAACTTGGCAAACCTTTAAGATTTATAAAGCAAAATGTCCCAAACGTCTTCGCCAACATACTCAGCAGCAATAGGAAGGGTCCAAATAAAAATTGGATATGTCTGCAGTGTGCATGTTCAGATCTGCAAACCGCTTTGCCAACATACTCAGCAGCAATATGAAGGGTCCAAATAAAAATGGGATATGTCTGCAGTGTGCACGTTGAGATCTACAAAATAAGGGGATTTTTTTAATAAATGGTCACGACGTAAATACCAAGACAGCTTGAGTCTCCGTCGGTAGCGTGTGTATCTGGTCGTTGATTCCACTGATATCCAAAGTAAAGACCTCTCGGGCAATGCCTTGATATTATGGGAGCATAAATTAATATGTTTTGCTAGTTCGACCACGTCCAGTTAAAGTGATGTATGTATGGAAGTTGTGGTAGTAATGAACACAGAAATAAAAACCAAAGCGTTGCGGTATCCATCGCAAAGGACCCCCTCTCCCCATCATATTCACTTTGAATTTTATACTATTAGTGGATGTTGCGATGGTTATGGACAATTACTTTAATCATATTTGCCATCTTTATGCATGGTGGAAAATACCTAGCAACGAGGGCGTTTTTGATCGGAAAGGCGGTTCCTATTGTTTACAAAGTTCATGAGCTAACAATTTATGTCACATTTAAACCCCTCTACAAATAAGGTTACCATCTATAAATAAGCTTCAGCTTCTGAAAAACTAGTCAGTTGTTATAGCTGGTTGTCCTGCTGGGGTGGGATCTACGTTCTATTTAAACACTTCTACAAATAAGGTTACCATCTACAAATAAGCTCCATCGTCTGAAAAACTAGTCTTTTGGTATAGCTGGTTGTCCTGCTTGGTCGGGTCTACATTCAGGAACACCAAACAAATATTCCCAATACCCCCCCCCCCCCCAACCAAAGCTAATATTTGCACTTTAATAAGTATAGAACTTAACACTCACATATTGTGTTGCGAACTTTGTCTTCGTGTTGTTTTCAAAAAATAAGTTTGGTTAGTTCGCCAGAACTAAAGGTTTATGTGGTTCTTGGTTTCAATAGATAAACACCCTCTAAAATTCAATATGATTCTTCTCATGAAACTTCCAGCAAAATATCAAAATGATCGATTTGAAACTGTAGACACTGTTGCATTAACAATAGGCATAAGTTGTACACTGATCACCAAAACTCATTCACAGGATCTACATGTATTCAAAAATATAGTCTCTTCTGCGAAAAGATTTCATAATTAAGGACCATAACTCAGTCATTCCTAAATAGGGACAACGATTCGGAAGCGATGGACGGCAATACACCATTAAAACGTGGGCACATAAAAACAAATCGTTGGCCCCCTTTTTCTTCACTTTTTATTCAAGACTTTTTTTTTTTAATGGTTTCTAATCAAAACATCAACCATATGTGCTTTTCATTGCATAGCGTATGCAGACTGATCCGGAAAATTCTCTTTACATAAGGAAAAGATTTTTTTTATTTCAAATGTAGTGTAATTGTAAAGACTGTAATACTAGAGTATTGAATATAATATGTAACATGTGGAAACCTTTTCTAAGACATACTTTAGAAATATGAGATCAAATTGACGCCATTGTGAACAAAACACATCTAACCGCCTTAACAACTTTTTGTTGATTTAGCTGATGCGAGTCAACAAATAAGACTACACTATCGCGGCTTTACATTCATAGGCGGAGCTATGCTAACGCCGGGAGTGAATAGGTTGGCGGGGTAATATTTGCACAGTAGCCGAGAGCCTATTAGAGTTAAAGAAACCTCTTATATATTGACACATATGAAATGTAGCCGGTTAAGGCAAGTAAACATTATCAATTGTCAAGTAGGATGTGTGTTTGTCTTGGTATCAGATTAGAAATTATAGAAACTATATTCTTTCAATAGCATCCATTTGTTTCTCATCACATTTTGACTGACATCTATTCACACGCATTTCAAAACATACATTAGGCCAAACAAAACTTAATTTTAAACAATTTGGGTTTTTTTTTACAACATAAAGTAACCTGACGTTGATGTAGGTCTGGAAAAAAATGTACATTAACGTTTTGCAACAGTATTTTAAATTTATATATGGGAAAGAAAACGAACCTTAAAGGAGCCAAGTCTTTAACTCAATATCATCCACAGTCTTCTACATTGCAAACACGATCTATTTGTTAATTTAAATCAACATTGATGTTGTTATCTTACTGTGAAACATGGACTTCTGATATCCAATATTTAACACAAAATGAGAATTTTAAAATTGGCACACGAATCGTGTGCCAGAATGCTTTCGAGCGTCATTTGTATGAAGCGACTCGGTGAACGAGGCTAAGCATAACCCATGTAGGAGAATGCTACCGATGTAGACTGGAATAAACAGACGCCAAAGACTGCCATTCAATTCAGACTCTTCGTGTATTTCGCCGAACATAACTGATTAGAAAGTACAGTAAACACTTAAACGATTGAATGTAAATCAGTTTATATACATTCATATTACATTATTATATGTACATTTCTTGGTGCCAAAGAATGGCGATTTAGCTCCTTTAAAGTCTCTGACCGTCATTTGAGGGATTGTTAATCGCTTGCAAACTACAATGTTGAAATTTATCCCCAAAAGGAATATCTGTCCAAATATGGTATAATTCGGAATTTACAAATATACGACGAATTGAAAATTTGTCGACATTCAGCATCCACTGCAGACGATATTATATAGGATATAGTAAACACAAACCAGCGCCACCTATGTTTTCTCTGAAATGTTTTAGTCCGGCTGAATCCAAACCGAGAGATTGGCGAACTTTGATATAAAATAATCAATCGGTGTAAATTTGATCGTGGATTAAGCCGTGGAATATTTGATATTCTCCGAAAAATGCAAATAACGCACAGTGACTTTAAAAAACTGGTATTTAATAATATCTTTTAAAACGATTCTCAAACTATATCTCAGCAAATTTCTACGGGTATGTTATTTAACTCCCATGTGTCCCACGTTGTACAGTAGAAACACTTCAAGCAATTTTTTTTATTAAAACGATGGCATACTTTTTAAGCGCTAAAAGTACATATGATAGTCTACCTATATCGCAATAATGAGCGTCCCCGTTTTTAAAGTGCCTAGGGATTTAAAGTTGTTGAGATATAATATAAACTAAATGCAAATAATTTTAAAAAATATATTTATTACCCAACAACTCCATGTACCGTGCTACTTAGCAAAAACTCGTAAAAGTCACGAAACTTGAAAGTTAGAACGTTTTTTTGTCTTTACTGGCTCAGGGCATTTATTATTATAGTAAGTAGTAAGGCAAAACGGCTGAAAATATTTTATACCGTTTGTGACACGTTTGTCATCTTTCAAGCACGGGCGCTTGTAATGTGGAAACTCACTTTCGAAAATAACAGTAAACTGTGGCTAAGTATAATGTATAAACTGTGACTCTAAGTTTTATGTCTAAACTGTTACTAACTATTATGTCTGAACTGTGACTGTATGTTTTATGTCTAAACTGTGACTAAGCATTATGTCTAAACTCTAAGTATTATGTCTGAACTGTGACTAAGTATTATGTCTAAACTGTGGCTAAGTATAATGTATAAACTGTGACTATATGTATTATGCCTAAACTGTTACTAAGTATCATGTCTGAACTGTGACTGTGAGTTTTTATGTCAAAACTATGTCTAAAGTCTACTACATTCATATTCGTAAGCGCGATTATCAAATTCAGGAGCAAATAAATGAAATGAAATGAAATGGGGTTCAACGTCCTACTGTTCTGCTCCGAACTGGGCTAATGAAGACGGGCATACGCCATACAGTGTGCTATGAGGGAAATTTTGCCCGGACAGCGGCACTACGGCCTACTCTTATATCGAATTCCAACTGTCAAGGGATCTTTTACGTGCACGCCAATGTGTACACGGGACCTCGGTTTTTCGTCCCATCCGAATGACTAGACAGCTGTCCTTGTCAGGCCCTCCGTCCTGCAGGAGCAAATAATTCGTCTGAAACCGATTTTTTATAAGTAGATAATAAGGATCAAGATATAAATTTCATTTGATAGAACTTGTATATTTTATTGTCAGTGGTGGATTCAGACGGTATGAACCAGAGGTTTTTGTTAGTTGGGGTGATGTAGCTGATGAAACTGAACAGGTGAGGATTTAAGGGGGGCGGAGCTAAAATGTGGCGTAGCGAAAGGGGGGGGGGGGGGGGGGCTCCACGGCAACATGTCAAGTTATGTCAACTTGCATAAAACTGCTTTCCGGCGAGATAACGATCGGCGAACAACTATATAGGCAATATGATCTATGTTCTACCATAGCTCTCAGCGTTATAGTCAGTATTTTGTTGACATTCATTGTGGGTTGGAATTGTGGATGGTGCCCTAGATTTGCCCCCACCCCACCCACCCCTAATTCACAGCTTCTAGCTCTGCTAGTGAAACTGAATGGTACATTCGGGTCCAGTCACAAATCACCCCTGACACACCGATTGTTCAGAAAGGATCTTAAGTAATTTAAATCTTCTGCGACTGAGATTTTTCTTTCAGCTGGTTCGTAGTTTTTACTAAATGATGCTATGAAGCCTTAATAAGTAGTTGTGATTTACGAATAAAAAGTTATACAGTTTAAAGAACAATATTACATTCGTGATAGAACTGGTTTTACAAATTCCAAATATAATTTTAACACTTATACTGATTCTTCAAATGTTTCTTTTAAACGGATCCATCGTAGCAAAAGCTCTCTATTAAAATTATGTGTTAACCAGTTCTATCACAGATGTAATACATATTTGTGGACACCAACAATGTCCTTTAACAAGCTCCGTGTCGTACATTTGCAATCAACATTCCAGTATATTTTGTCTGATTAAGTCAATAATTAAGAACTAACATGAACTTTTCTATAATGTACAGGAAAACGTGTCAACAATATTTTCATTTAGTATTTCTGGTCACTCAATCATCTCAACAATGAGTTTCTATTGTAGGAGATCTTGTTGGTCTATTATCTTATAACCCACGCTTAATCAGTCAAACAATTAGTAACATATTGATTAATATGTCTAGAAAAATGGACCGTCTATAACTAAATTATAAATGGCGATATAAACGATTAAGCTAATGTCCACGCCATACGTTTTATGTCGCCAACATATTGTTAAAGGAGCAGTCCCAGATATATTCGAGATGCCATTATCTGCAGCACTATTGTGCTTTTTCAAAGTAAAGCAAACTCCCTCTTTTAGTACGTGGACGATGGAGCCGATGCAGGGAAGGGATCAAAAATAAAATTATTTAATTTAGGTGAATTGTCATGTTTTTAATAATAAGCCTTGAATTATTCTTACAGCAAGAAATATTTCTAAGTGCATAGCCCCCAAAGCCACCACAAAATAATGACGCCTGAGCATGTACCCCGCACTTCTAAATATATATCTATAAAAATATGCTCTGCCGTCCCTACCATGTGAGTCAAATTTCACGCTATGCAAGTAACTCGTACAAAGAAAGTCATTTCTTTTAAATGAGTTAACTAACCCTTTAACCAAATCTATCTATCATTGTCGAACGGCTCCATAATTTGTTTTGAATTTTTTAGACTGCGTCAAATGGCCTAATTCGTCGTCTTTTTCTGTTGAATGTACCTGCTTATACCTTCTGCTGTGTGCAATGCCCCTCCCTCTTACGCGCCTCTTTGAAGAAGAATAAACTAATACCGTTATGTGAATTTGTAATTGGAAATATTTTTAGTGGAATAGTATAAATATAGAAGCTACCAATCAGATGGAATTTTGAATGAATAGATTATTATTTGGAAAACATTAATATATAATCTCTCTCGAAATAAACATTAATATATGGCCAGTACTGTTTCACTTCAGAAGCTTAGACTTGACTACCTATCACAAGTGTCAGTGTGTGGTAAGGGGAGACAACTACGTTTCTAGTTCAACAAAAGTGCTAAGACGCCTGTCATGCTATCGAACTTTGGTTTTGTTATATATATTTTGTATAGATAGGTCGCAAGAAAAACAGGAAAATTAGTGTGTAAACTGTTTCAATATCTCAAGTGATAAATTGAGAATTGTTTTCTAGGACAGTGGATCTCTGTCGATTACTGTAGATTGTCATTATTATAAAGCGATAATGTTTTAGAAAATATACAAACTTCGGGTAAATTTTCAGTAATAGGCCTACCATTCAGTCATTAAAAGTTCCATATTTCTATAAGTTCGTATTCATATATTAGATATCATGATCAAGTCTAATCCTGGCAATCCATCACTTGTAAACGACCTGTCACAGCGTAACGTTACATCTGTATACGCTAATTATTTAATTCAGTAGGCAGGTCATAGTTCACGGTCCTATATTTAGCACCAAAATCCAAGTATTGTGTATGGATAATGGTCAATAATGGTCATGTGGTGACGAAGATGAATATAGATAGAGATTCAACGATCCCGTTATATTTATATCTCACCCGCTTTCAATCTGTCTTTTAATATAAAATGTCGTCCTCATTCTATAGCCGGTGTTGCTACAGCAAGAAACCCAACCGAGATGAGATCATCAGAAACTCATCAATTTTACAAGTAACGTCAAACACGCAATCCAATGAAAAAGACGATTCGTTAGAACGGCTTTATTACTTGGGGACTTGTGAGGACTATTTTCATTGAGAACCGGACAGGGGGTATTTATTCTTTATGTAGCCTTTATTGAGCTAGTCTCCTGTATTCCCACGCTGCTGTAATTGTTACGTGGCGACAACAAAAAACACAGTTTTATTTATTAATAAAAATTGTGATAGGTGGAAATGATGTCATCATAATTGACAATCTCGATATTTATGCGATATAAATTGTGTTTCCATCCACGCATCAGTTAACTAACCGGATAACACTTAGACATTTTTCCGGACTTTACCACTGTAATACAAAAATATAACAGCAAATAACGCTGTCTGAAAAAAATTCGAATATAGCGCGACCCAATGTCTACCTTTGGAACGGAGTGGTTCAAAATGACCAAAAAATACATTAATATAATCAAAATTAACTCTACTACCCACCGAATGTTTTGGGGGGTTTTTTATTGCCGTTCGAAAGAAGATAAGATTTAAAGTTTAAAATGAAACAACGTAACTTTTCACTATTTTTACGCAAATGAAATGGGGTTCTACGTCAAACTTTTCGTCTTCTTTTACCTGTACGCCAATGTGTACACTGGACCTCGGGTTTTTCGTACCATTCGAACGACTATACTTTTTCCTCGAATCCCACCCTGTGTAAACAGGAAACGTAATGCAAATCACGTGATCATGTCAATTTTTGTATGTTTGTGCATACCCTAAAATCTGATACCACATGCTACTGAAATTACCTGGGTGTAAGTGGGGAGAAGACAATCTAATTAACGTTATCAACATTTACTTTCGTTTTACTTTTCGGTTATTTACACGACTTCATCTTGATCTAATAAACAGAGAGAAAATAAGTTCTAGTTTTAAAACGATTGGGAGTAGGGGTTTTCCGAATGTTGAAAGTTGACAGCTTTGGATTAACTTGTACATTTCGATTGAGGTATGGCACTTTATGTTTTCGTGTTTGCATTTAGAAGCGGAGTTTTAACATTAAACGGGGAGCCACAATGGCTAAATGAAATAAAATGGGGTTTAACGATCTACTGTTCTGCTGCGACTGGGCTAATGAAGACGAGCATACGCCATACAGTGTACTATGAGGGAAATTTTGCCCGGGCAGCTGCACTATGACCTACTCTTATATCGAATTCCAACTGCCAAGGGATCTTTAACGTGCACGCCAATGTATACCTCGATTTTTCGTGCCACCCGAACGACTACACAGCTATCTTTGTCAGGCCCTCCGTCCCCTGCACCACTGACAAGGGGGAACCACCCACGGTGGCTGAGTGATTAGCCTGGAGGTCGCGGGTTCGGAACCGGTGTTGGCCGGGAAAGTTCATACCTCGGTTTTTCGTGCCATCCGAACAACTACACAGCTGTCTTTGTCAGGCCCTCCGTCCCCTGCACCACTGACAAGGGGGAACCACCCACGGTGGCTTAAGTGATTAGCCTGGAGGTCGCGGGTTCGGAACCGGTGTTGGCCGGGAAAGTTCATCGGGTTTTTCCGGCGTGGTTTCCCCTTGTCAGTCCGGATGCTGTCCGAGCAAAACACACTGTATATGACGTATGCCCGTCTTTATTAGCCTAGCGTGGTTTCCTCTTGTCAGTCCGGATGCTGTCCGAGCAAAACCTCTCTCATAACACACTGTATATGGCGTATGCCCGTCTTTATTAGCCTAGTAGGACGTTAAACCCCATTTCATTTTATTTGAAACATACATGTGTGTTTTAAAAGACTATCCACAGTTTCGTATTTAACGTATTCATATAGCTACTATTATATATATAGGCATGTCACACATTACAACGGATTAGCAAACTTCTGAATTCAAATTATAGTTCGTAACGCTATTAGTTTTCTTGAAAACCGCACGAGCTAATTGGCTAAACTTTTTATACAATTATAGGATAGGGTATTAGGTGTTTAAAAATTATAATTACGCGTTGGATTCGTGTCCTGGTTGAGACGCCTTAGGTTCTCTTCTTTGATGCCAAAAATATTTACGTTTAAAGATCACGGATTCTTTTTACTATGCAAATTTCAAAATATTAATAACGCGGAATAGATTTAATCACACCATCTTGCTCGACATTGTCATTCACGTTGTTTATCAAACCCCATTATGTATTATGGAAAAATAAAGTATTATTATAGGCTATAGATATTTTATTTTTTAAATCTATTTATAGCTGATATCTCTTCATATTGTTTAAATTTTATATAAATATATCCCTTTTTTTAAAAGTAATATGATATATAGGTATAAGATAACAGACAATATTATTTACCACCTTATACATATCTCTCTCATCATGTATCTTTAAGAAATATCATCTTTTTATGTATATTATCTTTCTATGGCCTATATTATGGCCTTAGCATTATCATACTGTTTCATTTTCTCCTCATATTTCATATCGACTCGAATATCTTACTGCCTGAAATGGACACTTCAAAGAAATTGCACCTGAGCATAAAATGGCGTTTTATTTTCCCACCGATAAGCATCATGCTTAATGCTTTTGATGAGAGGCATTAATCAAGCGGGTATTACATCTCTTCTGACTTGATCATAATTTCATCGTTTTTAACATCCATGTTATTAAAATCATTCCACTCGAAAGATTGTTTTACAAAGGCGCCCACTGCAAGTTAATTCTCAACAGATAGAAGTTATTAGAAACTCTCATCTAGCGAAATAACCCCATCATCTCTGCATAAATAATCTCTGACAATATAGAATGTTGATGTATCAACTATTCACTCACACTGTTTTGTAAAAGAGAAGTAATAGATGAAAACACAGTTTATTGCCAGTTTGTAGACCCTCAAGACTTTTATGTCTTTAATATCAGAAGATAAGTGAAATGGGGTTTAACTAACGCCCTACTTTTCTGTATCAACCGAGCTAATGAAGACGGGAAGAAGAGAAATAAATTAACTGACAAATTAACTTTATTTTTTTTAAAAAAAACGAAAAAAAAAACAAGGAACAGAATTGTAATTACAATTTGAGTGCTAACCCGTTTTGAAGGATTAAGTGGGTTGAGTGAAGCTCATAAATTTTATATTATGATGTTCATGGTCATGTGCATTCCTAATATGTAACAATTTTTGTAATGTAAGTTTGTGGCTTTTCAAAATGCACAAGCAAAATGATAGACATATTTTACAGTAAAACACTAGAATTCAGAGCATCAAGAACACCGCCATTTGAAAACATATAATACAAGATTAATCTCAATAATTTTGTTTCGACTCAACCTGATTAAAATACAGATCTATATTTCGTTTCGTTTTTTTTATACTTTTGATAAAGGCAAGTAAAACGAAAATTTGAAATATAAAAAACAAAACGAAGTAGGATCTGTGTTTTAATCAGATTCTTTTCAGCTTATATGTTTCAGTGTTTGTGTTGTATTTGTATACCTTTATTCAATGGGTGTTTTTCACATCTATTTTGCTTTCGGTTTAAATTCAATTATAATTTAATAAGCAATTTTTACCTGATAACAATCTTTGTCAGTTTTGTAATTTTACCAATAAGGAAAAAATATAGGCACCAAATTATTAGAAATCTATAATGTACTCTAATTGGGTTGTTTGTCATTTCTCACAGCAGGAAAAAAATCCAGTAAGTTAATGATGGACGCTTACGGTTATAAATTAATCCTCTCTTTTTACTTTCAGGGTGAAATTGCGGTCAAATAAATTCTATACGTCTTCGTTTCTACGCCAAATTTGCAGTGAATTATAAAAAAAGATGGTGTTTTGATCATGTTACATGCCCGAATACTTACAATACATACATGATAAGCTGTTGTTGGTGTGGTCTATTATTCCTGCTAATCTGATATGACAGGAGGCTGGACTTTAAAACCAGACTTAAAATAACCCTGATCTTCAATAGAAAATGAGCGGCATGGTTTTTACCTTGATTATTTGTTAACAAAGCGTGTTGGTATGACAACAATGAATCATAATATATTCAACAATATGTGTAGTTAATTTCAGTCAATTTTTGTTGTCAAACTTTGCGTATACGTAGGCTCATATAGCCGCCATGTTCATATGTTTAGGTAATTATTTCATTTATATCGCTGTTTGTATATAACTGTATTGTGTAATTTATAAAGGCCTGTTTCTCAACACATTTTCGGCGGTTGGCTGGTCGAGTGGTCAAACGTGTGCGCTTTAGAGATCTATAATTGAGTCAAGTGGCGTGGTTTCGATTCCAAGCTTATACATGAAAACCTCGTGGGCTTTCTCCGAGTCCTCCGATTTCCCCCACAACTAAAGGCCCATACGCACAAGCAGATTATTAAAATAAAGATTACCATACGTTAGTGCCGAAATGACCTAGTTTGTGTCGAGTGTACGTTAAATCTCCCTCTCTCTCTCTCTCTCTCTCTCTCTCTCGCTCGCTCTCTCTCTCTCAATATTAATACATAAACTTTCATTTCTTTTAATATCTTAAAAACAACTTCGTTTCTAAAACAGGCAAATATGGATACTTACTGATCTGCATCTTAAACACTCAAGTGTCCAGCCATCTGTAAAACTATCTAACTTATCAAATCAAACAAAAGAAAACCAAATACTATATTGTAGAGTCTGGACGATCGAGTCCACATACTGGCAGACGACACTTAGTATTTGTGGGCTCGCATTTATGCTGCCTACTCGTACGTGGTCGCTTGGAACCATGAATGAAATAAACATCTAGATGATCAAAACATTAGCACGACGTCCTAGGAGTGTACAGAATATTACGTCATGGTGAGCTGACATGACCAGGGCAACGCGTCATGATTTTTCAACTATACTCTTTTAACGGTGTTAAAATAACCCGGTTGGTAGCCTAAATCGGACACTGTTCATTAAATGTTGAGCCCTGAGTAGGCTACTTCATCCATGTAATTAGGTAATTGTTGCTTGCTCTTGTTACCTTCTGTAACCTAAACCCACTGAACACGTGATGTAAGGTTTAGGTCTACACTTATACAAAACTGTTAACAAGAAGACGGGCATACGCCATATTATACAGTGTGTTATGAGGAAAGTTTTCACCGGACGGCTGAGCTATGTACGGCTTACTCTTATATCGAATTCCAACTGCCAAAGGATTTTTAAGGCGCACGCCAATGTGTACCTCGGTTTCCGTCTCATTCGAAAGACTAGACAACTGTCGGCCAACGCCGGGAACGAACCCGCCACCTCCAGTCTAGCGAGCCAGCGTCTTACACACTTAGCTACCCGGTTCCCTGTAAAGAAAAGGCAGACACCAGCATGCGCCGAATGACAATCAAAGCAGAGGCGGACAGGACCAGAATGTCCCGATTCCAATTTTTCGATCATGGTTCCTACTGGCCGGGGTTAACGCCTGTGTGCCTAATGGGATGAAAAAGTTGCCCAAAATGGCCCCAGTCCGGTCAAAATATTTGTCCT
The DNA here is from genome assembly GCF_932274485.2 of Patella vulgata. Classification (NCBI taxonomy): domain Eukaryota; kingdom Metazoa; phylum Mollusca; class Gastropoda; family Patellidae; genus Patella; species Patella vulgata. The sequence continues at coordinate 14,885,790 of NC_065880.2, read as the reverse complement.
ACGTAATGCAAACATGATCATTCGTCTCCAAATCAGCCCCCTCAGGGCACATAATGCCATTCCATTTCCTTGCCATGCCTCATTACTTCGGTTATTTTGAGTTAAAAATGTGATAGGCTAATATTGCATCATTGGGAGGGCAGATAATTGCCCGGGCAGCGGCTTCTCCATCTACTCTCCATTGGTTTTACATGTAAGCCAATTTCTACGTGGTTGGATTTCGGATGTTCGTGCAGGATTTACGGTATATATCTCATGGCAGTTCGAAATAAGAAAAAGTGTAGGCCGGAGCACCGCAGTCAGTGCAAAATTTCCCTCACAGAATACTAGTATTACATAGTACGGCTGTCTTCATTAGCTCGATTAAACCACATATACTTCCATTTCCTAAATGAGTTTGTAATTTGCTCAAAGGCCTATAACGATTTTCTTCTAGACGACAACACAACATCAATAAAATTTTAGACAAATGTTAACAATAGCTTGGTAGTTCATTTTCAATTACAAAAGAGTAAGTCATCATATTTGATCATTTGTAAATAACATCATATATAATTAGTAAAAACTGTTCTTTGAAGTACATCATAAACGTCATAGCTAATATATAAAATATAAATATGATTTTAAAGATGTTATCAAAAACAGTAGTTAAATATTTAACATGGTATACTATCATGTATACTAACCAATTATAAATTATCTTTGAGTCTATCAATGTTCTATAGGCTCTATTGATTATCAAAACGTTCATAAATATACATAATCAATAATACTTGAAGTGTCGTGTTTGTATGTGTGTGTGAGAGAGAGAGAGAGAGAGAGAGAGAGAGAGAGAGCCCACTCTACACAAACTAGGTCATTTGGGGACTAACATATGGTTCAATATTATTTCAATAATTGCTTGCGTGTACGGGTCTTTAGCAGTGGGAGGAAACCGGTGGACCCGGTTCAATCTTCTAATACTCATTTACATAAAGCGGCCAATGTGGACTCTGGAAATTCCCGAACCTCGCCAACCGGCCTACAAATTATCAGCATCTCCCTTCCATAAACGAAGTCGCTATTTCTAATTTGTGAGTTGATCCTCTTCTTGCGGTTAGTGTGAAGAGAAGCAGAACGTTAAACCCCATTTCATTCATTCGGTTTTTTTTGTGGTTAATTTAACACAATTAAAAGAGTCTTATAAAGGAATTGATTGTTAACTATAAAGACAATTGATATATTGAAACGAGAACCATGGAATACACTGGTTTTATGTTATTAAACAGATATCGTTTTTATTATTATTATTTTTTAATGAAATAGAACTTCTGAAGTTTTTAAGAGCTGAATCGTGTTCTCTCCAATTCACCTTTCTGTTCGTAAATTATTTGGAATCAACAGGTACTTCGTGGCGTTCGTTACAGTTCACGCTACGTGCTTTTAAGTTCTATCCAGTCCACGATTAGCCTAGTACGACTGTTCATTTCACGTCAATATCTGTCATCTTGTAGATTTCATCGTGGCATGAGCTACCGAATGAAATTAGATTTAACACATGAGTAAACTATACAGTGAAAGTTTTAACGTCGTCTTCATCTGCACTGATGCGTTCGTTTCGTTAATTGCAATTGCTTCAACGAAAAATAATTCCGATTGTTATTTTAGATGGGCGTGATCTTTCATATGTTATCACCTCCCCATCCTTTTCAGCTGACAGACACACTTCAAACTATACTGCACATGACACATCAAATGAAGGATTTACTCCAACGAAGGACTTTGCTAACATCAGCTTGATCCTTATCGACTATGGACGTTTTTGTACAAGCAAATCCAGAGTTATTGCCCCTGGTGGCTGTTATTACTGATAAAAGTATTCTACCGGTATACTCTCACTGGTGCCGTTAGTGACAGAATTGTTCCAAATTTCATGATGAAGATGAAATGAAATGGGGTTTAACGCCCTACTGTTTTGCTCAGAACTGGGCTAATGAAGACGAGCATACACCATACAGTGTGCTATGGGGGAAATTTTGCCCGGACAGCGGCGCTACGGTCCACTCTTATATCGAATTCCAACTTTCAAGGGATCTTTTACGTGCACGCCAATTTGTACACGGGACCTCGGTTTTTCGTCCCATCCGAACGACTAGACAGCTGTCCTTGTCAGGCTCTCCGTCCCGGTGAAGATGAACACTCAATCATTTGTTGAAAAGCTACCAAGTAACATTATAAAAACATATGAAGACGATGATAATATTTCAAGTTGTATAATTATTACACGAGAACAATAAATATCTAGACGTGTATCGGATGATTTCTTTGCAGGGTGAAGAATGTTAATCTGCAAAATACAAAAGGAGGGTATCTAATTTTAATAGATCATGATTTTTCAGTTTGTTAGGCGACAAGTGAATAATTAATGACACGTAATAAAATACAGATGCTATGTAATATGTAAGGAACAGGATTTAACAATGCTGAGTAATATTATACTAGCTGCCATGCTATTTCATCACACAATAACATACTTTATATAGTTTTTATTGAGGGAAACTGTGGGGCAACGTAACCTGGGTAATTCTGTGTGGGCGCCATTCAAAACTCAGCAGCTCGACTACCCACTAGAACCAGAAAACATAAAAGCATCTCCCCTGTATTACAATCCCTACATCGACTCATAATTCATCAAAGGAGTTACTCCTCTTTGTCTTCAAGGCGTTAAACGGTCAAACTCCATTTTATATAAAACGTCTTGTAGAACCCCATACTACAAGCAGATATCTACGTACTCCGAAAAAAAAAATCATCTAAAAACTCTCGAACTATTAGTATTAACTTACAAATTGGAAAACGTGCCTTTTCCTATGCTGGACCTTTTCTATGAAATAAATAATCTCAACTCAAAACATTTTTTCTTTCAAAACCCTGATCATTAAATAATCAGTGAATATAACAAACAACAGCGTCTTAGAAACTGATCTTCTGTAAATCGTTTACAAAGAGAATATTAACGTTGAAAATGGAGTTGGAGATGGAATTCTGCTGGTTAAACATATAACTCTGACGCGTACGCAGTGACAGCTTCCCTAATACCTGTGGACCAGGAACTGGAGCTTGTTCTTGTGGTTGTTCTTGTGGGCGACGCTCTTTGAAAAAAGTCAAGGATTCTGCCAATTCAAGAACGATTGACATGCAATTGGGTATGCGTGTCCCTTGGACAATTGCTCATCGATTGAAGGGATTCTATTTTTAATATGACCTAAAGGTTCATGCTCGGTGTCTGATTCATAAGTAGGATTTTGTTTTTCCTCCGGTTTTGATTTTTTGTTCGATAATAAAATTTTATGGGCCATTGATGTTTTTAAATTACTACTCTTGGTAAAGTTACTAACAGTATCAAATAGTAGTGTTCAGTAGGTTCCGCGGTGAAATATTTGAGACGAGTGTTCTCAGAAATACATTACCCCAATAAACTGTTTTGTCGAACATTTATTATAGGCTTGAAATAAGATGTAGATAAAGAGCTGGTCATTCTTGCAATAATAGGTCAAAAATAGATAATGAGAAATGAATATATTGAAAATGTCAGTTAAGTTACTTTATTATGAGCAAAGTTATGAGTCTTAAGTTTTACAAGATAGTCTCGGTTGCCATGTACCAATGCTACGATAATAAACAAAATCTTGGGTATCCCTTTTTGTCCATTCAATATCTAAGCCATCCGATGACCTAAAGAGTTGGTTATGTGCTTGTCGTGTGAATAAATGTCTAAATAATAATTTATACAACATTTAAAGCTAGAAACACGACCTATTATTGTCAGATTTAGCTCTTACATAATGCATCTTTAACATTTTGAGCTGAAAATTTCGGATAAGGTAAACTGGCTATTTCAATAAAGAAAACAAAACAACAACAACAAAAAACAAAAAAAACCTCTTCCATGATGTCCCGAAAAATCAACTCTGAGATAAACTAAGAGACTGTAAACCACAATCAGTTTATTTCATGTTAATTTTTCTCTCTTTGAAACGTATTATACGTTCTTTTTAAAATACATTTTGAGGATTTTTTTTCCCAATTTATATAGAGGCATAGAACGATTGCGGATTTATCGATACAAATAGAGCCAATCATCCTGTGAATGTGGGCTATATGGAGGACAATTAAAAAAAAACAAAAAAAAACAAGGTCTATGCCCTTTCATTTTACAAGAACAATTAATTGGCTTTCTACAGCTGTAACAAATTATGTTAAAAGTCTGGAATTTGTCTTCTGTATTATTAAAAGTGATATGATAATGATACCCTGTCATAGGTAAATGACAGAAGTCATAGGGCGAACGATTACACAGTACAAAAGGGAAGGGTTTCGTGTGGTTCAAACAGGTTTATTTACTATATGAATTAAAACGCATTAGATAACCCCAAACACTATCATTATCATGGTTTTCTAAGCAATACCAATTCTCTGGCAATAAAAGCTTACGAAGTACCATATTGTGATAATGATGTTTTTGGTTCTTTTCAAATTATTTTTTTTAACTTTATGATTTTCGAAACATCTTAATACAAATGCACCTTTAGCTTGTCATTAATTTTTTCCATCCGTCTTTTGTTCCGTTAATCATTTAGCTTTAAAGTGCACTGCCCCAGTAGTTGATTTTCTTTTACAATATACTTCTCTTGTATAAATCAGCTGTTTACAAAAAAAAAACCTTTAAATGAATCTACAGTTACACATAAGCTATGTTAAATAGAATATAATGCATATTTAATACATATTTATCAGCAAATAAATGAGATATTTATTATTTTTGTGTATAATATTATGTCTGAACGAATTATTATTTATGACATGTACTCTTCTATATTTTAATACAGCCACATGGGGTCTGGTCTATAACAGTACACCACTCCATTTTGATTGCTTCCCTATAGTTAAATAACCATGTTATTTTGACATAAAACTCTTTTCAATACATAAAAGATCTTATTTATGATCGCAAAATATTTTTCTATAAAAATAGGAAACCATCAAAAACAGAATATGTAATATGACCACTGGATATTTTAAGAGGGAACTTAGATTTTTAACGAAATATATGCCATTTTAATAACTGTGTGCTGTTTTTTGGACACACAATTATGTTTGTGCGGGGTTTTTGTTAGAATTTAGGTCAAGATATATTGTGTATTGTGTTGGATATGAGAACGATCATTATGTTAACGGCGTATATAACTACGATGATCTGTATCTTTCAAAGATAAAATGCGTATACGGTTATGTTCTTGTCACAAGGATGGCGAATATATTAGTGTCATATTTCGATTTTCAGTGATATGAACCAAGTCATTTTATCGTTTCTTTAACATAAGATTTTATAGATTCAAACAGATTACATCCTTTGAAGTGGACTTCATCAGGTTTTTGTGTTTAGCTGCATTTTAATATTTTGCATAAAAAATAAACGCTGTTATCCAACTTTCCTCTCGTAAATCTCTTGAAGGTCAACAATCGTACAATACCCGCAGATTCGAGACCACACAAGATGTGTACGCAGAATTAATTCTTTGTCGGTAAATCAGTAGAAAAGGGTGGGTGGGGTGTTGGCTTCATAAAAAGGAGAGAAGACCATTCATGAAACGAGTAAATTATTACAGTGCCTGTATTAAACGGTCAACAGCTGTAAAACAATCCCCCCCCCACCTCTCCAATACACTGGCAACAAATGTCGACAGGAAGTCTGGGAACAGCTAAATCACTGCCTAAAGAAGGGCCAGATAGGTATATTCTGCACACCCAGAACTATATATAATCAACATTGAGCATAGCTATCTGTCCTAAATGGCCGTCATATTCAAACATTATATTATTTTGCTATGCGGTTCTAATCTAATCCGATTACTTCTTTCATACACAAAGGCTATTAATTAAAAAAAAATAGTTTTATTAAATGGCAGCAGAATAAATACTTCTCAAAATTCTCGAAGAATATTTTAGTGTTTTGGACTTAAATCGTCCATTTAGGAATTAAAATGTCAGCCAACTGATTTGTGTCTGGTCACTAGCTGCGCTAATTGTAGCGTATTTGGTAGTATATGAAGTTAAATTGTGTTTCGTAATTCAGGATTCAAATTTTTTTGAATAACGAATAACGAGACAGAACGTGTTTCTTTATTCGAGATTGTTGTCCATATGTCTTAAGTAAACTGTGCTCTTTATTTAATTGACTTATAAGAAGTATGCCTCAGCAGTAAACATTCGAGCTTGAATTACGAATAAGAAGGATATCTCACGAGTAAACAAACCTCTTTCACTTCTATGACTTATAAATGAAAATGAAATGAAATGGGGTTTAACGTCCTACTGTTCTGCTCCTAAACTGGGCTTATGAAGACAGGCATACGCCATATAGTGTGCTATGAGGGAAATTTTGCCCGGGCAGCGGCTCTACGGCCTACTCTTATATCGAATTCCAACTGCCAAGGGATCTTTTACGTGCACGCCAATATGTACACGGGACCTCGGTTTTTCGTCCCATCCGAACGACTCTATAACTTATAACAATCCATTTTGTTTTTCGAGCTTGAATAACCAGACGGTACGTGTTTCGTTATTCTGGACAGAACGTGTTTCGTTATTCGGGATTAAAAAAAAATATTATTTTATCTTATATAAATTTCATATCATCGTTGTCCATTTGTCAAGTAAACGATGTTCTTTTTATTTTAAATTGACTTATGGGGGGGGGGGGGTGATGCCTCAGCAGTAAATGGAAGGAAATCAAATGGGGTTTAACGTCCTACTGTTCTGCACCGACTGGACTAATGAAGACGAGCATACGCCATATAGTGCTATGAGGGAAATTTTGTCCGGACAGAGGCATAATACGGTCCACTCTTATTTCGAATTCCATGGTCGAACACGGGACCTCCCGGTTAGCAAGCCAACGTCTTACTCACTGACTCACCATGGCTCCTAATTGAATTATAAGAAGGATGCCTCGGCAGAAGCTAAACACGTTTTCACGTATACCCCATTAAACAGTTCATTTGGCTTTTCGAGCTTGCATTATAACGAATAACGAGACAGAACGTGTTTCGTTATTCGGATTGAAATAAAATTATTCTTTTATTTCGCTAGCGTTTAAAGGTCTTTAACAGTGGAGGTAAACCAGGGATCCCGGAAAAAAAACCTCGAGGTTGGACAGGCGTTTCTACTCCTTGTCACGTACAAGTGTCGGGTCGAAATCACTTCACTTTAGACATTGACGGACTTTATCAATGACGTGGATATATAGATATCCCTAAAGCGCAGCCACTAGACCCCCCCCCCTCCCAACAAACACAATATATATTGAGGGAAATAACAAACTGCATATAAAATGAGCTATTTAAAAGTGAAATAATGTGGAGGATCAAAGACTTCGGAAATGGTCTTTGGTCAGTGTTGACCACAATTTGCTGCTATCGGGCTGTAGATTTTCCAAAACATCTCTAAATCAATAACCAATGTATATATAATTTTTTATGGGATATTATTTTACTATGATAACATGTACATAGATAATGATGTTTCCGCTGACACCTTCTAATAAATCAAGGTGAAAATATACCTGATGGGTATTTAATTTATTATTCTTCCTCCCAAAAAACTAGTTCAGGTCATGAACTCAACGTACTGAATAGCCTAAAACATGACCACGAGAGTACCTGTAGTGATGTCCAGGTTAACACCAGTTTTGTTGGTGTAATGTTGTGGAAAATAAGCAAATCAGTCATATAAAAAATACATTAATAGCAAATTCACCAATGATTAGACTGTACTATATGAGTTGTTTTCGTCTAACAAACAAATACACATTGTTTTGTGTAAATAAAGTTTATTTTACAGAGACATCCCGTTGTCTACCGCCTTACTCTTTCTAATTTCCCTTCCTTAGCAGGTGAGTGTGTGTGAGGGTGTGAGGGTGTGTGGGCGGGGGGGGGGGGTATATAGATACTATAAGGGCATTATACACTTCAATATAATTAGGACGGATGAGGGCGCGTCTATAGTTTTACATATCAGACAAAAAAAAATCGAAAACCTAATTTGGATCTATATTATTAGTTGTTGGATAAACTTAAAATTTAAGTTTGCTCAGAATCAGTAATTTTACTTCATTTGTAATTTCTGACAGTATCTGTAATCTGCAATACACAGTAAGCCATTTTCAAGCAAATAACAAATAGTTTGTATATTTATTAAATCGAATTCAGGACATTATAACAAATGTATTTTCTTTTTTCAAATTCTCTATATAATATGGTAAATCGTGGTTCATATTTTCTATGAAAGTTCATTTATCCGGTAAATGATGTGGACGCTCGGATGAAAGTCAAAGAATGGGAATCGTGATTGATAGCGCACAGAGCGATAATCCAATAATACAGCTTCCTTTAATCCGTTACTTTTTCCAGCAACCACAGTGATTATTCGAGCGAATTGATAAGGGGCCAGTGGACCACCCTTGACGCGACCCCCAAAAAATAACAAAGTAAGGATCAATGAAATGAAAATGAAACAATTCCGTTCACTCACTGCGGGATCAAAGGGAACGAAAACGGCCACATCACCCGAAACAAATCCATCTTTTAGTTTATGCATGATCATTCGATAATACTGTTCTTTATCGACATTAGGATAATACTGGGCGTAACATAAACGAAGAATATAAACATATGGATTTGAAATTCGGACAGTCGCGTTAACTGCTTCGTTTATTTCTTTGGAATATTTTAGACGATTCGCTTTGTCGGTTATTCGCTTCGCATGAAATAAAAATACTTCAGAGATAAGGATAGAAGTATTTACGGTGCTTTAAATAAATGGACAAAGACATCGCATTATTTTTTTACTCTACAACAAGTTGTAAATTTATTAAATTTGATGTTATAGCTTTTGAACATAACTTATTGTTACCATTTTAACCCGATCAATGTATAGTCTCTTGTTCGTAAGTCATTAAGTACAAAAATTACCATGCTCTTTGATGTCCTCTAGACTATTTTGACCCGTTTACACTAAAATTAGCCGTTCCGTTCCGTTTGTAATGTAAACGTCGTATATACAAATATTTTCATGTAGATGGAATTGTTCTTAGATTTAAAATATACATTTTGGTAATCTCTAAGTTATTATTTTTCCATCCATGGTTTCAAAGACCCTCTCTTAGAATATGTGATTTGAAAGGTTTTGTTTTGAAATATAGAGGCCTAATCACGTGTCTTTTAAAATATAATTTAAGTTTGAATTAAGACCTTAGTATTTATTTGTTTCCAATAATGCACAGGTTATTAGGAATTAAGCCGATCATAAGAGACATTATTAGATTTGTACATATTTAACCGCGGGGAGTCAATATTAGTGTCAAAATTTTAATCTGGTTCTTTGTATCAAGACGGGCTTTTATAGAACTGACTATATAAATTATTGAACATCCTCATACCTAATTTAAACTATTTTAAAGCCACATGACACCACAAGAATAGAGGATATACATAAAGGGATTTTTTATGACAATTAAACAGTCTCCAACTGCTCGAAGAACCGGGGGGTTTAGAATTCGGAACAAGAAAGGATTATTTAAATAGTACCCATGCTTAGTAAATGAATACAATATCTGGTTTGAGTATTGGCCAGGTTAACCTCATTGGCTTAATGGTTCCGAATAGTTAAAGGGAGACAATTCCAAATAATAATCTGGGGTCGGACTATTAATTCGTTCAACATTGACTCCTGTAACTTTTTATGATTCCGGTGATTTTAATCTTTATAACACAAGCTCAAAATGTCACTATCATGTGAAGAAAAGAGTTTTCCCGATCTGGACCCCTACTATTTATTTTGTGCGCAGATTTCATATGAAACTTATTTTGTAATAGCCGAGAGTTGAAGAAATATACCAAGCCAAATCGGGTACAGAATTAAACCACGACTAAGCTTAACCTAGTTGATTTGGGTCAAAATAAAGGGTAATCTGGTATGTTAATAGTGAGAGCCTGAACTCCGTGTTTATTTATATAATTTCGTATTTTGCTTAAACTGTCGACAGTAGAACATCAAATCAGCTGTATATTAATATTGACCCTATCTATAAACTTTAAATGTGTTAAAAATGTAGGAAGAATCCCACTTTACAATAAAAATCAGGGCATCAACCTAAATAAAACTGACATTGATTTTTAATATTATTGCAAATTTAATTAATTCTTTTGTGTAAACTTGACTGATCCGTAAACATCGGGGGTGGGGTGGGGGCTTGGATAGAAGTAACGATATGCGTTGGTGTGTTTCCAAAATAAGAATACGGACATGCATGAAGATTTACACAGATTCGGGACAGTATGTCCAAGTATAATATGAGACTAGGTATGTTCTTCAGTATAATACTGTATTGCCGTCTTGAAATATTGTCCTTATTAATGATATTGGATGATATATCGCTATACGGTGGTTTATAGTCTTGTTGGTTGCCCGAACATTATGTACATATATATTAAATTCAACTGCATTAGGCCAACTAGAAACAGTGTTGGTATCATTTGATTATCGTAGAAAGTTTACAGGAAAAATGATGGAATTCTTTAGGAATTAGTCGTCCTCATATAAAGCGCCTCGTTGGACGGCTAGATCTATTTGTTAAGGCCAGCTCAATTTTCGTCAAGGTCGCTGAGATATAAATAAGGTTAGGACGGGTGATTCTTGGCGAGAATGTAAGTTAAGGTTTGGGTAAACGTTAGGTCTGGGGATAGGGTTAGGGTTGGGATTGGCGATAGCCCTGTTTACATCTCGTGACCGTTGAAGTTGGCCTCATCATGGACCGTATATACATGGCCTTATCAAATACATCTAACCATCGTTTGACCCAGACCTATGTCACTGTAGTGTCATTGTTTTAATTACGAAATACTAGACTTTCTGTGAAGTGATTTGACATTTAGGCGTAAAGAACAGGACCAAGTTTCATTTTTTTTTCTCAATTTATTTGCATTGTTTCCATACAAGTTTAAATCGTAGTTTGGTTTATTGGATTTTCATAGATAACCATTGCCCGGGTAGAATTACAAGTACACCACCCCGTAACGGATCATAAAGCAGAAGGGGGCCAAAATCTCACAGAATCGATCTTTTTTTATACAAGCATCTTTACATGCTCAATTTCTATTTACATTATTTCCTCACAAGTTTATTGGGTTTTGGCATTGCACAGGTAAAATTGCAAGTACACCACACAAAGAAGGGGACAAAAATCTCACAGAATCGATCTTTTTTATACAAGCATCTTTACATTGCTCAATTTCTATTTGCATATTATTATTTTCTCACAAGTTTAAATCGGGGCTTGGTTTATTGGATTTTGGCATTGCACAGGTAAAATTGCAAGTACCACCCCGTAACGGATCACAAAGAAGGGGACAAAAATCTCACAGAATCGATCTTTTTTATACAAGCGTCTTGACATTGCTCAATTTCTATTTGCATTATTTCCTCACAAGTTTAAATAGGGGTTTGGTTTATTGTAATTGAACAGGTAGAATTCCAAGTACACTACCCCGTACTTGATCACAGAGGGGGCCAAAATCTCACAGTTTTGATATTTTTTATTGAAGCATCTTTAACTTTACATTGCTCAATTTATATCATTAATCTAACGACGGATAAATCAATTAATTATCCACCAATATGGCAGACTTGTTCTTTAAAAAACATAAGAAGCAAGCAGATCAGCCTATACATTTGTTTCAAAAAATAACAATAGTGGGCTTCTTCAAGCAAGATATATGTTAATTGGTTAATCTCACGTTGTTATATTAGTGACAGAAATCGAGAAATGTAAATAAGTGAAATGCATCAAACTGGTCCATAGTGGATCTAATTTCATACAAAGCTACATGTAGATGGCATTATGCAAGAGTTTAGAAATGCATTGCGATCAAGTCTACACCTCTAGGTCAAATAGAGTGGTTTCCCTTATTGTAAACAAATAAATGCTAAGGAAACAAAACACTAAGCGGTGTGTATTATTTTACATATTTTTTATTGAAATTGTTTCAAAAATTGATAATTTGGAAAGAGACAACGTTTATGCAACCAAACAGAGCTGTTAATAACGAGATATCGATAACTAGGCTAAGCCAAACACAAATTAGAAAATATTTCTAATCACTCCGTTCGGATAATTTCCAACAATTCGTAGCGTTTCCGGTAGAAATACTTCAACATGGTGCTGGAATGAAAACAAATTTCAATTAATATGTTTCAGTAACTGGTGTTTTCATCTTATCTAGGTAATATTGAATTATTTTAAGAATGTCAATTGTTCGTTATTTTAAATTTCACTCTTAAGGTGTTAGAAAATTGGTATTGGCAATATGATTATTTGAAATTAATTAGTTGAAAATAAAAAACAAATAAATATAGGCCTAATCTAATGCTAATGCAGTGAGTTTACATTAGGACTGAACAGGCTCTAATTGAAGTTCCTTTCTGGACGGAGTTGAGTCCTTTGACTAGCCTATTTATTATTTTTTCTGATTAAAACACTGCATTTTGTGAATTGTAGGCCTATTGTATTGGTGGTGTTGATGGTGACGTGCAATCGGACTGTCTGTTCTTGGTGTTCCATAGCCAGTCGATTGATGACTTTGAAATCAGTCAGTCTGTTATTCTGATCATCTCTAGTCTTAGTGTAACCTTGTTTTCATTAGCCCGTTTGGTGTAGAAAAGTAGGGCGTTAAACATTCATTTAATTTCTTACCACTACAGTCTGACCGTCACCTATAAAATCAAGATAATATTCACACATAAATGCCAATTCAGTTTCAGAAGATCAAATTCTCTGGGCCGTCAACTGTGTAACTAAACAGACTCAAAAATTACATGCTTTTAATTTACGGACTTAATCATGCGTCTTTAATTTTCGATCTGTACCACCATTTTATTTAAAATGACGTTGACATCGTCCAATGATATTGATCTTCTGGTATTGGAGTTAGATAATCGGAGGCTCTTGGACAAATAGACCAATGTACAAAGGGATGGTCAAAAGAATGGACAGACAGATTCCAAGCCATCCCTGAAACATATCAAACTGTTGTACTGTGGAAAAATTTGAAGAGCAACCTGTTAGATTTACTGGCTGTAACTAGCATCAAGCTAGGGAGTGTCATACTAAGGGATAATCAGAATAACAGGCTGACAGATTACCAGGCCATTAGTGGTCTATTAAAAACAAGGAATAAGGAAACATTTAATTATCGGACTGTCATCAGATCTACAGGCTGCCCAGCCTTTTATCTTACTTCATGACCATCAAACGAAAGGGGTTATCAGATCATGAATTTAATAACAGGAGATTCATGTACTAAGGGGGGAATGAAATAAGGAACTTTCAGATTTGCAAACAATTGAACGAACAAACTATCAGGCCGTCAATCGAATAACGGCTGGACAGAGTAAAGCACCAACTCTGATTATTATTGGGAATCACATGGCTCGCTAGCCTGGAGGTCGCATGTTCGATCCCTGCATTGGCTGAGAAAGTTCATCCAGATTTTTCGGAGTGGTTTCCCCTTGTCAGTGATGCAGGACGGAGGGCCTGACAAGGACAGCTGTCTAGTCGTTCGGATGGGACGAAAAACCGAGGTCCCGTGAACATATTGGCGTGCACGTAAAAGATCCCTTGGCAGTTGGAATTCGATATAAGAGTAGGCCGTAGCGCCGCTGCCCAGGCAAAATTTCCCTCATAGCACACTGTATGGTGTATGCCCGTCTTCATTAGCCCAGTTTAGGAGCAGAACAGTAGGACGTAAAACCCCATTTCATTTCATTTCTGATTATTATTATTAACTGGAGCATTAGTGAGGAAGCTTAGTGTGTATTAAGTCATCTTAGTATTTTGATCTTCAAGTATAGTAAATAAACAAAATGGCATTGTCAGGCATATCTTGTGAAATATCAAAAGTAAAAGGTCTGAAAATGAAAAGTTATTGATTGTTTCCGCTGAAATTTGGTGCACTACCACCATACCCTGACAATAGAAGTATAAAAGTGCAACAGCGCCCAATAATAACTTAAATGCTTTAATTTAATCATCTCATCTATAATTAGATGATAATATTTGATCAATTTTAAACCTTACAATGGCAAAAAAAAGAAAATTGTCTATTACCGTTTGACAAATTTAAAAAAATCGTTTTTCAAATTACATTGGCTATAGTTATCTTCTCTTTTTTTTCAGATAAAAGCCAGCAATGGCTGTGTATTTTGACCATCGACTGGATTGTGATAGTAACTTTATCAAGACAGATATTAGTTGGTCACCATCTTCACTTTTATTGGCTATTACTTGTTATAGTGATGAAAATGGTGGAGCAGTTCAACTTTTCACTGAAGAGGTACATTAGTCTAAGCCTATTGGTCATAACGTTGGGTTGTGATGGCCTAGAGTGTCGCACGTCGATCTCTAGCTGGCCGGTCACCTCTGGCTTGCGGTTGAGGTTTTGATACCTTGTGTGAGCGTATGTGGCTTGGAAATAGGGGCACCTTCTCAACCTCGTGGGTTTACTCCGGGTACTCCGGTTTCCTCCCATGGGAAAGACCCCTGTGTTGTGGGCTAAGATAATAGAAATGAAAAATAAGACAACTTGTCTGCAATATCACCTGCAGTGGAAGTGGATGTTAAACATTAAGAACAACAACAACAAGGTCATACTTCAGACCTTGCTTGGGTGGTACTTATTCAGATTTGTTCAAATGAAGTTGATCGGCCCACAGTAGCTGGCTGAAGTTTTTTTCAAAACTTTAAAGAGACAAATTAAGGGTCAAAATTATGGGTCATATACATGTACCACCAGAATAACATTTTGTAGAAATGTTGGCTTGTAGGTAGCCACAAGGTTCTGTTAAGAAAATTGAAATTGATCTACCTGATGCAACTAAAATATTAATTTATAAGTTTATAAAATGAATAAAAATACACTTACTGAATGTTTCTTTTTAATTTCATAGAGTATCATAGAATAATTATCAAAATCCAAGAACTATCCAACTTAGTTCAAATCATATTTGAAAGTCTTAATCCTTTAACTGGTGTTAAACTCGAACAAAATCATAAAATTTCTGCTATCTTGGCCCAGATCACAAATTTTGCATGCTATCTAATTTTAACACCCCCCTAGCCATATTGTCAAATTGAATATTATTTTTTTATTAACCAGTCAAGATCTCCAAAATTCTTATGTTTCTTTAAAACAATTTGTTTCACTAACCGATCAGGATTCTTTCTAGTAACTGACTGGTCAATTATTATTTGTTAGTTTTAGTAATTATTCGGTTTTCTTGTGGTTATAAAAGTAATTTTTTGTTTATTCTACTTTTTAGGGAGAGAAAATAGAGCACAGTGCAGTTCAAAAGCATTGTCATGTTTCGGTTGTGGCATGGCATCCAACAAAACGTATCATAGCTGTAGGATGGGACACAGGAGAAATTACCATCTGGAATGAACAAGATCATGAAGTCAGTGATGCCGTTCATATTCATAAAAAAGAAGTTTCAATATTACATTGGAGTACTAATGGGAGCAGACTCTCTTCTGGTGATAAGGTGAGTTCATTAAATGTTCAGGGTAGTGCTGGCAAGATATATTATTGTTGAATCAATGTATTACCATTCGGCTTTCTGCAGTACATTCAAGTACAAACATTAATCTAGTGTCTAAGTATTTTGTTTGTTGAATTCATGACCTGAATATATATTGAGATTTGATGGTGATTGTTTAAGAAGTTATTAATGATAATGTACTGTATAATTTGTAAGACCTAAAAAGACATATATACAAGTGTTATAAAGACACAAGGTACAATTTGATGGATACACAATTACTGAATTTATTGCTGTACAATTTTTTCGACAAAGTATACTCTTGTCTTTATCAAGCAAATGATGAGACTATGAGAGTATCCTTATCAAAATGTTGCATTTGCACAATAATTGTGTATTCATAAAATTGTACCTTGTGTTCAATTACTAAATGACTATCAAGAGAGAGAGAGAGAAATGGGGTTTAACGTCCACTCGACACAAACTAGGTCATTTCGGGACTAACATATGGTTTTAATTTTATTTCAATAATTCGCTTGCGCGTAGGGGTCTTTAGCAGTGGGAGGAAACCGGAGGACCCGGAGAAAACCCACGAGGTTGGACAGGCGACCCTACTCCTTGTCACGTACAACCGGGGATTCGAAACCACACCAGTCGACTCAATGACAGGGTTTATGATACAGCGCGCGCACGCTAACCATTCAGCCATCCAACCCCCCAAATGACTATCAAAGAAGTTATACATGTTATAACAGGGCTAGAAATTCGTCATTTTTTGTCAGACTCTATGAGGATTCTCATATATGGAATTTGCGCGAATCCTCCGAATCTTAATTAATAATACTGTCTAAAAAACAAAATTGTGTCAGTTTATTGTGATAATCTAAAACACCAAAATACAACAACAATGATAAAAGTAAAACAATCAGATGGAGTTTTTGGTAAACACTTAAATTGTGTCAAAAGTAATATCCAGAAAATGTCGTAGTCAAAATAAGCTGATACAGCACCATGGCATTACTTCATAGCACAACTTGTAGTCTTTTGTCCATCACGCAACTAATCACGTAACTTGCAAAAGTTTTTATTCATTCGTCGATGATAGGCAAACCGCACAAAACAATGATCATGTGACAACCATAACTGAAATTGCTATAAAATAAACTTCGGTATGACTATGATATAGCCTTCAATAATATTTTTAAAATTAAGTCTCTGTCAACATGTACATAAAATACAAAATCGTAACGGTAAATGCTATTTAGAACTGGTTTATTGACCTAATTCCAACCAATATGTCACGTGTCATTGGAATTCGGCATTTGAGATTCTGTTGGGAAAATATCCCCAGTTTCTCTCTCCGTGTATTCAGTGTTCTATCGGGGGATTATATTCAATGAAGATTTAAATTTACCTAACAACTGGTCAGTGAATCCATCAATTTATGATCCAGTTATTATTTTAATACCTGGAATTCACACGGACGGAGCGTGGAAGATGCGCGATTCGCAAACCATGCCGAGATCATCTTCATTCACCACGTGGCGTATTTTACTGAACCTAATATGAATTATCAGCAAGCTTGTTTTATTTTTTTACCCGATTATCAAAATCACCGTTAAATGTGCTAATTACTCGGATTATGAACCACATATGGCCGATTCGCACTAAGGTATGACTGTTAATAATTAATGCGTTGTAATATTAGCCAAAAGACAAGTAGATTGATTTATGATACCATGTGGCCGATTGATTTTTTTTCCTTCGCTAGATTAAACATCAATCGGCTAAATCCTACAAAATACAGTCGATTAAGAAAACTAACCCTGACTGACAGTTGGAATCGACAATTCTCCGAGATATTTTTTTTTTTTTTAAGAAAAATTTTACGCGAATCCTTATAGATTTGCAGTGTAAGCTCTTGCAAGAATCCTTGCGCGAATCAGATTCGGAGATTCGTGTGAATTTCTACCCCTGTATAAGCCCATATAAACACAAGTAAACACACATTATAATGACAAATAAAGACATATTATAAAGATGTAAAGACACGTAAACACATATTAAAGAAATATATTATAAAACCGTGTAAAAGATAATGTATGGTGAAAACACAATACTGTACCATGAATAAAAACTTTAAAAAAAATGATCAGATTTGTGTGCCTTACCAAATATGGCCTGTAGTCAAAATTTTGAAGTGGAAACCCTGTACTCAACCCATATGTCAAAGAAATTAAAAATCTGTAGAGTGGCGAACAGCCTTCCCAAATACCTCTCAGTCAAATTGAATCCATTGTTGTTAGTTACACGAGATGACCATAAGAAACAGCCATTACCTCCTCAGAAAGGCTCATTAACAAGTGGTATATTATATATAGTTTGAATGATATTTATATTTTGTAGGGTGGTGTATTACATGTGTGGAAATCTGACAGTAAAGGTAGATTACAACAAAATCCAATGTGTCAACATCATATACAGGAATCATTAACAGCTATATTATACCGACCGCCTACAATAGGTGGTGATCCATCAGCGTTAGTATATAGTTATAATTATATTTATAATATTAGATAAGATATCAATAAGGCTGTCTTGTCCACAATCCATAGGGAATCAGCTGCTCTGTGTAAATATAGATATTCAGACCATTCACAAATAGATGTGCTAAAAATTATATTAGTTTAAAATTTACTCAAATCATTCAATCCCCATGGAGGTTATGGCTATCTGAATTTTCCTTGCTGTCATCTTGTTTTCTCTAAAATTGTTAGCTGCAACCAGAACAATATTTCATTTCCATCCACAGTCACCAAGCTCTAGATGTTTTGATTTAGATTAACATCTAAACAACACTTTTAAGTCCACATTTTTGTCAAATTTCAATTAGAAAAATGATATTGGCCATCTGACTCACTTATGCTTTAAGATAGCTATTTTCTATTTTAGTGATATAAGTTCATTAGCTAGAGCTGCTGTCAGTGGAGATGAGTCAGCCTTGGATATGTTTAATTGGAAAAGAAGTAAAAACTCTAAACTGCAGTCCTTTGGACCCTCAGAATCTCTCGCTTTCTTTATTGGAGGTGGAAATGGTAAGTACCTTGCAGACTGTTATGTTCGGAAGGAATGATAGTAGACTTGGGCGTAATAATGTAACAATGGTAATGAAAAAATCTAAACTTGTAATTCTTGTAATATTATACTAACTTCTGATTTTAATTTCATTTCTTACTTACTTTATATAGGAAATATTGTCAGAACAGTAGAAATCTATCACTGCTTGTTTTATTGTATTGTTTTCGCACATTGTCATTGTATATACAGTTTCAACTCTACCTCTTATGTAGCGAATTATTGGTGACGCTATTTGTCGGTAATGTTTAACAGTAAGCTTATAGAATTTGTCTGCCTTGCATATTGATTATGAGTATGGCCAAGGACATGTTTCCCTGCCATTTACCGGTACCTGTATGTAAACAATATTACATGGATGCAGGACTCACTCCCGACCTCATTATCAACACATCTGGTAAATTTACGTCATGTTCATCAAAGCTATGATAAATTGAATGACACAAGGATATTTCCGAAATGAAGGACTATTATGTTAGAAGCCTTAACATGAAGACATAGCAACCAAATACTTAAAAGAAACAAACATTCATAGCTTATAAATAAACTTATTCATTGAAAAACCTAGAGACCTTTCTCTTTCCCGGACATTGGTAAATTTACATCTGACACTTTATCAATGTCATTATAGTAGAAAGTGTCCCATATCGACACTGATTACTAATTATATGTCTATGGCAGTCATGTGAAAATCTAGATGTTTTAATATATTAAGAGAAGTTGTTAACTGAAGCTGAACGTTTTAATTATATTGTAGGTGGTGTATATTATGTAAATGAAAATGGTCAGTGTACCCAGTCTTTCTGTCTAGATGCTAGTATAAAAGAATTATTATTCTATGAAGAAAGAAGTATATTAGTTACTGTAACAAGTCAATTACAGATGACACAACATGCTGTTTTACCTGATGGTGGAACACAAGAGGTTTTAAAAGTGAGTTATCTTTCTTTCATGTACATTGTAGTTTTGGCATCTGAAAACCAGACTATTTCTCTAATTTACTATACATAGCAACAAATCATGCACTACGTAGGCCATACATACTCTTTAAAGAACACCACATTCTGTTATTGTTGTTTTAAAGCGCTCAACCACCCAAATGTAGATTCAGGAAATGTGTTTTTTGCGCACCTTACAGCGGAAAATCGCTCCCCAGAACATTTCATCTTTGTGGCATCGATAGTCACTTTGTATTGTATTTTAGTACTATCTAGGAAAAATGAGAATTTTGTATTTGATTATGATTCTACTCAAACCACATCAACACTAAATTGTGAAAGACCTGAATTCCACGTCACTGCATGAATACATAAAGCTACGGATCACCTAAAGTCTTTACCAATTTTTTGAAAGTTGTCAGTCCATGCTCTTCACTGATATTCTTCCGTGAAATTGATTATTATGGCTATTGTTTCAGGCTAAACTAAGTGGTAAAAGTGGTGGTTTATCTGTATTGTGGGCTGGTAAAGGTTTATTAGCTACTGCTTCAGGTGAAATGGTTGTCAGGTAATACCATAATATAAATAATGATCATAATATTGTACCTTTGTATCGATTTTCAATCATACCTACATTGAATTGCACCCCTCCCCCCTTCAACCACATGTCATGTTTTATTACTGTTATTGGTCCTATTTTACAAGTAAACTAAAATTTAGATTGTTTTATTTCAGAATGTGGGATTTAGCTAGTGAAGATAATTATGTTTTAAATCTAGATTCTAGCAATAGTTACGATGCTAATGAAACCATTATCTGTATCAGTTATTGTCATGAAAAAGGTAAAAAAAATATTATATTTTTTATATAACTAATATATTTAAAAGTGATGATTCATATGTAATCAGAATATGATGATGTACAGTTTTGTTTGGGAAATTCTACAACACAAGATTTTAAGACGGAGGGAGAAACTGTCATTTTCGGACTAACATGTCAATGATTGCTTGTGCGTAGGGCCGTAGGTGTCTTTAGCAGCAGGAGGAAACAAGCAAGTTTACACAGGCGAACTTACTCCTTGGGATCGAATTATCGAAACCATGCCACTTGACTCGGTGACAAACCTCATGATCCAAAGCACACAAGTTCGGCCACCAAGCCCCTCCCATCCAAAGTATGCATGTGATGGAATTTGTGTTTATTTATTCAGGTACTTTGGCTGGTGGTACAAATATGGGTAACATAGCATTGTGGAAATATTCTCCTAGTCTAGGTAAAGAAGGTGACGCAGAGAGTATGTGGAAATTACAATCTCCACCTGTTGTTGATGGTCAAATTACTCAAGTACAGGTTCGACACCATTTAATACTTTATTTATAAGAATTGTCTTCACCATTTAATACTTTATTTATAAGAATTGTCTCCCCCATTTAATACTGTATTTATAAGAATTGTCTTCAACATTTAATACTTTATTTATAAGAATTGTCTCCCCCATTTAATACTGTATTTATAAGAATTGTCTTCAACATTTAATACTTTATTTATAAGAATTGTCTCCCCCATTTAATACTGTATTTATAAGAATTGTCTTCAACATTTAATACTTTATTTGTAAGAATTGTCTTCACCATTTAATACTTTATTTATAAGAATTGTCTCCACCATTTAATACTTTATTTATAAGAATTGTCTTCAACATTTGATACTTTATTTATAAGATATCTCCACCATTTAATACTTTATTTATAAGATATCTCCACCATTTAATACTTTATTTATAAGAATTGTCTACACCATTTGATACTTTTTTTTATAAGAATTGTCTCCACCATTTAATACTTTATTTATAAGATATCTCCACCATTTAATACTTTATTTATAAGAATTGTCTACACCATTTGATACTTTTTTTATAAGAATTGTCTCCACCATTTAATACTTTATTTATAAGAATTATCTTCACCATTTAATACTTTATTTATAAGAATTGTCTTCACCATTTAATACTTTATAAGAATAAGAATTGTCTCCACCATTTAATACTTTATTTATAAGACTTGTCTCCACCGTTTAATGCTTTATTTATAAGAATTGTCTCCACCATTTATTACTCTATTTATAAGAATCGTCTTCACCATTTAATGCTTTATTTATAAGAATTGTCTCCAGCATTAATACTTTATTTATAAGAATGTTTTCACCATATGAATTTGTTGTGTAAAACCAGTATTTGAGAATGTTTTTATTTTACAGTGGGCTCCTAATAAAGGTTTTATAGCTGCCAATACTGTTGCTAATGTGTTTATGCTCAGTGAACAGGTCATGAGTGCTAGTTTTAGAGATGAGGTGAGTTTATATCATACAAATTTTTTATTGATTAATTGTGTAGGATTAGCTGTTACCTGTTGAAAATTCATGTCTATATACGACAATTGATGATAAGCAAAAGTTTCAAAACCCAATATGTTAGTGTGTGTCACTTGCAGTTCAGATATATTTAAAGTCATGCAAAAATATATATATGTTCATGTGTGGTAGTAGTAGTAGTACTAGTACCTTGATTGGTTAATATTTGTTTCCACGATAGTGATGACACAGACAAATTTGTTCATCGCCAATATACTATATATAGTAACTTTAGGCTATATTATGCACATGCCTGGGTGACGAAGCCTTCTCTGGCATGTGCATTTAGTACCACGCCATTGTATAATGCCTTACTGTAGAATACAAGTCTAATACTTTCATTTACAATTTGTGTTGTGTTTACCTTATTGTGAATGGTCTTTACTGACGCATATCATTTACTCACTTTATATGTCACAGGATCTATACAAATGCTAGCCAAACAACACAAACCATCAAGATCCTTGTTATATAAAATTACTCTCTTAAAGAACATTATTGGTAGTGAATCTGTATTTATTTAAATTATGATTTATTATTTCAGACAGCAGTTGTACAATATGGTCCAAGTTCTTTAGCTATAGAAATATTTTCTACTGGTAATAATCATGATATAAAAGTTGATATACAGATTAAAGGGGCTTACACAACCAAGGTACATTAAACTGTTGTATTGTATTAACAAAAATGTGTAACACTATGTCTTACAGATAACAGAATATCATAATGTATATAAGACCTTTATTGAGAACATGAAATAGACACAAATCGAGAGGAGCTCTATTCCAAGTCTGACTTGCTGTCAGTAAACGTCTGCTTATAAGGGCTCTAACAATTAGCTGAGGTGGACAAGAGTGATAATCATATATGGTATTGTTTATTATCAATTATGGTGTTTGTAATTAAACTGCATATTTCTTTGAAAGTCATTGTCAGGTCAAGGTATAATGAACTGACCACTAATACATTCTCATTGAAATTCAGTCTAGTGTTACACGTGGATCATGTGTAGCTTGTTAAAAAAACATCTTGAATAAACTAGATGATTATTAAGAACGTGTCTTCACTGAAGTTGTCGAGAGTTTAAACGTCAACTTCAGTTATAGATCAGTTTTGTCACACCAGGTTACTTATCAAAAATAAATAACGAACATAATATAAACGTCAACTTCAGGTATAAATCACTCTGTTACATTTGTGATATTAAAGTATTTCTTTATTTTCTTCACAAATATTTTTATGTACACTGTTTTTTTGTATTGTTATTATTTTGTTATGTTTGCTAGGATGCCTTAGCTATATGGAATGGAAAGAGAGTTATAATATATGAATATGCTGCAGATAGATCTGTTATAAGAGCCACAGGTAAGAAAAGATATGTGGATTTGATTTAGTTTACTAGGAATGATATAGATCTCAGTAATAATTACATTTTATCATACACTGCCCCAATAGTTCAATATTTGTTTTTTATTTCGACAGGATCTTTTGTAACCGAGACGATGGTGATTTGTCTATATGAACAAAATGTCTACACTATAGAACAAAATAAAGTACAAGTTCGAACCTTTCAGGTCAGTATTATGAATTAACTTTCAAACTTGTGGAAGACCAGCTACTAATATACTTTGGCGCCATTTCGAAGATTATATTTCAACGTTGAGGAGAGAATAATCTGCGAAGCGTAGCCAAAATATATTTTTGTGCCGTTTTGAAGATTATATTTCAACGTAAAGAGAATACTCTTCGAAGCATAGCCAAAATATATTAGTAATTGTTCTTCCATAAGTGTGTATGTTATAGTTTTTTGCTCTGTCTAGATACTTAGTGCCTCTATAGATCTGGAAGGGGGTGTGTGGCCGAATGGTTAACGCATGCGCATTGCATCATGGGGTCTGTCATTGAGACATTGACAAGTGGTGTGGTTTTGATTCTCCGCTTGTACATGAAGGAGTAAGGTCACCTGTCTAACCTCATGGGTTTTCTACAGGTCCTCCATTTTCTTCCCACTGCTAAAGACTCCTACACACAAGCGAATTATTGAAATAATGAAGTGGACATTAAACCCCAGATATGTTTCTCTATTGTTTATATATATTACAGGGTACAGTTAAACAGGTGTTAAGTTTTATCGATATGGAAGGTGTACCAATATGTTTAGATATCTGTGGTAATTATTTAGTGGTGGCTACAGATGTTGGTGTAGTTAGAGTATATGATTTATCAAGAAGGTAAGAGCTCCGCCTTCAGGAGCCAATGATTATTATTTATTACTTCTTACTGTATCGGGAGCCGCAGTGGCAAAGACATTGGCTTGCTAACATGGAGGTCCTGTGATGTATCTCTTTGTGGGCTGAGAAAGTTCATCTGGGTTTTCCAGCTTGGATCCCCCTTGACAAGAGGACCTGGCAAGGGACAATGTATAATCGTTCAGGTGAGATAAAAAAAACCCTCAAGGTCCCGTATATGCATTGGTGTGCATGTAAAAGAACTCTTGGCTGTTGGAATACAATATAAGAGAAGGCCACTGCACGGCTGTCTGGGCAATATTTCCTTCATAAATCATAGTTCACTGTATGGCATATTCCCGTCTTTATTAGCCGAGTCTTCGATCCCTGCATTGGCCGAGAAAGTTCATCCAGATTTTCCGGCGTGGTTTCCCCTTGTCAGTGATGCAGGACAGAGGGCCTGACAAGGACAACTGTCTAGTCATTCGGATGAGACGATAAAAACCGAGGTCCCGTGTACACATTGGCGTGCACGTAAAAGATCCCTTGACAGTTGGAATTCGATGTAAGAGTAGGCCGTAGTGCCGCTGTCCGGGCAAAATTTCCCTCATAGCACACTGCATGGCGTATGCCCGTCTTCATTAGCCCAGTTCGGAGCAAAACAGTAGGACGTTAAACCCCATTTCATTTCATTTCATTTATTAGCCGAGTCAGAGCAGAACAATAGGACGTTAAACCCCATTTCATTCCTTCATTTTTACTGTATTATCATTCATTACTATCATTTTATTATTAGAGGTTTTTGGCTAATGGACGGGTATGTTCGGTTTCAAATCTGTTATTAATGCACATCGGGTCATCTACCCAACATCATGAGGTTTTCTTGTCTCCACAAGAAGAGCCATGTAGGCAAAAGGAATGCTGAATTAACCATGTGTTAAGTTTATATTGTAGCTAGTTATATTTATTATTTCAGGGAAGCTAAGGCTCACAGTAATGCTAAAGCTTTAGCTGATTTGATACCAGGTTTTGGTACTGTAATATCAGCTAAATGTAACTGTACTGGTAATAGAGTCAGTGTTTTAGTACAAAAAGGAGTAAGTACAAATTTAATTACAGAAATAATTGGTAGATAATATAAACAGGGCTTTCTAAACACTTAGATACTGTAGATTTCCTTCCAGAACAAAATGGTGTTTGAAATGTTGAAATCAGTACAAAGACTTTTAAACCTTCAACTTTTTATTTACAGGTAGATAATTCTATAGATCCCAAGTTATATTTCTGGGATGTAGAAACCGATTCTGTCCAGTATTTTAATTTTGAGTCTGGACGAGGTGAACAAGATGATTATTTAGGCCCCAAAAATGGAGAGGAATTAGATGAGGATATAAATGATGCTGAAAGGTAATTTGATCAGTGTAATTATTTCAGGTTAATTACTTCAACTAGTCTATCAAATTTGTTTCTCAAAAATTGACTTTATTAAAGGCACAATAGGCTAAATAGTTGTTAAGACATGTTATTATGTGATTAAACACATCCAAATATAGGGTGACCCGTGCACTCTACAGAAAGTTGGTCTCGACACGGCTAATGTGCACGCTTCAGTGGTTGTCTTGAACTATCAGTGATGGAGTGTATGATACTATAAATAGCCATGGCACGTGCAATTCTCTACAAATCTATCAACTATTACAGCCGTAAAAAATCTATTGTTGACGATTTTGAATAGCAGTAAAATTTAGCTTCTTGGCTATTACAGCAGCTTTAGAAATTACGTTCGTTTTATTTTTTAAATTGCTTTATCATTAACTGTACCGTTAAGAGCGGCATCTTTTGGTTTAGTACAAATAATATCTCTGAATCACTTTTGTTAGCAGGAACATGATACTAGCAGTAGTTTAATTTTACTTTTACAAGCTTCTTAAAACAATAGTTGAGCTGGCTAACGTGCGTGTTTCTAAATTCAATTTCTTGTTCCAGCTTTCTGTTATGTTTCGTAAAAAGGTAGTCTTGATTATCCCGACCTGTCAATCAGACGTAGAATGGTCGGTACACTAGTTAAGCGAGACTAATTTCAAAACAAGGGCACGTAACCTATATTTTACTCAAAAGTGTCTGGATGTTATGGACAAAACTTGGAACCAGTTTCAGTCTATTATTTATAGATGATTAATGGTCATAGCTTATTAAGTACAACATGCTCGTTTATTTAGTGACTATAATTGTGTGAAACTGATTTAAGGCTTAGTATATATATAAATATTGTGGCATAATTTTCGAGATATTTATTTATGGTGGGTCACCCTCCCTACCAATTATAAAAAAAAAATATTTCATAAAGAATGGACTGATTTATATAAAGAGATATCAAAATCTAAGACACATTTATGGTGGGTCACCCTCCCTACCAATTATAAAAAAAAAATATTTCATAAAGAATGGACTGATTTATATAAAGAGATATCAAAATCTAAGACACATTTAT
Organism: Patella vulgata; assembly: GCF_932274485.2. Taxonomy (NCBI): domain Eukaryota; kingdom Metazoa; phylum Mollusca; class Gastropoda; family Patellidae; genus Patella; species Patella vulgata. The sequence continues at coordinate 14,858,956 of NC_065880.2, read as the reverse complement.
GGTGGGTCACCCTCCCTACCAATTATAAAAAAAAAATATTTCATAAAGAATGGACTGATTTATATGAAAAGATATCAAAATCTAAGACACATAATTAAAGATGGTGGTGTAAGATCAATATAAACTTGAAATGGTATTAAGTTGAAATTGATCAATACAAATATTTTGTGATCAAGATAATTTTGTTTTTTGTTGTTTATAACTTTTTCTTGTATATGGTGTTAAACTTCATATTTATTCTTCAGTCTGGCTTGTTGTGTCTTTTGGGCGTTAAATATATAATCTTTACAAGTTTACATTTAGTGCTGAAATTAAAATAAAGTATGACAATCTTTTTGTTTCAGGGGTAAAAATCAAGCATCTAAAGACATTGCTGGTCGTTATCCCATTTCACATTACTGGGATATGATGGAACCTAAACTAGTTGTATGTGAAGCCAAATATGTTCCTGTTAAAATCACTAAAGACAGTAGTTTATTTAAAAGATCAATATCACTCAATAAATCTGACGATGACTGTCCTGTAAGTTTTTTTTATTAATTTATTTCTATATATTATACTGTTAGATCAAGTATCAATTTGTATATAATGCTTACATTTTGATGAGCAATTTTATATATTGATAATTAAGAAATTTGATGCCAATAGTGTTTGGAAAAGAATAAAATAATTTAGTTGATAATTGACATCCAGGATGAACAATCATGACCACTGCACATTATTTTTGGATTGTGATTTTGTTTTCAAGTTGGGTGTTTGGTGGCTGAATGGTTAGCATGTGCACGCTGTACCATAAAGTCTGTCATCGAGTCAACTGGCGTGGTTTCGAATCCTAGTTTGTGTCGAGTGGACGTTAAACCCCATTTCACTCTCTCTCTTGTTTTCAAGTTGTTAAAATTTATACCATAATAAACTGATTTTGTGTTTTTATAAACAGGTAGAGAAGATGATAGTATCATTATTTTGTACACCTGAGAATGGTTTATTGATACAAGACAGTTTTCCTCTTAGTATACAGCATAATTCTCTCATTGGTATTGAGGTTCCTCATCTTTACTTTGTTCAAAATGTAAGTTTAGCTTAATTTCTCTGGAGGCAGCCTCTGCTGATCGACTGAGTTAAATTCTGTTTAACACTTCAGGATAAAACATTATCATACTTTATCTTAATTTAAGTATTAAATGTTAACTAGTAAAGGTGTAAAAAACGGCTCCAGTAGTTGTTTATTTATGATGAGTGTCATGCACAAGGCAGGTTATTTATTTCTACTTTTTTCTGGTTTCAGCCTGAAACATTAGAGGATGAAAATCAACAGTCTGATAATGGTGAAGACATGCCTATTTATCCTAAATTAGTAGCTAGACGTATCATGAGAGATTTTGTTGGTTTAGAATCTAGTGATAAATCAACTAGGGATGCCATGATGAATTTCAGTTATTATTTAACTATAGGGAATATGGATGAAGCGTTTAAAGCTATTAAACTTATTAAGAGGTAGGTTCAGTATTATATCACCCAATAAAGACAACCATTCATTCCATAACAGTTTCTGAATGTTTGCCAATACTATTTAAATTGAGTTACATTGCCTTACCAAGATACATGCCAATTATAGACTCTAAGAGTCTGAGAGTGAGTTGAGCTATATAGGAATGAAGGAATCCCTTGCAAACTACAATGTTATAAAAGTTGGTCCTCTAATAGGAATATCAGTTCAAAAATGGTTAAATTACGTTTAGTTTTGAGAAAGATATGATAAATTGGATTTCAATGTAAACAATCCTAAAGGCATTTTTATGATCTGACTAAATCCAAGCCAGGAGATTATGTAGTGTTGATATTTTGATTTTGTTTTTTGTCCCCCGCCTTTCTAAGAAAGCAGGGGACTATTAAAATGTGTTTGTCTGTCTGTCCGTCACAATTTTTGGGACACAATAACTCGTTTTCTAATTGAGCTAGAATGTTAAAACTTGGTGTAGGTGTTTATTAGGTCAATGTCTTGATGGAGTTCGAAGATGAGCATTTTCTGCTTAGGATAAGCACAGATAAACAATTTGATTCGTTGATGCTTTGGGACACGATAATTTTAGTTTCATTACATCAATACCTTGAATAAGTTTGATAATGAGGATTTTCTGCTCAGGGTAAGCCGAGCGATAAGCAATTTGATTGGCCGAGTCTTTGGAACATAATAACTCTCCTTCTAATTGAGCTAGAATGTTCAAACTTGGTGTAGATGTTTATTAGGTCAATGCCTTGATGGAGTTCGAAGATGAGCATTTTCTGCTTAGGGTAAGCAGAGATAAGCAATTTGATTGATTGATGCTTTGGGACACGATAACTTTGGTTCTAATTAAGTGAGATTGATGAAACTTAGTGTATAATTTCATTACATCAGTACCTTGACTAAGTTCGATAATGAGCATGTTCTGCTCAGGGTAAGCAGAGCGATAAGCAATTTGATTGGTCAAAAATTTAGAACACAATAACTCTCATTCTAATTGAGCTAGAACTTGGTGTGGGTGTTTATTAGGTCAATGCCTTGATGGAGTTCGAAGGTGAGCATTTTCTGCTTAGGATAAGCAGAGATAAGTAATTTGATTTGGTGATGGTTTGGGGCACGATAACTTTGGTTATGATTAAATGAGAGTGATGAAACTCTGAGTATAGATTCATTATATCATTACCTTGACTAAGTTCGATGATGAGAATTTTCTGCTTAGGCTAAGGAGCAATAATCAATTTGATTGGTCAAGACTTTGGAACATAACAACTCTGCTTTTAGTTGAGGTAGAATGTTTAAACTTGATGTAGATGTTTATTAGGTGAATGTCTTGACTGAGTTCAGTGATTAACATTTCGAGCTGAAGCTAAGCAGAGCTAATCAATTCCATTGGTCGATGCTTTGGGACAAGATAATCTTGATTCTATCTGATACTGTCTGATAGAGAGCGATAAAACTTAGTGTATAGTTTGATTGCTTGGTACTTTTGAAAAAAATAAATGTGTGATTAATTAATATGTGTCATCTATTTATTTTGGGATTTCGGCGGGGGACAATCATCCTCACTGTTGGCTTGTTTAATCAAATCTTAATCATTCTGAGTACATATTTGCGTGGACAAATCTGTGAGAAATTGATATTTTCCAAAAAATGCTAATCATGCACAGTTACTTTAACTAATATGACCTAAATTATAAGATTGTTGGTATATTCTTTGTTACAGTGAATCTGTGTGGGAAAATATGGCTAAGATGTGTGTTAAGAGCAGACGGTTAGATGTGGCAACTGTTTGTTTGGGTAATATGGGAAATGCTAGAGGTGCTAAGGCATTAAGAGAATCTGCTAAAGAACCAGAGTTGGATGCTAGAGTTGCTGTATTAGCTATTCAGCTGGGACTTTATGTTAGTATATTTATTTAGCTTTATCAAAAGATTCAATATAAGTGAAAGATGTATGATTTTTTAAATTAAATTTCTTAATTATTTTGTGTAATCTAAAACTGATTAATCAGTTTATATAACTTTGTTTTGGTGATTACATGTGAAATTGCTGTGAGTATTAACAGAAGTAGTAGCGATGAAATCTATCTTGAAAATGATTGGTTATTAGTAGGAGGGGGTTTGGATGGCCAAATGGTTAGCAAATGCGCGCTGTATCATAAGGTCTGTCATTGAGTCAGCTGGCATGGGTTTGATTCCCCGGTTGTACGTGACAAGGAGTAGGTGTGGCTGTCCAACCTCATGGGTTTCCTCCGGGTCCTCCGGTTTCCTCCCACTCCTAAAGATCCCTACGGGCAAGCAAATTATTAATCCCGAAATGACCTAGTTTCTCTCTCTATTTGTAGGAGGATGCTGAAAGACTACTAAAAAACTGTAAGCGATATGATCTTCTGAATGAGTTTTATCAAAATAGTGGGCAGTGGGAGAAAGCTCAAGAAACAGCTGAAAAATATGATAGAATACATCTACGTACAACCAATTATAATTTTGCTAAACATTTAGAAGATATTGGTGAAACAGCATTAGCTGTACAGAAGTAAGTTTATTGTATTATGTGACAAATCATATTTAGTCAATTTCATGAAGCCGTATTTGTTTGTCAGATATGACTGATAGACCTTAAGTAACTGAGTTTAATATAATTTTAATTGTTTACATCTTTTGTTTTTACCAGTTATGAGAAGTCTGGTACACAGAGATTTGAAGTACCAAGAATGTTTGGTGATGATCCTGATATATTAGAACAGTATATCATTAACAGTAAAGACAAGTAGGTTTCTTTATTTCTATATTTTCATGGGACCTGTGGCTATTGATTGGATTTGGCACTGAACTGGCATCTACAAAGTCCTGCTTTCGAATCCTGGCGTCCGCCAAATAGGAACAACCGTCCAGTTCTGTAAACATTAATTTTGATGGCTTATTTCGGAAAGTTCTTATCCCTTGCATTGCATAGATAATATATTTAGAATGTCTGATCTTACGTCTTATTTCATAATTTCACATAGCAAGCCGATTGTGGTCATGTGTTCTCAAGAAGAAAATGTTCATTCTTTTTTGTAAATTTTACTTAAAGATACATTATGGGAAATTAGATAACGAGTTGGCAGTTCTCACTATAATAGTTAAAAACTAGATAATGTAAAGGCAATTTGCTGAAAATTTCAGTCAAATTGATTCACTATGAACCGATAAATAAGCGATCAAAAGTTCCGCTTAGCCTCGGTCATCATTACTAAAGTCGGTACGACAAAAATCATAGTCTCGATTATCCATTTAATCGTTAAATCGAGAAGGAAAGTTATGCAGCAAATCGGATCATAATCCAACAAATATCGCAGGCTAGCGTTGACATCGAGAGTTGATTAGGGTCTGGATACGTTAATTAATGTCTAATTAATAGTTTATATAACATTTCAGACCTAAAGAAAGACCTACAATAGGCAGATTTAGCTCTTGCATATTGTATGTTTAACCACTGTCATTATATTTAGTTGACAAACGTAAAGCTCTCTCATATTTTTACAATAAATGATAAGAGATTATCACTGATTAATTTTTTTATTATAGTATTGTAATGTTATTCTTTATTTCTTCTTATAGAAAATTAAGGAAATGGTGGGCACAGTATTTAGAGAGTACATCAGATATGAAAACAGCTTTACAATTTTATGAATCAGCACAGGATTATTTCTCAGTTGTTCGTGTTTATTGTTATTGTGAAGAAATGGCGAAGGTAAAATACATATGTAATATTAGACTTAAACCAATAATTAATAATGTCGTAACATAGTTCTTGGTAAAGTTTATAGCCATATAAAACAAGAAATTAAAAATCTGTTGAGTGGCGAATAGCCTTGCCAGATTTCTCTCTGTAACTTGAAAGCGACTGTTTCCTTCTAATTCGATCTTTTCAATTTATATGATCATGAAAAATCCTAGAATTTTAGTATCATCCTTAATCTGAAAAGTTCTTTACTTTAACATTAATTTGTTGTATTATTTCATAATTAGCCCAGTGCTAATCAAAGAAATCATCTATAAATGACATTTTAAATCTGGCTAAGAGCCATACAGATAAAATTGTATTGTCTATTTATAGGCAGCAGAGATATGTAATGAGACCGGGGATGCAGCAGCTTGTTATTATTTAGCTAGGCAATATGAAAACCAGGGACAGATTAGAGAAGCTATACATTTCTTTAGTCGAGCTAAAGCTTTTGGTAGTGCTATTCGATTATGTAAGGTAAGTAAGATGTTTATTAGAGTAGCCGGTTCATTTGTTACTGAAAAGTAGGACATTTAAATCCCATTTCATTTATCTGTATTTTCAGTTTAGTTTGATTCATTGTTTACTATATGAACATGTAAATTTAATAAGTGATATTGGATGTTCTTAAGTAAGTATACTCTGCATTGTTCATGACACCTACTGCTACTTAAGATTTTGATTGAAAAGCCGCCAACTAACTTCCTTGAAAACAGAAAGAGATCACTAAAAATTGAATTGTCAAGATAAGTTAGATCTACAAGACCTGGACATATCCTGTATTATCTGAAGTTGATTATATTTCTATTATAGGAACATGATATAGAAGATCAGTTATTAAATCTAGCATTATTAGGTCGACCAGAAGATATGATGGAAGCTGCTAGATATTATGAACAGAAACCAGGATCACAAGATAAAGCTGTCATGTTATATCACAAGGTATCAAAATCTATTTCAGATAATGTTTGATCACTTTAAACTTCATGACTCAAACAATTAAACTTATTGTAACATGGACAGGAAATCTTCCTTTGTTCTTTTCGTTAAATAAGCAGATTGTTTTCCCTCTAGTAGATTGGGTGGAGCTTAACCATTCAATAACTAAACATGTTCAATGTTATTGCACACTTTTGCTGGTTTACACTAGTTTTAGTAGAAATCATATAGAGAAGTGGGGTGAGTTTTCTGTGCAATAACAACAAGCACATTAATCAGGTGTCAATGTTACAGGCCATTTATAGCACGCTTCATTCGTTAACAGGTTTAACACCTTGGCCTACAGCCTCTGGTTATACCTGTTAACTCATGAAAGCTGTGCTATAAATATAACTTAACTGTCTTGGGAATGTATTTTTATACCGTATTAACCCATGTATAACAAACCGCTATATATAATACTTGGTCAGTTGTCAAGTGAATTATGACCACAGGTTGTCCTTTTGACAGGTGATCCTTCAGTTCTTATTTTCATTCTTGACTCTTGATGTAGTATTGTTATCTCCTTTTATTATTTAATCAGCAATAATTTCTTATAGGATCCATTTCATCTTAGATAAACTTTTAAATTTTGAAGGTGGGTTGGGTGGCTGTATCATAAAGTCTGTCATTGAGTCAACTGGTGTGGTTTTGATTCCCCGGTTGTACGTGACAAGGAGTAGGGTCACCTGTCCAACCTCGTTGGTTTTGAAAGATCTCACATAATTTGTACATGTATTGATCATATGGATTCTTTAGAACTTAACATATTTTAATTTATATTTACAGGCAGGTAACTTTTCTAAAGCTACAGATTTGGCGTTTAAAAATAAAGAGTTTGGTGCATTACAACATATATCAGGTGATTTAGATGAACGAGCTGATCCTGAATTATTACGACGTTGTGGTGATTTCTTCTTAGAGAATGGCCAGTATGATAAAGCTGTTGACCTACTCGCTCTTGCTAAAAAGGTAAACATTTAAATATAGTTCCAAATCAACAATGTTTTATGGTTTCACAAGTTGTTTTATCTTGTTGACTGAAGTATATAAGGAGAGTTGGATGGCCAAATGGTTAGCATGTGCGTGCTTGCTGTATCATAAGGTCTGTCATTGAGTCAATTAGCGTGGTTTCGATTCCCCGATTGTACCAGACAAAGACCCCTACGTGCAAGCAAATTAAACCATATGTTAGTCCCAAAATGACCTAGTTTGTGTCAAGTGGACATTAAACCTCATTTCTCTCTCTCTCTCTCTCTCTCTCTCTCTCTCTACTTCTTCATTTAGGTTGTTCAGATATAAAAATGTAAAAGAAGTAAAGCGCATTATTGAAATAAAATTAATCCATATGTTAGTCCCAAAATGACATACTTTGTGTTGAGTGGACGTTAAACTCCATCTCTCTCTCTGATGTATATTATGTTATATTATTCACTCAATATATTTGAGTTGATGACATTTTCATGAACAATTGTTTGTTTTTGTCAGTATTGGGATGCACTAAAGATCTGTATGGAGAAACATGTAGAAATGACAGAAGAATTATGTGAGAAACTGAGTCCAGAGAAAGATGAAAATGAGAATAATCCACAAGAAAGATTAAAAATATTAGAAGCTGTAGCAGAAGTGTGTATGCATCAAGGACAGTATCATATAGCAACCAAAAAATATACACAAGCTGGCAATAAACTAAAGGTAATATCCTTATTTAAATAGGGGGTCATGGTGGCTAAGCGGGTAAGACACTGGCTCGCTAGTCTGGAGGTTGGGTGTTTGATCCCTGCATTGGTCGAGAAAGATCATCCAGATTTTCCGCCGTGGTTCCCCCTTGTCAGTGATGCAGGACAGAGGGATAAAAAACCGAGGTCTTGTGTACACATTGGCATGCATGTAAAAGATCCCTTGACAGTTGGAATTCGATATAAGAGTAAGCCGTATTGCCGCTATCAGGGCAAAATTTCCCTCATAGCACATTGTATGGCGTATGCCCGTCTTCATTAGTCCAGTTCGGAGCAGACCAGTAGGACGTTACACCCCATTTCATTCCCTTATTTAAATATAGTAGTAAATTTCACCACCTAATTTGTATAAAAGATGCAATAGCCCCCACTGAACAGAAGTACAGACTTGTTTAGAAAAAATGTGATAATTTAATCATAGCATTTCGGGTCTCATGACTGACCCTTTTTGATATGGACTGTAAGGATCAAATTGCTAGTTGTTTCTACATAGTTCTGTTTGTACTTCTGTTCAGCAGAGACTATTGTTTACTTTCTCCACGTACCTCAGTATTTGATCCAACAGCTACACAGATCTACCGGCTTGTTCAATCTCTGCTATTCTTTTATTGGGGTGTTGCAGATCCAACCCCAAAATGTGGAGTAATATCTTAAAGTTACAGTTTGACGTGTTAGTCTGTTCAATGGTTTATGTTAAATGAAGGTTAACTATAATTATATATCAGACATTATCATTGTTACATACATAGAAGTGATAATCTACATCAACACAAGGACCGAGGCGCCCTCTCACTGCATGTGCGTTATACAAGTTTAATGAATATTCATGAGTCTGACAGTTTAGAAATTGCTTAACATGGTTACGTATACAAGGAATTTTCTCCATTATTTAACTGTGGGAGTGACTTAATAAACACAATAATTCTTTACCTTTAGCAAGTAAATAAAAAATTTTATTCAGAATATAGTGTGGGATGTAGAATTTTATTACCAGTCATTTGCATTTCTAGGAAATATCGCAGAGCTTCAGATCAGTGCTCAAGACTAATACAGAATTGACCAGTAGTGCAGTATTATTTAATTGTGGTTTTATTTTCAGGCTATGAAAGCTTTATTAAAGTCTGGGGATACAGAAAAGATTGTATTTTTCGCTGGTGTTTCACGACAACGTGAAATCTATGTGATGGCTGCTAACTATCTACAGTCACTAGATTGGAGAAAAGATCCAGAGATCATGAAGAATATTATAGGTTTCTACAGCAAGGGAAGAGCATTAGATTCATTAGCTGGTTTTTATGATGCTTGTGCTCAGGTAATTTAAGATCATAAATTCATAGACTGTTCTGGGATACAACAAATAGTATATTAATTTGAATTAAATGTCTAAGAAATAAAGATAATTTGGATAGCGTGTATGACACAAAGTGTGGTCAACAAAGGAGAAATAGAAATTTATCCATTACAATAATATGTGTCTTATAGGAAATATATTTAAAGATTGATTTTTTATACGCCCACATAGAAATGTGGTTGTATCTAGTCACATGAAAATACTGTCGTATATTGTCGGTCCGTTGGTTGTCCACAAGTTTTTGTGCACACACTGCAGATACTACATGTATCATGTGATCTTTTGAAAATTTAAACATTAATGAGACTTCGTAGAACCCTGTGGATGCTCCAGCGACCAAAGCCGCCAGTCCATCTGTAGAATATTTAATGCATTGTTCAAATTAATGGAACCTATCTTTTATACACATATTCAAATTATATTTGATTTAACAGGTTTTTTGTTAACAGTTTTTAAGGTTAAATACAATCTGAGTTTTCAACTTATACAATTTGATTAGTAATATGTGTATTACTAATGCTAATCTCGTCAGTTTCGGCATCGGAGACAAGGCTTTTGAGGTTGCTGCCCCAAAACTATGGAATAAACTTTCTTATTCCATTCGGGCATGTACTTCTCTGTCATCATTTAAGATTTCTCTTAAAACCCACTTGTTTAATAGGGCTTAATATAATTATTCATCTCTATGATAATTATATCTATAATTTTATACATTAATTCCTTTTACTCAGCTTTTATGTATATTATTCACATTTTATGTTTTAATCCTTTATTTGTTTTGTCAATTTTTTTATATTTTTTTTTAAATATCATATTATGTTTATTGTAAAGCATCATTGAGCACTTTTGTGGAAATAGCTCTATATAAACACTTATAAATAATAATAATATTAGCTGTGAATTGCTATCTATCAATGATAAGAATTCCTTTAACAGAAGTTGTATGTATATTAACAGGTTGAAATAGATGAATATCAGAATTATGATAAAGCTTTAGGAGCTCTAGGTGAAGCATATAAATGTATGAGTAAAGCTAAATTAGCTGATGAGAGTTTACAAGAAGAGCGAATGGCACAGATTAAACATAAAATAACTGTCATAAAGAAATTTGTACTAGCTAGAAAGTATGTATCTAATAATTATATTCCTATATATAGTGGACTCTGTCACTTCCGACATCTGAATACTGTCATCATTTTCATGTTCCAATTTATTTTCTTATTATTTCAACCCAAAAAATTTTGAGTAGTTCAGGTTATTAATATTCTGAATTATGACATCAGTCAGCGGTCCCGTCACATAATGTGTGATCGCACAGAAAGCGTTATCATATTTTTAGTTGTGGATACTCAAGGGTACAATAATACTTCCGGTATTACAGCAATTGAGTATTCCGACATGCTGTGTAATCTGGCATATTGTATCGTTCCTGTCCGATGTCGGAATTGACGGAGTCCACTGTATATGTTATTCCAGATTGAAAATGTGCGGCTAAATCTAAAAATGTATAAAACATTGTGGATAAATACTTTGGGCATACAGAGCAGTAGAGGTGCAAGTCAGAATATCTGTTGACAACTGTTTACAAGCAAATGAGATTTGATTGTAGTTTATGTGGAAAAAGTTGCTGCTTATAACAAACGAAAGGACAGTAATTATGTGTCTGTGACTGTTTAGCATAACAATTACAAGATAGAAACTGATATACTGTATACAGCCAATGTGTTAATTCAGTGGGGGGTTGGATGGCCGAATGGTAAGCATGTGCACGCTGTATCATAAGGTCTGTCATTGAGTCAACTGACATGGTTTTGATTACTCGGTTGTTCGTGACATATTGTAGGGTCGCCTGTCCAACCTCGTTGGTTTTCTCCGGGTTCTCTGGTTTCCTTCCACTGCTAAAAACCCTACGCGCAAGCGAATTATTGAAATGAAATTGAACTATGTGTTAGTCCTGAAATGACCTAGTTTTTGTTGAGTGGATGTTAAACTCCATTTCTCTCTCTTGTTAATTCAGTGGTTTATATATATTCTATAAATTATATTACAGAGCATATGAAGATGATCCAGAAGATGCCATAAAACAGTGTCAAGTAATATTAGCAGAAACAGATCAAGAAGGTTCTTTAAGATTAGGAGATGTATATGGTTTTATGATTGAACATTATGCTAAAAAAGAACGATGGAAGGCTGTAAGTTTCATATACTGATATCATAATGATTAAAAAGTGTGGGGGTTATAACATTTTAGTACTTTTTGTGCTTGTAAAGAGAGGTGTGTACAATTCCAAGATTTAATTTTAATAAGCTTTTTTTCTTTTCAACTGTCAAGGACCTGTGTCTAGTCATTCGGATAGGATGAAAAACTATGGTCCCTTGTAAACATTGGCATGCACTAAAAGAAATCCTTTAGTTGCAATTTGATGAAGAGTAGGGAGAAATTCCATCATAGCACACATCATGAGAAATTACTGTCTTCATTAACCTAGTTGGTGCAGAACAATAGGACGTTTAAGTAGGATGTTATACCCTGTTTTATTTCCTAGTACTGTATAAATCTAAACAGAACACAGTTTTTATGGGATACCATCACTAGTTCTATTCTAAAAGCACCACGTTTCGACAAGTATCGTCTTATCGTTATCAAGCACAATGACATTTAGTAAACTTGAGGTTAATATATACGAAATTCATACTAGTCAATAACCCCCTGCTCGTGTATTAGAGTTTATTCAGTAAGCTAATTACCTTGTTGTGCTTGTTATTTTTGTTACATATCCTTTACCTCTTTGATTCTTTTTTGTTATTGTTATTTTAATCCATGTTGATGGTTTCACTATGAATTTCGTATATATTGACCTCAAGTTTACTAAATGCCATTGTGCTTGATAACGATAAGAGGATACTTGTCGAAACACCATGCTTTTAGAATAAAACTAGTGATGGTATCCCATAAAAACTGTGTTCTGTTAATGTGTTTACCGATCGCTAAATGCCACTCAAAGAATATGTATAAATCTTGTACATGGTTTATTTTCAATATGAATTATATACTTCAGGCTTACTCTACATTAGAAGAACTGAAGAGCAAGATGCCTGTAGTCAATCCTGCCTATTATGTGGAGATGAAAACTATTGAAGCAATTCATCGAGCCTTAGACATTCCTCTTAGTCGCACGATAAATACAGACAGACTGAATGGATTCCGCAAATCTCCAGAAGAAGAAGATGGGGAGATTTTGGACGAAGAAGTAGCAGAAGAATTAGTTAATGGAGTGTGATAATATATTTATCTGTGATCTTCAATGAATTATATAATAATTTATTCCAATACTTATCACTTTATCATTCCAAAATTTCATAAATAGTCTATTCGTTCGGATGATGAAGAAAGATATAAATTTGTCATACATACACGTTCATTCCAATCGCAACTGTTGGGGTCATTTCCTCAGATAAAAAAAAAAATATAATTAACAACCATTTTACATGCTGTGTAGGTGACCAGTTTTTCTTGTTATATTTTTTAGTCAAACACAAGACTTTGTTTTGTTATTCAGTCAAATAGTTCTGCTAGATTTTTTTCTGCAGTGTCTGAGTAATGTAGTTCTAAGATATTAATGAAACATGCAGACCTGAACATGTTAATTATTAAGCATTAAAAAATAGAATTAATAATTACCTTAATTACTTATTCGTTGAGCCAAATTATAGATCAAGTTTTTTTTAATATATTTATTACAATGTTAATAATTTATAGGTTTAAATAGGTTTAATTATTGCAACATTTATCTCCTTCATTTAGGGGGGTGGGGGGCTGGGATGGGGTGGATGGCTGAATGGTTAGCGTGTGTGCGTTGCATCATAAGGTCTTTCATTGAGTCAACTGATATGGTTTCGATTCCCCGGTTTCCTCCCACTGCTAAAGTCCCTTACGTGCAAGCAAATTATTGAAATAAAATTAAACCCCAATTCTCTCTCTCTCATTTAAGTTGTTCAGATATAAAAATGTAAAAGAAGTAAATACAAATTTACCTTGCAAAATATTTATTTCCAATTTATCTGTTGTATGTGTATAATATTTTATTTATTGTGTCTTATTTATCGTTCGTTTGAAAACATACCGCAGTCATAAATGTCTCCGTCCATTACTAGATATATATTTTAGACGAAGTTTATTAAATATGGAAACACCAAATATATTTTTTATTTTACAATAAGAATCTCTTAATAAAAATCCAGCCATATACTCTCATATCAACAGAATCAAACAGAAATTTATCAAAGAATTTGAATAAGATTGAATTTCATTGACAGATGTTTGGATATTTAGTTCAATAATTTGTTGTATAAATTATGTTATTCAGTTTACATAATATCAAATTTATAGAATAAAGAAAGAAAATATATTAAATTCTTGTAAGCTGTATCATACATAGCATTATTATCTGTCCTCACATATCTCGTATATCACAGTATACAACTATCTTCATATTTATATGTATAATTACGAGGTGTGCGTATATTTAATAATAATAGTCTGTCAGAATTTGAGCTCTAGACCTTTGAAACGGTAGTAATATTCAAATTCTTGCCTAGACTTATATAAAGCTGCTCGGTTTATAAAATTTATGTTAATTTTGCAAATACTGTAGAACATAAAAATGCTTGAGAAATATCATAAAATCAGAAAAATGAAAATCAATCTGTACATATCTAATGTAACTCCACAATTTAAAAAAAAAAATACTTACATTGACATGTTCTTAGCAATACCAAAGTAATTGACTTTTATACCTTCTTCAGAGAGTTAAAGATTATAGTATAATTTATGCATCTGTTTGTTGTGCCTTTTATAATAATAATGTGGAGTTAAATAAGTTCTGTCTTGGTTGCTTCTCTTAATTATATATATTACCAATACTTGTACTTAAAGAAATGAGAATAATAATCATCAGCCGTCCTATTATAGCTTTGTTATTATATTTTGTGTATAATAGTTGTATTATTGTATTTATCATTGTTTATTTATTATATCATTATCATTTTTATTGTATAGAAATAAATTACCAATATTGTGGGTGAACAAAATTGTATTATGTAGAACAAAGAAAGAGAATTGGAGGAGAAACCAATTTAAGACTCGTCTTTTGACTGGTTTAAAAGAGAAACTTCTGTAACCCATTGCAATCATTGCACCAGATTAATAGTTAAAATCAGTATTTAAGTTATGGTGATAGCAGTGACAGTAACCTTTAATATGACACCTAATGTTTTCCTTTCTCAAATATTGATGTTTTAGTTTACTAATAAAAATGGGAACTGATATGTTAGAAAAATATATAATTTAGAACTGAAAGTGACAAATAATATGCTCATTAAGTCCCCCAGTAACCATCATATTGGTATTGATATTGATGTTTAAACTAGACTGCAACCGTATTTCCTACACTAGTTTGAAAATTTAAAATAGAATTTGTTCATTTCTTTTGAAATATGTAATATCTTGTTGACATGGCAACCAAATTTAAGACCATGTTACGATTGCAAATATATTCAGTTGGAAGTCATTTAAATCAAATACTGTAAAAATAATCCAATAATTAGTAAATTTAACAAATCCTATAAATACGTGACAGAATGATTCTTAGCATAAAACACAATCCAGTTTTGACGAACGATGTGACAAATCCTAATTAATGTTACATTAGACATTTCCATTTGATCAAATGATAAAATAAATTCAATCAAAATTAGTGTAGCTGTCTCTGCAAGAAGAGTGTTAAAAAGGTCAGATTTGTTACTATATCTTAGTAGCTTCTGCTTTTACAAATAGCCTGGGAAAATTACTTTCAAAAATTATGCGGGTCAGCCAGAACAACAACTTTATTTTTTTTTAGGAATAATTTCATCTTAGGACAACATCAACCTCCATTGTACTGACAGCACAAATATAATTATTGAGCATAATAACCATTTAATTCTGTGGCCAAAACCTGGCAAATGTACACCCACCATAAAAACAATCTGAAATTACTACTCCACTTGGAATCTAAAAATAAATGTCTGATTGCCTTAAAGGTCTTCTTAAAGGTTCAATGTACTAAAAACAGAACTAAGCCACCTGTGTATCAATATTTTGAAGATTTTATTATAGAAAATACTGATTACAATGATAAGATGATTGATATGATCTATTTATACATAATACTATTTACTTAAATTATTAATACACACACGGTAACAATAGGTTATGGGAAATAGATTACAGTTTTATACAATGTTATATACATCAATAAACTATATACAGATAACATTTCTGCTGGGAACTAATAACCCAATATCTTCATATGTGCCATTATAAACAGTTTGTGTTGAGGTATTTACATAAACACGTCTTCATAAGCTCAGTATAGGAGCAGAACAGTAGGACGTTAAACCCCATTTCATTTCATTCATTTACATACATTTACAAATATCAAAACACTATTAATTGCCCTTTTCTTGGATTGAATAATCCAGCCTCTGATAGCCCCCGTTCACTGAACTGGAGCTGTCAAGAGGCTGGATTATTCAGTCTACCCTTTCCTTTATACTAACTAGTATAGGTTAATGACTAGAAATCTTAATATAGTAGATCACTTTTTTGATTTCTTTTTCGTTGATAAGTATTCTCCTAAAATCATCATCTAAAGTTATGAATTATCGGCAGCTACGTTTACGTAGATTAATATTACGCCATTTTTATTTGACTTTTGACTATATTAGGTAATGGAAGGGTGTCAACCATGTCGTTGCAAGATAAATTATTTCTAATAATACTACAACACTTCTCACGTAAAGAAATACGTCGACAATATGATCGTCCAATACCTAATTCAGTTTCTGTTGCTGTCGAGCTGACAATGGGATATAACTGTCCTTGTTGTAATCGTCGATCATAGAAAGCCACGCCCATATTTACACCATTTCTATAGAATGTCAGTGTCCCTAAATAGGTATTCAGATGACAACCAATAATCGTTCCTTCATCATAGATTGGATCACAATATTTCCACGATTCACCATTATGATAAATACGACCTTTATACGATAAACCCCAACTCTCTTGATCGATTCCTATAAAAAAAAAACACAACCCAAAACACGTAATTAATGCCTTAAGAAATAATAATAATTATAATCATTTAAATGGTGCTAAATTGGGATAATTTTGAAAGCTTAACTAATTATAAACTGTCTTTAATCTAATACGATAATCCATTCGGGCATTTTATAAGCCCATTAATATGCTGTCTGATTAGCCTATAACGTTATACGACCATAGTTATAAATAGTTCGGCATAGATATAATTTGTGTGATTGGTTATTGAATCCTTGATACAATTATGCTTGGAATAATATATCAAATACATAGATCGACTTTTAAGAAAAAAAATAATAGTCATTAGGCATGTTTGAATGGGGGGGGGGGGGGGCTTTTCTCGAAACTTGTCTGCCGGAAACATAGTTACTTTTAGTGTACTTTAGTAACGGATTCTTATCGGGAAGAGTCCGATAATAATCCGTTACTAAAGTAACTACCGATAACGGAGCTTCACAAATTATGAAGTAAGAAACCAAACATTGTCTAGATGCGCTGTTGACGGTAGTGATCTATACGTGGTGTTTCTAATTGATTTCAGGGTGTGTGTGTGGGGGGGGGGAGTGCGAATGGTTAGCACGTGCGCGCTGTATCATACCGTCGGTCATTGAGTCAACTGGCGTGGTTTCGATTCCCCGGGTTGTACGTGACAAGGAGTAGGGTCGCCTGTCCAACCTCGGTTTTTATCCGGGACCTCAGGTTTCCTCCCACTAGTATGACCCCTACGCGCTATCACCTAGTGGACGTTAAACCCCATTTCTAAACACAATTAAAACCCTCAATAGTGTTGTTAAATGTATAAAATATACAAACCTATAAGATTGACATATTTGTAGTTATTTGTTTGTAATTTAGAATTTTCTGTTCCAACCCCCATCATAACTGATGTTCCACAAGGGGGTTCTAAAAATACGATTTCCCAATAATGTTCACCGTCATTTAAAGCTTTATTTCCTCTCACCCCTGCAATAGATTTAATATTAAATTTACTTAAAATATGATTTATGATCCACATGATGCAACCTTTCTGGCCATATTGGAACTATAAGATGTCATTATCAATAATAATATATCTTAAAATATAAAGTGCGTTTACTTTGAATTCGTCAAAAAAAAAAGCCCTTTTAATTAGTTCCTAAACTTTTGTAGCACATAACTATGTAGTTGCCGACTTAATGACACTGACAGGTGTTACATATAAAAATATTGACAACCAATGTAGCTCCTTCCCTCCTACAAATACGACAAAATATAATATTATATTGTTATTTGCAGTGGTTTCCAGCAGCTGTCACCGCCCAACTGATACCGTACCTTGATATTTATATTTTAATAATTATTCACCTGCAGTTCCTGTGCTAAGATCCACCGGGTCCGTGTAGAAATATGCCGACTTCTTATCATTTGATAAATGGACATCGGAGGATTTATTTTGATAATCCCACACCCAGTTATTTGCATAAAATTCACTCAGTATGGGTCCCCGTTGGTACTTGAAAATTTCTGAGAAAACAAAACGGTTTCTTTATTATTAAGCAATACAAATAAATATTTTAGCACAACAGACAATAAATATTGAAT
The DNA here is from genome assembly GCF_932274485.2 of Patella vulgata. Classification (NCBI taxonomy): domain Eukaryota; kingdom Metazoa; phylum Mollusca; class Gastropoda; family Patellidae; genus Patella; species Patella vulgata. Next base: position 14,840,891 of record NC_065880.2, on the reverse strand, counting down.
AGCTAATTGACAAATTATTCATATTAATATATATATTTTTTTCTTTAAATTTAAGGAAATATATGAAGGACTATATTTAATCTAGGGGTGTTTTATGTATGACCTGCTTAACCTCAAATATAATTCAAACTGAGGATGGTTGGATGGCCGAATGGTGCGCGCTGCATCATAAGGTCTGTCATTAAGGAGTAGAGTCGCCTGTCCAACGTTGTTGGTTTTCTCCGGGTCCCCAGATTTCCTCCCACTGCTAAAGACCCCTAGACGCAAGCGAATTATTGAAATAAAATTTAACCATACCCCCCCCCCTCTCTCTCTCTCTCTCATATAATACATAATATATAATTGCTTGAATAATAATTCTATATTTTGCGGTGAATATGAAATATTATATAGTATATAATAGACACACTTACCCATATGTTTTAACTGTTTTCTTTTTTAAATTTTATATTCTGTGGATCTGGAATAAACCGGTTATCAGTGATAAAAATGTTTTAAAAGCTGTCCTTGTTAAAGAATTTCGTACATATTTTATCTATATCAAAACAAACACACTTTAAACCACGTGTGGAAAATAAATGCGGCAAGATCACAATTGACTTGATTAAAATCAAGCACATAAAAAACCAAACAGGCTAGAACGTGTATCGCAGCGATTAAAACACTAACCGTATTTAAACTTAATCCTCGAGTACATGTAAAGCAAATGACGGTCTGTTCCCCGACACGTAGTCCAAACAATTATTACCACCATATTAGGGAAATGCAAATTGGACAGCCTTCACTTACTTCCCGGGGACGAATGGCCTTGCTTCAAAGAAATCTTGAACATAGGGTATCTTTGCACTACGATTTTAAGTATTCTGTTATTAAAATCCGCACACATAATGACACCACTTTTCGTCCCAAATTGTAAATTATGCTTATGGTTGCTTTAATGCAATTAATTTGGAACAATAATGGATTACTATCGTTTATTTTTGATTTGTACGGGTTTGTTTATTTACGGTGCGTGTTGTGTTTTGTCCTACTCCCTGGTAAATGATAAAAATATATACCACCAAACTGACATTTATGAGGGTAACATTGTTATGAACAGTTTATTTGGCAAAAAATAATTTTCAAAATTAAACTGGATAAGAAATATTTGAATTATTTATTTGATTTTAAAAGTATCAGTTATCGTTGTCCTTGTATATACAGTTGACAACACCTATTGGAACAGCAAAATTCACTGTAAGTCTAAAATGATTGGTTAGAAAGTGTCACACCCCCACAAGTAAGTCGGTCAATTTTTAATTTGTTTATCAGTACGTATTTGATGAAATGAAATGGGATAAATGTCCTGCTGTTCCGCGTTTTTGATTTTATTTAGGTTTTTTCATCCATGACGTGAACTGTAAAGTTCAAATAAATAAAGCTAGAATAAGTATTATTCAGATTTAACCAAAGTGGGTCTCTTGAACTAAATGGTGGCTCAACGCTCTCGAGCGATAACAGTAGATAGGTTGATGCGGGTCGGTGCTTAACGTTAGCGCATGTGTAATATATTTCTTCTCAACTTCCGCTTCGACTTGTTATGATGATGGTGTTGGAAGCTCGAAAAATATTAATTTAATAATTTGACGCTTGAAAAGAAAGAAATTAGGATGATGGACTATGAAATCGAAGAGGATAAATTGTAAGTCCTTAGTTCACGAAGCTGTATTAACACCCGACTGCAAATTATTGGGTTATTTTCATTTCAAAATTTGTCCAGTTAATTGGTGTTTTTATCCAAAAATGAAAATATTTCATCGTGACGTCTGTCTGTGTCTGTCGTCAAACGCCGCAAATCGACTTAATTTCTCGAAATTTACTCGCCAATAATCTAGATATCGAAATGAATCTGCATATAAACATCTCATGCGTTGTTAAATTGACGCTCTGATGATTTAATTGTCTCCCTGTAAGAGGCAATCACGTGATCCTAACTCACTGGTTGTGGTTGCATATCAACAGCTGTCGCCATATGAATTGGGTATTTACGTGTCAACAAATTGCCTATAATCGCTACACTTATACATGACCTTTATTTCCAGTCATTTTTACCTCGAAATTGATCTAGATGAAGTTGGGCATTCACATCAGTTTTGGACATTTTCATTGATATGGGCTTATAAAAAGCTCTTCACAATGAGTGAATAATAATTTCTCAATTTATATAAGTTATGTTTTATACATTGGGTCTGCATTTGATGAGTGTTAGATATTTAAAATATGAGTTCTGGGTATCAGGAATATTCACTTGTGCCAGAGAATGATATCGAGGATTATTTTATTGATAAAAATAAACACCACCTTTTGCCATGGGAAGACCCCATGTGAGTATACTTAAACTTAGAAAATAGTTATAATTTATACCAAACTTATAATTCAATCTATAATACCAATAGTTTTCAGTACATAAAACTTTTGGCCATAGACGCCCATAGATAGAGGGTGGTCGATGTTGAAATTAAAATCAGATTTATCATAAGTTACGCAACATAATGTAGTAATTATGCAAATAAGTCAATTTATTCCAAATAAATTTTAGAAGATAAAACATTGATCTTTTTAATTACAATTATGAGCTTATTTCTACTAACGATGGATGATACATGTAGAGTAAGATATCTTGGGGCACTAGTTCTATGCAACGTTTTGACTACTGATCTACTCATTATAAAGTAAATCTGATCAGTGTCATTTGGCTCTCGAAGTGATCACATTTACTGAAGTAGAGCTATATGTACAAATTGTTAGGTGCTGTACTTGAGACAGGGCATGCTGAACACAACCTGTGAGAGAGATGTTGTCTTGTGGCAGTTTTATATTCATCTTACCATTGATTAGGTTTTCACAATTTGTGGGAATATATTGTCATTACACATGCCCATCCATCCATCCACAATGCTATCGGAAATCAGACTTGCCAATCAATTATGTGTAGTTGTTTTACTCATGACCATAACAACTTGAAAGCCATTGACCAAAAAGCTAATGATGGTTGTATTGGCTTTTTACTTTCACAAAGAAATTATCAGTGTTGTTCCTTTAAGACATATAAATGTAGAAATTGTTTCTGTAAATCTATGTATACCAATTAAGTTTTGATGAAGTAGATTGTGCGGGAATACATCCATATACATACTATTTGTTTTATCAATGCATGCAATGTTTAACAGTTTTTAATTTGTTGTTATTTATAAGAACATTGGTTTTTTTTTTGTTATAGGGGTATGACAGTGTCATCTGGTCATGTAAATTTAAAGAAAGATGGCCAGAATTTGATTGGTATCAGTATAGGGGGTGGTGCACCTCTGTGTCCTTGTCTCTATGTTGTACAAGTATTTGACAATACCCCAGCAGCTAAAGAAGGTTCTTTGGCTGCAGGAGATGAAATTGTTGGTGTAAATGGTCAATCAGTTAAAGGTAGAACCAAAGTAGAGGTGGCTAGAGCCATTCAGTCTATTAAGGTGAGAGTATGTATCAGTTCATTATCTAGGGTTCAAATAATTCTTATATGTAAATTGCTACAGTTATTTATACCATAATATATATTAATAGATAAAATATACTGTTAGTAATCCAGTTTTTATTGATTTTCTCTGCATTTATTGAAATAAATAGAACATGTTAAACTAGAATAATGATTGTTTGATGACTCATAGGGTTTGTATTGAATAAACCTATTCTGTCCAGTAACTATTATTAGCTAAGTAAATTATGAGTACATCTCTATGTTGACAGAAATATAAATTTTATACATGCACAATTGATTTTGATACCATTGAACATAATGTATCTGTTGCATCATTGGTGCAAATGAAGCATCATGCATGTAACAATATACTGGTGTGGTATATTGATGATGCGATTTCTGCTGAATGAACAAAAAAATCTTCTCTGGAAATATTTCATTTTTAAATATCAAAATCTTAATTTTTGCAATCAATGTCTCATTGAGCTGTTTGTTGTCTTTTAGAACGCTCACACAAATAACATATTCACCTTATTGTCCCCCCGCTTTTCAAAGAAAGCAGGGGACTATTAAAATACATCTATCTGTCTGTCCTTCCCACTTTTTGGGGCACAATAACTCTGCTTCTAATTGAGCAAAAATCTTCAAACTTGGTGTATGTGTTTATTAGGTGAAGCCTTGACTGAGTTCGAGGATGAGCATTAGACTAATAGACTAAGCACAGATACACAATTTGATTGGTCGATACTTTGGGACGTGATAACTTTGCTTTTAATTAGAGCAAAGTGATGAAACTTGGTGTATAGTTTCATTACATCAATACTTTGACTAAATTCGATAATGATCATTTTTGGCTGAGATTAAGCAGAGTGGTAAGCAATTTGATTGGTTGAGACTTTAAAACTGGACAACTTTGATTCTAATTGAGTGAGAATGGTGAAACTTTACATATATCATTACATCAATACCTTGACTAAATTCAATGATGCACATTTCCTATAGTTTAATTACATGATGAGCAATTTGATTGGTCAAGACATTGCAGCTCAACAACTTTGATTCTAATTGAGTGAGAATGGTGAAACTTGGCTTATATCATTACATCAATACCTTGACTAAGTTCCATGATGTGCAATTTGATTGGTCGAGACTTTGAAGCTTAACAACTTTGATTCTAATTAATTGAGAATGGTGAAACTTGGCATATATCATTACATCAATAACATGATTAAGTTTGATACTGCACATTTCCTATAGTTTCATTACATCAGTACCTTGACTAAGTTCAGTAATGACCAATTTCTGCTTCAATGTTTTGAGACATGATAACCCTGATTCTAATTGAGAGTGTGAAACTTGGAGTACATCAATTCCTTGATTAAGTTCGATGATGAGAATTTTCAGATCAGACTAAGTAGCAATAGGTGATTTGATTGGTCATAACTTTGGAACACAATACCTCTACTTTCAATTCAGGTAGAATGTTCAGTTTTGGTGTAGATTCTCATTTACTGATGATCCAAATGTTCTGCTAGGGCTAAACAGGCTAATTTGCTTGGTTAAGACATGACTGTTTCAATAATGAACATTTTGTTCTCAAATTAAACACCGTTAAAGGCTCAATACCACTCTTGTTGTAACTGAATAATATGTCCCAATCTTTATTCTGGTCAACAAATTTGACTATATTACAATATTCCAATTAATTGGTGATACAAATTTCATCTTAACACACCTAATTTAAAAAAATTGGAAAAATTCAACTAAATGATTTGAAAAGCCTAACGTAAACCATTTCAAATGTGACTTGGATTTAAAAATATTTTCGAATCCTCTTGACAAGTAAAATAGGATGTAATGGATAATTTACACAACAGGTAGGCCACTTAAACATCTAGTACTTAGAATAAGGCTATTATTTATTTTCTGGGGCTGTTAAGCCAGCAAGAGTGTTATTGTCTCTTTAAGCAAAATGATTGATGCTTTGCAAACAGATAAATATGCAATTAAAGTATGTGTGTCATCTATTTATTTTTTTAATTTGGCAGGGGACATTAGCCTCACTGTTGACTTGTTATCATCTAGTCTAGTTGGATGCCTCACTGTTGACTTTTTATCATCTACATGTATTTTAGTTAGATTTTTACTCTATCTATAATTCTCTACTATATTTCTTTTATAGAGTGAAGTAACAATAAACTATAATAAATTACATGCTGATCCACGACAAGGCAAATCACTTGATATAGGTAAATTAAATTTATATATCCTCTCCTTTTAATTTCTTTTTCTTTTTTTGCACTGTATGTCCTCATAATAACATTGTATTTATTCCTACATTGTTAAATATTTTTCAAACAGGTTTTTTTTTTTAAAATCACTATCAATTACTTCCTTTAGGACTTTGCATTTAGGACATTAAACTTCATTTTTCCTGGGCTTTGCATCATAAGGTCTGTCATTGAGTCAAGTGGCATGGTTTTGATTCCCAGCTTGTAACGTGACAAGGAGTTGGGTCACCTGTCCAACCGCATGGGGTTTCTCTGGGTGATCCAGTTTCCTCCTACTGCTAAAGACCCCTAGACGCAAGCGAATTAATGAAATAAAATTGAACGATATGTTAGTCTCGAAATGACCTAGTTTGTATCAAGTGGAGGTTAAACTAAACTCTCTCTCTCTCTCTCTCTCATTGTTAATCCCAAAATGACCTAGTTTGTGTCCAGTGGGACATTAAGGGAAAACCCCCATCTCTCTCTCTCTCTCTCTCTCTCTCTCTCTCTTTCTCTCTTATTCCAGTGGTGCATGTTAGTCTATCTAATGCAGGAGTGCAATAAGCAACTCATATTCAAATGTAGATCACATATGGATTCACCTATTATCCCAAAACATTAAAGCCTATTTTAAAATTCTTTTCCAGTATTAAAGAAAATCAAACATAAAGTTGTGGAGTCTATGAGTTCAAATACAGCAGATGCTTTAGGTTTAAGTAGAGCTATACTTTGTAATGGTAGGTACACAGCCAGTTATTATAGAATTTAATGTTTTATAATAATTTGTTGAAATAGTAGCTATTTCACAAGTTATGATGTGTGACAGATCAATTAAATTTCTATTCATTCTAATTTCATATTTTTCACAAATACACATAAAAATGGGTGTATTTTTTATATTCATGGAAAATGGCTAAATGATAATCAATACAAACACAAAAGAGCTTTAGAAGTTATTGTGTAAAATTAGTTTTGTTCCAAACTCTTTTTAACCTATTTAAATATATATATTATCTCTTCCAGATGGTTTGTTAAAGAAATTAGAAGAATTAGAGGGTTGTGCTAATATGTATCAAGCTCTAATTGATCAAACTAAGAAATTATTACGTGCTACATTTGAACTATCACAATCACATAAAGGTTAGTTGTAAACAAAGTGTTTTGTTGTTGTTTTCTGGGAAATGAAATGAAATGGCGTTTAACGTCCTCCTGTCTGCTTCGACTGGGTTAATGAAGACGGGCATACACCTTCCAGTGTGCGATGAGAGAAATTTTGCCCAGGCAGCGGTGCTATGGCCTCTCTTATATAGAATTCTAACTGCCAAGGGATCTTTTATGTGCATACCAATGTGTACACGGTACATTGTTTTTCATCCCATCCAAACAACTAGACAGCTGTCCTTGTCAGGCCATCCAAACCGAGGTCCCGTGTATACATTGGAATGCACGTAAAAGATCCCTTGGCAGTTGGAATTCGATATAAGAGTAGGCGATAGTGCCGCTGCCCGGGCAAAATTTCCCTCATAGCACACTGTATGGCGTATGCCCGTCTTCATTAGCCCAGGTTAGGAGCAGAACAGTAGGACGTTAAACCCCATTTCATTTCATTTCATTTTGTCAGGCCATCCATCCTGCACCACTGACAAGGGAAACCACGCTGGAAAATTCTGATGAATATCAAGTTTGTAGTTGATCTAATCCAGACAGGAAACATCTAACACAAATTTTCTCTTAGCCTACAAATCAATAAATTGTTTCAATGGCATTTAGTAATTGAACTGGAATATACAGGTCACAATTCTATGGAATACAATTATTACTGAGCGACGTTTCGACTAAGCTTTTCTAGTCAGTATATACAAACCAATAATTTGTATTTTGTGAAAAGACGAAACCTGTCCAACCACATGTAACTACTTTGTCTTTTGAAAATGTGTGAAGATTTGTTTTAATTTCAGCTTTTGGTGAAGTGTTCAATTGTATTGGAGTAAGAGAACCACAGCCGGCCGCCAGTGAAGCATTTTCTATGTTTGGTGAAGCTCATAGAAGTATGGAGAAATTTGCAATCAAAATGTTAAAAACAGTAAAACCTGTAAGTGTGTCATCTATTTAATTTTTATATCGAGTTTATTTCAATTTTTATTTCAAATTTAATTTTATATCGTGTATAATTTCATGGATTTATTTACGCAACCTACTGTCAGTTTTTATTTCAAATTTAATTTTATATCGTGTATAATTTCATGGATTTATTTATGCAACCTACTGTCAATTTTTATTTCAAATTTTAGAGAACAAAATAAAGGTAATTGCGACAACAACATAACTTTTTCCGGTGACAAAAATCTTTGAAGTTTAGAAAAACATCAGATTATTGGGACTAACTTAACTTTTTCAGGGGACACAAATCCTTTAGTGGGCCCATTTCAGGAAAGATTAATACACCTTTGCATGAATAACTTTATTCTCGTATAGGTTTACCTGAAAATTTGTATGTAGATGTGACAAGGACAGCTGTCTAGTAGTTTAGATGACACGAAAAACCGAGGTCCCGTGTACACATTGGCGTGCACGTAAAAGATCCCTTGATAGTTGGAATTCGATATAAGCATAGGCTAAAGTGCCGCTGTCCGGGCAAAATTTCCGTCATACTCATAGCACACTGTATGGCGTATACCCGTCTTCATTAGCCCAGTTCGGAGCAGAACAGTAGGACGTTAAACCCCATTTCATTTCATTTGTATGAAGATGATGATTTTAAGTTAAATTAGGTTATTAGTTGATCTAATATTGATGTCTTTTATTTATTCTTTAGATGATCTCCGATTTGAATACATTTTTACATAAAGCTGTTCCAGACACAAGATTAACAGTTAAAAAATACTTAGATGCTAAATTTGAATATTTGGTGAGTTCTCACTTATTTATGTAAATGTATTTCATTCTAACTAAATTTAAAGTGGGAGGGGCTGTTATTTCCTATTATTTGAAATGGATGAGGTGGGCTACAAATGTGGATAAACTATTATTTAGACATTTATTCACATGACAAACCAATCATAAACTCTCTAGACCATTAGATGGCAGATATCTAAACGGATTGAAACAAGATCACCATTTAATGATTTAATTTATAAATAGTTGATCAAGGCTTGATTTCGATTAACAAGTGCCGTCGCTACTATATGTCACATCTTGTCAAACACTCAAACGTCAAACAGTCATAACTTTGTTTAGATGAAATTAATTTGAATGGAATTTCCAATATATCCATTTTGAATCATCTGTTTTTAAACTATTATAGCAAGAACGATCAGCTTTATTTAAATCTTACACAATGCATCTGTAAAACTAATTTGAGGGCGAATAAATGGACAAAATCACCAGTTATCTATTTTTGAACCTTTTTTTTTGCAGTAACTGACTTGTCACTTGTTTTTTTTTAGTCATATTGTCTGAAAGTAAAAGAAATGGATGATGAAGAATACAGTTATGCTGCTTTACAAGAACCTTTATATAGAGTAGAAACAGGAAACTATGAATACAGGTTTGTCTTATAACTAACAACTTTTATCCATTCTGAAAATATGTTGAAAAATGGATTGTGTTCCTTTTTTTTTAAAAAAAATCAATTCTTAATAAATCAACAGTAAAAATACAATAGTCTTAACAAATATTGTTAAATTTGTAGGTTAGTTCTAAGATGTCGACAAGAAGCTAGGACTAGATTTGCTAAGATGCGATCCGATGTTATGGTGAAAATGGAATTATTAGACCAAAAACATGGTAAGTAATTGAAATTCTGTACTTTTCCTGTATTTCTAAAGTCAATGATGAGTATATCATTGAGTTGATGGGGAAAAAAAAGCCAACTGAAATAAATGTATTAATTATTTGCACATTTATCTTTTGGAAAGTATCGTGCAATCAAACAACTTATTAATACTGAAGCAGAAAGTGCTAATTCTTGAATTTAGTCAAGGTTTTAATGTAGTGGAACTACACACCAACTTTCATCACTCTTAACTCAATTAAAATCAAAGTTCAAGTCCCAAAGCATTGAACAATCAAATTGCTTAGCTTTGTTTGACCTTAACAGAAAATGCTCATCATCAAGACAAATGAACACCTACACCAAGTTCAAACATTCTAGCTCTATTAGAAGCAGATTTACTGTTTCCGCAAAAGCGTGACAGACAGACCAATTTTAATAGTCTCCTGCTCTCTTCAAAAAGTGGGGTGGGGGGTAAGAATCAAATTCTTCTGGAAATGTTTTGTACATTTCTCTTCTAAGCAGTATCTCCACATTTTTAGATTATTCTACATTAATATTTTGAATGGATATTTGCCTTTTTTTTTCTACATACAAATCCTTTAAAAAATTTGATTGTCTTCTTACAGTTCAAGACATCGTTTTTCAACTACAGAAATTTGTGTCGGCAATGTCCAAGTATCATAATGAGTGTCATGGTGTTATGAAAGAGGCTGTAGTATTTCCTATTGAAGTAGACCTGTCTCGTGGCACCTTCACATATGACACATCAAATCAATTTGATGAAGATGAAGATGAGGAGGAAGAAGAAGAAGATGATGATGATGATGAGACAGTTCGAGCTGTAACGGAAAGTGATAATACCATTACAGAATGTGGAGATCTAATCAGTACTGATTAACTTTTTTTTCTTTTTTTTTTTACTAGTCTTTGAGACAGAAAACACCTTATTCGCCCAATCATTCATTTGTATAAACTAAACTGTTTATGTAATATAACTATTATAATTTCGTTTTTTTTTTCACCTTAGAGAAGTGTGTACATTATTCCATTTAAAAAGATATCCAATTGATTATTCCAATTTAAAAAGATATCCAATTAATTATTCCAATTTAAAAAGATATACAATTAATTATTCCAATTTAAAAAGATATCCAATTAATTATTCCAATTTAAAAAGATATACAATTAATTATTCAAATTTAAAAAGATATCCAATTAATTATCCAAATTTAAACAGATATCCAAAAAAGATATCATTTTGATTATTCCAATTTAAAAAGATATCCAATTATTCAAATTTAAAAAGGTATCCAATTAATTATTCCAATTTGAAAAGATATCCAAAAAAGATATCCTATTGATTATTTTAATTTAAAAAGATATCCTATTGAAAAAGATATCCTATTGATTATTCCAATTTAAAAAGATATCCTATTGATAATATAATTCTAATTCAAAAAGACATCTGATTATTTATTCCAATTCAAAAAGATATCTGAATCTCAGTAGTACACAAGATAAATCCTACTATATCTTACAATGGTATATAGAATATACCATATATGATAAAGATATTCAATAATATTATGTATGTTGTTATAAATTATTATATATTTGTTGAATTGTACTCAGTCCAGTGTACTTGTAGTTTGTGATAATATACATTCCTATGTTTGTTTTGATAAAGGTATTGAGTTCATTAAAAATGTGCTTTTGTCTTAACAGATGTTGTCTGTGCAATAAAACTTATGAAATATGTCTAGTTGTAGACTATATTAGTGGGTTTATTTTATGTGCCTACATGTGGACATATATTGGAATCACCTTTCCATTAAGGGAATATGTATTTTGAGAAAATCAGATGGAGGCAGACCACCATTAAATTTCACCATCTCGGTACCCACGAATTGTAGTTTGTCTTTTTATAGCAATTCTCTCTCTCTCTCTCTCTCTTTTCTCCCCTTTTGCATGCCCATTTTTGTTGATTTTTTGGTCTAGAATGGACCAAGAGGGTTTGAATTAACATTTTCTGCCAGGTTTTGGTAAATATTCATGATTTTGAGGCGGAAGGATAACAGGGTTATCAGGTTGGCTACTGCGATATGTGCGGCAACTAGTTACATGTTTTTAGTATTCTTCAAGTTTGTGTATCTCAAAATTTTGGTGGTCAACCTCATACAAATTTTAGTGCAAAGACATGACCATTTGTTCCTCTGTCTGTAGTGAAAAGCATTCAGCCCAACGAGAATTTGGGGAAAAGTTGGAGGTGGGCAAAGAGGCCAGAATTAACATTGAAGTCGATGGGGAAATTAATGGTGGTCTGCCTCCAGATAATATATTTAGAGTTATCTCCCTTTTTTGCATAACACTATCTAAACAAATGAAATGAAATGGGGTTTAACGTCCTACTGTTCTGCTCCTATACTAGGCTAATGAAGAGGGGCATATGCCATACAGTGTGCAATGAGGGAAATTTTGCCCGGGCAGCGGCACTAACGCCTACTCTTATATCGGATTTCAACTGCCAAGGGATCTTTTACGTGCATTCCAATGTATACACGGGACCTCGGTTTTTCGTATCATCCGAAGGACTAGACAGCTGTCCTTGTCAGCATTATAGAGGGCTCAGTTTTAGGGTAATATTTTTATGGCCCATGATTTTCTGTCTGAGCTCTTTGTTCAAATTTCTTGAAAATATTGTAAACCTGATAGAGGCTGTAATTTTTAACAGGATTTATTTCAAATTTGGTGTTGAGCATTGTGGTCTAGAGAGAGATTAACGTCCACTTGACACAAACTAGGTCATTTCGGGACTAACATATGGTTTAATTTATTTCAATAATTCGCTTGCGCATAGGTGTCTTTAGCAGTGGGAGAAAACCCTGAGGTTGGACAGGCGACCCTACTCCTTGTCAATTACAACTGGGGATTCGAAACCACGCCAGTCGACTCAATGACAGACTTTATGATACAGCGCGCGCATGCTAACCATTCAGCCATCCACCCCCCCCCCTTGTGGTCTAGAGAGGGTGAACTAATTATATTCAAAGTTTATAGTGACCTTTTCCAGGAGTTATTCTGTAAACGTGATAGCCGCTACAGTTTGTAACAGATTTATTTCAAATTTGATGTGAAGTATTGTGGTCTTGAAAGCATGAACTCTGCATTTAGTAAATTTCCTTTCAGGAGGCATTCTGTAAATGCGATAGACGCTACAGCTTTGAAACAGATTCTATTCAAATTTGCTGACAAGCATTGGGGCCACAAAAGGACGAAAACATCGATATTCAACTTTGTTGTGAATTACCCTACTTTTCCAAAAATGTTCTGGATGCAGAAAAGGTTATTTTTTAAAAAAAAAAAAAAAAAGCATAAGAACACAATGGAGATTAGATTTCTTTAAGGCATAAACCTTCATTAACCAAGTTTCTTTTTGATAAAACTTCAGTCTGTCTATGACTTTGGTTTTCCAAATTGGTTATCTATAGAAGATCCCTCAAGTATCAATATCGCCTTAGTGAAATTCCATGCCATTCTGTATAGTTGCATGTTCATTATAATTTCTGATACAGGGCCCTTATTCACGAAAACTTAAACTAAGATAAAATCGAAATTTTAAGAAATACTGCAATTCGATTGGCTGACCAGTAAAATCAATTTGCATATATCCAATGAAGTTGCAGTATTTCTTAAAATTTCGATTTTATCTTAGTTTAAGTTTTCGTGAATAAGGGCCCAGGACAGCGAGCCTTACACAGACAGCTGTCTACTCTTTCGGTTGGGACAAAAAACCAGGGTCCTGTGTACACATTGGCGTGAACATAAAGGATCCCTTGGCAGTTGGAATTAGATATAAGAGTTAGCCATAGTGCCGCCGCCCGGGCAAAATTTCCCTCATAGCACACTGTGCGGGCGTATGCCCGTCTTCATTAGCTCAGTCGGAACATGACGTTAAAACCCATTTCATTTAAATGTAATTTCAGATCAAGTGCTCCAACATGTACTAAATTAGTTGATGTGAAACCCCATTCGTTTATCTACACCTCGATGGACCCTTCAACGTGGGGGGGGGGGGGGGGGCAGGGGTCTAAAGCCAATTCTTAAACAATAAAAAACTTCAGGCTGGCAAAACCGGTAACAAAATTAGAATTGGAAGCATAATCACAGTTGCCAAGCCATCACTGACAAGGTGAAACAAGGCTGGAAAATCAAATCTAGAGTAACTTTTGCTGGCCAACACCTGAATTGAAATCAGAACCAGTGAATATTACCACTCAAAATGCTATGAAAGACTGCAATCAGAAGGGCTGACTGAGGTTCTTTACACATGAAATCGATGGCTTTTTTTTTTTTTTTTAATGAATTCAGGTTTTTCGCTTATGGATCCTCAAGGTCATAATTTTTTTTTTTGGATTTTAAAACCATTCATGTAATTATGGTTGATATCGAATTTCGCAAAAATCCTTCCTAAACTTCCTGTCAATATGGCTGCAAATAGTAAAAGAGCATGCAATACCAAGTTTGTGGATCCTCTAGAGGTCATAATTTTTATCCTGATGAAACTTGAAATATAGGTTTATATCCAAAAGATCTGGGTTCCATTGTGATATTAAACACATATCGGGCCTTAACATTATGGCCCTGCCGATTTTATTAAAATTTTTATTTGTTTTTTAAAAAAACCCTTTATATCACCATTACACCATAATTGCGGTTGGGTTCAAATTTTGTGACAATTGAAAATAATCTGACAAAATGGTTGCTCCCCATTACACAAATAGCATAACAAGCATGTAATACCATGGTTATGGACCCTCTAGCTATAGGTCAATTTTTATCCAATTTTGATGGAACTTAAATGTTTATATCCCCTAAAGATCTTGGTTCCTTTGATGTTGACAAATGTACGAAAAATCGCTTTAGCTTGTTCTCTGTCCATCACAACCACAAAGTGCTCAGTACGTCACAATCAGATAAAAATATTGAAAGGGGTCGAATGTTGACCATTACAATTTTTGCTCGTCCTGGTCAAAGGAACATGTAGGCCGCAAGTCATTTTAGTAGTCCAGTTAACTGATGGGCCATTGAAAACAAATTCTCTTCAAAATCTTTTATTTCAAGGAAAGAAAAATCTTGACATGATGATGTAGCACTGTAAAATTTCAACAAATGGGACTAACAAGACAAATTCACTGGGATTGACATTGGCTTTAACAATTTGACAAATTACACTAACATAACATTTGGTTTATAAGTTCACCGGGAATGATCTTTGATCCATATAGAATTAGACAACATCTAAGATCCACTAAGAAAACATACAAAAAATATCAATAAATAGAATAAATAGATGTCATAAGACTACCAAAAAAAAATAAAATAGATTTAACATATTTTCAATTCTAAACTCATTACTGATTTTCTCAATTTTTTTTTTCTTTTTGCTTTTTTTCTTTGTTTTCTTTTTTTTTTTTTTTTTTTTTAACAAGGATAGTGTGTTTTTTGCTTGTCATAAATTCACCACATAGGATTTAAAACGACTCCAATTTTCTTGGCATTTTCTCCCAATATAAAATTCTCATGGTCTCCTTCAATGACATATGTATGAACTTTTCCAGAGCAAATCTAAAAAATAGAAAAGATCCAAATTTAAGTTTTATTATGTAGACTTAATATTAATGGATATTTCATACACCCCCCCCCCCCCCCCCAAAAAAAAAAAAACAACCTGTAGGCAAAGAATACAAAAATTTAAAATTACAACCATTTAAAACCCTGCAAAATATACCCTACAATCATAAATATATAGTTCTTACTTGTGATAATCCCAGGTCAGCACCAAGTACACCCGATTCATGTGTACACTGTTTAGCTTTCAGTAAATGCATATCTCCTTTATAAATGGTTTTTGGTTTATAGTTTCCACCAATTAGAACTTTTTCGTAGAATGATTTGGCGGTTATTTCCAGTTCAGTTCTGTGTTGGAAGATTCTTAAAGACATCAGTTTATCTATAGCACAAGTTATTCTACTGGCAAAATCTGGTTTTTCTAATAACTCTACGTAAATCTACAAGTAAAATCAATTTTAATTGTCATTTTAAAACACTAGGTCGTTTTGGGACTAACATGGTTCAATTATTGCACTTAGGGGTCTTTCGCAGTCTGAGGAAATCAAAGGACCCGGAGAAAACCCACAAGGTTGGACAGGCGACCCTACTCCTTGTTACATACAACTGGAGAATCGAAACCAGGTCAGCTGACTCAATGACAGACCTTACATACAATGCGCATGCGCTTACCATTCAGTCACCTACCCCCCACCACGGTTCAGAGTTTTGACTTCATGAAAAATAATGAAAATGGCTACTTTCTTGAAAGGTTTTGTTCTTATATTGGATTTCATTGTTCACAGACTCATTTCAAGCTTATTTATTTTATGACTATTTTACAGTTCTAATTAGAAACCCTGAGCTGCCATGGTACCAATATTGGTCAACGGTCATCTAGGGAATTAACCCTACGATAAATTAGATTCTAGCTAAGTTTGTTGAAAATAGTAAATTAAATTTAATAATGGTTCATAATAAAGTTGCGTGTAGATTCTACTTGGAAACAAATCTGTAGCAAAAAACACATTTATAAATCATACCTCTTTGAAGTCAATTGGCATAAACTGTTGTATGAAGGCCATCATGCCATATGTTTCAGCTTGTGCAGTATTACCGGGTTCTATTTTATCTAAATATGGCTGTATGTGAGCTGCAACATATTTGTGAGATCCATCCAGTAGTATTAATGATTGCACAATGTCTGGATTTTCTGGGTGATGTTTTTGTAACTGTATTGCCATCTCCATAGCAACACATGCTCCAAAAGAATAGCCAGCCAATCGATATGGACCATTTGGTTGAATGTTATCAATTTGCTGAAAAACAAGTATAAAACACTCTCAGAATATCCAACATGCTCCTCAAACCAAGAAAATCAAGCGATAACTCAAAATCAACATTTTTATATACAAATGAAATGAAATGAAGTTTAACGTCCTATTTTTATATACTGATGGCTACTGCGAATTCAAGTTAGTGGGACAAAAAGGTGATCAATTTATGTAGACACAGCCATTATTAAAAGTAATTTTCAATTTATAAACCAAAATCTGTGATAACATTTTTATCTTTAATGTGCGACTTTCTGCCAGTTTTGCAAGAAATCCAGGATATTGACTTTTAGGGAATTCATTTGGCAAGTAATGTTAATCCACAAATATAATTGAAACAATGATATACTATTAATTTATAGAATACCTGTAAATAGAAACCAGCTAAAGCTTCTACAGATGATAATGGTGCCTCTTGTGTACACTGTATACCATAAACTGGACAAGATAACTGCGAGGCCATATTCTCTAACATGATGGTTACACCTGAAAATTTAATACAGGAGAATTATAGGTATCTTTCAAAATTAATATTCTCTCTTAATCAAGAAAATACCTTTACTAAAAATAATACCCATCAAAAACTGTTATGCTAACTACTTAATTTATGAAATATTTTCACAAAGAATTTTCTTTTTTGTTGTTCATACAGTTTAAGAAATATTTGGTTCACCAGTGAGAAATTTTTCAAAATCTTTTATTTCATCCCTCCCGCTAACACTTGAAAATAATTTAATCAGAAATCTGGAAGCAGGTGCAGAGAATAACCATTGTTTAATACCGATAGTAAGGGGATATATCAAAGCACTGGCTGTTGTAAAGAAATGGGCCATGGGATAGAAAATTACATATAGCCAGTAATACTCTTAACATAGCAAGGACAAGCAACAAACGTGTAACAAAATGAATTAACTAAAGTTCCTTAACTTTACTCCCTCCATTACCAAGGCGATAAATACCCCATGATGAAAATTGAACATGTGCTGTATTCACATTATCTATATTGCCAAAAGTTTTTACAAATTGAAATAGAAATATGGTCTTTTAAGCTTTAATTACGGTCAACATACCTTCAATAGGATGGACGACAAATAATGGAGTAACTGTATTTTTAATATTATTCAAATGAATGATAGTTGTAGTTGGGATAAGATGGTCAAAGTCGTAACGAATTGAAACTCCACTGTCATCTAAATTAGATGGCACGTCTGTTATAGATTTATCAGATTCTGTTTCTTTTTTATCTTTGGATGAACTACCACCAATGTCTCGTAATTTTGTTATACTCAATTGACGAATTTCACGCATCGATAAACTCATTTCAAAGTCTCTTTCTAAGGTTTGTTTCACTTCCACTCCCATTAAAGAATCTAAACCAAGATCGGCTAAACTTGAATCTGCATTAATACTGGATACATCTTTCACACCTAAATTAAACAAAAAAAACTTTAAAATCTTTGGGTCCAGTGATTGTCAATTCAACAAAAATCCTTGTGAAAAGGTCCAAAATAGTTTGATTTATCAGTTTGTGAAACTGCTTATGGACAATTGTGAAACATATGCCGATACACATCATTCATATTCTCTTTGTGATGTCATTTACATCATAACAAAATATTGGCATTATTAAATTGGATTGGCCTAATGTGTAACCTCGACTAGTGATGGGGCAAGTGCTATGCATTATTAAATTTATGCTCAAAAGATTAAGCATAAGTCTTTACTCATTTTATATTTGAGGTTGGTTAACATTTCAACATTGGAACAGCAAATGGACAATTCTTAACAAAAGTTCTGTTAAAGATTTAACAAAGACTGTTGTCACTACAAAAACGAAAATAAAATCCAATGAAATCACCAATTTTATAGAGAGAAATGAGGTTTAATGTCCTCTCGACACAAACTAGACCATTTCGGGACTAACACATGGTTCGATTTTATTTCAATAATTCGCTTGCGCATAGGGGTCTTTAGCAGTGGGAGGAAACCGGAGGACCCAGAGAAAACCCATGAGGTTGGACAGGCGACCCTACTCCTTGTCACGTACAACCTGGGAATCAAAACCCCGCCAGTTGACTCAATGACAGACCGTATGAACCAATTTTATAGTAGAACCACTAATTGAATGCAATTTAAAATAAATGTACCTAAAATTCTTGCAACAGATTCCACTAAATCTGGTTTACCCAAACCTTGGTCTTTGGATCCTGTATTCTTTTCAGCCATGACAAAACTAGACATAACTGGTTGGGGCTGATTTAAGAACTGATCCAACACAGAAAGACAGGATGTTATTCTTTGAGGTAAAGTTCCACCAATAACTGTATCATTATCACCCATCGTTTCTAATACAATACCCACATCACCAATTGCACCCCACTGTATAGCAAGACCTAAAATATTACATAAACATTTCATAAATATTCATTACAAATAATTCCTTACACACATAGATAAAAACAAAGTATCCTTTCATAAAGGCTAATTTGGTCATTGTTAAATCTTTACATCTTGAAATAATAGTAAGGCCATTCAAAAAAACATTCTGGTTCTCCGATAAATCTGCAATGAAATGGGGTTTAACATCCTACTGTTCTGGGCTAATGAATACCGGCATACGCTATATAGTGTGCTATACATGAGGGACATTTGGACCGGACAGCGACACTACGTCCTACTTTTATATCGAATTCTGTCAAGGGATCTTTTACGTGCACGCCAATGTGTACACGGGACCGCTGTTTTTCGTCCCATCCAAACGACTAGACGGCTGTCCTTGTCAAGCCCTCCGTCACTTACATGGGTACCACACCAGAAAATCTGGATGAACTTTCTCAGCCAATGCAGGGATCAAACACCCGACCTCCAGGCTAGCCAACGTGACCCCTTCCTGATAAACAAGTATAGTTAAAGCGAGAATTTCAAATTTTCTAAGAAAAGTCAAAACATAATTATTTCTATGTCTTTTGCTCAATAGGTTATCAAATCACTATTATACGATCATGGGCATTATTTCCCAACCTTAAAAAATCTATGACACAGGAAATAACAACACAATTACCTCCCCTGTTTTGCTATTGACAACATGGGGCAGCCATTTTCCAACGTTGGAATTTGAAGTTAAAAATGATATTTTTGCCAATTTCTCAGCTGGCAATAGCGAATTATAGGATTAATAGGATTATTCTTTAAGGCTTTAAAAATATAACTTGAAAATTTGCAATTGCAACTTTAATACTCAATAGTTGAATTATAAGGTGCTTGGATATCAGCTGAATAAATTGCTGATATACTCTAGTAGTTACATTACACACATATTACCTGGTAAACCATCTGCTTTCCTGCATTCACATATTCTCTCCATGAAGGAATTGGCAAAACCATAATTAGCTTGCCCAGCATTACCTCTTCCACAACTAACAGATGAGAATACAACAAACCAATCTAAACTATCTTTACACAATTCTCTCGACACTTTATCCAAGTTAGCTGTGCCTTTAACTTTTGGTTCACAAACTTTCTGAAAATTCTCCACGGTTTGGTTTTCAATAAACCCATCTCTTAAAACCTACCAGAAAATAAAAATAAACATGTGTTGTGATAATGGAATATAAAGAAATGCAAAAGTCTCATTTTACTCAGATAATTCTTAAGACTAACATGGTAAAATGTGTGAGAATGCTTTTTGTGGGAATGGACAATTCTTTTTGGGCATTTGGCCAACTACATAATTTCAGGACCAACATACCTCGATCTCAAAAATTCCTTTCTGCACAGTGGTCATTGAGAGGACATGTGACCATCAACACTTGCATCAATGACAGACAATCCAAGGTATGGGTGTCAGAACACTGCCTCAAAATTTCTGCTACAGCAATTTTAAGTAGATTTATGAATAGGATATTTGAGAATGTATTTACCATGGCTAAATTAAATATTCCACCAATTTGTCCTAACTGACTAGATTCTGTTATTAACTGTTTAGCTTCTGCTTCCGTTTTAACATCTCTAGACGAAACTTCAACCTGTATTCCACTTTTCTTCCACAGACGCAGTTTACGCGACTGATAACCCGATTTAATACCAGATCTAGATGTTAGAACCAATTTCTTGGCACCTCTGTCAATCAGCCATTGAGATAATTCTAAACCAAATCCTCCAAGACCACCTACTATGATGTAAGTTTTATTAGGATGAGCTGCTGTTCTGGCCACAGCAGTGGTTTTAATAGTCACTGGTTTTACTACTTTTAAGGTTTCCTCATCTCGTACCTAAAGTAAAGTAAATATTTTTACAATGAGATTCTTGTTACAATACAATTTTATAAATTGGGTACGTCCAACTTCTGTTGAAATGGAAAATGTCTGGCAGGAAATGAGAATATATTCTCCTTATTACTTCTTGTTCTTAAGGTCAGGAACCAACAGAATTCTCTGAAGCAGGAAATCTATACCAAGTTTGAACACTCTACCTCATTTAAAAGCAGAGTTACTGGGTCCCAAAGTTTTAACCATTGAAATTGTGTATCTCTGCTTTGCCTAATAAGAAATGCTCATCATGAAGTCAAAGCATTCAACTAATGAACAAGTGTCCAAAAAGGTCACAGCCGAACTCATTTTAATAGTGCCCTGCTTTCTGTGAAAGGATGGGGAATAAAAATATGAATAATTTTGAAAAAAATCTTTACTGTAAATTTTAAGTCCATACCTTGACTACAACTTTTCCAATGTGTTTTCCTTGTGCCATAAATCTAAAGGCTTCTTCAATTTCATTTTTCTCAAATACTGTACTCTGTAGAGGCTTCACAGCTCCCGATTTAATACCTTCAGTTACAAGATTAGCCACATTCGACCAATCAGAATTACCCTCATCAAACAATGCATCCAGTAAAATACCATGGAAACTTATATTCTTCAAAAAGATGGACATTCCTGAAATTATATATCGCATTAAAACACTGAATAATCATTGCAATCAATACTGTGATTCTAAAAGACATTTACAATCAGGATTATGGTATTAAAAAAACTAAAGATAACAGTGTCACGCATAAAAATGGTCAGTGATCTCCAAGTTCACAGAGTTCAATTTCTTATAATTTCATACTCGAGTTCAATTTTTTATAATTTCATACTCAAATTCAATTATTTCTTATAATTTCATACTCCATTAATTTTTTCTGTATAATTTCACTGATTAATTTTATACGAGTACATTCTTTAAATTTCCAAATCGATTACATTGATTAAGTCTGTATAATTTTCAGGAAAATGAAATCTATCCACATCTTAATTGTATGCAAATTTATTTTGTCAGTTGAATAGCTCATGGACAAATTTACAAAATGTTCCTACCTAATGGCGTGTTGTTGGAGAGATCAAATTTTCCTATTTCCAAAAATCTTCCATGTGGGGCAAGAAGTCGAATACTGGCTTGTAACTTTTCTTCTGCCAATGAATTCAATACAACATCCACACCTGAAAGAAGGATAAAATAAAGTTATACAACTGAATAGGTTTGTCTTGGTTTACCATCAATGAATCTACTTATCTGTCCTTGAAAAACCCTTAAATCACCTTTTCATAGCAATGCAACTGAATTTTACCACAGGCCATGAAATATCCATAAATATCTTTTGGTTTTGAAGTTAAACTTCATGTTCTAGGGCTCAAAACGTTCATTGCCAATGGATCATCCTAGAAAAATGTCCACAATCAAGGTATGTTTTATGTGCTAACCTCATATCTAAATTGTTTTGGTTGGAACTAACTTACCTTTTCCCTTTGTTGCTCTTAAGAAATCAAATTCAAATGCTGTACTTCTGGAATTACTGAAATGGTTGTCTTTTAGTTGTGGAAACATTTTCTTCAAGAATTCTCTCTTCTCCATAGAACCACAAGTAGTGAAAACCTCACAGCCATGATGTAATGCTACAGAAATGGCTGCCTGACCAACACCACCTGAACCAGAATGAATTAGAACTTTATCACCTTTCTTTATACCACCTCGTACAACCAGAGCATAATAAACAGTAGAATAGACTACAGGTACTGTCGCAGCTTCCTCCATTGACCAATGATCTGGAATCTCCCATAAGAACCGGTTATCAGCATCAACTGTTGTTGCCAGTCCCTTTATAATAAAAAAAAACAATAGAATATTTATATTGATATCTCTAACCGTTTAACTGAAATGAAATGGGGTTTAACGTCCTACAATGAGGACGGGCATATGCCATACAGTGTGCTATGAGGGAAATTTTTCCCGGATAGCGGCACTACAGCCTACTCTTATATCGAATTCCAACTGCCAAGGGATCTTTTACGTGCACGCTAATGTGTACATGGGACCTTGGTTTTTTTCCCATACGAACAACTAGACAGCTGTCCCGTCATGCCCTCCATCCTGCATCACTGACAAGGGGGAACCACGCCGGGAAATCTGGATGGACTTTCTCGGCCAATCCAGGGATCAAACACCAGACTTCCAGGCTAGCGAGCCAGCGTCTTACCAACTTAGCCACTGTGACACCCTCTAACCGTTTAACTGTAAATTAACGATGTATAACATTCTATTGAAAATGCTAAAATCTTAAGTTTTCTAATCTTCCTCAATTTACACTATAGGTCTCAAATGTATGTATCCATTTCAAAAATTTCACTTAGTTCACAATATTTTAATCATTTCCAAGATTCCCCACAAAATATAAGCTATATTTACCTTGGCAGAAAGTAAGCCCATGACTTTCTTTCCACAGTAATTTCGACCCGAAAATTCCATGCCTAAAATACAATCTTGTAGAGCCATATCCCCTGGAATAGCATCAGGAGGCAGCTTGCCTGTAGCCAGCATTATATCACGGAAATTCAAAGAAGCATAGTATACACTACACAAACTTTTTTCCTTGTATTTAGCTGGTTCAAAATATTTCAAGGGAGACTCAATCCATTTTAAACTGGACAGATCACCACGAGTTAGGACATTAACATAGGCATGGTCAACAGGTTTCATCGAGTTACCTAAAATTAGAAGCAAGCCAATAGATTAACACAAGTCCATTTTAATAAAAAAAATTTTTTTTAAATTATCAATATTTTTCTTAATATTTGAACCATTTGCATGTATTATTGGTTATTTTAAACATACATTATGAAATGTTATCTAAATTATTAATTAGACATTAATTAATTTATCCAGACCATAATCAACTCTCGATGGTATCGCTCGCCTGTGATATTTTCTGGATTAGAATCCTATATGCTGCGTAACATTATGTAGTTTTTAACTATTATAGTATAGTGAGAACTGCCAACTCTATCTAATCTCCCATAATGTATCTTTAAGTAACAAAATGCTAACTTGATACTATATCTTTGGAACATAATCTTATGGATTAGATCATTCAAATTTTAAGAATTCTTTTCCTTTATCTTACCTTCAGTGGGAAGATGTCTTAGGGAACCCAAATTTCCGTTACTGTAAACATTACTGACTAGATCAAGCTCTTTCATTACTAAAAATTCTTTACTTTTAACAGAGAAATCTTTCAAAGAGTTATCATAATTATAGATGAACCTGGAAAAAAAAAAAAAAAAAAAAATAATTTGTGCATTTTAGATCCTAATGTCTGTTCTTGAACCAAGTGATGGTTTTGATTCCAAGACTGTGACAAGGAGTAGGGTTGTCTGTCCAACCTTGTGGGTTTTCTCCAGTTTCCTATAGCAGCTAAAGAACTCTATTAAAATCAAATTGTACCAGATGTTAGTCCCAAAATGACCTAGTTTGTGGCAAGCAGACGTTTAAACCCCACTTGTCCCGAATCCAAATTACCCAAGAATAATACATTTTGTTAATAATAAAAAAATGTCCCTCGCTGATTTCAGTTACTGGCTTCACAATACTGTACATAAAATATTTAATTTCATACATACCTTAATCTTTCTCCACCACCTTCTTGTCTTAAACAGTTAGCTAGACCAACTAACCCATTCTTCTTATTCGCAGAATATAACCACAAATTTTCACCATCTGCTTTTGTCTGAATGTCGGCCATATTCTTTATCAAATGTTCTGCCCAATTGCACTCCAAATCATCAACATTTAAAATGATCTGTTCTTCACTCAAGTTTGATTTTTTGCGCAATAAGAACAACGTTGACATGAATCCATCCGTTTTCTGACAAACCACTTTGAGGTTTTGTTTTTCAAACTCCCGAATCCAAGAAGATTCATTTAGGTAAAGTCCACACGTTCTGCTATCGGTGACCGTGGGCAATGTTTTATACAGAGCATCTATTGAAAGTGCTAAAGGGAAATTTTGTGTCACTTCTTTCACCAAAATAAAACCATTATCAACCACACAAGCAGAAACTGCTTCAAGAGCTTCACAAATGTTCAGTTGCTGATGTAAAACATTGTTGACTACGGCCAAATGCATTCCATTCACAGAATTCTTCGTAAAATCAAAGGAGACACTATTTACTCCTTTCGATTCTAATTCCGAAGTGTCAACTTGTTCCGTTTCTGCTGTTGTATAGTCTATTTGAAGCAATGGCTGGGTGTTTAATTGTGGAACTATTCTATCATGAAGTGGACTTTTGGTGGCGTTTATCTCTACAACTTTTATTTTACGTGTGGTCAGGTTCTCCAACACAATATCTAAACATGGTTTTAGAGCTCTGGGCTGGGTGAGAAAAAATAAGAGTTGATCTGCTGCCAACTCTGGTTTAAATGCGTGTAGAATATTGTTTACGTTTTCAGAGAAATTAGATGATAAAGATGTGGTGAATATTTTCTGCAACACTTGAGCAAGTCCACATGATGGCTCTTTTGAATAATTTGGATCAGTTTTGGAATCTGCACCATTATGGGCATTTGCTGTGGCTATCTTTAGTGTGTCTTTATTGTGAATAACACTGTCACAGATTTTTTTTAAGTTATGTGATGCCATGTTTATGCAATATTTGGCATAGTTCTGTAACTCATTGCTGTGTTCCAATTGAAGATTTTCTATGTTAGGAATGAACTTATATTCTTCTATTGTTGGAGAATTTTGTTGTTGGCGTTTTGGTGCCACAGTTGCATGGAGACCATGAATTCTTACAGATCCAGCAAAGCAGACATCTAATACCTTATCAACTTTAACATCAATCACTGAGATAAAGAAATACATGATGAAATATTGAAGTGGGCAATCCCAATATAACTACAGAGAAATTGTAACGCAAATGTATAGTAAAATTAGTGAGCTACGTACGTGTACTAGATAAAAGTGGTACTTGGTATTCCACAGTCAACGTATGCACCACTACATTGGGGGGAGGGGGGAGAGAGAAAGAGAGAGATGGGGTTTAATGTCCACTCGACACAAACTAGGTAATTTTGGGACTAAAATATGGTTCAATTTTATTTCGTTAATTCACTTGCACGTAGGGGTCTTTAGAAGTAGGAGGAAACCGGAGGACCCAGAGAAAATCCACGAGATTTGACAGGCGACCCTACTCCTCGTCATGAACTAACCATTCAGCCATCCAACCCCCCCACCAGCCACTACACATGGGCCTACTGCTCCTAAGAGAAATAGTTTGGTCTTTCAAATTCAAGTAATGTAAAATCAAGGATCGTGAAATTGGATATCACAATCCAATGTTAAGGTCATTTGGCTAACCAACATAAGGTAAATCATTGGTCAAATGGTCGCCCGGGTTTCCTTCCACTGCTAAAAACCCCTATCTATCTCTGTATCCTGGGATTCCAGATCAGTATAAGACCATACTATTAATAAACCAATTTTATATTAGTACTACGACTGGTCCCAATAACAGAATTTCCCTGTTAATAGATCAGCAAAAATGGCTATTGAATATAACTAACCTTGTTCAGTAGGTGAAAATTCTACCGCTGTATCTACATGTGTGGTAGGATCAATATAAATAGATTTAATTCTTGTTGGTAATCGTAACCCATGACCTGATAAACCTAATACTTGTATCTGTAACATTGTGTCTAAAAACGACACCCAATTACCATTCCATATTAACTGACCACGGTTTCCTGTAAAAATAAAACGTTTAGTTTAACAATAGCCGTAACATAATCCATAGCATTATTTTTTTATGGGTTCCCGTTCACATATCTTGTCGGTTAAAAGCCTACGCATTACACAAACATAGCATGCAAAGTTTATTTTTTACATCGGAAATGTGCGGGACAGTCGAGGTTCCACTCTAAATAGTCAATTCAAATGTATTGGATGTTGAGAAAAGTATGAGTTCAAAAAAGGTCAATTGTTACAGAAATTGAGATGTAGTTGATCCAAAGAGTTCTAATTAGACGTGGACTTGGGGGTTATTTGAAAGAAGCCTAATATGTACTACAGATTTTAAAACTTTAATTTTCACCACAAGATGTTCAAAAGAAAAAAAATAAAAGTTGCTTTCCATACTTAAAACAAAGTTACCTTCATTATTGGCCATTAATATACCCTGGAATGTTGGTCCATAATCATAGCCTCTTAACCTCAGCTCTTTATATATGTCCGATTTGGATAGATCTATCCCAACTTTAGTATCTTCTGCAGCTTCACTATCAAAGTATTCTGAGTTTTGACCAGGGTCTTCCATTATTTGAATATTTCCACTAACAGACAGGTTTCCACTTTCACAGATTTCAAAATCTCCAGTAGATGTAACACTGACATCAAGTTTAACAGTACCTGAAACATCATACACAACATTCTATAGAAATTCTATTTATTGCTTGCAATGTCTTGTGTACTTAGTCTTGTCCGCAGGTTTGTCTTAACGGTTTTGTTTTGTACTTACTATTAAGATTTTAGTATTAGAAATTTCAGAGTCAAAAAATGGTTATTTAAACATACATTATGCAAAAGCTAAATCTGCCTGTTACATGTCTTTTTTTTAGGCCTGAATGGTTATACAAATAATTAAACATTTATAAACATGAATAGACCTTAATCAATTCTCGATGTCATCTTATGCGTCAGATTTTCACTGGATTTGAAATCGATCGCTTCTCAACGCTCATTGATGATTAAATCCAAAAATGGATAATCGTACCGATTTTAGTAATGATGATCAATGCTTGGCCTAAAATTTAATCGCCGATATCTCTGTTCGGAGTGGAGCAATTTGAAATTTTTAGTATATTCCATTTATATTATCTAGTTTTATCTATTATAGTGAGCACTGCCAGCCGTTTACCTAATCTCCCATAATTTATCTTTAAGATAATTGCATCATGGTTTGTACAAGTTAAATATGACCTACATCCATGACCATTAGATGAGCCAAGTGGGTATGGTGTGTTCTGGAAACCGTACACCCCTCTTTGTGCATGGCACCTGTTGTGCAGCAATGATTGAATTTGGATTTCTGTGCATCTAAAATGTTATATTACAAAAGGTATCAACTCACCAGTTTTTGGTAAAATAGTGGCTCGATGGATGTTGACATTTTCAAATTTTACAGGCATCTGTTCAAAGAACTTTCCTTTTGACTTAGCAAGAGTTTTCCAGGCTAGACATAAATAGCCTGTAGCTGGATAAAGAACACGTCCATCAATGGCATGTCCAACTAGATAGTGATCAGGCGATTCTGGAGAGGCATCAATTTCAAAAGTAACATCAGAATTCATGCCACTCCCTCCACTGAGAAACTCGTCTACTTTAGGTACAGCCCAAGATTGAGAATGGTCCCATTTGATGATTGGCGAGATTAGTGGTGTGCCTCGTGACACGGGGTACTGTACAGGGGGGAAAATATTTAAAGGGCGGAAGTTTAGACCATTTATATAACACCTGAAAAAGAATTTCCATATACTATTCAATAAATTAGTCTTAGAGACAATTATTCGTTTTAAACATAAACCTTGATCAATTGAGAACATTAGAAACAAACACAATCTATACATAATACAATCACTGGAATATTTCAGAAGTATCACGACTTTTCGAAAATTAATCTCATCGAAACATTAGTGCATGAGAAGGAGAGAGAGAGAGAAAAATGGGGTTTAACGTCCACTCGACACAAACCAGGGCATTTCAGGACTAACATATGGTTTAATTTTATTTCAATAATTCAAATGCGCGTAGGGGTCTTTAGCAGTGGGAGGAAACCGTAGAAAACCCACGAGGTTGGACAGGCGACCCTACTCCTTGTCACGTACAACCGGGGATTCGAAACCACGCCAGTCGACTCAATGACAGACTTTATGATACAGCGCGCGCACGCTAACCATTCAGCCATCCAACCCCCCGAACGGAAAGAGAACACTTGTCAAATAATTGTGCTATATCTGCAACAAACCACTGATTGTATTCCATAAAAATTGTGTTGTGCTTTTAGCTTTAACCCGTTAAGTGCATAGGTCGTTATATAACGTCCTGGACAACTGCCACTCACTGTGTGTAGGGCGTAATTTAACGCCTTGGAGGTATTTTTCCCCAACCTTGTCAAATTAATTACACAATAAGGGGTAGTTAACATTTTAAAAGTGTCACGCTTAACGGGTTAAATAACTATTGTTTTAAAAAAAAAAAAAAATTTTTTTAAGAGGAAACGGAACATCTGACTTACTTGCCAAGACTAGAATAGAAGTATTCTACGTTGCTGGTACTTTTTCTACTCATTAAACCAACCATACAACAGTTTACATCTAATGATCTTTTTAATATGGCTTGTAGGAGACAATGGGGAGCTATTTCCATTACAATAGCATTTTTTGGAACATGTTGAAGAGCTTCTTGAAAGAGAACCGGGCTTACAAGGTTATTTACATGATAATCTGCAGACGAAAATTTAGCTAAATCTGTGTTCCATTTTGTTTCTGGTATTGAAGAACTTATCCAGCGATTTGACCTTGGTTTAGGAGTAATGACCTGTAATAAATTCCACAAAGTCGGTTCATTTTCGTAATCATGGAATCTTAACTAAACTTTGTATGCAGAGTAAATCTTGGCTAAACTTTGGCCCCGGAGTGAATCTTTGCTAAACTTTGGCCACCAGAGAAGTGAAATCTTGGCTAAACTTTGCCGTTGGAGAAGTGAATCTTGGCTAAACTTTGCCCCTGGAGAAGTGAATCTTGGCTAACCTTTGCCCCTGGTTAAATCTTAATATAATTCTCTGATGCAAAATAATCTAATTATTTTATATTTTTCATTATATAAGTTAATATAAATTTTTACCTTTGACAAAGCTGCCTTAAGCGAAGGAGCTATGTCTGCCATATAATAGGAATGGAATGCTACCCCATTGCTGTTGACTTCTTTAGCGAATATACCATCAGCTTTTAGTTCTTGTACAAATGTAGCGATTTTATCTGCTGGACCTGATATAGTTACTGTATCTTCTGAATTGTGACAAGCTGGAACAACACCCTCTGGTGATCGCCGTTTAGCTTCCTCCCACGTCAAACCTAAAAATAAATTTTTGTCTCAATAGAAATATATGTAATGAGTAAGCATCTTTATAATATTAAAGATTTGATCTTTGAATGAGTTACACATCTAAGCATCTATTTAATATGAATTACATTTTATCTGTGAAATGAGTTACATATGTAATGTTATATAGTAATGCCACCTTTTATGGAAGAGTTCTCTCCCCTTTGTTCTTTATTGGAGTCTTTGGGAGTTATCTCCCATATGTGGACTCTTTGGTACTTAGAGAGGTTAAATAAAACATTGTACATATGTACTTTGAGAGGTTGAATAAAACATGGCCTATCTCGCATGCGGGTTTTAGATTTAATAAACTTTAATCCATGCAATCCATGGTGAACCAGACAACTACCCTCACAGTTAGAGCACTAAGTTTTTTTTTGTTTTTTTTTTTCTTTAAAATTATGAGCAGTTGTATATGGGAAACTTTATATCAAGTTGCTACGTCACAGATCATACAACTCCAGGAATTTAAGACCGGATAATTATTTATCCATTTCAAAAATGCACTACAAAGTTACTATAACTTTTGTTAAAATTGTAAATTTAAGAACATACCAACAGCAGCCATGCCACCAGCAGGAAGCTTGGCTTCTTGTATACATTTTCCTCTCCAATATGCTGCTAACACAGTTTCTGCTGCTGTTAGTGAGCCGTCTGCATAAGCACAACCCAATTCTCCAACAGAATGTCCAACAATACCATCAGCTTTAATATCCATTTTATGTAAAAGATCAACTAAGGCAACCTGTAATAATTTAATTGAGAATGTTATCTTAAAAAAGGTTAAGGTCATAACATCCAAACTCAAAACCGATAAGTTTTTGTTTATGTCTGGAGCACCCACATGTCCAGATCTGACAATGATCTAACAAAATATGCCAAAATCAGACATCAAGAGATAAAACTCAAATTCAATGTTCAGGACCAGAACAAAGTTACGCTTCATAAATCACAGTTAACAAGATAAAAATGTCAGTGGCACTTCAGGCCCATTGAGAAAACCTATTATTAATAATTCAAAATTGTACAAATAAAGATAGTTACCTGGATAGCTGCTATACCAACAAAGGAATGTAAAGTATTTTCAAATGTTTTATCATCACCATGCATAATGAGATCATGAAGATTGATGCCATGTTGTTTTAATACAGCATCAGATTGAAGTATGGAACGTTTAAATATTTCTAATTCCATCATAGTTTTACCCATACCAAACCACTGGGTTCCCATACCAGCAAATACAAACCATACTGGACGATTATCCCCACTAGATTTCTACAAAAGAAATATTATCTGCAGGATTTCATATACATAAAATATGAATGTGTGATACCATGTACAGTCTAGCAAACTTGTCAATTTAGAGATGTGGCTGGAATTCATTCAGAAGAATGAAAAACCAAAGTTTTCTTCCTTGAGATCAATGTACCCAAGACCGACAATGGCAATTTCTGCACTGGAAATAGTAATTTAAGCACATCAATAAAATCGGCAATATTTAACACTATGCAAAGGACTGCAGATTTGGGTGGTCATGTTTAAGTCAATGTCTGTAGTCCATTGTGGTTCACTATAATGGAACAGTGTAAACTACGCCTAACGAATTGCTTTGAAAATTTTTATGAATTGACTAAATTAGTCCGTTTTAGAGATCCAAAGCATCCAAACTGACCGATTGTGATTAACATTTTTTCTCGGTTTTCATGCAGATTGCTATGCTTTGCATGATGTCATGAATTACTATATCTCTGCGATTGGTGGTTTGGGCATATCTTTAAGAACACTGTTAAGTTGTATTTGCACTTATCGTAAAATTTGTGGAAACCGACCTTTCGATAATAAATAGTAAACAATCTTGAAATTCAGAGTAGAAAATTTATTCATACCTGGATTTCTTCAACTTCATTATCTGTATTTAATACCGTATAACCTCTAATAGGATGTGAATGGGTGGAAGATTCGGCACTTTCACTTAACAAAGCATTAAACTCTACGTCCTCAGAATGTTTCTTAACTTCAGTAAAAATATGTTTAAGTCCTTCCTCTGTTCGTGAGGCATAGGTCAAAAGTCTTTTTGCTTTAGAAGCCGGATGAACGCGCGTCTTTTCGATGTTGTTTGATTTTAGTACAGAATGTACATTAGCACCTCCAAAACCAAACGAGTTGACTCCAACATAGCCTCCGTTCCATCTTGTTCTTTCGGTTACAACTTTCAATCGTCCATCCCAAAGGCCAGGTATATCAGGATTTGGATTTTTAAAATGTAAATTAGCAGGAATCATTCCATCTTCCATAGCAACAATCACCTTGGCAACAGCTGCTAATCCTGTATTTTGATTAAATTAATATAAAACATTCATGCTACAAATTTGGTAAATCAAAACAATTCAATGTCATGTCAATCTTCTTGAAAGAATGCAAAGTAAAAATATCTATAAAGCTTTAAACATAGTTATTCCACAAACACTGGAGCAGAACACTTCAATATAAAACCACATTTTCGAGAGATGGATAGAGAACAAGCTAAAAAGAAAGTGATTTTTCCTACAATCAAGGGCCATAATTCAGGAAATTACAATTCGATATGCGCAAATATCGAAAGGAACCGAGATCTTTGGGTTATAAACTTACATTTCAAGTTTCAACAAAATCGAATAAAAATTGTGACCTCTATAAGGTCCACAACCTTGATATACCATATTTTTATGCTATTTGAGAATGAACGGCAGCAATTTTGTCTGTCAGTTTTGGTCCGATTTTCACGAATTTCGAACTCAGTCATTCTTGGGGTGTAACGGTGATATAATAATACGTTTTTTTAAATCGGATAAAAATTATAGGGTCCACAAGCTGAAAACACGATTTTTCGTACAATCAGGGGCCATAATTTAGGTAGTTGCGTTCCGATATGCACGAATATCGAAAGGAACCGAGATCTTTGGGTTATAAGCATACATTTCAAGTTTAAACCAAATTAGATAAAAATTGTGACCTCTACAGTGTTCACAAGCTAAAAACGTGATTTTTCGTACAATCAGGGGCCATAATCCATGAAGTTACAGTCCGATACATGCCAATATCAAAAGGAACCGAGATCTTAGGGTGATAAACCTATATTTCAAGTTTCGTTGAAATCGGATAAAAATTGTGACCTGTAGACTGTTCACAAACAATTGTGGACAGACGGACGGGGGCGACGACAATATCTGTCCACATGAAAATGTGGGCGTATAAAAATAATAATTCATTTACTAATCATACAAGGCTCTAACTGGGGTGTTTAAATTTAGTTCATCTTACCGTCAAAATTTCAGAATGATTGCTTCTCCAGAATAATAAAATTACATTAATGTGGACTATCCCTCAAAATAGTTTATTTCAAACCATGTCATAGCACAGTATGACAAAAAATCTGCACTAAGAACAAAACAAAACTTACTCAGTTACCTATTTCACTACAGCTATTGTTTATAATTTACTGTTTGCCATAAAAATGCAGCTCTTTTATAAATGAATAATAATAAATCTGGTTTTAAATATATACCTGAAGCTGGTTCAGGATGTCCCATGTTAGATTTAGTTGATCCAATTAATAAGGGTTCTTTCCTATCTTTACAGAATACATCCGTTATACTGTTGACTTCTTGAGGGTCACCAACCTTAGTACCAGTACCATGAGCTTCCACAAAACTAACTTTCGATGGAGATAACCCAGCCTCATGATATACATCTGACAACAGTTGTTTTTGAACTGCACCAGATGGAAATGTTATTCCTAGAAATTTAAATTTCAATTATTTTGTGGATTTCCTTTATTAGAATATAAAGTACAACTTTGTAAACATTTACTATTTACAGAGAGACGCCATTATAGGATAACCAGGCTAAAATGTTCAAGTTGCCCCATCTTTCATTTAGTTATTAATCAATATGGAAACTTCAACGATTTATCAAGAAGTATTTCTTTTTCTTTTATCTACTTTGTGGTTATTTGTGTATCCTGTCAATCGGCAGTTAAAATACTGACTCGTGACTGAATAAAGACCAATAGAAGAGGTTGAATCGACATTTGTAGTTGGAAGAGAGATCAGTTAAAGATACATTATGTAAGATTTATATAAAGAGCAGACTATTCTTGGTATAATAGCTCAAAAATAGATAATGTAAAATGAAAATTTCAATCAAATTACTTCATTCTGAGCCAAGTTATCACTGTAGTTTTGACAAGATGTGTGCATTGTGGTAACCAGGGCACTGGTATATTCGAGTCTTAGCCTCACTTTCCCATTTTTAAATTCCATTTTTAAATGGCGAACCATTCTAATATAGTTAAAATCTCGAGTATCCGATGACATCAAGAGTTGATTATGGTCTGGATAAGTTAATTAATGTCTTATAGTTTATATAATATTTCAGGCCTAAAGAAAGACCTGCAATAGGCAGATTTAGCTCTTGCATAATGTAAGTTTAATCAAGAAGCTCACAGAAAATGCATGTTTTACCATTCCTATAAATGTCTCACCTTGCTCTTTATTACCATCAGAATTACTTTTTGAATGTACTAGTGTAGATAATACTCTATGAGCTACTGATCTCTTCTGTAAATAAATTACTACAATACCCTCACTCCTGCAATAACCATTACCTAATACAAAAAAAAAATTATTTTCCTGTGAAAATATCCAGCAACAGAAACGATCTCTAAATTAATATCTTGTATTTTGTCATGGTTACTTTTAAAAGTAGATAGGCAGTTAGCCAAAATAAGTTTAAAAGTTGACTATTTCAAGTTGTGTAACAAGACATAATTGTCAATTACTGAATTCATAAATTATAGAGAGAAATGGGGTTCAACATCCATTCGATACAAACTAGATCATTTTGGGACTAACACATGGTTCAATAATATATCTAAATAATTCGCTTGCGCGTAGCAGTGGGAGGACCCGGAGAAAACCCATGAGGTTGGACAGGTGACCCTACTCCTTGTCACGTACAACCAGGGAATCGAAACCACACCAGTTGACTCAATGACAAACCTTATGATACAGCGCACGTGCTAACCATTCGGCCATCCCCCCTCCTCAGAAATTAAAAGAACTTACCGGATTCATCAAATGATTTACAGGAACCTTCAGGTGATAACATTCCTAGTTTTAAGAACTGTAGAGCTGATGTTGGTTTTAAACATAAATTGGAACCACCGACTATGGCAGCATCACAATGTCCCATTCTAATATTGTGTAAGGCTTGATCTAACGCTAGCAAGCTGGAAGAGCATGCAGTGTCGATGGCATAACTTGGACCTGGAAATAAAATACACTTTTCAAATCCTCATTCCTCATTATCGCTAGTTTTGATTCTAAAGTCAGAAATGAAATGGGGTTAAACGTCCTACTGTTCTGCACCAACTGGGTTAATGAAGATGGGCATATGCCATGTGTGCTACTAAGGAAATTTTGCCTGGACAGCAGTGCCACAGCCTACTCTTATATCAAATTCCAACTGCCAAGGAATCTTTTACATGTATGCCAGTGTAGTACACAGGACCTCAGTTTTTCGTCCCATCCAAACAGCTATAAGTTGTGCATATCATGTTGGGTATAAATCTTGACTAAAGTCTATCAGATATTTATTTACTTGTGTATATTGACTGGACTACATTATCAGATACTGACAGGGACACATATCAGATATTGACTGGGATAAAAAAAAATATTGGGCAGTTATTCCCAACACATGTCACATTGACCCTAAACTTAAGATATATTGACCGGGGAGATAACAAGATATTGACAGAGGGTATACGAGATATTGACTGGGGGATGCATTTTAAGATACAGACTGGGGGTACATATAAGATACAGACTGGGGGTACATAGATATTGACTAATTGAAGACAATTAGAAACAATAGGCCAACCTTACAATTAACACTTATCGAGGAGACTGAACATTATGAATAATTAATTGCTGTAAATGTCTAGATTTTATAGATTGTAATATAGTGTTGGTAATGTATACCTGAGTTAATTTTTGTTAATTATCACAATATGTTGTTGATTGCTGTAATATGTAGTTGAATAAATGTCTGAAATGATATGTACTTTCTGTCAGAGTGTAATAAACCTCTAAATGACTACCCTAACAATATACCAATATTATACCTTTAAAATCAAAGAAATACGAAAGTCTATTTGCAAACATTGCCCTACAACATCCTGTCATACTGTAGCCAACTAATTTTTCTGGATCTGCAGCCCATGCCTCTCCAGCATCAGATGAACTTACACCAATAAAAACACCGGTACGGGAACCTCGAACTGATGTAGGATTAACACCTGCAGACAATAGAAATATTATTGAACTTTAAATCACCTTCTGAATGCACAAGCAGATTCAATTGCCTTAAGATAGATAGGTTGCCATGCAACGAAACGTTTGACTCCAACATAAATCTGGTTGCATTATTGTGAGCAAAATCTTTAAACACTAAAATATTACTGCATGGACAATAAGATTCTATGAAACAAAGTGCAATAACTCTTTCGGAATTATCAGAAACTATTGTAATCAATTTATTATTCACAATAGTCGAGACAAATTTAAATTGGATCATAACTTTTGCACCTCAGCAATTTAAATAATGATAAGTAAATTAATGGCAATAATTCTAGAAGTTATCAGAAATGGGCATTTAAAAACAGAATTGTTATCCGATATGATAAAATTATTATCTATGTCGATACAAGAAATTGTTATCTATGTAAGCCCACACTTAACTACATTATTATGATTAGCAATCAAAAGTGTGCTGTGTTTTTCTACTTTAGATTTCTTGTACCTATATTTGAATGTATTAATCTTATCAGCCCTGAACCTTTATTTTTTTATTTTTTTTTTTTTTAAGTATATCAGTTCATTTCCCCTGAAGTCAATTACTGAATGAAATGATTTAGCTGCAAACAAATTCTACATGCACTAATTTTTCATCAGAAACATGCAAAGAAATGATGAAATTCATTTTTTTCCTGTTCAGACATTTTTAATGATCTAACCTGCATCAACCAAGGTTTCTTGTGTTACTTCTAACAGCATTCTCAGTTGTGGATCCATTGCGTCTGCTTGTTTTGGGTGAACACCAAAGAATGTAGCATCAAATTTTGATATGTCTTTTAGTTTACCATTTCTTGTGGGCAAGCCATGTAATCCTAAAAAATAAACAATTTTGAAAATCTTTCTCCAGTTCTCACAGGCGCATGGGTTCAATAAATGTTGAGGGAGCAGAACCTGAAATGCCCGATAAAATTCTAGGTTACAGACATCCCGCCCCCAAAGAAAATTGAGAAAATCTAACGGCCACAAACGTGTTTTCTTGCTATTTCAGTCTCTGAATACAACCAGCGGTGTAATATAGCCTAACTTAGGTGGCTGACTCGAATTCCAATTGGGGGGGTTGGATGGCTGAATGGTTAGCGTGCGCGCTGTATCATAAAGTCTGTCATTGAGTCGACTGGCGTGGTTTCGAATCCCCGGTTGTAGGTGGCAAGGGGTAGGGTCGCCTGTCCAACCTCGTGGGTTTTCTCCGGGTCCTCCGGTTTCCTCCCACTGCTAAAGACCCCTACGCGCAAGCGAATTATGTAAATAAAATTAAACCATATGTTGGTCCCGAAATGACCTAGTTTGTGTCGAGTGGACGTTAAACCCCATTTCTCTCTCTTGAATTCCAATTAACCATTCAATTGTTTACAGTCCATGGAGAATACAGTAAATTCAATGTGGTCCAATATAGCCTAACTTGGGCCGGCCCGAAAAAAAATTGGCCGACCATAGCTCTAAAATACCTACTGTAGGCCCCTCCGAAGCTAGCAAGCTGGTTACGGGCCTGAACTTGGGTGACTTACTTGAAACCCAAATAACCAATCAATCATCGCGAGGGATGGGGGCACCAGGCTCCAATAAAATTTTGAAAATTTAACCGCCGCAAATGCGTTTTTCTGCTATTCTAGCCCGTGAGTTAACTTCAAAGTTTCCAAATCGTTTTGTAACCAAAATCCCACTAAGCCAACCTGAACTCCAAACATCCAATCGGACTGTTGCAGCTGCATTCACAAATAATAATCGATACGCAACATGTAGAGTTGCTCCAGACAAAATGTTTTAATCCATAGTCAATTCAGTACAAATTTGTAAAATTAGTGTTTTATTAAATTTCGGGCACTTCATTTTGCCAACAAGATGAAATAATCATTTTTGTTTTCACTTTACCCGTCAGCCCGGGAACAATCAGGGGCCATAATCCATGAAATTTCAATCTGATACATGCCAATATCGAAAGGAACCAAGATCTTTTGAAGATAAACCTATATTTCAAGTTTCATCAAAATAGGATAAGAATTGTAACCTGTAGTGTGTCCACAATGAAAATGTGGGCGTATAAAAATGATATCCAACAAAGTGAATCTAAAAATGTAATTAAATAAATAGAATAAATATATGAAATTCCTCGTTTACCAGGTTCCCATCTTCTGTCGTCTGCTGTAACCATATCTTCTCCTAGTATAAGATGTTGACGGAATTCTTCCATATTGTCCGATTCTGGCAATCTGCAAGATATTCCACTAATAACAACGTCTTCGGTATCTGCATGTCCATTTGTAGTAAATACATCTCCCGATCCATTTTCAAGAATTCTGGACGGCATCGTAAAATTTATTGATCTATAAGACAAAATATTGGATAAACAATGACACGAAGATTCAAAGTATTAAGTATTCTCGTGCACGAAAACTATTCATCCGAAACGATCGTCATACTTGCAATGCAGAACAAGACAAATATTGAAATAATAGATCACGCCATACGCATACACCCAGATCACATCGAATGATCGCTGTCAATTTATTGGACTACAGAAAATTCAGTGAACAAACTATTCATAATCAAGTGCTAACCGAGGTAATATGATGCTAGTTTAAAGATCAATCCTTCGTATCAAATTGGTTTGCCTATCAAATTTGCAATGCGCCGTCTAAAATCTCAAATTATTGTCGTTTACCTTTAAATATTATCCTATCAAATGACAAAAGTATACGATGAAATTTATTCCAATCTAATGATGTATCTTGTAGCTAAATTTTATAGCTATGCCTAAATTGGAACAAGTACCCCACCAATCTGATCGTAAATATAAAATAGATTTGGTTTTATCTACGATACAGCCCATTTTGCAAACGCCCACGTGGTTAAGTCATGTCACCAGACGCAGTTTTGCTGGCAAAAAGCGTGCACTGGAGGCCATCGTCTGCTACAGGTTGGTGTTTTGTTTTTTTGACAATTGAGGATAAAGGTCATTGGCGCTCATCATTTAAACAGAAGATTAGGCCAATTACATCAATGATATACGAATAATCAAAAACCGTATTGTAGCCTGAAATTAATATTGGTGGCGTTTTTTGTTTTTTTTTATTTGTAAAAAATCTCAATATTTTTGCATGCGGTTGTGCCTCACTCGGTCAATAATGTACGAACGTATAACATATATATTTTTTCATATAGAAAGGGTCAGCTCATAACAAATCCCGAATAAAATTAATAAAATATAAGCGAAAAATCAATTACAAAAAATCGGCCGAACCGACAAACGAAAAAAAAAGAAGAAAAAAAAAACCCGATTAAAACGTAACAAACCCCGATTAAAACATATAGTCTGGCGAAAAATCAAGTACAAAAAAATCGGGGTTAGCGCATACGCGCTGTATCATAAGGTCTGTCATTGAGTCAATTAACTGGCGGGGTTTCGATACCCCGTTGAACGTGACAAGGAGTAGGGTCGCCTGTCCAGCCTCGTGGGTTTTCTCCAGGTTCTCCGGTTTCCCCCCACTGCTAAAGATACCTTACGCGGAAGCGATTACTGAAATAAAATTGAACCATGTTTGTCCCGAAATGACCTATAGTTTGTGTCAAGTGGACGTTAACGCCCCCCTCCTCCCTCTCTCTCTCTCAATTTAATGGAAAAAAAACAATTCCAAAACCCCCATGCGATGCGACAGAATACAAATAATAATCTCTCTGTCGTTATAACATATATTGTCATTTGGAAACAGTTAGCTCATAACAAACCCCGATTAAAACACCAACTGCAAAAAATCGGCCGAACCGCCAAACGAAAAAAAATAAAACAACTCCAAAACCCCTATGCGGTGCGACGAAATATAAATTGAAAGGTATAATAACAATTATCGACCAAAGGAAGAAGCCCCTCACCACCACCAAAAAAAAAAACAAACAAAAAAATCATTTAGAAAGGAGAGAAAATATAGCGATAAAATGTACGAAGAGTTCTTGAATTTAGTCAGTTATGATCTTGAAGTGGGGTGGTTGTTGTGAATGCGGACCTTTCAACACGTGATATTTTAGTCATTTAAAAAGGCTCAGCTAGTTTGCGTATTCGACAAACAAACAAAAGTTATAAATATCTAGCCCAAGGTTGCTGTGTTGTTAATCAAGAACAGGGAAAAGGTTAACCAACAATTCATCTTTTCAATTCATTTATTTATCCACCAAATTAATTAAGTAAGAATTCAAGAAGCTCAAATGCATGCTGCACAGAAGAAAAACTATTTCATATAATAGTCCATTTTACTACATCCTAGTCCTAGTTTTTTGTTGTTTTTTTTTAAAATTTCAAATAGGGCGAGACATAAATAAATCGATAATATGGCGCACCCAGTTAAGAAATCCTATACCATTATGCATTTATTAGTAGTGCTATAGTATATGGTACGATTATCCTTTAAAATATCTCCTAAAGTAATATAATAGGATATGAATAATGCGTAAAGAATAGTATTTTTAAATCCAAGGAGTTCTACCTAAGGCTAAAGGCTCATCAGATTTGTTACCTATAGGTAGGCCTATACATATTATAACAACTGGTTTTAAATCCAATGAGTTCAAACTATATATTTCGCTTCATTACTAATAATAATACATGATTAAAAATGGGGTCTACAATGATCTGAAAATCACAATCTGCTGCTGTTGATTTAGAACTTAGAAGCAGGGTGTTATTCAGTT
Organism: Patella vulgata; assembly: GCF_932274485.2. NCBI lineage: Eukaryota > Metazoa > Mollusca > Gastropoda > Patellidae > Patella > Patella vulgata. Next base: position 14,799,857 of record NC_065880.2, on the reverse strand, counting down.
TTGTGTCCCAAAACGTGTGACGGACAGACACGAGACAAACGTACCAACACTAATCCTTTGCTTTCTTTGAAAGACGGCTTTCAATTATTTTTTCACAATAACGTAGGCCTTTCAAAATTGAAAGAAATACATGTATGTAGCCTATCTCAAATCAGCTAATTTACCCCCTGGATAGGCGAAATTTGACCCGGGGGTTTGGGTCCGCGCCCTTGATCTATCTTGTTTCCTGGTCCACCACCACCACTCATCTGCTTTGCGCTTTTGAATTTGATTTATATTAATGAAAGACCTATTTAATCTACAATGACATGTATATTACAAAGCTTTTTTTAAATCTGAAACCGTGGAATAATTTGGAAAGATATCAGTAGCCTAGTGAAATAAATCGATATTTTTTCCTCATCCATCGGAAAATGTACGGTTATCCAGACATTTGAGCGTATTGCCGTTATACAAATTATAAATAGTAACATTGGGTCCAAAGTCTGCCTCGATAAATCTTAACGCACTGCGACAAGCGTTAGCCAAATTATTGTTTATAATAATAACAATATACATACCTGTGGAAATGATGAAGAAAAATTAAAAATCGCTTCGTGAATTTCTTAATAAATAATGATGAATCCTGAAATTATCGTAGTCAAAGAATCTAAGTCGTGTGATTGCAAATAATCGTCAGATATGGGACCACGAAAAATGAACCAATGAAATGGATCGTAACATTTTTTCTAAATTAATACGTCACAGCAACATACGATGAATGAAAATTAGTATGATAATATTAATAAAAAATAGATTGCTTTTATTAAGGGTTTAAAATAAGGGTTTGGCCAGGGTTGAAAAATAAGAAAGGGGACCTGTCTTGCATTGAGCCTTTATAAATTATTGTTGACATAATTATTTTAAGTAAAAAAAATACATTAAAATGGTATGCGCATAGTTCGTCGCCTGCATTGCCAAAGAAAGGGCCGCGGTATTATTTATAATCAAGCCAATTAAACAGATAATATCACACTATCGGGACACACAACTGCTGCACATTATTTTGATAGCTAAAGCTTGGCGCAGACGGTCAACTTTTCGTCGCTTGTTGCTGCAATAGGCAACTACTGGCAACTCCGAGCAATTGGCAACTCGAGGTCTCCCGTGTGCACTGACTGGCAACATAGATAACACGGTATTATCTATGCTGGCAACGAGAAGCAATTTTCCCCCGGATGTATCCGGAATGCCGATATCACGTGATCATTCAAAATGGCACCGTACATTCAACAACATATATCACATTACAGTAGAGCGCTCGCTGATTGGACAGTTAACCAGTTGCTTGTTGCCTGTTGTCGCCTACCGCCGCAGACGAGCAATTTTGAAGCAACAGATGAACAATTTCTCGGAAACGAGCGATTTTCTGTTGTCGAATATCAAACATGTTTGATACTTGGCAACGAGAAGCAACTCGGAGCAACAGCAGGCAACTATTGTTGCCCGTTGGCGCAGACTTGCGATTTTTTCTTTCAACGACCAGCGATTTCACTGTTGCCTGAAAGTTGCTCGAAAAAGTTGCCCGTCTGCGCCTGGCTTTAGGTTATCCACTGACCCTGATATAAAATGCACACATTTATATAAAGACATTTTAAAGAGGTTGGGTGGGATTTATAAAAATTAGTTTCTGTTTCCAAGAAAAGATTATAGAAAGTTGCTGGGCTATGCTCATCAAGCAAAAGTGACTGCTAGGTAGGCCTATAATAAACTTTTGCCTTTTCTTACTTTTCTAGGCAAATGTCTATAGCAGTTGTTTTTGTTTATAAAATGACCAATATAGCAACAACGTTTTAGGACCCTTTGGACCCAAAGGTACTGAGTCATGGGGCATAGTGCTTTTTCTTTAAAACGCGCACGAACAAATCCTTGCTCGATGAGCGATTTTTTCGTTGCTTTTCTCTCGCGTCTGCATGAGGATGCCTGTACAATCGGGTGTTTATGTTTATCTTCTACTAAGTAAACCGCGGTTTCCTAAATTGTTTAGGCGATTTTTTCAATAGGCTACACATAGAAATACCAAAAATCGCGCGCGAAAACGCGTACATGGAAAAGCGGGTCAACTTTGATTACGTCAATAGATCAGGCTTAAAGGATCCTTATCAAATTTGTTCAACATCCTAATATGCTTTCGAGATATGTGTGTATTATAGCGATCTTTTTTTTACTGTTGCCACATTTGTATTAGCTTTCGATGTGTATATTCCGTACATAGAAAGTAATCCAGATCGAAGACTTATATAGGTAAATAGCCCAATTAAACCTATAGGGGGGGAACGTTTTGTGTGTAAACGGCCCACATTTGAAGTTATCACCTCTTCAATTACACTTCTTCACCGTGGTCTATAGCTGATAATGATTGCCAATCATTCATGGATTGTGTATAAAATGATTACAGTTGTTTTTATGTTTATATGATAAATATGATTTTAAAAATGTGTTTACATAGATTACGTATGTAGAGTAAAATATAAATAGAGTTGACCGTGAAAAGGAAAGGGGGTCTTTCTAAAGCAAAACCTAAATGTAACGGCATATAGTGCATTCTTTTACCGCGTGTTTCTTGTTTAAAGTTTATCTTATTATATCGAATTACATTGATATGGAGTTTAACGTCCTACTGTTCTGCTCCGACTGGGCTAATGAAGACGGGCATACGCCATACAGTGTGATGTGATGGAAATATTGCCCGGACAATGGCACTACGGTCAAATTCCAGCTGTCAGAGGTTCTTTAATGTGCACGTCAATGGTACACGGGACCTTGGTTTTTCGTCCCATATCCGAACATACGTTGTTCCTTGTCAGGCAGGGGGGTTGGGTGGCTGAATGGTTAGCACGTGCGCGCTGTACCATAAAGTCTGTTATTGAGTCAACTGGCGTGGTTTCGAATCCCCGGTTGTACGTGGCAAGGAGTAGGGTCGCCTGTCCAACCTCGTGGGTTTTCTCCGGTTTCCTCCCACTGCTAAAGACCCCTACGCGCAAGCGAATTATTGAAATAAAATTAAACCATGTGTTAATCCCGAAATGACCTAGTTTGTGTCGAGTGGACGTTAAACCCCATTTCTCTCTCTCTCTCTCCTTGTCAGGCTCTCCATTTTGCACCGCTCGCTAACAAGGGGAAATCACGCCAGAAAAATCCGATGAAGTCTCTCGGCCAACACCGGAAATGAACACAGGGACTCCGTGTTAGCTAACCTTGACGTCTTACTCAATAAGCTATAGCGTGGCTGCTATCTTATTATAGCACAAACTCGGATTCGCACTTTCTCCGTTCAATTACAGTTCGGGATAACCTCTAGATAACAAACCTCATCTCTCAACCTTCCGTGTTTCGAGATAAGAGATGGTGCTATATACATCAAAACGATTGATTATTGTTATTTATAATATTTCTGCCACATCCAACTACAATAAAGCATATAATCCTACCTGACACGGGTATAAATCATCGTATTTAAAATCGAGCTAAATAACCTCCTGGCCAAACAAACAAAACAAAACTTGTTGGGTTTATTGTCATGCTACCCTCAATATGCAACAATGGCAAAAATATAAAGAGTATTTAATTTTATAATTGGATATCGTGTAGCATGCAGAGTGGGTTAATCCAAACAGTAGGGGAGAGTATTTCCCATTAAGAGTTAGGACGGATAATAGTTGATCGTGAGACAGGCTCTAAGGCAATTAACAATTAACTCACCTTACCGGGGGTCGGGAGGAGGGGGGGGGGGGGCTACATATGGACAGGGCCTACATATGGGCAGAAGCGGAGCTGAAGCTCGAAAGGTTCTGGGCACTTCGCATCCTGTATAGAAAATTTATTACAAAAAAAATCAGAAACAATTGTTTTGACAGTACTGTAATTACTATAAGATTGCAGCAGCTAGATTACAACTTTCTTTTACTTATTTATTGTGACCTGGATTTTTATATTTGCCTAATGGTTAATCCGGCACAGAGTCTATAAGGCAAGCACTGGTATCTTCAGTGGGGTCGTTCTATATGACAGATCACCACATATTTACTTTGCTATGATTAATATATAAGGAAGAAAAAACAAAATTAATACAAAATCCCTTTCTAGTCCAATTTAATAGGAATATTATTTCTATGTCCCGATTCTATTACCAGGTATCAGTATGGAGCAGAACAATAAGACGCTAAACCCCATTGTATTACCAGTACAACCATATATAGTACAGTAACACACTAAAACTGATAATGGAATAACAAATTCTGGTTTATATACCACAATTTATCGATGATAAATTATATTCTCATCTTTATCAGGTATAGGTTATAAAAACTATTGTTATTGGTCTAAATGAAATGAAATGTTACTTTAACACCCTACTTTTTCTACACCGAGTTGCCTAATGAAGTGGGGATCACGTGATCACGTGGCTAAGTGGGTAAGACGCTGGGTCGCTAGCCTGGAGGTCGGGTGTTCGTTCCCTGCATTGGCCGAGAAAGTTCATCCAGATTTTCCGGCGTGGTTCCCCCTTGTCAGTGATGCAGGACTGTCTAGTCGTTCGGATGGAACGATGAACCGAGGTCCCGTGTACACATTGGCGTGCACGTAAAAGATCCCTTGACAGTTGGAATTCGATATAAGAGTGTGCCGCTGTCCGGGCAAAATTCCCCTCATAGCACACTGTATGGCGTATGCCCGTCTTCATTAGCCCAGTTCGGAGCAGAACAGTAGTTAAACCCCATTTCATTTCATTTCGCCTAATGAAGACGGGGGGGGGGGGGGGGGGAATGGTTAGCACGTGCGCGCTGTATCATAGGGTCTGTCATTGAGTCAACTGACGTGAATTTGATTCCCGGTTGTACGTGACAAGGAGTAGGGTCGTCTGTCCAACCTCATGGGGTTTTTTTGCGGATTCTCCGGTTTCCTCCCACTGCTAAAGACCCCTACGCACAAGCGAATTATTGAAATAAGATGAACCATATATGTTAGTTCTGAAATGACCTAGTTTGTGTCGAGTGACGGTATAGGCAAAATAGTGTAATCAGCAAATGGACTGTTAACCGTGTACTTTATTCACGAGGGGATCACGTGCTAAGTGGTAAGACGCTGGCTCGCTAGCCTGGAGGTCGGGTGTTCGAGAAAGTAAATCCAGATTTTTCGGCGTGGTGTAGCACTATCGACGTTGCGACATTGTTTTTAAATTTATAGACAAGGAATAGAGAAATAAGATGGCTTTATATTTCATTAATTAATATCTTTGGCAAGTTAGTAATTTCAAACATATTCACATATGTAGTGTGTACTAAATCAACTTATGGTATAAATGACATATTGTTATATAAAAAAGAGTTATTGAACCATAACATGTGTCTATAAAATACCCCGAGATTACACGTGAGTGGAATTATTCTAATTGCATCATTAAGCTTAAAGTAACCAATCATATCGTTAATTACACAAGTTCAGGGCCATGATCACACTTGATTGTGCGTGATATTCATATGGTTATAAGAGAAACCGTGGAACTTTGTAAGTCAGACTTCCATTAGATTCCAGAGAGGCTTCATCTGAGTTCCTAGACAGCCGCGAGGCTGGCTAGGGTAGAGAAATGGTTTTAGCTAATATTGTTATCTATTATGCTTGTATCCATATGTATTCGGCTATGCTATATAAAATGTAGAAGCAAACTGTTGCATTGTTATTCCTGGTAAGACAAACATCTTAAGAAACTGTAAGAAGTAAATACACAACGTGAAGCAGAAGTAAAGACAGATAAAGACAAATTCTAGACGATCACAAGGCTACAGAAATATGTAGTAAGAAAATATGCATGGTTCGTACGTAGGATGTGGCGACCGGTTCCCCTAATCCGCTCTCCACGTCAGACAAAAGACCTATGGTGCTACAGTGGTTCCCCCTTGTCAGTGATGCAGGACGTGGTCCCGTGTAATCCGTGGTCCCGTGTAAACTTATGCATGCACTTAAAAGATCCCTTGACAGTTGGAATTCGAGTAGGCCGTAGTGCCACTGTCCGGGAAAAATTTCCCTTATAGCACAATCAGAGGCGTAGCCGTGAAATATATATATATTTGTGGGGGGGGGGGGCACAAATGAAACTATATAAAATGTTGACAATCTGTGACGCCGGAGGCACGAGGCTGCGCAAAAGCCGATGTAGCACGATAGGGAGAGTGTGGGTGGGTTACCCTCCCACTGGGGTGGGGGCACCACCATAATTTTTTTTTAAAGTTTCAGTCTTCTATAAACACTGTTTTGGCATATTTTACGGGTTTAAACTAAAACATCACACCAATACAATGTTTACCATGTTTAAGTCAGGGGGTGCCGTATTCATATTTTTTTCATGACTTTTACATGCTTGAGGACAGGCTAACTAGACACAATTTTATGGAACACAGTTACTTTTCACTTCACACATGTTTCCTGGATGATTTTCTCTGTGTTTTATTTTAGCAATGAAAACCATATTGGGATATCAGACCCCCCCCCCCCCCTAGAAAAACAATTGGGGGGGGGGGCAGAAAAACAGAAAAAGTTCGTGCATTACCATGTTTTTATAATGTATAGAATGAATATAAACAAGGGAGTGTACGGACTATTTCTATTTTTCTCGTGTTCTCTTATCTAATGACATTCAATTACTTTATTGAATTGTCAGGTATCCTCTTAAAGTCCCATATAACAACTTTTGGTCTTCGAGGGAATTATTAGTGAGCAGAAATTCGGCCGTGTATCTGTTATCACTCGTCACATCAGTCAGTTATATAGAGGAATCACCCGTGTTTTCCTTTGGCATTCGTCACTTCCGATTCAGGAAACCTGTATTACTTATCTATCGTAGCAATGATCTCTGTGTTAAAATTATATTTGGAAAGTGTTAACCATCTCTATCACATATGTGATAGTGACTGGCACCAATATTGTCCTTTAAATTCGCCGATGAAACTAACCCATTGACGGGTTGTGTATACAGTATACCTTTTGACCCCGTATTCTGGTTGGTTAATAAAAATCGTTCGTGCGAAATATTCCCAAAAATTCCCCCTGGCAAAATTCTACTTGAATTATTATAAATTTGTGTCACACGTGACAAGAAATGATTCCTTTTTCGCAAAAATAAAAGAATCACAGTGAAAAATAGAAGGTAAGGATACCAAAATAGCCTTAGAACAGAGGTGGGGGTATAGAGAGACATTTTCATATTGCTTGGGGATCACGTGGCTAAGTGGGTAAGACGCTAGCTCGCTAAACTGGAGGTCGGGTGTTCGATCCCTGCATTGGCCGAGAAAGTTCATCCAGATTTGCCGGCGTGGTTCCCCCTTGTCAGTGATGCAGGACGGAGGGACTGACAAGGAAAGCTGTCTAGTCGTTCGGATGGGACGAAAAACCGAGGTCCCGCGTACACATTGGCGTGCACGTTAAAGATCCCTTGGCAGTTGGAATTCGATATAAGAGTAGGCCGTAGTGCCGCTGTCCAGGCAAAATTTCCCTCATAGCACACTGTATGGCGTATGCCCGTCTTTATTAGCCCAGGTTAGGAGCAGAACAGTAGGACGTTAAACTCCATTTCATTTCATATTGCTGCTTAACAGGGGCGATCATGAGCTGTACGATCAGAGACCGCTCCTAAAGGAAATGAAATGGGGTTTAACGTCCTTCTGTTCTGCTCCGCGCTCCTAAAGGAATTACAGGTCTGCACTTCGATCGAAGTCATCGTATGTCCGAGGTTCGATTTCGGTGTTACTTGAGAAAGTTCCCCAAATATTTTCTAGTGTGTGTGGGTTTTTTTTTTATCTTCAATGGTCAGTGTGAAGAGCCCGTGGAGCGTCCAGTCCTTCAGATGGGGCGACAAATTCCAGTCTCCGTGTACACCTAGGCGTACACGTAAAATAACTCTTAGAAGTTGGAATTCCTTTTCTGTCCGAGCAAAAATTTCCCTCGTCGCACACTGCCCGGTTGGGGCAAAAATCTGAGAAAAATAGGTTAATATAGGCTACCGTAGGCCTTCCCCAATCCCATTGATGGAGCAGCCATAACATATTTCAAAGTGATTGAACAAAAGATAAACAAAAAGGCAGAAAAATAGCAACCATATTAATGTGGGTGTATTAAATAAAAGTGATCAAGTTCACTGATGTGTATTAGAGATCCGTGATCCAAGGCTCAGTGTACCCGCCTACCGAGAACAAGCGAAAATGACCGACCGAGACGGGGTGGGGTTAGATTAACCAGACTGTTTGCTTCAAATAAAAAGGAGTTGCCTCCCTTGGCTTGTCCTTTGGCTTTTGTTCTCGATCGCCATCTTGGAAAATTTTAGAAGCACAGAAAAAGCACTGGATGGAAATTTAATATATCATAAAGAAATTTTTAATAATTCACCATGACTGCCCATGACCAAATGCGAGCTATGCTCGACCAATTAATGGGTACAGCTAGGGATGGTAAGTTATCGGAAATTCGACATTGAAGGCATTATTATGCTACGATTTGATGATGACCCTGTAAAGCCTGTTTCGACACATCTCTTATTTTTTTACACAGTGCAAAGTGGTCGTTTATTAAGAGGCTCTGCAATTTAAGATTCTTTATTTATTCTGTGTCAATTTTAGATGTCTTTTTATATTTGGGCTGCACGATTTACCCAGTACCACTGCGGCACTGCACCCATTATTAATACCGAAATAATACGTCATATAATTTATTATATAGGCTAAGGCCTAGCAGCTAGTTAATATGTAATTGTAACACTAGGCCCTAACAGGCTAAGCAGATGTTGTTGTTAATATAAAACCTTCATAATTAAGTTTCTCAAGTGATACAAATAATATTAAATAATTTCATTTTTCCTAATCTATTTTAATTTAGATCTAAAGTGTATGATTAATTTTGTTTGAAAAAAAGTGCAAATAGTAAATAGACCCGTCATATTAATAGGATATATTTCTATAATCATTATAATGGTTTCAGATCCGAATTTTAAATGACAGAAAAATGCTCTATACAGTCAATGCCTCCAATGGCACCAAAATAAGTGCTTTCAGTCATATCTAAGTGACGTCATAAGTGGTATTTTCCCTTCAGAATTGCTATAGTACCAATTTTAAAACCGAAGTCTGCACGTTACAGTCAGCTAAGATTTATAAAAATCATAATTGTCAAATTTTCTTTTTTGATGGTCAAATTCTACCATTTTTGAATGTATAAAATGATTTTTAGAGGGTCGAAGTAGTGCACTTATATAAATATTTGAGTTGATATAATGTTTATGGTGTTGAAATGTTGCTTATAACATCTGCTTTGATCTAAGGGAGGGATTATTGATCTCTTTTTAACACACTAATAGAATTTCCAAGAAAACTCATTGTTTTTTTTGCATTTCCATGGATATCAGAGAAACCATAGCTAAAAAATGTCCCTTGGTTTTCTTGGACTTGTAATTGGCATTGTTCATGCCAAATTTGATGGAAATCCATGCATATCTGTCATCATCAGCACCCTTTATTATCATGCTTTTGTTACAAGTTTGGAATATAGTTTGGTGATTAATATTAATATGTAGTTTATCACCTCAAATAACAAAAAATGTCATCTTTTGAACAAAACTTACAGTGCTAGCTTCAAAATTTGCATTTTAGACTGCCCATCGTCCTTAAGTGTTGTGCTGGTACTGGGTAAATTGTCCTTTTCTTGGTCCTTTTTGTCTTTTCTACACAAAAAATATCTGATTCTGGCTTAGTCGAAGTTAATCTTGCAGGGCTTGGGCACTAGAAAGTGTACTGAAACATCAGCAATTTCACATTTAACACTGTTGCTGGCATCTCAATTTTAAGTCAACAAAATCCACTTCATTTGCATGCAGGGTTTCGACCCAGAATCACCTTAGACTTCAAAGAAATTCTAAAATAGAGAATATTCTACCAAACCCTGGTTTTGTTGAAATGGTGTTATTATAATTATGTTGAATTTATGTTTTCATATGTAATTTACAAGCTTCTTCCTTGATCGGGAGTTCTTTTTCTTATAAAATAAAGTTAGAAGTTCCTGTACAGAAGGATTAGCTATAATTTGATTGCGATGACTTTTACATCTCTATCAACCTGTACCTATATCTTGATTCGGACCACCATCTATTACTGTATTACGTATCACATATACAATTCAGGGTTATAAGATTGCTTGTGTTAATTCAATGTTTGAACAGTTAATTATACTCTGAATAAAACTTCAATAAAATATGAGTATTAGTTAAAAGTTAAAGGAATTTGGTGATGGTGTTTATATCTTTATCATTAAATTACCAGTAGATGTAGATCAAGTTAATAAAGTAAAATAATAATTGTAGCTTGAAAATAAACGACTGATGAAGAAGAGTTTTGTATTTGGGTATTGGTCATTGGACAATTGGTGTCACCAAGTTGAAGTTTTATAAACTATCCAACTAATATTATATTATTGGCTTATAAGTTCAGTTAAAACAAATTTCGACTTGTTATTTTTTGTTAAGTGTACAGTCATACATAGTAATTAAGTAAACCCTCATTTAATTTTGTATTGACTAACAAGTAACATATCAGGTAATCTTCCAACAATATAATTAATGTATAATTTTAATGATGGATTACAGAAAATAAATAACACTTTAGGTAAAGTTAAAACAAACCTCTTTAAAAATTAAATTCTTCATAATAAAACACTGGTTCTTTCTTTTACGGTAAGAAACTTTAATGAATTTTTAATCCCTATTTTGAAGGGAGGTTTGTAATGTTGGTTTCTCCAGACTTATTTACAAAGGAGGTGAAGTGACCAAGGCGTGAGTTAAAAATTTTAATTATATTTCAGTGTCCAGAATTCAGACCTGAATATTTTTTTTTTCCCAAGATTAACTTCAGTTCAATTCAATAGATGTATAATAATGTTAAATATTTGTTCTTATAGTTTTAAGTTTTGGTAAGTTTTGATTAAAGAATGTTTAGAGACTATACATGTATAAATAATTACTGTATTAATGACCATGTGAAAAAAGAATATTTTTGATTCTTAACAACAAATGGTAGGGGAATGGCTTGGTACATCTATTTGCAGGAACCCTTGAGATGTTTTTACTGTGTATGCCTCCGAAATAATACATGGCTGTATGTATGTATTTGAAAGCTGATATGCTTAATAATAAATTTGTTTATATTTTTAAAACTATTTTTTTAATATGGTAATGAATGATATTAAACTGGGATTGGTTGTGTAATTGTTGGTGTAATTTTTATTTAAAAAAAAAAACGATACAAGTTAACATACATGTAAAATAGTTTTCAAAACTAGAAAATACCCATTAGATTAATTGAACTCCTGTCTTTCAAAGTAAGCAGGGAATTGCTAAAATGGGTTCGTCCGTCCCTCTGTCTATCACACTTTGACTTTTGGGACAAAATAAAGAATTGCTTCTAATTGAGCTAGAATGTTAAACTTGGTGTAGGTATTTATTAGGTGAATGTCTTGACCTGACTTGATGATTAGCATTTTTTGCGAAAGCTAAGCAATGATAAACAATTTGATTGATGGATGCTTTGGGACACAACACCTTTGATTCTAAGCAGATGAGATTAATGAAACTTGCAGTTTCAGTACCGCAAAACCATGACTAAGTTCAACCATGAACATTTTCTTCTTTATACTTGATGGCTTCATGCTGTACAAAAAGTTAACTGTGCAATTAACTGATATGTGTCATCTATTTTGGCATTGGACTTTTTACTTATTGCAGAATGCAAATTCAAAAGACATCATTTTTTTTTTAAAAATGCATTATGTACATGTAGTAGTCACTTGGGGAATATCTCCAAGAGATCAATCTATGAAGAAGTGATGACTTTATAGGGTTGTGGGAAAAACAATACTTTTATTTTTACACATTCAATGCAAAATGTTTATAGTTAATATAAATGGCTATGATGAATAATTATAGGCGAAGGTGGACTTCATAAAGAAAAGTTTGATGGGCCTAGGGTATGTAAGAGTTTCCTGTTGGGCTGCTGTCCGAATGATATACTAGCAAGTACGGTAAGTAATCATTGAAAAGGGCTTGATTGACGCAGTATCCATTCCAGGGGATATTGGTACGTACTATGTAAACTGAAAGGCAATACATATAATCATAATTCTGATGTTTCATTGTTAACATACATTTATCAAATTTAGACTTTCTACTACATTTTCATTTTGGCTACATCTTGCAAGACTTTCAGGCATCTTGAGAAAGTAGAAGAAATATACATGACATTTACCGAGACACACATACATGTACTTCAGAATAGCTTGAGTAAGCTTATAGGTTAAATATTGAAATATGTAACATGTATTTCATACAAACCAAGCCGTTTTAATACTAAAAATACTATCTGATCAGTTTTTACAGTAGCTTTAAAGTATAATTTGTTGTAAGTGATGAAAGGGTTTTCTGGGGAATAAATGAAATGCAGGCCATTATAGAACAATATTTTAAAGAGTTTTGGTACGTATATATTTAAAATTCCATCATTTAGTGATAGTAACAATTCATCACCATGTTTCTGAAGAATTTCTGACTAGAAGTTGAAAATAGGGTACGTACTCATCATCGGTGTGGTATGGGTGTGTATGTTTAACCCATTGACTAATGTCTTTTTGTTTGTTCTTGTAATCTTTTAAAACAGAGAATGGACCTGGGAGAATGTTCAAGAATTCATGAATTGGCATTAAGAGCAGATTATGAACAGGCTGCATTGACAAAGGATTACTACTATGACATAGATGTAAGTACTTTCTATTATTTGTTTGAATAAAAAGCAGTTTAAGTTATGACCTTTATTAAATTTTGAAACTAATATTAAATGGCAAAAGATTTTTTTTTCATATGCAAGGATGCACATCATTCCACCAGTGTGAACAATAATGTCTTAAATGAATTATTTTGTATGTAACGCTCTATAAATATTTTGTGAAATTTTAAAAACTTTTCATTTTTTTCAGGCAATGGAACATTTACAGAACTTCATAGCAGACTGTGACAGAAAGATGGAATTGGCTAAGAGAAGACTGAAGGAAACACAGGAAGAACTGAGTGAGGACGCCAATAGCAAGGTAGTTATAACAAAATCATAGTAAAAAAATGTCTTATTTTAGTTATTTAAACAAAAAATGCACAGAAAAGATCATTGATACATATCATGGTTGTGAATAAAGGAACTCGGATGGACACAAGAATAGATAAAAAAAAAAAAAGCTAGTTCGGCTTAAAACTGATTTAAGATTTAGGTTTCAAGGTTATTTTATGCTAACCCTGGATGATTTAAGATTTAGCTGTCAAGGTTGTTTTAAGCTATTATAACCACTGACAAGGGAGAACCACGCCAAAAAAATCCTGATGTACTTTCTCGGTCAATAGAGGGATCGAACACAGGACCTCCAGGTTAGCGACCAACATCTTACTGAGTCACCGTGGCTCCCAACACCGTACAAAGATCATAGATTTTTATTTTTTACACACATATTGAAATGTGGTCGCCACTTGAGTCCTTGTAGTCGATATTTTACATTATAAAGATTTTTTATTTTTGGGGGTTTGCCTTAAGATTTATAAAACCACAACCGTTATGAGCTGCTTGGAAAACTTAGCTTCTGTGGGTTTATGTTATGTTTTCTGGTATTAATATCAGTAAAGTGTTAGTAAGATGATAGACCTGTTTGATTGCATTCTGCACACAGAAATCATCTACATGCACCGTACTTCATACTTCTAGAATAGATCTCTGCCCTAAATGGCCACCATGTACAAAAATGATAATCGGTATACTGTTTTGTATTATTTCTACTTTGTTCCACATCTGTCATACAATTTTATTAAATGGAAGCATAATCAATACTTAACAAAATTCACAAATTATATTTCGTGTTTTCAACTAAAATCATCGATTTAGGACTTAAAATGTTGGTCAGTTAGTTTAGTGTCTGTTCTGAAACAGAGCTAACTGTAGACAAACAACCTAAGTTTTGTATGATCTATTTGTTAATCTCAAGATGATGACATTATATATTTATTTCAGGCTGAGAAGATACATCAGTTAGGAGAACAGATTGGTATAACTTTAGCCAAAGCTGAAGAAATGGGTGCACAAGGTAATGTGGAGGAATCCCTCATCTATATGCAAAAAGTTGAGGAACTAAAAGCTAAAAAGAATGGTGAAGAGGTCAGTTAATAATTCCATTAAACATTACCCATAATCTCAATAGAACACTAGATGGTTATAGTTTTTCCAATACTATCAAAAATTAAACATGTATTATGCAAGAGCTAAATCTGCCTATTGTGGGTCTTTCTTTGGACCTGAAATGTTATCTGGATTATTAATTAGACAATAAATAACTTATCCAGACCATAATCAACTCTCGATGTCATCGCTAGTCTGTGATATTCACTGGATTTGAATACTTGTTGTGATGAATAATTTCACGTAAAAATGGATAATCAAGACTTTATCATACCAACTTCAGTAGTGACAACCGAGGCTAGCCTAAAATCCAGTGACTAATCTCTTGGTTCAGAGTGAAGCAATTTGACTAAAATTTTCAGCATATTTTGCTTTTGTTATCTATTTTTTTAAACTATTTTAGCGAGAACTGTCAGCTCTTTATCTAATCTAACATAATGCCCCTTTAAAAAATACATATAAATTAGTTTCAAATGTTTAAAAATCATGGCTTGTATAATTGTTTTATTTTCCAGCAAGAGTATAGAAATCAAATGCCAGCTTCTAGTTATCAACAACAGAAACTTCGTGTATGTGAGGTTTGTGGTGCTTATCTTGGTATCCATGACAATGACAGACGACTGGCAGATCATTTTGGCGGCAAACTTCATCTAGGTTTTATCAGTATTCGTGAAAAACTAGCTGATCTTCAGGTAATATAAATCATAGTGAATATTATTGTAGAAACCGCCTTCTATTTAATTGTAGTAAAAAGGATTTTGAATCCGGTTGTTCTAGTGTGTGACATCAATAAATATATGTGTAACTATAAGCGACTCTCGAATGAAATAGATGATTTCAGGCTACAACCCTTGTACCTATTGAGATAATGTTTCAACCAAGTATGGCAGCTGAAACATTTACTAACACTACCAGGGATAGAAAATCATTTAAAAGCAAAAGCAAAAAGACTGAACTCCATGTCACTAAATTGCAATTCTGTAAATCGTAATGCTCCAGTCTAACAACCGAATGTCCCCTTTATGCAAGTTCTTATGCACAACATTATTTTTTTTTTTGTTTGATATGTTTTTGCCTTTCAGAAATCTGTAGCAGATAGGAGAATTCAAAGAGAAAAGGAAAGGGAAGAAATGAGAAAGAACCGTGAAGAAAGAGATAAAGAAAGGGAAGAAAGTCGTAAAAAAAGAAGTAAAAGCCGTGAGCATGAAAGAGAGAGGGATAGAGATCGAGATCGCGATAGGGAAAGAGAACGACGTCGTAGATCAAGGAGTAAAAGCAGAAGGTATTGTAGTTTTCACTTATCTCAGATGATGATTTACTTTGAAAAGCATTGAAAGGTGCTATCCGACATCTTACAAGATTGTCTGCGATATCACCTCAGTGGAAGCGGACGTATAATACAATTAACTCACATACACATCTTACAAGACATCCGTTGATGTACATGGGTTTAGGTATACAAATCAAACATCAATATGTAAGTAGATAGCTTGTGCTGTGATTACTTAACTCAGATAAAAAAAAGTTTAAACTACTGCTTTACATGTAATGAGTGACCTGACAAATGCAACAACCACCAAAGACATGGTTATCTGTTATATAAGAATCAGTATTTGAATAGAACAATATTGCTGTATTAACAGAAAAAGAGTGTATTGCCGCATTAAACATTCACTGATCAAAAGATGAATTAGAAATCAAACTGCATACATTTACAGATATCCTATGCATTTATTGTTTTTCAGGTCCCGATCACGATCTAGGGACAGGAAGAAGCATTCAAGACGTTCCCGATCCCGTTCCCGAAATAGAAGAAGGTATGATAGATATTCCATTTGTCTGATACAGAAATTTTCAATTTTTAGGAAGGCTTTGGTTCAATGTTAATAGGGTTTGTCCTCTCATTCCCACAAGGAGCAACATCTAGTCATTCAGATGGGATGAAAAACTGAGGTCTCATGTACATGTTGATGTGCTTGTAAAAGAACACTTAAAATAAGAATAGGCCATAGCACGGCTGTCTGAAAAATGTCCCCCAGGGGACGCTGCATGGTATGTGCTTATCTTCATTAGCCTGAATGAAGCAGAAAAGTAGGACATTAAACCCTGTTTCATTTCTCTTATTTTTATACGCCCACATGTTGTTGTATATTGCCTTCATCCCTATGTCAGTCCATCGTCTACAATTTTTTGTGAACAGGCTACATTTATTATTTTATAAATTATGTATGTTGTTTACGTTAGTAAGACGAAGAAACCTATTTAATTGCCACTATTCTGTTAATTATTTCTAGAGTTATGGTCCTTTTTAAAAAATTATATGCATCATTCAAATTAAAACAAAAACTATTGAATTTCAGCAATTTCTATTAATTACTGCTAGAGTTATGGTCCTTGCTTCACTATGTTGACACACACACACCCACGCACACACCCACACACACACCCGTGAACACGGTTATGACAAAAGGTACCTGATTTATATTAAATTAATATGTATTATTTAGATTGGAAAAACAAAGAAGCCTATAGAACTTCAACAAATTTGGTATATAACTTCTAAAGTTATGGCCCTTGGTTTACTTTATTGAACCTTGTGAATGCTCTGACGACAAAAGTGATCATCTGATCTGTATTAAATTGACATCAGTATCTTGTGAATGCACCCATTGCTTACAAAAGAATAAATATGCGACAACACTTGTCGACCGCTTGGGTAATTTAGCTGCTGTGGGCGTACATTTTGTTGTCTGGTAATCTATTTTTTTACTGAACTGTTGTGTATAAAAATATATACATTTATTATAGTAGACATCGTTCAAGATCTCGAGATAGAAAGAGGCGATCTAGATCTCGCAGCCGATCCAGTAAAAAAAGTAGGAGACGTTCAAGAAGTCGGTCTAAGAAAAGCTCATCTCCCAATATTAAAGAAAAAAAAACTGACCCTGAATTGGAGAAAGAAGCGTAAGTATAACTATTAAAGAATTATACTCATGTCTTCTGTAAAAGAATACAGTCAGTCTGTTTGAACATAAATCCCTGAAAATGTCAAGCTGGGAAAAAGAGCCTTGAATAGAATGAGAACTGTTCCATAAAATGTTTTTAATATCATACAAATTTTATGATAATTTTTCGTTTTTAAAATAGTCATTTTTTTTTCCTCTTTTATTTTTCAGGGCAATCGACAATGGCAGTATAGAAAAGGCGGAATAAAAATATGTGTGCACAGTGCAACTCATGATTTCAACAGATAAAACCATCAGGCCTTTCTATTTCCTCTCTAACTTAGGAATGTTACAATTCAATTACTTTTTTATTGTTTATTTTATTGAGGAGATGAAATGGTATAGGGATATATTGTATGTTTAGGCTGTTTTAATTTCTGTGCCCAGTATTAATTTTAATTATTGTACAAGAATAATGTTGTAATTATGAAAATTAAAGCAGAGCTTGTATGTACATTTAGGAAAGATTCTAGGTGGAAACCAAATAAAATTATTATTCAAGAATATCTTTTGTTACAAGCATAATCCAGGTTTGAAACCTGTCGGAATGATAAGAAAAGTATTGTCATGGTCCACCTGTCAATGCATCGGCGGGCAAATCAAAGAAATCTGGACACTTGGAATTTAGTGGTGTTTTACTGAAACCCTGCTGTCTGGGCCTAATTCACCTCCTAAGCAATGCACATGTGACCATAGAAATAACTAAACTGTCTGTTAGTTGCAAAATGATCCAAGTCCTGTGTTTTTGTGAATCTATTTTTCTCACTACCAGGAATGTGAGACGTGTTAACCACACATTGATGACCTTTCAGATCTTAGTGCTGTTTTTGTTCAATGTATTTCTTAAAATCCCACCGGCCATAAGATTAGTTATCGCTGTGTAGCTATAATAAGAGCACAGACTCATATCTTATGTGGTTCACCAGAATGGAGCCAAATAAATGTATTCTTGCATTCATGCTCATACGGCTGCAATGTACATAAAATCTGCTACCAATTAATGAATTGCCTCCCTTGTCACATCAAACTAATGAACACCATCCACCAACATTCAATTTTATTGATCCTCTTCACAAACTTGCTTCATAGGCATAAGGAGACACCTATTCTTTTTGTTCCAAGTTAGTGACCCAATTAGGTCAATAATTATTGCCTGCACCCATTAAACCATTCGACCACCCAACCATTTGATCCATGTGACCAAATTAGGTGCTGATATGTCCACATTAATTTAAATTATGTGAATCACAAATTGTAGTGTGTCCAGTATGTCAGTATCCACCCTCATATTGACTTGTTTCCATGACAGTCGAGTCACATGACAAAACATTCAACGGCATATTAAAATTTAAAGAATGGGTCAATTCAAGTTATGGATTGTGTTTCAGTGGTGTTATAACTGGAGTTCATTTTTATGCCATAATCTGAGCTTCTTAATTCAACACCAGTTTATACACATTTTTTTTTTAAATTTCACTTTCGTTTTTGTCTCCTGTCCCGGCGCCACAGTGGCAAGGTTATCAGGAAGTTTCGGATTCACTCCCGGTATTGGCCTCCCAAAAACGTTTTTATAAACTAGAAATAATACTTCACAAAGTTCCTTGTCTATTTTTGGTTGCTTAAATATAGATATCGGTATTGAAAATATAGACAAACAGAACCTCAACGCCCATAGAACTGCAGCCATTCCAGTTCCTACTCAATTTTTGTTAGCATAATGTATTCCGAAACTTTAATAAAATTGAGATCATAAACTATTCTTCAAGCGAGGCAATATTTATTGTGGTTCAATCTATCATTCACTATTCTTAATATTTATTAACCCATTCCCACAAATCTACTACCTACTGTCAGCAAAGAAAAAGACGGAATTGCTTTTTGAGGCGAGTAATCACTCTCGAATGATGACCGAGGGGAGTTAAAATTGAAAATCGCTCTCCTTTATAAAGTCATAGGGGGTGGGGGTATTATCATTTATGACACCCCAACATGGAGTTATGGATATCCAGAACCATTTCCCATACACACAACTAATCACTCTCCTAAATATCAAATCCCTCTTTATATCGAAACTAGGAGAGCATTTTAAGGGAGCGATTTTTTCAATTTGTTGATTAAGGAGAGCCTTTTTCGACTCTCCTCTAAAATACAAACAACAAAGACTGGAAAAAAGTATTTCAAGTTATTTTCCTATTCATTACATCATTACAATATCTTAAGGAACGGTCACAGATGAATGTCCAGTTCAATGTAATCAGCCAGTTAGAAGTAGATTAAAGGACAACAATCGGTACAATAATTATTGTAATCTGTACCAGATTTAAAGACAGGGTGTCCTTGTATAGATGTACTTATCATCTCTGCACATCAGGAAGTTAAAATCTAAATACCATAATTTTCACACTTACTCAAGATCAAGGTCTGAATTATTTATTCTCCATAGCAAAAATACAACATTCTGAACTGAGCACTTGTTTCACTAATAATACAGACGAAAACAATCACTGCATAATTTCTTTTTGCTTTTTTAATAAATATGCTAACACTGTATCAATAGCAAAGACTGCACAAACTGTTAATGTACAATATCTTATTTTCCGTTGTTATTCATGACCATCGTAAAATTTGGACAAAAAGTCTGTTGGCCTAGGTGTTTCTGTATCATGAAAGTACATCATGATATGATTTCTTTGTTTCCATATATTAATGGTTTCTACAAGCTCCATTTGACCCTGAAAGAAAAAGGGAATGTTTGATTATCAGATGAATCGTCAATTGCATTTTTCAGACAATATCCATGCTGAAATGTACTCAATATGTTAGTTTGCAAGAGATTAAAAAGTTCAAAATGTCCATATTCATTCCTGAAGCAATGGCCCGGGAAATCCCTCTCTGGCCAATGCTGGATTGACTTCTGATACTTGAGCTTTTGAGGAAGTGTGTCTATTCTTCCTGTTCAATCAAATCTATCCCAAGTACAGCAACATGACAGCCCATCGTTTAATCTGTGGTCTTCCCTAAAACTTTGGACAGTGATTTATGGTATGATTTGGAACAAAAATTATCTTCCTTTACAGCAGTGTTAAGTGGGATTAGCTCTAATCAAACGAAACACTGCAAGGAGTATGAAAATGTCAAGTACTACCGTTGTTCAGTGGTGCCTGACAAAATGTCGGGTATGCTACAACTAAAATCATTAATTCCTGTCCCGATTGCCAATGTAATGTTTTCAGTAGTAAATAAATCTACCAGATTAGTATTTAAATTTTATACCTTAATCACAACAAGATCTATTGTTCTGATGTCTGTTAAATGTTTGTTTTTCATGAACTGTTCTCTTAATTTTGCTTTGTATGTTTCTAGTGTTACAGGTACGTTATAATCTTTCACTAAAACACAAAAAGAAAAATATTTGATTAGGCATTATATTAACATTACAAACCAAATATGTATTATCAGTATCATCTTTAAATGTTTTCCTTTTTAGACTATCATCTTTATATGTTCTGGTCTTTAGTTGATCGCATAAGTTTGCTGGGTAACAACAAACTTGTACAATGGTCAACTGAAACACTGAGTATTAGCTTATCTCACAGGAACAGGGTCACCGATAAATTTAGTTCCTTTAGGAATGGTCTCTTGATCGGGAACTACAATAAACTGTACATTACTGAGCTGGCAATTTAAAAGTTAAAAGACTTGAGCCGTACATGTGTACATTCTACTTCTAGCTGTGAACATCTGAAAATGCTCCCCAAGTAACTATAAGTGTGCACAATTCGGGGAATGCTACAGTTTTAGAACACCCGATACCATGTTTAATTTCCCAGTTGGCAGCAGGCGTACCAAACGAGCAGCGCACGTCAAATCTAAATAATTTTTGCAACCTTATTACTACAGGTACATGTGATTCACACTAAACTATGGTGTACATGTCCAAATACAAAGATTCATTTTTCTCTCCAAATTATTATACATTTTGTAGCAGGCCTACATTTTTTACACGTAGGCCTACAGTATTTAGTCTATAATACATGTATGCTATTCATATTTTGACAACATTATTGCGGCAACATTGCTTGTGCGGCCTTTTTTAATTATCATCATGCATCTGTTTTCCAGTATGATGACAAAATACAAGTTAGGTATCATGGTCTAACTTTCAACTGTTGTTAACAAAGTTTATTATTATTATTTTGTTTGGCAATGCAATGACCTCTGTCGGCTCCTAAAAAGAATGAATGTTTTCGTCGATATTATGAGTACATTGATATAATCTTACCAATGAATGGAAGTTGGCGATACCATGCTTTATAAAGATTTAATACACGTCGCCTTGCTTCACCCCTGTCAGCAGAAAGGATTGGTTTAACTTGTTTTACAGTTTGTTGAACTGACCGTGCAGCCATTTTGCTGTTCACCACCGACAGGGCATTCTACGCTCTTCGTTATTTCCTGTCCAATTGCACCTCGGATAAACCGAGTTGCAGACCAGATCATCCAGTTCTCTGAAGAAGTGAGTGAGTAAGCATTGGGATGTAATCAAGATGCGTCGTCAGTAATTAGCTAGATTGTTGTCAAAGCCACATGAAGTTTTATTTAAAGAGCCTTTAAAAAAAAATTATTCAATAAAGAAAAATCAATAGATATAGTTGACAGTAAACGGTAGGTGCGAGAACTTTGTTTTAAAAATTGTTTAAGGCCGTCGTTCGCACTTCATTTGGTGAATTTTAACAATAAAATCGTTTTTGAGGTTTTATGATCATCTGCGAGTAACACTATTTAGGAACACATACCAGTCATTTTTTTTACAAAATTCTTCTTTATTTCTACAAAATTTGGTTCTGAATGATCCCACCCTTTTTTATTTTGCCCTAATTCCGCTAAAACTATTGATATAAATCTAAAAACAATAGGCATTTCATACGTGAAATACTCGGCTTCCGACCGGTAAACTGTCGCCATGTTGGATACTGTTAGAAAGCTTGGGATCCCCCCTATTGAAAGGAAATGACGTTTTATGGGGGTGTCTTGAAACCTTTCTTCTGTATTGAGATAAAAATGGCAAGCAAGAACAAGTTTTGCATACCTAATGAGGTTATTTCGAGAATACGTTATTTGATTGGTCGGTCACATAGGTCAATGGTGAAGTGTCCAATCAGAAGCGGGCAATCCTCTAGGTCAGGTCAATAGGCATGCGCACTAAGCTCATGTCCCAAATCAATCCTGGTTGCTATATTACTGAACCGTACGTCACTGTTTATCAATATTTTTGAAGATTTTCAAATAAAATGCGTTTGAAATTGTTAGATGACTAAATAAGTATGACAGACACTCATAATAAACAAAATGATGATGAATATTCGTCTGCTAGACCTAGTAGTGGTATGGTTGCAATACCATTACCAGGTAGGCCTGCTGTCAGTGATTATATAGTTATGGTTGTTTTGAATAACATCTATTCCTATGTCAATGTTCGGTTATAAATTTACACACAAGAAATAAAATAAGAAAATACTGTATATTGATAAGAAATACATTAGAAAATATATATATTAAAAGTCAGTTTATTAATATTAAATAAATGAATTGAAAAGATCGGCGTAAGTTGTTCTACTGAAATACTTCAACTTCAGTTGTTGATTTCTCAAAACAGTTTTTTTCTAGAGTTACCAATTTTAGTCATGCTATATCTCTGAAAGTTATCGTCAGATTTTCTTGAAACTTGGAATATAACTTCCTATATAATAACTTTGTGCAATAGGAGAATTTTATTGAAATCTGCAAAATAGTTCCTGATATATTGTTGCCATAGCAACTGTGACACGTGAAAGAATTTTGAAGTTAACATTAAAATGTGTATAACTTGCTTTCTAATTATTATTTTGTAATGAAACTTGCCTATTGCACAAAGGAACATGTCAGTAACCTCTCTGCTTAATTTTAAAACATTCTGTTGAATAGTTTCTGAGAAACTGGATGACTAAAATTATACGCAGAAATCCAAGATGGCCGCCGTTTCCATAGCAACAGGTACCCCCAGGAAAATTTTTCGGCCGTTTTTGTAATACTCAATGGATGTGTTCTTAGATGTGTAAGAATGGTGACTTTACCTCAATTATTAAAAAAACTGAAATTTTCTACTGTCCACCCCCTTAAGCTATAAATATTAGTTAAAATGTCATGGACAGTGACCCGTACCGGAGAACGATTTTGATTTACCCAAATCTACCTAAATCCATTATTATTTAATATAGGCCCTACCGTTCCTATTCAAAATTGTCTTTTTTAAATTAAAATGACATTTCCAAAGATGCCTTCCTATGTACGAACTGTGTGATTTAGTGATCAATTTTGTAATAAAAACATATTCCAACTAAATTTATTTATAAAAATTTTGCTTCAAATTTAATGCCTCTCAAAATATGCTAATCACAAGAATTTTAACTATCTCCAAGCTGTACAAATCTATTTTAAAGCAGTCTTATTTGTCATATGAGTTGATTTAGGGAGGGTCAGTTCATTTTTAGCTTGTATTTGTCGTTAATTGCTGTCCATTTACCTTAAATATCAAAGCCTATATAGAAGGTTCACATTAATAAAGGAACAAAATTAGATAAAATCAACTCACCACAGAAATATTTTAAGAAACATGGTTTTATCATACTTACAAAAAATGATTATGCAATAAAGTTAAGTGGCACCATAAAGGTGAAGTAAAGGTAGGCCTACCGTTGAAATGGCACATTATTAATCCACATAAAAGTAAAGCAAAATTGATCCTAACTTATCAAGCAAGATTGGAACAGCTAGCTAGACTATACTTTACTTAGCTGTATAATTAGTTCTGGAAGATTTCTAGGTATTCAACTATACATCAAATTCAAAGACAAATATGGGGGCGGGAGGTTACTATGTATGGGATGAGTGAAATAAAGTAAATGACAAAGTTTTTATTTTCGGTTGAATTGGATTAGCCACTTTCCTTGTGAATATGACTTTGACCCAGTTATTACTCAGGCGTCGTGGTGTTTGGCCTTAAATTGCTATGGCCTTATTTCTTGCTGTATTATTGAAGTTAATATTGGGGGTGAAAGGAGAGAAGGCTCTTCAAAAAAGATAATTGGTTGGGTCAAGGTCATTTATGTTACTGGACAAGTCACCCACTTGACAAGTGACCTTAACTTATGACCAGACCCCCCCCCCCCCCCGCCTCCGTAACATTTTTAAAAGGCTATCTTTGGTTGGACTGTCGACCATTACTTTGGTACTTCCATGCACTACATGGTCAGAAAATGGTCAAACTCAAGGACCTGTGTTCGAAAGAAAATCAAATGACAGGGTGAAAATGAAGATCATCTATGCGAATCATCTGTCCAAGGATCAGGCTCAATTAATACAGGACGGAGGGCCTGACAAGGACAGCTGTCTAGTTGTTCAGATGGGACGAAAAAACTGAGGTCCCGTGTACACATTGGCGTGAACGTAAAAGATCCCTTGACAGTTGGAATTCGATATAAGAGTAGGCGGTAGTGCTGCTGTCCGGGCAAAATTTCCATCATAGCACACTGTATGAGGTATACCTGTCTTCATTAGCCCAGTTCAGAGCAAACAGTAGGATGTTAAATCTCATTTCATTTCATTTCATTTGTCTTTGGAGAATTTAATTTCTAATGTCAGAAATCAGGAGAATGCCAATTATGGTTCTTTAAGCAAACATATTAGTATAATTTTTATATGTCTGAAGTTAAATGTGGTCGTATATTGTCCTTACTCCTGTCAGTCAATTGTTCACAGTCAACACTCTAATAAGTTAAATTTACCATCCAATTGATTTCCATTAACTGGATTGTCAGTTGCCATCTGATTACCAGTTCATGTTTTATTTTTGTTAGGAAAACATTTTAGTTATTTCTGATAATTACTTCATAGGTTGTTGCCTTTGATCAGTTTTTGGTGTCTGTAAATGTTTACTCAATCTACTATACAAAAATATAAAGCGACAACTTTATGGACTGCTTGATTAACTTTGCTGCTGTGGGTGTTTGATTTGGGAATTTAATCACCCATTGATTTTGATTGCATCATAAGAAACATACCGGTAATGAGATATCTCTTATCCTAATATCTCAGAAGTCAAAAATATATACCATCTTAAAGATACATTATGCGAGATTAGATAAAGAGCTGGCAGTTCTCAAATAATAGTTAAAAACTAGATACTGTAAAGGGAATTTGCTGAAAATTTCAGTCAAATTGATCCACTCTGAACCAAGAATTTAGCAATTGAATTTTAGGCCTAGCCTCGATCATCATTACTGAAGTCAGTACTACATAGTCTTGATTATCCATTTCTTGATTTAATCATGAATGAGCGCTGGGCAGCAGATCCAATCTAGTAGATATTGCATGCTATCGATGACATCGAGTATTGATTATGGTCTGGATAAGCTAATTAATGTCTAATTAATAATTTAGATAACATTTCAGACCTAAAGAAAGGCCCGCAATAGGCAGATTTAGCTCTTGCATAATGTATGTTTAATGTAAAGACTGTTAAAGATGGGTTAAATTCCGGCGTACAAACTGGGTGATTTAATGGTATATATGGACTAAAAACATATTCAAACTAATAAATTTGTGATAACTTTGCTTCAAATCCTTCTCAAACATTGTAATTGCGAAGGAATGTGCTGCTATAAAAATTTGATCAAACCAGTTCATGTTTACATCACGTGACTTACATATCTTGGAAGTCAGAGGAGAATTCATTGCATACATAAGACGATGTTGTCTTTAATCGCTTACTATTTATTACAAATATCGAATCCTAATTAAATTCTCGGATTATCCACTACCCGCGTCTTTTTACGTCATTTTTATCTCAGAAAGTGTTGTATGTCTAACTCTTCATAAGTTATATCAACTTGTACATCAAGCGCTCAATGTTCGCGTGTGACCTTTGACATCACGCGTGCAGAAATTCCTAATTGTTGGGCTGTAGCTTAGGGGAACCCTTACATTTTTGTCTTGTATACGCTCCATGAGTGTTTTTTTGGGAACCCAGTATTTTTCTAGTAAGATTGGATATCGCTACTTTCCACATATACCAAAATTACTATACTTTTATTGGAAATAACCACCCGATAAATACTTTTCTGGGAACCCATCTTTAATATTGTGTAATTAAGCACATCATAGTATTAAAAAAAACCTTCATGAAGAATGGGTTGGCTTGTAGAATGAAGATAGCAGAATTCTTGTTACTACATTTTGTCAAAATCAAGTGAAATCAATAGAAACCAATATAATGTGTAAGGGCCACAATGCAAGTTAAAATTGATCAATTAAATATTGATAAAATTACTACTTTAGAGAGAGAGAGAGAGAGAGAGAGAGAGAGGGTCTTTAGCAGTGGGAGGAAACCGGAGGATCCGGAGAAATTCCACGAGGTTTGACAGGCGACCCTACTCCTTGTCACAAACATCCTAGGAAACAAAACTACGCCAGATGACTGAATGACAGACCTTATGATACAGCGCACACATGCTAACCATTCGGCCCTCCAACCCCCCCCTTTTGATAGTAAGTGTATGGTGTTAAAATTATAATGCAGTATTTAATTTTATTCCTGCATATTGGGGCTTTAAATTAAAAAGAAAAAAATATTGTAATAATAAACATCAAAATTGCCTGTACTGTTATTGCCAATTCCTTGACTCTGGGTGAAGTAATTTGACTAAAATTTTCAAAATATTCTCTTTTCATTATCTGTTTTTTTACTATTATAGCAAGAACTTGACTTTTTATCTAATCTAACCTAATACCGCTTTAACTATGGTGTAATTTAATCTTCTAAATTACTAAAATATTTTGTATGTATAGCTTCAGA
Organism: Patella vulgata; assembly: GCF_932274485.2. Lineage (NCBI taxonomy): Eukaryota > Metazoa > Mollusca > Gastropoda > Patellidae > Patella > Patella vulgata. The sequence goes on along the minus strand of NC_065880.2, from coordinate 14,772,684 downwards.
ATGATTTTCCCAACAAGAACATTTCAATTACATTAACAAAATTACGTATCAAAAAGTATGATAAAAGGTCATAGAAACCTGTCTTATGCTACATAAACAATATGATTTTTCAAGATGGTAACATTTTAATAGCATTAATAGAATTACATATTAAAAAGTATGATGCAAGGTTATAGGAACCAGTTTTATGATAAACTGAAAATATGCTCTCCGGCTGGATAATCTGTAACTACTTTTAATGGCATTTAGTAATTGAATTAGAGAAGCCTAATCGAAACGTCACTCAGTAATAAACAGTAATTGTATTCCATAAAATTGTGACCTGTATATTCTATAACCGTCAGGTAAATCCTGTATCTGGCTAGATTGTGAAATTCACTGTCAGTTATACATTAACTGATAGTATTGAAACACCTACTCACGATTAAGCCCATTGGAGCTGATGTTTTAGAAATATGTCATTGGCTAAGAAACCTTCTGAAATAAACTCAATTACTTCCTTGTTATTCACTGGTTCATAAAAAACCAGTGTAGATGACTTTGTGTCATTTGAGTGGCTAGCCCTTTCCCTGCCTTCTATTCTGTTCTTATTAAATGGACTTCAACCATGTAATGTATGGTATGTACTAGTATAGGATTAGTGAATACTGAAGAGTAAATTACTTTTTTTGTGTAGACAAGAGCTTTAACACAATACACCACACATTGACTGACTGACTGGCTTCCCAGAGTCTGTAGCATCAGTCATGGCATTTGTCTAATGGAATTATATCAATGGGTGATATATATGTTCTTAAAACTAAAGATGAAGAAAATCACATTTATCAATGATAATAAGTAGATACAATAAAACTATTAAAATTTCAAAATATATGATTTCTCTTGTAACTTATCCGAAAATAATTAGAAAGATTTTTAATAATACTATGAATAAAAACATTTACAAGTGTTTAAAAGCAAGGGCAATAACTCTGTAAACAAAGAAAGGGCTGTTTCGATTTGCTTACTTCTTATAATGGTATATGCACGATTAAAAGTTTGCAAATTTTGTAAATATGGTTATTAACTTAAAAAAGTAGCCTAACTCAATATCATCCAAAACCTTCAACATTGAAAACACGATTTATTTGTCAAATTAAATCAACATTCATGTTGTGATCTTACCGGAAAAAGATGGGCTTTTGATATCCAATATTTAAGACAAAATAAACATTTTACCATTGGTACACGAATCGTGTACCATAGTGCGCTTCAGCCCCAGTTGTATCAAGAGACTCGAGGGACGAGGCTAGACACATTGCACCAAATCAAGTGGCGTATGTAGACTGGAATAACCAGACGCTAGAAATTTGCACTCGCTTGAGACTGCTGGCTTATTTCGCCGAACATAACTGATTTGAAATTGGAGTAAAAACGGAAACCATTGAATGTAAATCAGTTTATATACATTCATATTACAGTATTATATGCGTTGCGACCCACTTTTGTCAATTTGTATAAGTTTATATTTGATTTTATTTACAAGGTTTCAAATCATGTTATTCCAATGTATTATTCCATGTAAAATATATTTTTGTATACATGTATATTGATGTATGTGTATGTTTTGTATACTGTTCTTAATAGACGTACGTAATATGCATATAAAAAAATTTGAAAGTTGAAAAGAGAGCAATGGCTCTGTGGAAAGTCAAGAAGTTGCATTGGATCTGATAATGTGGACGAAGCTTATATTGTTATGATACAATTAGAGAAACTATTCAATGTCTTTTGTATAAATCAAAGAAAATAGATGCTGTTGACACATGGTTTTATATTTTAAAAAATGCAGTGTGGTGGCCTTTAGGTATCAGACTAAATAGAAATTAATCAAAGAACTTGTGTGAAGATATATAGAGATAATCTGTTAGGATGTCAGTCGAGTTTGAGATTTAATTAAGTTCCTAATAGATTGTCAAAAAATTAGTTTGACTGTCAGATTCTTTCTGTCAGTCACAGGAAAAAGCAATGAGTTGAAATTTCAAATTATTGTGTTAAATGTCACTATACTATCGAGCCTGATATAGTCAATGTGTTCTGTCCATAGGTTTGTTTTTCCAGGTTTCTGTTGGTTTATGTATGATACAGTTTCCTGGACTTACTAATAAAGAGTTTAGTGAAGGGTTTGGCTATGGTTTTTTTTCAATATATTCCCATCCTCTTCAATATGTCATGGTAGGAAATTGTTTCCTGAAAATCAAACTGTAATAGAATCAGTCTAAATTAATGATCAGTAGACAGAATTAAGTAACAGTTGGTCTACTATAGACTAATCACATTCAACCAATATCTGAGGAATTTGTCTGTCTTGAACCTGTCTGAATTTAATATCATTTGATAGCGACACTGACTGAATATTGAATGTCCTGTTACCATTTTAACTATAGTAACTAAGCCTGTCAATAGTAACTACAAAATAGAAACATAAGAGTCTTGCAACTAATGTCTAAAAGGTCTCCACCCTTGAACCCTCCTGCCTTATAGTAAAACCAATCAATAATGCTTCCTGTAAGCTCATCCTCTCAGTCATTGGTCAGTATCATGTGGGTTAAAAAGTCAATATTGTGGTAAATTCTACGCTCACATCAGGCATGTTCTCTATACAGACTTGTAGGGTGAACTCCATAGTCTTATTTACTCTGACTATTAAATAGAATTTTTCGTTTCATATTAAGTGCATTAGTAGAATGCTTTATATCATTTGTTGCAGTGAAAGACATGAATTTTAAAGCATTGGTAACAAGTAATATTGAGAACTGGAAGTAAGAATAAAAACTGATATTATACCATAGTGATTCTTGTGGTAAGTATGACAATTTCTGAAGTTTCAGATTTAAATTTGGCCTTCTATATCCATTTCAATACAAATTGATGGGAAAACAATAGCAAGAATTTTTTTTTTGCATATGAAACTTTTTCTGGACATTATTTACATCACAAAAATCATGCAAAAGTCAAGATTTGCGTAGTATAGATTTTGAATTTACTAGAGTTGGTTTCATGAGATTGTCGTGTTTTTGTTAACAATATTGTATATATAACTGATGGGTGGAACTTATTCTTTTTTAATCGTGTATAATATCAACTTTATTGCCAGATGTTTTTCATGCCAGAAGATATTAAATAATTGATAATACTTTTATTGAAAGTGTAATACAAGAATTTAATACATTATGAAAATAACACAACCCACTGTGTCCTACTTTTGTACTGTATTGTCGTCACCCCAGTCCGTCCATCCATGCGTGTTACCGCTCAGATTACCACAGATACACTTGATAAGAACTCTGTTAATCATTTCATGTTTCATGTTATTGGAATTTATTTATTTATTGCTCACATTAATTAGATTTCAATATACTTTTATATGACAAGTCCAAGAAAAGGAAGAAGTCGGCTGTAAGGGTGCACACTCCCATTCATTTTTTTGCCAATTTATTATATTTTTATTATATATTGTTCTTTAGTATATCATCACCCCTGTCTGTTCACAATTCTTGTAAACACTATAGAAGTCAGTGGTTTTGAGAAGGATTTTTGTTGAATTTCATGGTCACACAATGATTTTTTTTTTGCCCTGCCCCTGTCTCCCACCACTTTTAAATGCTCTGCAGGTCAAATTTTTCAGTAAGCCCTAAGGATAAAACCTTTTTAAGTTCAGAGTCGGGGACCAAAACTGTCTTTTGAGATTCTGTTTCAAGCTTGCTGGGGTTGTTTTTTGGCATGTCCTAAGAAAGAATCCTGTCTAAATTCATAGTTGCACTTCAATATTTTTTACAGAGTTATTGCCCCTGTCACAGATGCATTTTTGACACACTACAGGTCACAGACTTTGAAATTGTTTTTCAAACTTCCTGTAATGGTTTCAACCCCTAGATTAAAATTTAGATTCAACAATCAGAAAGGCAACCTTTAATAAGCTGGGGGTAATACTTGGAAAATCACGTTTTTGTTTTAGCTTGTTATCTATCCACCTCTTGCAAAATGTGGGCGTATCTTGCCTGGCGAGCACTGGTTTTAATTATTTAATACTCATAAATTTTTGGCAATATCAAGAATGACTACCAGTAAAAATGATAAGACAAATGGGGTCAAAGAGGAAGGCAGTCCCTTTAAATGTCTTAAAATGTGTGTTGCTTTGGGCAAATTCAACTATTTGTGAGAGAAAAATCTGATTTGGAATGACCACCAGTATTTAGAGCAGATGGGAGTCACAGAGGATGGCAGTACCTCTTTTTTCGTTCTTAAAAAAAGCCAAACCATATGGGATTAGTTTTTTCATGCTACTAAAACCGATCAAATTTTGTGTGGTTTTCATCTACCGGCAGTTCATTCTAGACATGCGATATCATCAAGATCAGCTTTGAAATGAGATAAACATGCTAATTTTCTGCCCCAACTGGGCTATTGAAGACGGCCATACACCAGGCCGTCTGCTCTTGAGTTAAATTTTGCCTATACAGTGGGACTACAGAGCCTTAAATTATTTTGAATTCCCATTGTCAAGGGTTCTTTTACATGCACGTACATCAGACTTCGTGTTTGTTTGGTCTAATCTGAGTGACAAGGCACAGTATATCGTCAATGATAAAAAATTATCGGTTGATTGATTATTATCCATTACGATATGAATAGGTATTTCAGAGACAAAGATCACAGACCTCTATTCATCGATCCCATCCCTAGCATATGAAAAAAAATGAAAAAACATATTCAACTATTCATATTCATTTGATCATGTTTGCTAGTAAATAACTGAAATAGACATGAAATATTTTATAGAAATTTCTAAATGCCATTCAATCTTTGATCCGATTCAAAATAAAATTGTTGATTTTATTGGAGTTTCTATTTTGATTTGTTTTATATCTTTCAAAATTTAATGTCCATACATAAAGCATATGTGATATAACCAAATGTTTTATTTGCATCACGCATAGAGCCAAAATTTTAATAAAATTGATAAACAAACTGCTTAATCTACGGGAATTGTTTTTTAATTGTATAGAATTGGTGCCATTACCAGTTGAAATACTTTTTTTTTTTTTTTTTACCTAAATCCAAGAGGTTTAGCTGCTTTAATTTAAGCTTACATTAATTTTTAAAGAGAGATAGAGAAATGGGGTTTAATGTCCACTCCACACAAACCATAGGTCATTTCCAGACTAACACACGGTTCAATTTTATTTCAATAATTCACTTGCTCGGAGGGGTTTTTAGCAGTGGGAGGTAACTGGAGAACCCTAGATGCCTCTCAATCGTATATGGTACTGTGTTCCTTTAATTTGCTTTCATTGTTTTACTATACAGAGAGGGAGAGAGGGTTTAACTTCCACTCAACACAAACTAGGTCATTTCGGGACTAACATATATAGTTCAATTTTATTTCAATAATTCGCTTGCACATAGAGGTCTTTAGCAGTGGGAGGAAACCAGAGGAAACCAGAGAAAACCTGTGTGGTTGGACAATCAACCCTACTCCTTGTCAGTTGTCACATACAACCGGGGAATCAAAACCATGCCAGTTGACTTAATCACAGACCTTATGATACAATGCGCACTCGCAAACCATTTGGCCATTCATTCCCTCCATTTTACTATACAGCAATGGGCTATTGATGAGTCGTCTACTGGCTTTAAGAGTAATATGTCTGCTTACACTGCAATTATAGTCATTGAAGACAGACAGAATTTTAACCTTGTGTCAGTTGAGGCAGGAATCAAATGGATTAACTACATTATAGTGAGAGAGTAAAAAAAGAAAGCATCAAAATGATTGACCAACGATTTTTTAAGTAAGGGATGTTTACCTCGTGATAAATAATGAAGGGTTCTCAGATAGATATTTCAAAAGTTGGTTCAAAAACCGATGTTAAGTTGCATGACATACATACAAATAAATAACCTTTAAAAGAGAGAGAGAAAGAGAGAGAGAGAGATAGAGATAGATGGGGTTTAATGTCCACTTGACAGAAACTAGGTCATTGACATTTGCTGATAACACTATTTTGCCTATACTGTTTATGGGGTTTAATGTCCACTCGACACAAACGAGGTTATTTCGGGACTAACATATATGGTTCATTTTATTTCAATAATTCGCTTGCGCATAAGGGGTCTTTAATATAGCAGTGGGAGGAAACTGGAGGACCTGGAGAAAACCCACGAGGTTGGACAGGCGACCCTACTCCTTGTCACGTATAACCGGGGAATCAAAACCACGCTAGTTGACTCAATGACAGACCGTATGATACAGCGTAGACCGTAGATTGATTTATGATAGTGGCCGGTTCATTGTTTTACCAATCGGCCTGATAATTAATTCTTTGTAAATCGGCCGAAAGTAGATTGATTTGTGATACCTTAGTGGCCATTTCATAGTTTTACCATCCGGCTAAAGCCGACAAAAAACAGCCGATTAAGATCCCTGTACAGCGTACACAGCGCCATCCAACCTCCCACCTTCAAAAGAAATTGGCTATTTCACTGAATTAGTATTCACAGGAATTTAGGAGTGATTAAATCAAAAGATCTTCCTTTAATTGTTTGAGAAGGTGGATATTAGAAATTTGCTTCTGATTTGAATATATGAGATAGAGCTTGTACCTAGAAAAAAAATGAAAACTGATATATGAATAATATACAAAGAATTAATTTTTATTGAACTTTTCATTCCATTAAACATACATTATGCAAGAGCTAAATCTGCCTATTGCAGGTCTTCCTTTAGGCCTAAAATGTTATCTAAATTATTAATTAGACATTAATTAACTTATCCAGACCATAATAAACTCTCGATGGCATCGCTAGCCTGTGATATTTACCGGATTAGAACCCGGTCTGCTGCTTCTGATTAATTAAAAAAATGGATAATCGAGACTATGTTTTTTTTCTACCGACTTTAGTAATGATGATCGAGACTAGGCCCAAAATTCAATCGCTAAATACTTGGTTCAGGGGGGATCAATTTGACTGAAATATTCATCAAGTTCCCTTTACATTATCTAGTTTTTAACTATTACAGTGAGAACTACCAGCTCTTTATCTAATTTCCAATAATGTATCTTTAAAAAAAGAATTTATTTAGCTAATTTAACCATTAACCCTATTAATTATTTATCATGCCATAAAGTCTATATTTCATTTGACAGATTGGCTTAAGTTATTGACAGGCACACTTCTATTAATGTCATTCATTTGGACAGGTGATATTCTTATGCTTATTTACAGACTAGAGATAAGCTATTAGGAAATGTATAGATAAATGTATATCCAATGATTCCAATGTCAATGAATGGATAAAACACTTATGTAAATATTTGTTACTTTTGTCCTCTGATTGCTTTATGTGAAGAAATAAGCCAATCAAATCATTTAGAAGGCTGATATGCAAGTAGAAATGTTACGATACAAATAATTGGGCTTTCCATGACTGATCCCGACTGAGACATAAACGATATGTCACGTTGGATAATATTTGAACCATTTTAAATCGAAATGGATTCACACTTAATAACTTTTGCAACGAACGGCTATACAATTTCATGAAATTTAGTCCCGAAGGGTCCCCACATTCTTTATATTTATAAAGAAATATGGTAAACTGGATATCAATCTAATGCTTTAAAATATGCAAATTCCAACTTATCCAATTCCTATAAATGTTTGTTGTTGGGTGTAAAAGGTGCATATGGAACATAGTTTTGTAAGACAACTTTTTCCGTCCCTTTGAATAACTTGGCTCTCAGCCAAACATTGTTTGTACACCAGTTGGTTAATATCAGTATGGCTAGACAGTAAGTTGTTGAAAAGCATCAATTTTTAAAATTCTATTTAGGTAATTGTTTTTTCATCAAGTTTTGTGTTAGGATATGATATCTTATTTAAAGACAATTTGATAGTAGACGGAACAAACACAACAGAAAATTAATACATGTATAAAACAAAAACAAGCCCCAAATATGCAAATTCCAACTTATCCAATTCCTATAAATGTTTGTTGTTGGGTGTAAAAGGTGCATATGGAACATAGTTTTGTAAGACAACTTTTTCCGTCCCTTTGAATAACTTGGCTCTCAGCCAAACATTGTTTGTACACCAGTTGGTTAATATCAGTATGGCTAGACAGTAAGTTGTTGAAAAGCATCAATTTTTAAAATGCTATTTAGGTAATTGTTTTTTCATCAAGTTTTGTGTTAGGATATGATATCTTATTTAAAGACAATTTGATAGTAGACGGAACAAACACAACAGAAAATTAATACATGTATAAAACAAAAACAAGCCCCAAGCCCGATTACTTGAAATAAATAGAGGTGAAGGATGAAAAAGATAGTTGAAGACACACATCTAGTAATTACAAGAGTCTGTGGTGATTATAGGATAACACGCTGTGGAGTTCTTATGTTTCAAATTCAAATCCCAGTATGAACCACACTCAGTATCCCCAGTGGTCTAATTCCATTCTACTCCACTATGCCCTGGGTTCATCCATGGGGTATTCACGTATTCAAATTATCTGCCCTTGACTGTAGCTTGATTTACAAACCAGTCTTAGCTTCATTGTTTATGTTCACAACAATATGGCAACTTGTTCACTCGATTAAGATTAAATTTGCGAGAAATTTTAATATAAAAGAACTGACATGCCCACTAAAAGATGTCCTAAATTGGTGGAGAAAAATAGCACAATCATCAATGTCAGATAATTTGAATACATGTCTCCCACATGGATGAACCCAGCAGTTAGTCGAGTGGAACGGAATTAGATCACTGGGGATAACGAGGATCATATTCCTGAAGCAATGACAGAGAATTTTACAACATCTGGACGTTGCTAGATTACTTCACAATTCTCGAACTTATAGCTACGTTATCTACAGACACCTAAACAGTAGCATCCAATCAGAGGTTGTGACATAGCGACCTCATTGAACGAACCTTGAACTTTGTAACTCGATTATCACAGGTAGACATTTTAGCTTGAAAGCGTGAGAGTTTAGTGCCAAAATATGCAGGGTATTACGTGAAGGCCATGATAAGATGTACTTAGTTAAAACAAGATCAAGCCTTCTATTGGAGATGACCGAGGATGAGTGTGGGCCTGTTTCTCAATTATCAGAGGTGGTGCAGCCTGTGGCCTGACAAGCAAAGTGTATCTGGTTGTGGATAGGATGAAAATCCAATATCACATGTACAAATTTGTATACACATAAAAGATCCTTGGAAGTTGGAATTTAAAGAAGAGTAAGCAGAAACATCGCTGTCTGGGTGATAAATCTCCGTCTTGCATTGCATGGGTACATGAGTAAATGTCTAATTATAGTTGTAGGCCCTTTGAAGTTTTTAACATGTTCTCGTAATTTTGGGGCATTACATGGGAAGTTGTTGTTTGAAATTGTTGAAAATCATTGGAATATTTTATTTACCAAGATGAATAATATACCTAAATTTTATAATGATTCATTGATGATTATGGTTTAGAAACTGTAAACAAGGTTTCTTAATCAAGGTGTGTGTGGGGTGGATTGCCGAATGGTTAGCACGTGCGCACTGTATCATAAGGCCTGTCATTGAGTCAACTGGCATGGTTTCGAATCCCCGGTTGTACGTGACAAGAAGTAGGGTCACCTGTCCAACCTCGTGGTTTTTTTCTGGGTCCTCCGGTTTCCTCCCGCTGCTAAAGACCCCTATGTGCAAGCGAATTATTGAAATAAAATTAAAACCATATGTTAGTCCTGAAATAACCTAGTTTGTGTTGAGTGGAAGTTAAACTCCATTTCTCTCTCTCTCTCTCTCTTAATCAAGGTGTTAACAAAAAGTTAACAAAAGAAGTGTAGTCTATGGTGTGGTAACAAGAAATTGTGTACGGAAGGATAGAACATACAGTGTGCTATGAAGGAAATTCTCCCTAAACAGCAACGCTACAGCCTAGTCTTATATTGAATTCCAACTGTCAAGGGAGCTTTAACATGAATGCCAATGTGTACACAGGACTTTGTTTTTTTCGTCCCATCCGAATGACTATACATTGTCCCTTGCCAGGCCCTCTGTCCTGCACCACTGACAAGGAGGAACCACGCTGGAAAATCTCGACAACATATGCAACAACATATTGGAAATGTGAACCATATTTGAAATTGCCACTTTTTTGCTGAAGGTAATGATTGTGCATTGATTTGAAACACAATTTTGTTCTAAGCAATGAAAGCCAGTAATTCCCAGGAGAAATCATGCTATCACCGACACAAACATCAGGGTTATATTTGTCAGATTCACAATTTTTTTATATAGATTCTATCCAGATGACTGAATCTGGAATCCAGGCTTTAATAACAAAAGATGCAAATACTGATGTGTACTATCTGACAATTATATGTTTATTGTCTTGAGACTAATGTAAAAAGGAGATATCATTGATTTTGAGGGGGTATTTGTGGCCATGGAGAAAGCTGTAATTATATTCTGTATGGACGATCGTCTGTAGTTATTAACTAGGAATAATGTTAGAGAAAACATCATGTGTAATCACTTGGTAGTAATAACAAGAATAACAATAATTTATAAAGCATCCTCTTAACTTATCTTACACGGTTAATAGTAAGTCTCTTAAATAAATCATGTGAGAATATTCTCAAATAAAACAGGATTATTGTGTTGATTGAAGTGTTTATCTGATTATCTTCAGCCAATATTGAATGTTGAAAACTGGTGTTGTCAATGTCAACATAAAAATCAGAATGGAAGCAAGTGTCTAAATCTTCTACCAACCAGTACTACTATATCCTCATATTATTGATCTTCCATGCTGACCCAGAATTTTACATTTCTTTAACCAAGATAACACAAGAAATGATAAATTGAAATTGAAACCTTCTAGAAACTATTCAAAGCCAATGTTTTACAGGATTGCGTAACAAGAGACATGGGAAAGACCTTTCAATAGTCTGTTATAAGCTGGAGACAAAAGACAAACACCTTTCAATACAAGTGTTTCTGGAATAATTGGACGATAATGTGACACACTGTAAAAGATTTATTCCCTAACGAATACACACGACACATCAATTATACGAGTTGAAGACAGGAAAGCTTGTAACAGAAAAAACAATATTCAATAAAACTCAAACAAACATTTTCTTTATTTTCCTCGAGCCAGAGAATTATCTGTCAATACACCACACCTGCAATTTAGAGAAAATCTGCTACAGTTGTTAAGTGACGGAATTATCTAACTCCTTTGGGAATGTGAAGGTTTTAAAAAAGGCAGTGCAATGACTTTAGAGAGAGGGAGAGGGAGAAATGGAGTTTAACATCCACTCGACACAAACTAGGTAATTTTGGGACTAACATATGTTTTAATTTTATTTTAATAATTTACTTGCGCATAGGGGTCTTTACCAGTGGGAGGAAACCGGAGGACCTGGAGAAAACCCACGAGGTTGGACCCTACTCCTTGTCACGTACAACCGGGAATTTGAAACCATGCCAGTTGACTCATTGACAGGCCTTATGATACAGCACACACATGCTAACCATTCGGCCATCCAACCTTCTCAAATTTTAGAGCCATAGTGGCTCAGTTAGTAAGACGTTAGCTCGCTAACCGGGGGTTCCCATGTTCCAACCTTGGTCCCAGCTGGGAAAATTCATCAGGATTTTTAGTGGTGTAGGACGAAGGGCCTGGAAAGGGGCAATGCATAGTCGTCCAAATGAGACTAAAAATCAAGGACCTGTGCACATATTAGCTTGCACGTAAAAGAACCCTTGACAGTTGGAATTCAAAATAAGAGTAGGCCGCCGTCGTAGTGCCACTGTCCGGGCCAAAAAATTTCCCAAATAGCACACTGTACGCCGTATGCCCGTCTTCATTACCCCAGTCCGTGCAGAACAGTAAGAATATTTACCCCATTTCATTTCATTGCATCAAATTTCAATTAATTTCAGCTAATGATCAGTTGTAGTCATAAAAACATGAAAAATGTAAGCCGACTCAAATGATCATGATCACTTGGCAGACATTTTGTCTTTAAAAAATCACCATTTACCAAACTTTCTACCTTTATTCTTGGTACACCAAAATAACACTTCTTTACCTTTATATAACTTCCAACCAATGTGGAATGGTTAAAAATGAGCCATTGTCAGACAAAATTCATTTAATTTACAAGGCAGCAGTCGTTATTTTTGGTAATTTGTACTTAGAAATTTGATTTATTTTTTGGGGGAGGACAACAGTCTGATAATTTGTCATTTTGCTTCCAGATTAAAAAGGATCTCAGTCACAAATTCTGGCCGAAACTAATGTTGAACTATGATTATCACTCTATTTTAGACCAAATTTGTCTTTAAAACACTTGTTGAAATGGAACAATTGTTCAGCACAACATAAGGGGTTAACATTATTCAAATTCTTCATTATAATTTACATAATTGCTGAAGTCATAATATCAGGATGATTGATGATGTGTGGCCTTGTCATGAAATTGACACCTCTGTGGTTTCAGGATTAATCAAAGAATTTGACTAAAGGATAAATGTCTCTTTGAGGTACGCCCCAGAATTTTGTAGAGTCTATTATATGGAGTCTAAATTACAAAATGGTCATTGGGATTTCATTAAAATCATCCTAATTCCAATAATTGATTATCTTCTGGTTTCTGCTGATTCAGTTAATTGGGAAAGTGACATTAGATGTATTGGATTCTACATCCAATTTATATTCTAAATTCAATTTGGAAGCCAAGTATAACATCCTGCTTGGATTTTTGATATTTAGATTTAACAATTGTTAATCAATAGAATAAAGCAGTAAAAGTAACTGAATCTTTGGCCTTAATTGAAGTAGAAGAGATTGTTTTATGTAATGAATTATAAATGAAAATAATCAATTGACGCAGGCTATTCTGTCACTGTGTTTGTTGTATTTTTCTCTGTGTTAATTTTATGGAATTTCTAGGCAAGAGTTGAGAGTAGTGGTAAATAGAATATTTGTGATCAGTTGTATTATTTTTTAATTGTTATATGGCATGGTTTTAACTTTTACTTTTCATATTCTGATGCTGTCTGGTATGTGTTATTGGCCTTAATTTTTCTTGAGTTTATATTCTGATATTTTATGGAATTTCTCGGCCAGAGTTCAGAGTACCGTATTGGTAAATAAAATATTTGAATGTCTTTGTGATCAGCTTTACTATATTTTAATTGTTATATGGTATGGTTTTAACATTATATTTTTCATATTCTGATGCCGTCTGGTATGTGTTATTGGCCTTAATTTTTCTTCAGTTTATATTCTGATATTTTATGGAATTGCTTGGCAAGAGTTCCGAGTACCTTATTAGTAAATAAAATATTTGAATGTCTTTGTGTTCAGTTGTATTATATTTTAATTAATTTTTACCTGAAAATAAACACACTTATATGGATATACTACTTCTGAATTTTATTAACATCCTACGTTTCAATACACATACAGGTATCGTTATCAAGCAACGTAGCATGTTAATAAAATTCAGAAGTAGTATATCCATATAAGTGTGTTTATTTTTAGTGAAATCTATTTCTATATGTCTTACAAGGATTAATTTTTACCTGGTATGGTTTTAACTTTTAGTTTTCATATTCTGATGTTTTATGACCTTGACTTTTCTTAAGTTTATATTCTGATCTTTTTTGGTATTTTATATTGACCATGACTTTTTAAAGCTTATTTTCCAAAATGGTAACCATTTATATCAGTTCATTACAAGTGTATTATGATATGTAATAAATGAAATAAAATAGCATTTAATGACCTGTTCTGCATTGACAGGGCTACTGAGAGAGAGAAAGAGAAATGGGTTTAATGTCCACTGGACACAAACTAGGTCATTTCGGGACTAACACACGGTTCAAATCTAATTCATTATTTTGCTTGCGTGTAGGGGTCTTTAGCAGTGCGAGGAAACCGGAGGACCTGGAGTAAACCCAAGAGGTTGGATGGGTACTTACTTCTTGTCACATACAAATGGGGAATTGAAACCACGCCAGTTAACTCAATGACAGACCTTTTGATGCAATGCGCACCTGTTAACCATTCGGCCACCCAACCCCCTTCTGGGCTAATGAAGACATTGTATTATATAATTGGAAATATTCAGCTTTGATTTTAAAAATAGTGAAAAACGATGATAAATGATTCAGATGGCAAAAAATTTTGTGATTAATGTATACTGCAAAGGAATAAAGGTGACATAATATTTTAATATTCTGTCAAACCAATGACAAAAATAATATGCTCAATTGTAATGTGACTGGCAAAATTCAGAGCTATTGTCTCTCGGGGCAAATTGAAAAGGTCACTAGACTGGCGAAATTTCAAAGATTCATGCATAATCTACTTAGGATTTCCCTGGTGGTAGTCGTGATTATCACAATCATTTTCTGTTTGGGCATAATTGATAACATTCCCACAGCAAAATAAGAAATATGTTGGGAAGTTGTGTTAAATTTGTTTTCATTTGAAAGGAAAGCCTCTACATTAAATATATTTTAATACTAAAACAAAGTAACAAATTATGTGAATGCCTGCATTGTTAGCAATTACATTATTAAGGATCAAATGACAGTTGAAATTACAGGAAAAGTAGGCAGAAATGGAAGACCAGATTTCAGATTTCACTAAAGTCACGGTCATTGAGCGATATTTCTTATTGTATATATGTTTGCTCGATTCTCCTTTGTTGTATGGTGACTGATTGTATGCCAGGTTGATTTCTGCTTATGTTGCCATAATGTGCCAGTTCGATGAATTTCCAGAAACGTTTTTGGAGAAATGTTATTGAAGAAATGTTTTGTAAGAATTGTATTTGGAGATTTGTATTTAGAAATTTGTTGTTCGAGATTTGTTTTTCGTTGTATGTCTATGATGAAATGTAAATGTAATTTTGTCTTTCTAAAATTAATTTTGTCTTTCTAAAATTAATTTTGTCTTTCTAAAATTAATTTTGTCTTTCTAAAATTAATTTTGTCTTTATATTAAAATAAAATTAAATTAAACAAAAATACATTTTACAAATCTGATGTGACAAATGTCTGATTTGCAAAACAAATATTTATTTTAAGATACCTGTACAAATGTTGAAATACGACATCAAATGAAGAAATAATATTTAAGGACTATGAATTAAGAACTAAGAATTAAGAACACTGAATAACGAGCTGTTTGGTCTTCCATAGGCAGAAATCCTACTGCCCGGTCAGACTTTCCCACATAGCAAACTGCATGGCATAATGCTCATCTTCATTATCTCAGCTGGAGCAGAAAAGTAGTATGTTATGCCCCATTTCATTTCACTGAAACCCTGTTGTCTGAGTGATAAACGCCTGTAGAAAATCTATAAAAAAACACTAAAGTGTACAAGCAGGAACGTGAGATTTTGCAGGTTGCAAAATTTTATTCTGCTACAATCTGTTGTATCTAGTTCTATTCTCACCTTTCAAATGGTATCAAGTTATCTGGATATCGCTATCGGCAAATAAAGAGAATCGCTAGACTCAAGTCTTGTTTACATTTGGATGAAAATGGTTTAAGAATGGTCTCAAATTATAACATTTTGAATGGAATGGTTTAAGAATGATTTCAAATTACTCCTATTCTTGACGGCACAGGTATTTCACTTACACAAAAATGTATTACATTTCTAGAAAATGCGAACTTAGTTTTTAAAAAGTGGGTGCCGTTTCCTCCATATAAGAAAATTGAGCGGTCACATTCTATCATTCTCCGTTGATCGATGCCATTGTTTGCATTGCATATGGTTCATTATATCTGTATTGTCTTACATGATATGAATCATGTGCATACTACACCCTGTTCAAATATATGATATTATATTTGTTTTTAATTAAGTGACAAAGGATCAGATTAATCATCATGCTATATGTAATAATAGAACAGATTGTAGATTGTAGTATCATGTTTATTATTGTAATGTAATGGTAGGCCTATTATTTACCAAATTTTCGTTGACATTTTATATCATAATATGATATAAATGTTAAATTGGGTGCCTGGAGGAAATTTGTGCTTGGAGGAAATTTATTTTGATATCTAAGTGTGAATGAAGGCTATTAGACATATGCAGCCTAACTTGAAATAAATTGAACAGAAACGCTTACAATTTTGATATCATGTGAAAATCCTTTCTATAAAATAAACATAATATGTTGTGTTCGATTAAAAAATATGTTGTTTATACATCATGGTAATGAAAGTCTGATAATATGATGTCTTTTGTAATTTTCAAGTCTGAATAACCTTGACATTTTTGGAATATATAGGATTTATAGTTAAACATGCAATAAATTCATGAACTTATTCATTGTTTTATTATTCAAAGATAACAAAAACACTTAAAAACTAATTTACTTGTGGTAAGGCAAAATAATTGTCTCTTTCGCTGTCTGACTCCCAATAGAAACAGTTTTGACAACTGATAATTATTTGCATGTTACTACACAGACATGTTGAATATAGCTATTTAGTTGGGCTATTTTGTTTAGGTGACAGGAAAGTGAAGCTTTTATTTGTTATTGTACAATACTGACTTAGAATTAATGGTGCGTGGCTTTTATTGTTAGACGGGATAGTCAAGAATATTAAATAGTGTAATAAAATTAGTGTAAACATTATAACGTGAATATTATATTGTTTATCATTTTAAAAATGTGATAATTCTACTTTCAGTTTACAATATGGACACTGATTAAGATAGAAAGAGACAACTTAAGTTCATGGATAAATTCTCCATGCATACAGATAACGAGGAACTGCCGTATATATTACGCAGAGTTACGTAAGTATAATTATTTGGTTTGAAAGACTTCAATAAAAACAATAATCATCTAATTCTTAAATAAGTTGTCTATGTGTTAAACTATTATACCTTCACGTTAGTGGAGTAAAACGGAACAATACCACTGGGGGATACCAAGGATGACTATCATATTAATACAGATATTTACGATTTGACAATTACTCTATTGATTGTCACAAATTTGTGATAAAAACTTTGATCAATCTGATTAAAACACAAATCTATTTTGTTTCGTTTTTTATAGTTCAAAATTTCGTTTTACTTGTCTTTACTACAATAAGATCTGGAAGAGTTGTTATATTACCGGCATTTTGGTTGATGTGAGCGATTAGACAAGGAAACCGTCTGTTGCAGTGAGTTCTTGCGATGTACGAAACTGTGGGTATCCTACTAGAAACATCAACGTTTAATGGTTAATCAAATGTCTGGCTGCTCGTATAACAGTTCAGATCTTCATGTAGTAGAGGCCATCGAAATGATAAAAAAAAACGAAACGGAATATAGATCTGCATTTTAATCAGAGAGAGAGAGAATTGGGGTTTAATGTCCACTCAATGTAAACTAGGTCATTTTGGGACTAACATATGGTTCAATTTTATTTCAATTGGAGGAAAACCGTGAGGTTGGACAGGCGACCTTACTCCTTGTCACATACAACCGGGGAATTGAAACCACGCCAGTTGACAAAATGACAGACCTTATGATACAGTGCACATGTGCTAACCATTCGGCCATCCAACCCCTCACATTTTAATCAGATTGGCTTTTGATAACTTTAAATACGCAATATTTATAACTACGAGACAAAGAAGAATACTTATTCTAAACATTTTCTGCATATTACTAATTAACTCTTGATCACTTTGAAAAATCTTGTATGTTTCGTTGCCTGGCAAATTATCTTTTAAAGTACTCTAAGTGTATTTAAGTTAAATATATGGAATTCCTGGTATGCATGGACATTAACCGACATTGACTGGTGATAATGACCAGTTACCTGATTTGAAAATGTAAATTATGTAAATTTATTTGATAGTAAACATTCAACATTGATTTATTAAGGACTGACACAATCAATAATTATAATATGTTGAATAACAATATAAGTAAATATAGTACTTCAACCTCACCGCTGACTGTTTAATAATTCACTTTAAATTGTTGATGGCAAATCATGTTGAAGCTATTCAGAAAACGGTGGGGTTGTTTTTTGTGCATGTTTCACAATTGTTGATGTCAAATCATGCTGAAGCTATTCAGAAAACGGTATGTGTGGTGGGGTTGTTTTTTGTGCATGTGTCATCAGTTTAATTCTAATTTCGCTAGTAATTGCAATGTTATGCCTTGGAAAAAATTCTTCCAAGGTTTTATGTGTGGAGATTACTTTGACTTGACTTTAGATCAATTTGATGATTTTCCTCTACACAGTATCAGTTGGTGGTAATTGATTGGTTTTATTGTGACAGGGGGGGTGATGCTGTGATCTTAGAGATGTCAAAATCAGACAGATCGATACTACCAAGCCTAACAATAAAAGAGTAATAATCACCAATTCAACACATAAAATGTCAATTGAGTGCTTAAAATTGGACCAAAGTTGAATAATGTATGTAATGTTATATGTAGAGTTCAAATTTTACACGTATCCCGCTTCAATTTAGGTAGATCTGATCTCTGCACAGAATCATAATATTTGGATTGAGAGGATTCTTGCAAAATGAAATTGTGAAAATGCTAGTAATTTCTTGCTTAAATCGATGATTTTGTAGATTTTTAAATATAACAAAATCCCTTAAGACAGTTAAAATTCTGATAAAATAGTCTGATATGTTAGTCTCAAACTAAGTACAGCTTTGATATTAAAGACCATTGTATGTCTTTTAGTATGTTTTACAATAGACATATCAAAGTGATTGATTTTATTTAAATAGCTTTAGACTCTTTATGAAACTTGATCTATTCTCTTGTAACAGTGATTGATTTTATTTAAATAGCTTTATACTATAGCCCGTTCAGATGCTTAAGTTGAACTGGTTTAAATACACAGGGGATCGTCAAACCAGTTTAACTTTGTCGTCTGAACACAAATAAGGCAAATAAACCAGTTTAAAAAACCCAGCTCGCGACCTGTCTTCGAGAAGGCTTTTTATTTTAAACTGATTCATCTTGGCCGTCTGAACGCAGTTCGCTGTGAGCATTCGCAGTACGCAGTAAGTTACACTCCTGGGTCAGGCAGTGCCAGTGTTATTGAAAGCGTGCAAGAAACGAATAAAGAATATAAAGCTGCCCATGTATAGTTAACTCTAACCTTCGACCGAAGAGGTCAGAATAGTTTAAACTCGTTTGGCTTATAGTACGTGTGAACGCAACACAATCCTGTCTTAAAAACCCCGGCGATTTTGAACTGGTTTAAAAATAAGCATCTGAACGGTATATAAGACTCTTTATGAAACTTGTTCTATTCACTTGTAACTCTGATTGAATTTATTTAAATAGCTTTAGACTCTTTATGAAACTTGTTCTATTCTCTTGTAACAGTGATTGATTTTATTTAAATAGCTTTAGACTCTTTATGAAACTTGTTCTATTCTCTTGTAACTGTGATACCATCACTGTACTACTTAGTAAGATCTGCTTTTTAATTGAATTTCACTTTATCAAGTTGCCTAGAGCGATGCTTGGCAGATGATTTTCAAAGCCCTGATTAACAGCCATGGTTTTAATTCATCTTGAAAGCTCATTTCAAGCAGAAAGCCAGTAATTGTACATATATGTCAGTTTTACCATAAAAACAAGAACAATGTCTTGTACAAATTATTCTAACAATCTATTCTCTTTGATGTCAAATGCTATTTTAGTGTTCATTTCATATCCCAAACTGATGGTATCATTAAAAAAATTTCGAGATATATATCAGAAAGTTGAGATCACAGAGGCGTATCACAATTGCTTTAAAAAATGCCAATAATCCAACCGTATAGATCAATTATTGGTAACTAGAATAAAACAAGTTTGACGGCTATTCTGGAACTTTCTATAAATACAGACGTATAATCAAAGGTAATGGTTTGGAATAAAGTCCCCGCTATTTATTTGTGTAAGATTTCAGCCTCAGATCAAGTAAATTGGATAATACATTGCTAGAGGTGAAAAACTTTACTTGGTACATTGCTCAGATTGGATCCAATAAATGTAATGAAGGTGGTTGAAAGTTTGGTTCTCTATGTAACAGGCAACTCATTAATGACTGATGACTTGTTTTAATGAAACAGACGATAATAATCTTTGGTCCCTGGTACTGGTGATTTATCGAACTTTCTTCTCTAACAGGTTACTGTAGAACATCATTTATAGATTTGTACATTTCAGTTGTCATATTCTCATCTTGAACACTTAGAGAGAGAGAGAGAGAATTGGTGCAATTACAAGTTGAAATTCTTTTTTCTTTCACCTAAATCTAAGAGGTTTAGCTGCTTTAATTTAAGCTTACATTAATTTTTAGAGAGAGAGAGAGAGAAATGGGGTTTAACGTCCACTCGGGACTAACATATGGTTCAATTTTATTTAAAATTTGCTTGTGCGTAGGGGTTTTTAGAAGTGGGAGAAAACCAGAGGACCCAGGGAAAACCCACGAGGTTGGACGGGCGACCCTACTCTTTGTAACATACAACCGGGGAATCAAAACCATTGAACACTTATAATAACTTGTTCAAACCTTTTAAACTGAAGAATCCGATGATTTTCCATATGGCATTAAAATCTGGTAGAATGCCCATTGATTAATTATATAAGGTAATTGCCCTCAATGATTTAGGGGGGGGGGGATGGCTGAATGGTTAGCGTGCGTGCGCTGTATCATAAAGTCTATCATTGAGTCGACTGGCGTGGTTTCGAATCCCCGGTTGTACGTGACAAGGAGTAGGGTCGCCTGTTCAACCTCGTGGGTTTTCTCCGGGTCCTCCGGTTTCCTCCCACTGCTAAAGACCCCTATGCGCAAGCAAATTATTGAAATAAAAAAAATTAAACCATATGTTAGTCCCGAAATGACCTAGTTTGTGTCGAGTGGACGTTAAACCCCATTTCTCTCTCTCTCTCTCAATGATTTAGCAAAATATTTTTCTGAAACTTCACAAAAATCACACTTCTGAATATCTGATACAATGGATGCTCAAAAATCAAAGAACCCACATCAAACCCAACACAACAGCCTAACCCTAACTTAATCCAACCCGAAAATCTAAACTACTGGACGGATTCTCTTAAAATTTTCAACACCTGCTCAGAAGAGTCAAGACCCTCCACAAATGCACTAAAAACATAGAAACTCCACTCAAAAATCAAAGAACCCACATCAAACCCAACACAACAGCCTAACCCGAACCTAATCCAACCCGAAAATCTAAACTACTCCACGGATTCACTTGAAATTTTCAACACATGCTCAGAAGAGTCAAGATCGCAAGACCCTCCAAAAATGACCCTGTTATTTGTAGTGACATGTCTATATAGATATTGCAGGTAGAATAAGTCTTGGAATCTTGTTAAGATACAGTCTCTGTATTACATGATTAATTTCCTAACGTTTCAAAATGATAAAACTCAACTTATTTATTTTTTGCCATTTTTATAATTAAGTCAATAAATTAATAGTAATATAGAAATAAAAAAAATGTTGAAATCTTGTTAAGAAACAGTCCCAATATCATGTCATCAATTAAAATCGAAGACAATATAATGGACTCATGTAATTTGTAATAAATTATTTATACCTTATCCAAGAGCTAAATCTGAGTATTGCAGTTATTTCTTTAGGCCTGAAATGTTATCTAAATTATTAATTAGACATTAATTAACTTATCCAGACCATAATCAACTCTCTATGTAATCGCTAGCCTGCGATATTTACTGAATTTGAATCCGATCTGCTGCTCAACGCAGTATGTTTTTTTATCGTACCGACTTTAGTAATCGAGGCTAGGCCTAAAATTAGTGTGCTAATATATCGCTTCAGAGTGGATCAATTCCCTATACGTTATCTAGTTTTTGACTATTATACCAAGAACTGCCAGCTCTTTCTCTAATCTCCCATAATGCCTTTTTAAATTATTTAAATTTCATTAAATTATATGATGTACAAATTTGAAATTTTGGAAGATTTTTTAAACGACTTAAAATATCACTAAAATTTGAATTGTATCAATAGTGGATTATATATAATTATAGTTCTATTATTTTTTTATCTAAATTTGTTTTAAATTTTTTTTATCCAGATAAACTTATATCAAACACCTTTATTTTTTTTCTTAATAATTCCAATATTTGTTTTAGAATTTAATTTGCAGAAGAAAAAAAGTTAAGATTGAGAGCCAATTAATTCGCCCCAATGACATCCCTATCAGTGATATTGGCAGTCAAGTGAATATTTACTGCTGATTAGTTCGTTACCATTTATGCTTATTTAAAGCAGAAAATGGCATGAAGATCAAGTCTATAGACGCATATATCCAGTATATCAGACTAGAAACATGTACTGGATAATTAACTTCATGACATATTTCTGCTTTTTGTCAACTATATACATGATAAAGAATATAGACTATCAATAGTCTACCAGTTAATTTGAAGAAGAAATCTCAAATAACAGACGCTTTCATTTATTTTCTTTTCCATAAATTTGGACATGTCATTTGACAAATTGACTAATGAGTTGACTAACAAGAAAAAGACATTCCCTGTATGAATAAAGATGAAGGAGAAACCATGGGAACGACTGGGAAATGAAATAGAATATAAATGTTGATTTAAGATATCTTGAATCACCAGTTAAGCCCTCTTGTTGATGACCATGTTTTACTACACAGGTTTTTATAAATACTCGACTGGCAGAACAAGTAATGGCTATAAGGCATGTCAGGTTATTTAATTGCCTTTAGATGTATGTGGGATTTTTTGTTTTAAAAACCACAAGCAAATTAAAATAAGAAGCCCCAGCTTAACATTTTACAAAAACGTGTCCACTTGATATTCAAATTTTTGTAAATATTTTTTTGGCCAACTATTAGTTAAATGTTAGTTTTTTCTTAAATTTAGTATTTGTGTGTGGATCTAAATTGCCTAGATAGAGTATGTGGTACCCAACCCCCTCCAGGGATCTGCCCTTGTAGATATTGACTAGACTAGACTAGACATGTGTGTTCTCTTATCAGCAAGCATACTCATCTTCCTGTATAGTTGTTACTGCTGTCAGCTAGTTCTTTTAAATGATTGATTAGATGATTCGAACTGGTTTTCTGCTGGAATTGGTGATAAGCTAGTTTCAACAAGGTCCATAGTTTGCCTAGCTTTTTAAAACTAGGTACATCTTACTAAGTATTATGAGGTAACATTCTGTCTCTCTTTTGTATTGTATTGTATTAAAGATAAGATAAGATAAGATGTTTATTGCATCAAAACGTCCATGAAGGACAGCATGCATACATATACACTTAGACATAATAATACATATTACATATAGACAACACAATACATTCATACAAACAGTATATTAAATGAAATGGTGTTTAAATTCCTGCTTTTCTACTCCAGAATTTGTATTTAAATGATTGAATTTATGTAGTTAGCTCAAAACATTGTTCTTATGGCATTTATTAATAACAATTGTATTATGTAAGATAGTTATGTGTAATGATTGAATTTTTGTGGTTAGCTCAAACATATTGTGCTTATGGCATTTATTAATAAAGGTTGTATTTTGTAAGTTATGTGTAACTGAGGATATTGATTCACTTTGATTATCATAGCTAATGTAACTCATAATTTAAAAACATAAATCTGGCTGTTGTTAATTTGATGTATTGGTAATTATGGTATGTTCTGGTTTTAGGTATATTAACTTGATGTATTGGTAATTATGGTATATTCTGGTTTGTAGGTAGATTAACTACTGTACTATGTAATTACCAATTCTACTATAGTGCTTTAAAGTAGCTAAGTCTCTAACTCAATATCATCAAAAATTTTCGCCATTGAAAACACAAATTATTTGTCAATTCAAATAAACATTGGTCTTGTGATCTTAAAGGGAAAAGATGAGCTTCTGATATCCAATATTCAAGACAAAATAAACATTTTACCATTGGTACACAAATCGTGTACCATATAGGGCGTTTCAGCGCCATTTGGAACAAGGGACTCAAAGAAGGAGGCTAGACATATTCCACAAGTCATGTCAAATGGTGACGCTATATTGTTATCTGGAGAGCATGCGCAATAAATACCATCAGTGTAAACTGGAATAACCAGACGCTAAACATTGTCATTTAATTGAGACTTTGGCACATTTCGCCGAACCTAACTGATTAGAAATTACAGTACAGTAAAAACAGAAACAATTGAATGTAAATCAGTTTATATACATTCATATTACATTATCATAAACGTTGCGTCCCATTTGTGTCAATTTCATGATCCAAAATATTAGCGATTTAGCTCCTTTAAATAATGAGATGAAACAGTAACCCTTGTTATTGAACATCATCTGTGTAACAAAAATATCTCTAGTTTGGGGAAACATACAATCTGATTAGAATACAGATCGATGCTTTGTTTCATTTATATACGCCTACATTGAAATCTGGTTGTATATTGTCATCAGTCCGTCATCCATGATTGCTTGTGGATGTTCTATAAGGCTAAAGTTATTATCTGATTGACTTTAAATTTATACACAGCATCTATGGTCATGAGATAAGGAGGCCTATTGATTTCCAATGATTTCTGATAAATATTGCCATACTTGATTTTCAGCTAAATTCATGATATTACATATTTTGTATACTAAACGTTATATGCAGGGCAGAACTAGAAGACAAACAAATTCTAATGATTTCTGATAATTACTTAATGGGTTGTTACTCTTAATCAGATTTTACTGACAAAAGAAAAATATGTGACTAGTTGTCACATATTTTTCTTTTGTCACTGACAACCCTTGTTGAATGCTCGGACAAGCATGAAAACGTTGAGAGAATACTCTTCAAAACGTCGCCTATATAAATCAGTAGCTGTTTTCCATAAGTATGTGTATATAGTTTATTTATCTACCCAGTTACTAAATGCCACTTAAAGAATAACTTAGCTTCTGTTGGCATATGTTTTGTTGACTGGCAACCTATCTTTTTATTTTTTTCGATAGCTTCAACAACATGAAGATCTCACCGGTTGTACTGGGAGGTTGCGTCAGTGGTCATACAAGTGGCGTTTGGTCTTGTGATGTTAGTTATTTGATTAACCAATCAGCGTAGCTGTTTCAAGTGGGTAGAGTGGTTGGGAGCCAAATGGTTCATATGTGCGCGTTGTATTATAAGGTCTGTCATTGAGTCAAGCGGTATGGTTTCGAATCCCTGATTGTGCGTGACAAGGAGTAGGATTGTCTGTCGAGCCTTGTGGGTTTTCTCTTTGTCCTCCGGTTTTCTCCAACTGCTAGAGACCCCTAAGCGCAAACAAATTATTGAAATAAAATTGAACCGTACGTTAGTCCCGAAATGACCTAGTTTGTGTCGAGCGGACCTTAAACTCCATTTCACTCTTTCTCTTCAAGTTGGTATTAAGAAACACAGCTTTTGTTTTGATTTTTCTATTGCTGCGAATGTCCACCCAGAGTTCCGTGTGACAGCTAGACGATAACTCGACTCAACAGACAATTTGATTGGCTAATCCCTCACATCAACTCTTCCAGATCATTGTGTAGTAAAGACAAGTAAAACGAAATAGGATCTGTGTTTTAATCAGATTAGGAAACATATATATAGCTTTGGGCTTAATATTACCGCTAAATGCATCAACAAGCTTTGTTGAACTTACAGAAAGACTCTCGGCTGTGATATATTATATATAAAAAAGTAGAATCAGGAGAGTCACATTAATTTAAGTACACATTTATGTTAACCTCCTTCTGGTTGCATTAATTTCATGATACATTTAATTAAGTGTGAAGGTTGCAAACGAGACATTACGTAAAATATTGATTCTACCTTCCCCAGTAGAACAAACGACTGCAAATCAAATTGCTGCTGCAATATTCCACACTTTGCTACTGGCCATGATACACTATGATTTTCTAAGTTCAGTTATACGATTTGAAATTTTTTAACAATCAAAAGTTCTACATTTGTCTACGATACACTAAAATATTGTATCTTAGCAAAAATCATATCGCAGACGTCCTCACACATTTACCTATTTTTCTGAAATTTATATTATTTATATATCTGATTGAATATAAGAAACCTTTTGTTGTTTCCCTTTGTTATAAAGTCCTGTCAGAGGTTTTAGTTCTGATCTGATCTTTTTTCGATTTTAAGCTCATAACTGCTTGGACAACATTACTGCTGGTGGGTGTCTGTTTCATTGTCAACTTGTGTTTAATAAAGATTTGATGTACAATGGATATCAGACAAATGAGCTTTGAACACTGTCTGTCTGTTGATCGTTTAGCATCTGCTTCCCCAATAGTGTTATCGTATACAAGATCTACGGGAAGCACAAAATGCTCCATACTCCTCACAGTGTTTCATTTGATTAGACCTAATCCCACTCAACACTGTCGTAATGAAAGCAAATTTCTGTTCCAAATTATAACTGGTCATTAGTCCGATTAACAACTAATACCTAACTTATGTTTACATAATGTTACGTCATGACTCATAACATAGCAGAATATTGCAGAAAATTTATTGCGTGACAAACAAGGCTATCAAAACGGCTACAATGTAAACAATACTGTTTGGAGACAAACAATACTTTCACCAATTTTTAATACCTTAAATCACTGTCCACAGTTCTTGGGAATACCCCAGATTAAACGAAGGGCGGTCATGCTGCTGTACTTAGGAGAGATTTGAATGGGAAGAATAGACATACTCTCCCTCAAAAGCTCAAATATCAGAAGACAATCCAGCAATGGCCAGAGAGAGTTTTCTCGGACCATTGCTTCAGAAATATGAAAATGCTCCTGTATATTAGAATATGATTTTGAAATATTTCGATTTGTGGCTTATGGCCATGGATTGGTTTAGAGGGATTTTCTTCTCTTCATTATTAAAAAACATAGTCGTCTTAGCCCCACTTGGTGGTGGATCATTAGAGGATTAGACACTGTGCTACCTGGCTTTAAATGGTGTAACATCACACAATCAAGTGTCAACTGGACTGCTGGTGTTAGTATACATGTCGGGTTTAAGCTAAAAAACCTGACTATGTAGTCCCAACAATAATGGGGGTGGGTGGGTGGATGGCTGAAAGGTTAGCATGTACGTGTTGTATCATAAGGTCTGTCATTGAGTCAACTGGCGTGGTTTTGATTCCCCAGTTGTACATGACAAGGAGTAGGGTCGCCTGTCTACCCTTGTGGATTTTCTCATGGTTTCATCCCACTGCTAAAGACCCCTACGTGTAAGCGAATTATTGAAATAAAATTGAACCATATGTTAGTCTCTCTCTGTCTGTCTGTCTGTTTGAACAATATTGAAGCTGATTATTACATTATGCCCAAAATAGAGTATTTTGGTAAGAAAATGGTTTCTGTGAAACTTATACAAGTAGTTGATACCTCTGTCTTTACTTGCTCAACAAATAAAAGGCAGAATTCAATTAATAATAAGACATGTATTCACTGACCTCTTTGATCAGGGACAAATGAGAAGCTCAAATACAAACCATAAAGATTTATGGAGATAGCACTGGCAATTGAACTGGGTTTAAGACATCAAAGCAGATTTTAGATGAAGAATGGTGAACAGTCTGGAATATTTGCCTGATATTTCTAAAGTCATCTGGTGAAAGAAAACTTGGCACATTAGAAATTTATTTAACTATTTAAACATACATTATGCAAGAGCTAAATCTGCCTATTGCAGGTCTTTCTTTGGGCCTGAACTATTAATTAGACATTTACTAACAAAACAAGACCATAACCAACTCTCGATGGCATTGGATACTTAACTAGATTAGAACGGTTCGCCATTTAAAAATTTAATTTAAAACTACAAACAGTGATAACTTGGCTGAGAATGAAGTAATTTGAATGAAATTTTCAATATTTTCATGTTACATTATATATTTTTGAGCTATTATTGCAAGAATGGTCAGCTCTTTAACTAAATCTTACATAATGTATCTTTAATAGTCATTTTTGTATGGCACAAAACAACCAAAATTTGAAGAGAGTGTGGATCACTTTGACATATCCCAATCTATATCTGCCATTACATAAGGGGAACTCTCAAAATCTAACTCTGACCACAATGCTACAATACTGTTATAAACGCAATTTGCATTCTTCGATAATTTCCAGTTTGAAAGATTACCTAGGAAACAGGAGCTGTTATTTCCCATTAAGAATTAGAACTGAATAATCCGTGCATGATAAGGCCCACTTGGTGCAAATATCTAAGTAATCTATGAAGGTGGAATAGTTGGATGAAATGTCATTTATTTCCTTTACTACTTAGTCGTTTGCTTGAAATAACTTAGATATCGACCATCTGTTGATGGAAAACAAATGTTGTATCTATTGGTCGCAGCTTTACCATTGAGCTAATTATTTTTATACACAAACATTTAGTTTAAACAATATTTTATTCAAAAAACTGAATTGGATTGAACAACAGGCAAAGGTCTATATAAGTAAGTTCTCTCCAAACATATAAATCTTATGTTTACAATACGATGGTGGACATATGTACAGGCAGTGAGTTACATATATACATTCCTTGGAGTGTAATTTTAAGTTTTAAACGTTAAAGTGTTAAAATCTCTTGCTGTATTTTATGTATTTTTGCACTATTTCAAATATGTTAGAATTGGTATTATCTGAAAGAGCGGGGTTGCCATATAAGATCAGATCAATTGTAACATTTTGTTTAAGGTAAACAGGGTATTGTCGTTACCTGCGTCTGATCCACTCTTCTTATCAATGCTTTACACACTTTAGTTCTTGTCTTGAGTACAAACAGGTTGTATGACATTAGACTATAATTTGTGTGTTATTTAACTAATTAATTTCACTAATATACAGCTTTACATTAGTTCGGTAATTTGTACATTAATTACTCTACACGATTAATCTACGATTGATTTTATATAGATTAGGTTATAGATCAATGTATTTTATGTATTTGACAACAACCCGTTACTCAGGCAAGATGATGTTAGTGGAGCTATAGAATTTAAGTGATTTTTTTTATAGATCTAAATAGTCTAAGTATTAATATTGCATGAAGAAAAGAAATAAGGTTATTGATTTATTGGGAGAGTTTTATAATAAATCGCTAAATAACTATAAAAGCCCACTTATGGTCTGTAACATGAATGGTAAAAGTGTGATTAATGACAAATATTTCTATAAACAATAATAAACAGTAGCCGAGTTTCTTGTTTCTATCACAATATATAACCAGACCTGTCTATAGCTAGCTATGATGTTAAACAAAACAATAGAATGTCTGATGAATCAATCTACAAACATGTTGATTAAGATAAAATAAATGCATATACATCCATCGGGAATATATCCTGGAATGAAGTTAATTTTAAAAGTGGAATGCTACCAGTATTTGATTTGTCATGAGACATAGAAAAGTGGATGGTTGCTTGGAGACAATTTACCGAAATTGTGATTGATTCATATAATAATAATGTAATTATAATCTTTTTCCTGAGGGGGAGATGGGGTTTAACATTCACACAGTCTCAGCACAAACTAGTTCATTTTGGGACTAACATGGGATATCCTTATTTTAATAACTTGCTAGTGTAAACGATGTTAGGGTAAAGACAGGAACCTAGAGAAAATCAGTGCAACCAAATAGTTCAATGCAACCAAACAAATAGTTCATTGTAAAAGCTTTTCATTTGATATCACTGAATAATAATGACAGTTACTAAATTGAATTCACCCACTTTTCTTCATTTTGCATTTTTTGGACAATATCTAATTTCTTACTAAAATATCTAATTTTTACAAAATACCTAAAAAAAATTACTAAAATACCTAAAAAAAGTTACTAAATCTAATTTTTACTAAAATACCTAAAAAAAATTACTAAAATATCTAAAAAATTTACTAAAATATTTAAATTTTTTACTAATATACGGTATCTAAAAATTTTCTATAATATCTAATTTTTTTTCTACAATATCTAATTTTGAAGTAAAATATAATCAATTTGATTATTTGATGAAGACATCAAAATCAGACTATCAGTGGTAGATAATCTAACGGCTAGATTCAATCAATTAAAAAGGGGCCTGTCAAAAGATTTTAACAAATGTCACAGGTGACACCTGGTTGTTTTGAGAGTTTATATCATCTAATCTGCACAATGTTGTAAAATTTTCGTTTTGTCAAGTCGATGTAAATACAGAACAGTAGAACGTTAAACCCCATTTCATTTCATTTCTATGTAAATACTGAAACCTAAGCAATTTTTGGATTCCTGTTAGAAATCCTCCAACTTCTACAATATTCTAGTTTGCAAGGGAATAATAGTCCCCTCAAATTACCTCCTGATATGAAATGCTTTTAAATTTGAATTAAAATAACATCTAACATAGTGAACCTATTATAGTCAATGAATTGGACTCATTTTAAACAGATTTTTCAATTTGCTAATTTTCCCACTCGACCCACAATAATTTGAATCAGACATCGGGTTGATTGATACAAAGGATATTCAAAAACAGAGATTATCCTAAATGTGAATTTAAAGACAGACTATGTCTGGTTTGGCTTAAAGCTAAATTGGATGATTATATAGCCATCTAGATAGATGTACTTACAATGTAAACTTGTGTAAGTGGCCATGTCATATAGCTCTTATATTCTGTACAGATAATTGACCTTCACAAGATCATTAACTTTCACAGCTTGTTAGAGCTTCATCCCTATAGAATTATTACTATCTATAGCATCAGTCATGTACACATTGGCTGTAGACATCATTTATTTCATCAGCGATTGTCGTATATAATCATTATATTGTAAATCAATTTGGAATAGCAGAAACCGGGTGGAATTGTCCCGAAGCTGGTCCCGACTATAAAACTTGGAAATAAATCTAAATAACTTTCTGAATAATTCAGGAAATAAATCTAAATAACTTTCTGAATAATTCAACACTGAATCCCATGTGAATAGAAAATAGTTTATTCAATCGATTTATAATTAGGTTTTTCGCACAGGACTTAAGATTATTAATAATTGTAGCACAAATCTGAAATTTCTTTGATTCTCATTGGTTGAAATTCATCATCTATTGGACAGTAACAGCCCTCTTATTTTGGGGCGATTCATGGCAAACTAATATAATTTCTTAGCATCGATGTTCGTATACAAACAATACACTTCAAAAACAGTTTATGCTTAAGCCTAACACGTCTTGGGCTCTAATGATCTCGGACATGTCTATTGCACTATAACACCCCCCTAAATTCAGTCAACTGACATGGTTCCGATTCCTGGTTGTATGTGACAAGGCGTTGGGTCGTCTGTCCAACCTCATGGATTTTCTCCGGGTCCTCTGGTTTCCTCCCACTTCTAACAACCAATACCCGTAAACAAATTATTGAAATAAAATTGAACCATGTTAGTCCCAAAATGACCTAGTTTGTGTGGAGTGGGGGTTAAACCCTCTCTCTCCCTCTCTCTCTCTCTAAATTTGAAACAGGAAGTGTTTATCTAAATTGTTGTAGCAGCATTTAGTAACTGAATGAGAAGAACACATGACATAATTATACAGAATACAACTTACTTAAAAGTTTATTCCTGGCGACGTTTCGACAAGTGTTCTCTGGTCTTTATCAAGCAAAGAATAACTGCCACATCTCCTAAATGTAAATGAGTTATAAATAAAATGATCATTTCATTCTTCTATTGCTAACAATGATTTGTTACATGGAATTTAATGGTATTTATTTTTTTTCCAGTGGTGAGCGGAAGTCTGTCAAACCTGGTGCTCCATCAGAGCCAAATGAGTACAACTTTAATTACAAAAATCGAGGTATCTTTATTATCATCAATAATAAACATTTTGATGAGAGTACAGGACAAGAAACAAGAGAAGGTACTGATATCGATGCTGAAAGATTAGAAGAAAGATTTCAGGATCTGGGTTTTGATGTTCGACGTTACGATGATGTTACTAGAACTAAGATGACAGGATTAATGTATGATAGTAAGTAGAATGCTGTGTTGACAATCTCAGTTTACTTGTTCTTCTTCAAATATCAGCTGCCCAGGGATCTCTTAATTTATATGTTCATTGCTATTTTGTTTTATATTACAAAACAAATATCTAGACATGCTACCTTGCTCATACAGAAGACCCTGATGGGATGTAAAATACAATAAAGTTAAGTGGTTCCAGGAAAATCTCATGAAAAATTTGGACTAGTTCATTAAACATTTCATGTCTTTGTCATGCATTTAGTTCGAGATCAGAAATCTGCTAGGCCTGAAGCTTCTGTTGCGTCTGACTTTTTCTACTTTAGGTACATCATATGATCCCTCTTCTTATACTTTCAGTTGCATCACATGACCATTCGAACTCTGATTGTTTTGGTTGTGCTATACTCAGTCATGGTAGAGATGGTAAAGTCTATGCTACTGATGGTATATTACCAATAGAGTTAATGGTGCTACCATTGAAAGGTAGTAGAAGTCCTACACTTGTTGGTAAACCCAAACTTTTTTTTATTCAGGTAAGTCATATTTTCTTTTATTATTAAAATCTAACACAGGATAACTTGAGGGAATAGGAGTATGGGATTTGGTGGTTGTAAAATTTTGGCCGGATTTTCCCAAGTCTTGTTTTGTCTGAAGCAATCGTCCATTTTTACCCAGACTACTTTATTTGTAACCTCAGCGATTGCCTACAACCCTCAGCATAATTTGAAGTCTCCCATAAAATATTTGGCCATGACTATGATTCACGAAAAGTGGAAGTAACTAGGACAGTCTAAACTAAACAACACCCAGAAATCTGAAATATTAACATATCTGTAGGATTAGAAAAGATGACAAAAATTATACAAAGATAGTTGAATGGAAAGAACAATTACATAGTGTTTTGAATAATACTGTTTTGTTTCTACCCGTAAGTGGATTGGTTTTCTAACGTAATTGATTTAATTAAATTATGTTCTGTTATAGCACGGCTTTCATGAGTTAACAGGGGGTAACAAATGAAGGTGCTATAAATGACAATTGTAACATTGACATCTGCTCAACATGCTTGTGGTTATTGCATAGAAAACCCACCCCACTTCTCTATATGATTTCTACTAAAACTAGTGTAAACCGGCAAAAGTGTGCAATAACATTGAACATGTCTAGTTATTGCAGGTTAAGCTCCACTCAATCTAATAGAGGGAAAACAATTTGCTTATTCAATCAAAAGAACAAAAAAAGATTTTCGGTCCATGTTACAAATCTTATTTATCAACCAGAATATAGTCATATATTTTATATTTACAACAGAATTATATTTCTTGCATTGTTAGGCTTGTCGAGGAACAAAGTTAGATTATGGCGTAGAACTAGCTGATTCCATCACACCATCACCACAAGATGAAACAGATGCAGCTGTTCAAACTGTCACCATACGTAAACTTCCAGCTGAGGCAGATTTTCTTTTTACGTATTCTACAGTACCCGGTATTACATTTAAATCATAACATTTATTATCTGCCCACATAGAAATGTGGTCGTTAATTGCCGTCGCCCCTTCTGGGCGCCGTTCACACTTTCTTGTGAACACTCTACAGACCACATTTATTATTTGATTGTTTTGAAATTGATATGTCGTTTACATTACTGAGATGAAGAGTCCTATTTAATTTCAATAATTTCTTCTGGAGTTATTTCCACGATTTAGCTTCTGTGGGCATATGTTTTGTTGCCTGGCTGGCAACCTATCTTTTCATCATTTCATTCAAACCTATGTAATAAAAAAAAATGTTATTTCCATTCTGTATAAACGGTTGGTCACTCTTTAGACATGCCTGAAAACGTAATTTTAGACAAAAAATATGGTGGCGACATACTCCTTGCCATTTAAATCTTTGATTTGAATCACAGAAGTTACCTTAAAATATCATATTTTACCATTTTCTTAACAGGTTATTATTCTTGGAGAAATAATCAGGATGGTTCATGGTTTATTCAAGCATTGTGTATAGTGTTAGAAAATCATGGTTTTAAAATGGAATTACTACATATGTTAACACATGTTAATCGTATTGTGGCCTACGAATTCGAATCTTGCACAGATAAAGAATTCACGGATGGAACTAAACAAATTCCCAGTGTTGTATCAATGCTAACTCGATATGTGTACTTTCGACCAAAGAAACAAGACATCAGATGATCTACTGTTATCCATCTTTTGGCTAGATATGTGCTGTAATTTCTCATGTATTATATACGGTAATACTGTATGATGTGATATTTAATAAAATTATCATTATATGTATGTTCTTCTTTGTATCATCATTGTACATTTTGCTTTGATATAGAGATTTCAATTGTTTGCTTTAGTGTTACCATTTTTAAGATAATTGAATAATTATGTTCTGAATTAGTTTGGTGATTGCTTTGAAGTTTGAACTGAAGTGATCTGTACTTGCATTGATATATAATTTTCTGTGTTGCTAGGCAACGATTCAGAATTGTATTTGAATGCTTTGACATTTTAAAAAAATAATACAGCAAAATATAACTAACTTCTAGAGTATTTACAAGTTTTTAATGATGAGTAAATAACTCCATGAATGAAGTATGTCACTCTAAAATTCAAGAGGGTTCTCTCCCATGAATAGACAAATGCAGCCAATTTTGGAAAAAGTACTTCTAAAACATGGTTTTGAATTAACACCATAAATGACTGACATGTTACTTCATTCAACTAGTCAAACAATCCCAGAACATTTGAAAAAGAAATTCCAAACAACATTGACCTTCACATCAATGTAATAGCAAAGTCTTAAAAGATCAAAATAATTGATGAACAAGAATAATTGAGGGGCCATTCCTATTATTCAAAAAGGCAGCAAATTTGAAAAATAAAGTCATAAATACTCGAACTGGTCGAGCAATTACAAACTTTTGATAATATTGAGATTAATATATAGACAAAAAAACATTACAAAATATATGTATATTAATTATAGAATAGAATAACGCGCTATGGTATTACGATATAATTTCATACTTGACTATAGTTTAAAGGTTCTGTAGATTTGTTGCAGGCTTTTTTGTAAAGACAAAAAGATGTACTTGTTGTATGTATATTTTATATAGCAAGTGTTATTTATAGAAATTGTATATTAAGTAATAAATATGAGAAATGTGGCTTTGTTGTTCACTTCCTGCATATTTTTTAATGTCCACTCAGATCAAGACCAACCAGGCATTTCAGAACCCATAGAATACCCACAGGGTTAGTCAGGAATTCCTTCTTCTCTTCATCATACAAACATAGGATCCAAACCACAACTTGAAGAACAACTGAATGACAGACCTTATGATCTTTAAGTGCACATAAGAACCCCCCCCCCCCCCTTCCTGTTGAAGTGTGAAAATAAATTAGACCAAGATTTCACAGGATATTTACTAAAAAGGATAAATAGATAATATTACTGATATCATAGGAAAACTTAGAATTAGACTTTAGAATTTGTCCACTATTCTGAATCCTCAAAATTGCAAGTATAGTGAAGCTAATGGTGAGAGATCCAGTGGTGGACAAATTCTGCATTTGCTGTTAACTTAGTCTTAGTTATTCATTTATGCCCAGCTGAGACATACTAGTATCTAAGGGCCAGCCAAAAATCTTCAATGGAACAAGAAAATTATTCATTTTTTTTTTTCAAGAATATTACCTTCAAGAGAAATGTGGTTGATTAAAGACTAACATATGGTTTGATTTTATTTCAATTATTCACTATGTAGGGAAGTAGTATGGGAAATAACTCTTTATATTACTGCGGACCATATTTAGTGAACTTGATTAAATTCTAGCAGTACAATATGCTTGAATACATATTTTAGTAGCTTTTCATAGTGTTAATTCCACTAAAACTGGGCTTGTATATAATAATACAGAAACTATGTTGCACTGAATCCCTGCCCTCTACCAAAATGATAACACTCATACTGGCAGAGAATTGAAATAAAATGGGGTTGAATGTCCTACTGGGCTAATGAAGACAAGCATATAATATGCCATACAGTGTGTTATGAGGGAAATTTTGCAAACTGCCAGGGGATCTTTTATGTGGATGTATATACTATGATCAAAAATAAATTTTGAATTCTGATGGAATAAAATTTGAAGAAAACTGGAGTAAGATCAATATGAATCTGTTATAATTATGCCAGTAACGTTGGATGTTAAGCCGAATGTGGTATTCAACTGTTATTTCCGGACATAATCCTGTAGAAAATTAAAAAAACAACTAGTAAAGTCAAACGCTAGACAAAATAAGGTCTGACTTTTAAGAGATACTGTTTCATTTCCACTAAGTTGCACTGACTTCTGATAGACGTGGCACACATCATCATCTCAATAATTATTAAGATATAGTTTTTAACACTCCATGCTGGGGCTGCCAGTGGATATGACTGTCAGTAGAGGAATATACGGGTAAAATGAAGGACCTGCGGTGTCTCATGATATAAGACACTGGCTCGCTAACCAAGAGGTATCGGAATCACTCAGTGTTCGCAGAGACAGTTTCTTGGGATTTACCTGTGTATTGTCCCCTTGTCAGTGGAGGAGGACGGAGCTCTCATGTACATGTTAAAATAAGAGTAGCTTTTATCGCTACTTACAGAGGCAAAATTACCCTCACTAAAGGGCGTATACCTGTCTTCATTAGACCAATCGATGCAGAAAAGTAGGACGATAAACTCTATTTCATTTTATTTTCACCCTTAAAATGAAAAATAAAATCAACAACATATTATATTGATACATATAGTTATATTAACTAATATATTATTATTATATAAAAGTATACTGATCAGAACAACAACAGAATTGTATGATAATTACAATGAATCAATATACAACAGACCACTCATTTAACAGGATTCAAAAACAAATACAGAAGGAACAGTAAGACATTATTCTTGTCAAAACACAAGGTTTGAAGCTTGAGGTATACATGTTAAAACTTCATATTAGATTTCACTGTCTGAAGTTTCAAGCAAATGCATCTTCCATTCATAGTACACACATACAACACTCATTAAAGTTACAATTTCATATTTTCTAAGAAAGTCAAAACATAATGTCTTTTGCTCAATAGGTTGTCAACTCACTATTATACGATCTTTCTCACACTTAAAAATCTTTACACCGGAAATAATAATACAATTACCTCTGAATTACCTCCCTTGTTTTCTATTCCCCACCATGAAATAGCTATCTTCAAACGTATGAATTTGAAGTTGAAAATGATATTTTTGCCAATTTCTCAACTGGCAATAGTGAATTATAGGATTAATAGGATTATTCTTTAACAAGGTAGGATTGTTTATAGAAACCATCTATTTTAGGGCTTTATTTTAATACATTTTAAAAAAATAACTTAAAAATATGAAATTGTAACTTTAAAGCAATGGTGTCAAATCTGTGTTGTAATAGAAAGTTTAAGAACATTTCAACAAAACCATCAGAAGAACCAAATATATCAAGTATCTCCTATGTACTGGGATCTAGAGCGTTGATGCCTTTATCAATTAATCATTTTTGTCCCTTTGATTAAAGTTCCGTTTGGAATAACAGAATCGTAAAATTCACATGGTAATTACAATATGATACCATGTCAAAAGAATTATTAAATCTATCCATTATATTAAACAATGCATTCACACTTGGCTAAATATTACTGGTAGTTACTAACCCAACTATTCTTCCCCGTTTCTCTTTAATTAGCCAGCAGGGTTAATTATTATTTTTTGTCAATAAAACCATTCTCAGAAATTAAGCAATTCTGGTGACTGCAGCATGACATTCAGACTACATCTGAATATATTATAAACACTACATATCTTTGAAATCCAATATATGCTGGTGTGGATGAAAGACATTGTTTCTATTTCCGCAACCAATTTCTAAGAATGGTTGTAAGGTTTTGATAGTTTCTATAATAAACACATTCATCAGATAAGTGAAGTTAAAACCAGGACAATAATTTCGAAAAAAAACCTTGTCAATATTTGTTTTCACTCACAATCCTTTTACACATTTTGTCTTTCTATAAATAAGAAAATTTTCAGTCTTTAGAGAACATATCTTTGAGTCTGTCCCGACTAGTATAAAGACAATATGCTGTAGCTAATCCAAATCCTATTCCACCACCTCTAACACACCTCTTCCACCCAGCTGTAAAAAAAAAAAAACAGTTGAAATTAAAATATACTCTTCAAAATTTCTCAAAAACTTTAATTTTTATCCCCTTTCATGGCAGCACACTTTACAGCAGATTATAAACGAACCAATCAAATGTTCTAAGGGAGCAATACCTTATTTTGATAAACGATCCTTAATATTATGATAAAACATCCATTTAAATTTTGTTTAATTTTGGGATCTCAATATCAGATCTCCCATTATTACAATTCCTATCTTGACTAATGTGCTTTTTGTCAGGAAGTCAATAGTGGTAGACGCAGGATATTTGGTTGGGGGACCCAGATGGGGAGTAGTTCTTTCCACCCTGTTCACTCGACTGATTGGGGGTTCCTGGATCCTGAGGTGTCAATGGTTATTTGTGGCGCATATTTGGACCCCAATAAAACATTCACTGTCATCAACTACAACCAATACAGAGCTCAAATTTACATGTTTTATAGAAACAGAATAAGTGAATTTTTTATACTCTTATTCATATTCAAGTCCAATTTATCAACATGTGCATTTTAGTACGGAAAGTCTGTTGGCCAATTTCGTTATTTTACCGAGATTTCATCTAATGGTTTGGATCCAGCTATGGCGGGTGTGGCGCCAGGCAGGGTAAGCTTACTCTTCCGGACACCTGTTACCACTGTTTGTCGTGTATTTTGTACACGGTGAACAGTCGATTTGCTGTTTACACCATTTTTTACCTATACCGTTTTTTTTTTTTAGGACTTCGAATTTTGTCTAATGGTTTGGATTGTTCGTACTTGGTTTTATTTTATTTATACATACCTGAACATTTATATAGTAAACCTGTAGCTGTAGCTGCTGTTATAGTGTTTAACTCGTCTTCTACACCTCGACCCATTGATAACACAACACCAAATATACTATACATTAACGCTATAAATACACCAATAAAAACTTCAGTAGTAAAATACAAACACAAATTATTAGATATGTGAACTTTATATTCAGTGACACCTACACTATCATAAGGGGTGTCATTGAGTCAACAGGCATGGTTTCTACGGTTGTACGTGACAAGTGGGTTTTCTCCGGGTCCTCTGGTTTCCTCCCACTGCTAAAGACCCCTACGCTCAAGCAAATTATTGAAATAAAATTGAACCATATGTTGGTCCCGAAATGACCTAGTTTGTGTCGAACGGACGTTAAACCCCATTTCCCTCTCCCTACACTACTGGAAGAACAGTTTGGAATGCTGCTACAAAGTACATTTTTGTATAAATTTTATGTAGGAAAGCTGTAACATCTTTATATCATTATGTTTCGTTTAACTAATCTATTGTGACAAGAATTGTAAAAGTTGATACATATCTATACTTTATTGAATGATATTTCATTTTCATTTCTGCAGATATTTAAGAGAGAGAGAGATGGGGTTTAAAGTTCACTTAACACAAACTAACATATGGTTCAATTTTATTTCCCGGCGTGGTTTCCCTTGTCAGTGATGCAGGACAGAGGGGCTGACAAGGAAAGCTGTCTAGTCGTTCGGATGGGACAAAAAACCAAGGTCCCGTGTACACATTGGCGTGCACGTAAAAGATCCCTTGGCAGTTGGAATTCGATTTAAGAGTAGGCCGTAGTGCCGCTGTCCGGGCAAAATTTCCCTCATAGCACACTGTATGGCATATGCCCGTCTTCATTAGCCCAGGTTAGGAGCAGAACAGTAGGACTTTAAACTCAATTTCATTTCAATTTTATTTCAATAATTCGCTTGACTAATTGGAGGAAAGCGGAGGACACAGAGAAAACCCATGAGGTTGGACAGACGACCCTACTGCTTGTCACCTACAACCGGGGAATCAAAACCAGGCCAGTTGACTCAATGACAGACCTTCTATGATACAACGCGCACGCGTAACCATTCGGCATCCAACCTCCCAAATTATCACACCAATAATTATATCCAATTCACTTCATTTGTAGCCCTATCTTTTAGATTAAAAAATGCACATTATTTCATATACTGGTATTGAGATAATGCAATACACTGAGTAGAAAAACACTGAGTAGAAATACCTCCTTTTAATTTTATTGCAATACATGTATCTGCTACAATACTCTACCATAATATGTATAGTAAACAACATACCTACAACTCCTAATGTCTGAGCTGATGAAGCTCCTTGCTTTGCTATGAAGTTCAACATTCTAAGGAGAAAAACAACAATTAAAAAATATAAAAAATAGTTTCAGAATTTCATTGGCAGTGAATTAAAGTTAATACACGTCTCATTTAATCCCTCTCAGTGCTAGTAGCAGCCAAGCGAAAAATTACTACCTATCAGTTTGGTATGTTGGTAGAAAATCATATGTAATGATACAGCAGATCCATATACTTACTGAGTTCGTCTAACTGCTCCTGTTAACTGAGCTGCTTTTGTTTCTTTCAAACCAGAATATAATCCATTTAACCCTCCTACAGCTCCCCCTAACATAATAATACAATATAAGAAATTAACCCACCCAACTCAAGATCAGAAGTATAGTGTAATAATATTATACAGGCTGAGCCCAAAATATATTACCCATTCTGATTGTACGCTACTTATTTAAATGTGAATACTTTGATAATTTTTTTCAGAAAAATGTCACAGAAGCATGAAGTTTTTATTGGAGACTATTGTTTCCGCAAGGTCAGGAACTTTGCCATCCAAAAATTAATAATATTGTCCAATATTTTTAATACACTGCTCAAATACAATTATTTTTTTCTGAAAAATGTCACAGAAGGACAAAGTTTTTATTGGAGACTATTAGTACCGGTATCCAATAAAAACTTCATGCTCATATTAGAATTTTCTGAACAAAATATTATATGAGAATTTTCTGAAAAAAAATTATTA
Organism: Patella vulgata; assembly: GCF_932274485.2. Classification (NCBI taxonomy): domain Eukaryota; kingdom Metazoa; phylum Mollusca; class Gastropoda; family Patellidae; genus Patella; species Patella vulgata. The sequence continues at coordinate 14,731,449 of NC_065880.2, read as the reverse complement.
AAATATTCACATTTAAAAAAGTAGTGTACAGTCAGAATGGCTAACATTTTTTGGCCCAAAATGTATATTGACAGTGTGAAAAGGGCAAAACTTCTTATTTTACATTTTACATTATAAAGATTTGATTGTTAGAGCGAACACGATTCGTGAAACATGTTTCCACAGGGGTCAGGAACTTTGGCATCCAAAAAATAATAACATTGTCCAATATCTTTTTATAGAAACTGCTCAAATACAATAGATTTGTTCGTCTCCTAGCATTATACAATTTAGAGAATCTTAAGCAAATGTGATTGTATGGTTTATATACATTTGTATCAAGTTCCATAACTCTGGAAACAATTATCCGAAATTCAGGAAATCCATTTTTCTTATACATCTTAATCATTATCATAAACAAAGAACCAAAAATTGAAACAATATATAGTCTAGGGTGTTTGCAAAGAATTGTGGAACAAGTCAATACTAGCGTGATGTTATAATTATATGACTACACAGAATTGTGGATGAATGAGAAGGCTTTTACCTGCAAACACAGACCCTCCTATCTGAGAAAAGGAAAGTTCTAATCGACCTCGTTGTCTGTTTGCTCCCTCTGGAAATATAAATTCTGAATCTCCACCCTGGAATAAAATGCATTTCATGAGTAATTTTATAAATTCAATTACCGGTTCTTAAAACAAACTGAAGAATTTCTTAGATCTTTGAGACCTTGATAAATAAACAGCTGCAGAGCCAAGATTTTTAAAATTGGTCAAGGGCCACAACTATGAGAAGAATTTTGCCCAGGCAGCGATATTTCTGTCTACTCTACATCAAATACAAACTGCAAAGAGCTTTTATAAATGTGTCATGCACCTTGCCAGACTCTCCGTCCTACGCCACTGACATATGGGGTGCCCGATTGGAAAATCCTAAAACTTTTCTTGGCTAACACCAGCAAGATCAAGCCCAGAACCTCCCATCAATAACCATTAATGTGTATAAAATCTTACCGGTGAAATAAATGCTGGATCAAAATTTAAATAAGGTGACATAATAGACCCTGCTTGGCCAGCAGTAACTGAAAATAAAAGGAGAAATTTTTCTTAAAAATAAGTTTTTACTGCCCATTTGTGAGTAACTGTTGATGACAATTATCACAGTGAGGCCAAGTAAAACTGTTATTTCCTCGTCTATACTTGCTTCGGGATTGCAACATGGCTATATTTGTCCAACTCCAACTAGCATTTCTAATCAAAAGTCGAATAATCAATCTTTATATGTGTATTTGGATTGCTACAGTACCTGTCTGAGAATGAGATATTTTCTGTCAAGGTATTATTATTATTATTATTATTATTGGAGCTTAAATTAGGGTAAGTGATCGCAGACACCCTTAATCTCATTTGGGATTAGGGTACCCGACCAACAATGAGTTACATTATACACATGTGTAGCCGTAGGAGTAGGCTCTGGTTGGCTGGCCGAGAGTATTATTATGTAAGCCTACATGTAGTCACCGGTTGTAAATGTCTGCCATGACATATCAAATAATAACGCAAAACAATAACAATAGTCTAGTTAACTAGTAGATAACAAACCTTAATCTCTCAGCCCTCCGTGTTCCAAAATAAGACATGAGGCCATTACCTTCAACGTAGCACATGCGGGAGCGATTTGCACCCGGCATTTATAAACAAAATTGACAATATTTTTAATAAAAACGATTGATTATTGTTATTTATAATATTTCTGCCAGACCCAACTACAATTTAAAAGCATATAATCCTACCTGAAACGGGTACAAATCATCATTTTTAAAATCGAGGCGTTAAGCCGTTACTAAGACCGCCATCTTTTTAAACGATACGCTGTCATCATGAAGGCGGGGCTAAATATAAGGCTTTTAAAACAGCCAATCAATAGGGCAATCTAAAGCTCTGTAACTACTAACTATGAATGGATTTCGATGGCGGTAAATGTCAGACAAAAACAACGCTTCATTAATTTAAACGCGAATATTTGGAGTTACGCGACAGTTGTGCCACTACATTGGCCTCTGTAAGTTTAATTAATCATAATAGCATAAACTTATCTCATTTTAAAGATGTTACATGCATTAATAAAGAAATTGAGTTTGCCACTTGGAACTAAAAAGGCATCCAATCGTAGCTAAAAACAAACACATCAGTATATCTCAACGTTTTTAGCTACGTTCTCGTAGTTGGTTAACTAGTAGCCTTTTAAAAAATACAGATTGTGTGATGTCATCCTTTGATGTTGGCGTACCATTATTATTTCAACTAGTGAACTACGGACAACGTGCCGCAACGTACTGCCAACCGTACATTATTTTATAGTAGATACATTTTTAACACAGACGACTTAGGTGTATAATATAATCCATTCTCGTACCCTGGGGTTGACTTGCTATCGCTTTATATAATATACATCTAATGATATAAAAATAATAATGACCAACGAATACGATGAATTCGGTCAATTCCATGGAAATTAATATGAATAATATTATAAAGAGAAATACCTGGTACATCCATACTTGGATCCCTGGAAGAGTACGGGGCAAAAAAGCTCGATTTCTTCTGATGGTCAGGATCCATCATTCATAAATATTTTCTAAAGTAGTTATAGGTTGTATTTTCAACAAGAATTCACCGAAAATTTGTCCTTCACACCATTTATTCACATGCAACCTCCGGGAGAGAACTCTAATCTCGCACGCGTTCGTAGCCTTTGTCATCAAGACTAGCTAGACACGTATCGTAATATATAGGCTAACGACGTTGATGCATGGAAATGAAATGGGGTTTAACGTCCTACTGTTCTGCTCCGAACTGGGCTAATAAACGGGCATACGCCATACAGTGTGCTATGAGGGAAATTTTGCCCGGAGAGCGGCACTATGGCCTACTCTTATATCGAATTCCAACTGTCATGGGATCTTTTACGTGCACGTCAATGTCTTTACGGGACCTCGGTTTTTCGTCCCATCTGAACGACTAGATGTCCATGTCAGGCCCTCCGTCCTGCATCATTGACAAGATGGAACCACTTCGGAAAATCTGGATGAACTTTCTCGGCCAATGCAGGGATCGAACACCCGACCTCCAGACTAGCGAGCCAGCGTCTTACCCACTTAAACGGCACTCAGCCATATAGGGGATACAAAAATGAATAATGATTGAAAAACAAAAGAAATAGTCGCAGCAAAATATTTACATGTAGCCAATACTAACAAAAATAAATTACATTTTGAAAACCATAAAATCCAATAAAATTTAATAAACATCAATCACATTTTCGGAAACTTGAAATAGACCGCGTGTCTTTAAAAAGCCGTAATACTGGGAGTTGAACATGTGAACTTACCCTGTTAGTTAGAAACATGAGACCACCGCCAATGAGACTTCCGGACAAATAGAGGGGGGGGGGGGAGAGAGAGAGGAGAGAGACTATTCATTTGTTGAAAAATAAATAATCACAGCAAAATATTTACATTTAGCCAATGCATTATATGATAACTAACCAAAATAAATTAGCCTACATTTAGAAAACCCTAAAATCAAATAAAATTTATATAAATATCATTCACATTTTCGGAAAGATCGTGTGCCTTTAAACAGCCGTAGTAGGGGGGTGAAAATGAGCCTTTCGAAAAAATAGGGGGAGTGGGGGGGATTCATTTGTTGAAAAATAAATTGTTTCCCTTCTGTGTTGCCCCCACGCAGCTACCAGTGCACCCATACTACTGCAGGCCTACGGCATCCGAGTTCACAAAGATAGATTTTATTACATAAAACACCCTTTTCGGGCAGCATGTATATTATACATTAACGTATGCATGATAAATACATTAAGAAAAATGGATGAAAAATACATAAAAAGTGGATGAAAAATACATAAAAAAATGGATGAAAAATATATAAAAAGTGGAATGAAAATTACATAAAAAGTGAATGAAATGTTCATTTATATACATAGAGGGAGTATGTACAAAATATAAACCAATGTTTTGAATATGTCAAAGTCTCTTGAACTAAATGTGAAGAGAGGTCTTTGAATTGTAGGTTATTTTTGGTTTTTATAGAGATATGGGCAGTTTGTGCAAAGAATGACAACCGAAGAATGACAACAATAAAGATATACATGTATACAAAATACTGAACAAAGAAAAACATTAATAGGCCTATACAACCAGAGATCATCATTTCGAAACCATCAACAAACAACTATCTTTACATCGCATGAAAAATATTCTTCGCTCGATAAAGACGAGAGAATCCTCGTCGAAACGTCGCTAAAATAAATCCTTCAAGTAACTTGTATTATTGTGTCGTGTGTTATTCTGATTCAGTTACTAAATACCGCTTCAAAACGTGATCTCGAGTAAAAAGGGAAACTCAAAATAAAAGGAAAAATACTTACCTAAACGGGATATTTTAGTGGAGGAAACCTTTTATAAGCTAGCTGTTATAATTAGTGTTCATTTAGGGTTTCATTCCCCCCCCCCCCACTCTCCCGTCAACTTTTAATTTTTTAACCATAAATATTTTTAAACGCAATTGGCGGGAATGGCGATCGACAGCCTTAGCACTAGGTATAAGCTAGAGTTTCCTGAAATATAACTCAAACATTTTGCAAAAGATGGATGGAGAACATGGAAAATCAATAGGGCCCATCCTCTCATTGTCCCAATGTTGCACATTCAATTTGAAAAAAAAAGTCTCCTAAAAACTGTAGCCTCGGTGCTCTATCTGTAACTCCGGAACGGAAGGTCACGGAACGCTGAATATCGATAGAGTTCATCCTCTCATCATGACCCTAATGGGTTTGAAAATGATGTTGCTGTTTCTAACGTGCATGATGGATACATCAGTGATTCTGACAATGAAAATGGTGATGATGAAATGACTCGGAAAACATTCCTTACTCCTGCCGAAGCCAAAGTCAAGTCCTTAAAAGCAAAGAGGTATGACCATGGCCAGCTTCAAATAGCACTATCTATGTACCATCCCTACGCTTATTGTTGGTCTTGTGTTGTAGTGTAAACGGACAGCGGAAGACACATATTATGGGAATATTGCTTTTCTGTGGAAGCACAAGCTTCCGAGGTACTGTCAAGTACATTTTTGACGACATTTCTTCTCCAACTGGTTGTACCTACTAAAGAATTGTTTGGATCATAACCAACATCCTGTCAGTAGTTAAAACGTTCCGACTGCTGTTCTTAGAACCCCCCCCCCCCTTCATGATTGTTTTCCATATCCCAGTGCGCCATAATCTGAGTCGACGTTTTATCGAGTTTCTTAATAACCCCATAAAGACCATTACCTATTTTTGTGCCATTTTCAACCCTCTGCACTTCACAACAATCCATCAGATCAAAAATATTCTGGTGCTTTACTTTTGAGTGTGTGTGGGTGTGAGGTACTATTTTGATTTTTATTTGAATTAACATGGATTGACCCCTGTATTAAAAATCTTTGAAAAAAAATTCAATGGGGTTTAATCTCAGGATGACAACTTGAAATCCTCCAACCTTAAGCATGCTATTTCTCAATCTGATTAAAACACAGATCCTATTTCGTTTCGTTTTTTATATTTCAATATTTTGTTTTACTTGTCTTTACTACACTAGGGTGTAGGCCATCGAAAGTATAAATAAACGAAACATAATATAGATCTGTATTTTAATCAGATTGGCTTTTTCTGGTTCTATGCCAACACACAGATGTAACAATTTAAGACCCATTTGAAGGAATTCATTTATTCAAATTTCGTAATTTCTTACTAAATATGATTGTATGATTGTATGATTGCATGTAGCATATATTATGTACAATGATGTAGTACAATATAAAGCTTTATAAAGATATATACAAATGTACAAAAAAATAATATTATTTAAAAACAACATATCTATATACAATTTTCTTCATTGTATAATTAAGAAACTTATTAGATGGAAATAATCCAAGTTTGACACCGAAAATAAACAATAACAATTTTCAAAACAAAAGCAACATTTTGTGCCAAATGGCCACAATCAACAGGCTTCATTATCTATTATTCTTTTGTAAGGACATACATGTACATTTTAATATTTCCATGCAATTCAAGTGAGCTAGGCTTCTGTGAAGTACCAGTGTAATCAAACAGTACATGTATGTTTAAACCAGGGTCCTCAATGTACCTGTCTAAAAGTGGGTCACCAGAGGTGGTTGTCAACTTACGGAAATAGGGTCAATAAGATTTGTAACAGAAACATGGTTTGTTATTATCCAGTACGAATATTATGGTAAGATCTGTAAATATTTAGAAATGTATTGGCTTATGCCACAGACCTAAGTGTTTTTAGTGAATAACACACTTGTTGGAACAAATTTAATGTAGGGGGTGCTGTACCTCAGTGAAGCGAATAAAAATGCTATCAGTTGGGGGCTTTTAAACTAATGAACACATATTTGCAAATATTTGCAATAACCCCCACTCTCATAACGGCTCTGCTTCTATGTATGTTTGAAATACTAATTCATGCATGATTTAGTAAATCTTGACTTTTCCAGTCTGGAGACTGTCAGATTGCATAATGTGATCTATAATTAGTCTTTATCAAGCAGCTGATGGTAGTACTGTAACTGTATACCATAGAATTGTGGACTGTTGATAAAAGTGCCATATAAAAGAGCTGGGGTAATGGTAATGGGTAATGGAATGTAATCATATCATTTTTAAAGTAATGGTCATGTAATGAGTAATGGAAGATTTCAAAAGTAATCAGTAATTGAAATGTAATTAATTATATTTTAAAAAAAAATGTCATGGTCAATTACATTTCAATTAGGTGTACATTGTAAGGCAAATATCAATATTAATATTTGCAACTGTGGAAAGCCTCAAATTGTAGCATCAAAGAAGTGCATGTAACTACTGAATTTTATCACTTTCCAAAAGAAAGTATACACTATGCATTTCGTGTTGCATCAACCAAAGTCATTTTCCATTGTATATATGTGGCATTTGGGTACAATGCCAATTTGTTTCGCTTTTTTACTTAGAAATGTTGAGTTTGGATGCAAGAGACAAACTCAGTAATGTTTCATCAAATGTTTTTAATCTAAACAAAACTTAATGTGTATTTTTAGTGTGTATACTTTCTTTTGGACATTAGTATATTTAGGGTCCCTTTTTAGACGAGTAAGCTTAAACACAGTGGATATGCAAATAGATGTAGATTGTAATCAGAGATTAGGGTTAATTAGAATTCAATCACTTAGTCAATCAATCAGATTAAAAGACCTATTACAGATTTCGCCAATCAATGGTCTTCAAGTGTATCTCATCATTTTGTGGTTACTTATATAAAAAAATTATATCCGATTTTATTTACCAGGAATGCTGAATAATTTTCCAATTATGCGATGTCAAGAGACAAACCAATTGGATTGATTATGAATTTTATCTGAAATTACTTGAAATCAAATGTAGTTATCTATACTATTAATTCATTTTTCAAAGCCATACAGTTACAACAACAGTTTTTATGTTAGAAAATTTCCTTTTGCCTAGATGTGAATGACAATTCATACAAAAAAAAAAAGCCAATCAAAGATTGTTTGAGCTTCATTTCATTGGTGCTCCATTGCAGAAAAATATTGTTGTGTTTTTAATGTCATAAAGTAATGGGTAATAGTAATTAATTACTTTCAAAGTAATGGGTAATGGCAATTAATTACGTCGTACATTGCTAAAAATGAGAAAGTAATTGTAATGAATACATTTAAAGATAGGTTGCCAGGCAACAAAACATACGCCCACAGCAGCTAAATCGTCCGAGCAGTCGACAAGGGTTGTCACATATTTATTCTTTTGTAGGTAATTAGGGGAATTTAATAGACAATTTCATACAGATGACATTATAATTTCCGTTGTTTGAAGGTTCACAAGGTTTTAGATCTAAAACCAGGGCCGTAACTCTGGAAGCAATCTACAGAAATTGTTCAAATTCGAAAGGCTTTTTTCGTTTTAATAATTCAAATAATGCATATGAATTTCATACAGATCGGATGATAACTTTTGCTGAAATTCAATAGGCTACTTCATTTCACTAATTTAAATGATGCATACATGTATCTATTTCAAACAGATCGGATGATAACTGTTGTCATTAGAGCGTTCACAATATTCAACAAAGTGAAACAAGGGCCATAACTCTAGATGTAATTAACGGAAATTGCTGAAATTCAATAGGCTTCTTTGTTTTACTAATTTAAATGATGCATATATATTTCATACAGATCGGTTGATAACTTTTGTCATTAGAGCGTTCACCAGGTGCAACAAAGTAAAACAAGGGCCATAACTCCAGAAGAAATTAACGGAAATTGCTGAAATTCAATAGGCTTCTTCATTTCACTAATTTAAATGATGCATATCAATTTCAAACAGATCAGATGATAACTGTTGTCATTAGAGCGTTCACAAGATTCAACAACGTGAAACAAGGGCCATAACTCTAGATGTAATTAACGGAAATTGCTGAAATTCAATAGGCTTCTTTGTTTTACTAATTTAAAAGATGCATATAAATTTCATACAGATCGGTTGATAACTTTTGTCGTTAGAGCGTTCACAAGGTGCAACAAAGTGAAACAAGAGCCATAACTCCAGAAGAAATTAACAGAAGTTATTGAAATTAAATAGGCTTCTTCATCTCACTTATACAAACAACATATATCAATTTCAAAACAATCGGTTGATAAATGTAGTCTGTAGTCAAAAAACTAACTATTCAAATGGATCAATTCTAACTTGCTATGGCACTTTAATGTTTCCACTGGTTTCCACTCATTTCACACCACCATCTTGTGTGTCTTTTTTGTCCAAACAAGTCCATTCTTTTTTTTAATAGTATCACATAGCTTCAGACAGTTGCATAAGGCTAGGTTAAAACATATACTGTATTACTATTAGTTTTCTTTCACACAGAATTAAAATTCATTAATATATAATCTGGGGTAGCTCCTCTAATATCACATGTTCTTAAAACTATAGTAATGTTGAATTGACTTTTATAAGCACATTTTCACAGATCGCAATAAAAATTGCAATGATATCACTTTTGGCTATAAAGGTCTTGCTGAAATATACACTAATTTATTCATTTCAGATTTATGTTCATTTGTTTTATGCATTTCGAGCACTTTGTAATTTCTAAAAACAATATGGCAAATATCACATGTCCTCCTTGAGTCCATTATGTGAACGTTCATATGTCCTTGAAGAGATTGAAGATTTCTGGCTGAATATGGACACAATGTACAAAAATGTCTTTTGTTTCGTATTGCAGATTTCTTACTGCTTGAAGATTGAATATTATTATCAACATCTTGCCCAGCAACTGCTTCAGTACCAGCTACCATTTCTGATATTTCATTTCCTGAAAATACATAAAGGAATCAAGAAAACTATTAACCCTTCTATTACGTGGGTGGCCTGGCCAGCACAATGAAAATTTCTCTCAATTTTGAAAATAAACTAAAAATGTCAGGCCAAGATATTGTCTGTCATTTACAGAGACCTTGTTTAATAAGTTATAATAACATTTACAATCATTTGGCTGCCTTATTGGACTTTACAAAAGAAACTCTGGATTGATATTCAGCCATCATCTTGAATCTGATTTTAGCCAACTTTTGGGGTTTTTTTTGGAGCTATACAAAATGGAAACATTTCTCTGGAACCAATTTTGCTTTAACTTTATTCCCATCTGAAGAATATACTAACTCAACTGTTCAGTGACCTTTAACCTTTCTATATATATAATGATCCTAACAACTAATATCAAAAAAGTTTGATATTGAAGAATAACTTATGATTTTATTAAGGTTGCATTACCGATATCTAAAATTTAGATATAGAGATGACAGTTCTTGCTATAATAGTTGAAAAATAGATAAAGAATAGGGAATATATTGAAAATTTTAGTCAAATTGCTTCATTCTGAGCGGAGTTATCATTGTTTGCAGAACAGTGTAGTCTAGATTGTTATTGCTACCGGTATTGTTGTTTCAATAATAAACTAAGTCCTGATTTTCAATTTTTAAATTAAATCATTAACTGCCAATCGTATTTAAATCTGTAGAAAATCAAAACCATCTGATTCATCATTTGTGAATTGTATGATGTGTATTGTATCAAGAATGAAGAACCAAGCAGACTGGTTTGATAAAAAACCAGCGGCTGCCAGGCAGGATACGCCCACATTTTCGAGAGATGGATAGAGAACAAGCTAACAAAAAAGTGATTTTTCCTACAATCAAGGGCCATAATTCTGGAAATTACAATTCGATATGCGCATATATCGAAAGGAACTGAGATCTTTGTGTTATAAACTTACATTTCAAGTTTCAACAAAATCGGATAAAAATTGTGACCTCTATAGGGTCCACAACCTCGATATACCATATTTTTACGCTATTTGAGAACGAACGGCGGCCATTTTGTCTGTCAATTTTTGGGCGATTTTCACAAAATTCAAACTTAACTGTCCTTAGGGTGGAACGGTAATATAATAATACGGTTTTTTAAATCGGATAAAAATTATGACCTCTAATGGGTCCACAAGCTAAAAACATGATTTTTCGTACAATCAGGGGCCATAATTCAGGAAGTTACGGTCCGATATGGGCAAATATCGAAAGGAACCAAGATCTTTGGGTTATAAACTTATATTTCAAATTTCAACAAAATCGGATAAAAATTGTGACCTTTATAGGGTCCACAACCTTGATATACCATATTTTTACGCTATTTGAGAATGAACGGCGGCCATTTTGTCTGTCAATTTTGGGCCGATTTTCATGAAATTCAAACTCAGTTGTCCTTAGGGTGTAACGGTGATATAATAATACGTTTTTTTAAATCGAATAAAAATTATGACCTCTATAGGGTCCACAAGCTAAAAACAGGATTTTTCGTACAATCAGGGGCCATAATTCAGGAAATTACGGTCCGATATGCGCGAATATCGAAAGGAACCGAGATCTTTGGGTTATAGACTTACATTTCAAGTTTCAACAAAATCGGATAAAAATTGTGACCCCTATAGGGTCCACAACCTTGATATACCATATTCTTTACGCTATTTGGGAACAACCGGCGGCCATTTTGTCTGTCAATTTTGGGCCGATTTTCACGAAATTCGAAATCAGTCATCCTTAAGGTGTAACGGTGATATAATAGAACGGTTTTTAAATCGGAAACAAATTATGACTTCTATAGGGTCCACAAGCTAAAAACGTGATTTTTCGTACAATCAGGGGCCATAATTCAGGAAGTTACTGTCCGATATGCACAAATATCGAAAGGAACCGAGATCTTTGGGTTATAAACTTACATTTCAAGTTTCAACAAAATCAGATAAAAATTGTGACCCCTATAGGGTCCACAACCTTGATATACCATATTCTTACGCTATTTGGGAACGAACGGCGGCCATTTTGTCTGTCAATTTTGGGCCGATTTTCACGAAATTCGAACTCAGTCATCCTTAGGGTGTAACGGTGATATAATAGAACGTTAAATCGGATAAAAATTATGACTTCTATAGGGTCCACAAGCTAAAAACATGTTTTTTCGTACAATCAGGGGCCATAATTCAGGAAGTTACTGTCCGATATGCGCAAATATCGAAAGGAACTGAGATCTTTGGGTTATAAACTTACATTTCAAGTTTCAACAAAATCAGATAAAAATTGTGACCTCTATAGGGTCCACAAGCTAAAAACGTGATTTTTCGTACAAACAGGGGCCATAATCCATGAAGTTTCGATCCAATACATGCCAATATCGACAGCAGCCGAGATCTTTTGGGGATAAACCTATATTTCAAGTTTCGTCGAAATCGGATAAGAATTGTGACCTGTAGAGAGTCCACAAACAATTGTGGACGGACGGACGTCCGGACGGACAGGGGCGACGGCATAATACGTCCACATGAAAATGTGGGCGTATAAAAATTACCTGATAAAGCAGTGACTTCATAAGGTTTTTCCTGAACTAATAGATGAATCTTTGGGAATTTTCTGTGCATTTCTAAATGTTCACTTAATGATTTCATATTCACAGTAGCATATTCTCCTTTACAATAATTACAGGAATACACATTTCGCATACCGTTAATAGCAAAACGACTTTCAATGATATGGAAATCGGAAAACATTTTCACAAAACAATCTTTTATTCCCATTTGAGCTTTAGCTCTTTCTATATTTTTGCCAATTTTTACACTAACAGGTCCAGGATAGTGATCATAATCAAAAGGACTTAGTGGATCTATGCTATTAATACCAACACTATGTTCACTTGTTTTAGCAGTTTCATCATGTTCAATTGATTCAGTTTTCACACCCGATAATATATTAGTTATAGGAATGAACCCCTTTTGACTGCTACTTAATTGAGCTGTCTGTATGTTACCACTTTGATACGTAGGTTTACTGAAAATCCTATAACTTCTACGCACTAAATCCTCTGAAGAAAGTATTTGTCCAACTTTGAGAGGATCCGGTTTAATGTCTGCATAACCTGACGGCCTGTCTTCCATATCATCTGTGTCATCAGATTCTGTTTTAATTCTTTTTATACTGACTAAATGAGTATCTTCAAGATGACCGCGTTCTCTTTTCACTGATAAATTATTAGTTTGGGCTTGTTTTGAAACAGAGTCTTCATCTGCATCAATATTCAAACTGCAAATGTCACTGATTTGTAGCTGATATCTCTGATCCTGTGCCAAAGGCAATGTGGGACTTGTTGGTTCTGTTTTAATTGATATATTATTTTCTGTAGCTTTATCAGGTATAGCTATCATATTTGAAGGGCCATTAGATGAAAAATAGACTCCTTCTAAATCAAAGTCATTTATAGAAGAGATAACTTCATCTGAATCTATTTCACTTGTATTGGTCTCAACAACAACTCGAGGTTTAGCAGGAGGTCTTTTCTTTTTCTTTGGTTTGTTGACCACAATATTGCCAGTTTTAATAAATGATTGCTCTGCTTCGGCTGTCCTGTTTGTTAAAACTTGTTTCCGTCTGCTACCACCAGAGGTTTGCTTAGCAGGAAAGTCCTTCAGGGCTGTTTTTAGAAGATTGCTAGCACATGGTTGCTTTGGCATCTCTTGGACAGCAACAATAGGACTGCAAGGTCTTTCGTCTAAGATTTCTTCTACCTGGGGGGGAGGGGGTTCTTTCTTTCGCTCTGTAAGCGAAATTAAATGTTCAAGTGTAGCAGATCCGCACGCCTGAAGAGGTAGGTAACAAGCCACATCTTCATTTTTCTTGTTACTACTAGATTTTGAGAAAAAGACCTCCTTTTCTGGTTTCTTGAAGACTTGTCTATTTGGTGCTTGAGAGGCATTTGACCTCTTTTCAATCCACTCAACTGTATTTTTTGCACCAAAACCAGTTTTCTCCTTATTAATTTCTAGTATCTCAATATCATCATCTATAGCCTTCTCTGGAATTACAGGTTTTGTCAGCATATTTAACAAAACTGACTTCCTTTGTAGTACAGCAGCTGTATCAAGATCTATCTGCTTTTCCATAGGCTTCTTGTTTGGATCATTCTCTTGTTTTAATGCACTGTTTAAGGGAATTATTATTTGATTGCTTTTAGGTGTAACTAAAGATTTAAGAGCTTGATTGGTAGATGGTTTTAAGTTTTTGTTAATTCCTTGTAATGGAATAAATGTCTTGACACCATCATGTGATAAAGTGTTGATTTTCCCTTGTTGAAATACAAGGTTACTGGTACCGGTCTTTCCAGTTGGTACTGTGGTGTTGTTAGAATTTATTGGTTGTAGCAGTAACCTCTGACCATCAGAAGTTTGTAGCACAATTTGACCAGGCTTTGGTTGCATTTGAGATTGAGCAGTGTTTTGTGTGGCACTGGTGGGAATCTTTAAAGGCGCTGACTGTTTTGAAGCTTGTAATACAGTTGAATTGGTAATATTTTTGGAGAGCATGGTGGATGGAATAAATATTGGGGCAGGGTTAGATGCTTGACCAGTAGTTGTCTGATTTGAATTTACCAACACTGGACCTTTCAGTACAGGAGGAGTCTGCAAGATAAGATTTCCTGCAGTTTGCGTATTTAAGTAAACAACTTGGCTTTTTGCTTGGTTATTAGGCTGAATATTGCGTACTTGATTATTTGAATTAGGAACCACCATACGAATTGTTTTAACAGCATTGGGTTGAGACATCATGACAGGACCACTAGTACTGGAGTTTGATGAATGTAGAATGACCTGACCTGGGTCTTTCGAGCCTACTGGTTTGAGGAATACTTTAGACTGTGGCGAGATAACTGACATATTTGAATTCGATAAAAAAGTTCCAACAGATCTTTGTATAGTGTTTTGTGGATTTTGTAATCTGAATACAATCTGTGTTGGTGCTGGTTGAGTAGTTGGTGCTGTTATAGGTCTAACACTGAAAGGTTTCGCTTCAATAGAAACTGGACTGCTACTGGTTATAGGAGGAATTACAATATAACTTGAGTTTAATCCCTTATCCCCATCTTTTGCAGCACTGTCATCTTTTCTTTCATCATTTAATATAGTTATATCATCATCATCATCATCTCCCAAATCTGGCTGTATCACCTGCTCATCAGCGCTAGTAAAAACATCTTTTGTTTTCATAGAATCCATGGAGGGATTAGTTAAATTGGCATCTTCTTCATCTGAACTTATATTCTCCTCAATTTCAAAATAGTCTTCATCATTATTCTTATTGCTTATCCCCCATAAATCATCTGTTTCTTCTTCAGCCGAATGCATTCCAACAATAGACAGTTCATTCTCATTTTGTTGGTCTTTAGGAGAATCCATTTTACCCACTAACAAACAACTTCTGGAAGAGAAAAATAAATCAAAAACCCAATTATTAAAGTTCATTATAACTTCGATTTAATCATTACAAATTCACTAGAATTAGTTATTAAATAAGTCTTTCACTCACATCAGTAAGGTGAATTACGACCTGATAGTAAATATTTAATATGGCGTGCTAATCCGCACAGTGTAAACTATATTTTAATGGATCTTAATCCACCTTAATTACCCTCCATTTATATCTATTTCATATTGTCTTATATATTTCTTTAATCACCTGTCTCTAGTATTCTTTGTTTTACACTTTAAATTGACCTTATAAATTGTAATTAATGTCTACGGACTAAAGCTTTTTCAGTTACCATAGTGTATTGTTTGTATAGACGATAGATTTGTAAGCGATGCATGGGGATATATAGACCCAACAAGCCAACAGTGAGGCTGATGACCCCGTCGAAATCATTAATCGCACATTTATTTTTGTCAAAAGTATCACGCAATCAAACAAATTATCACCTATACACTAAGTTTCATCACTCTCTATCAGATAGAATTAAAGTTATCTTGTCCCTAAGCATGGACCAATGAAATTGCTTAGAAATAGCTCGAAATGTTAATCATTGAACTCAGTCAAGACATTCACCTAATGAACAGCTACATCAAGTTTAAACATTCTACCTAGATAAAAGCAGAGTTGTTATGTTCAAAAGTCTTGACCAATCAAATTGCTTATCGATCCTTAGCCTAAGCAGAAAATTCTCATCAACAAACTTAGTCAAGGTAATGATATAATGAATCTATACACAGAGTTTCATCACTCTCACTTAATTAAAACCAAAGTAATCGTGACCCAAAGCATCAACCAATCAGATTGCTTATCTCTGCTGACCGTAAGCAGACAATGTTTATCATCGAACTCCACCAAGGCATTCACCTAATAAACACCTACGCCAAGTGTGAACATTATAGCTCAATTAGAATGAGAGTTATTGTGTTCCAAAGTCTCAACCAATCAAATTGCTTATTGATCTGCTTACCCTGAGCAGAAAATGTTCCTTATCGAACTTAGTCAAGGTATTGTTGTAATAAAACTATACACCAAATTTCATCACTCTCACTTAATTAGAACTAAAGTTATCATGTCCCAAAGCATCAACCAATCAAATTGCTTATCTTTGCTTACCCTAAGCCGAAAATGCTCATCTTCGAACTATATCAGCCAATCAAATTGCTTATCACTCTGCTTACCCTGAGCAGAAAATGCACATTATCGAACTTAGTCAAGGTATTGATGTAATGAAACTATGCACCAAGTTTCATCACTCTTACTTAATTAGAACTCAAGTTATCGTGTCCCAAAGCATCAACCAATCAAATTGCTTATCACTGCTTACCCTAAGCAGAAAATGCTCATCGTCGAACTCTATCAAGGCATTGACCTAATAAACACCATCCAAAAAGTGTGACGGACGGACAGACAGACAGACCCATTTTAATAGTCCCATGCTTTCTTCGAAAGGCAGGGGACAAAAAACAGAATTAGAGGGGTGCTTTCTAGAAACCTGTCACAAGGAGATCAACTTCAGATCACATCCCTAAGGACAGACTTGATTTACCTGTATTTGGATATTTGGAGACACAAGTTTATTTCAATTCCTATATCCACATTGGAGCTTATTTACTATTAAGCAGTGAACCAATAACTGTTACATTAACTGTCTGCCGTAAGTTATGTTGATTATTGTTAACTAAAGAATAGAGAAATATTAACAACCAACAAAAGTCTTGTCTTCATTGATTCAACCACGAGAATTCAAGAAAATAAACAAGGATTGCACGTGTACAAAATGATACTATTAAGGAACTAAGCATGGCTATTGACTTTAATAATGCCATCTCACATAAAGATAGGTTGCCAGGCAATGAAACATATGCCCACAGCAGCTTAATCGTCCAAGCAGTCGACAAGGGTTGTCGCATATTTCTTCCTTTGTAGGTAATTGGGGGCCTTTACAAGACAGTTCCATACAGATCAGATTATAATTTTTGCCGTTTGAGGGTACACAAGGTTCTACAAATTGAAACAAGGGCCTCAACTCTGGAAGTAATCTACAGAAATTGTTGCATATAAAGTGAAACAAGGGCAATAACTCTTGAAGTAATAAATGGAAATTGCTGAAATTCAATGGGATTCTTCTCCTTACTAATTTAAATGACGCATGTAAATTTCATACAGATCGGCAGATAAAGTTCAATAAAATCTAGACGTAATAAACAGAAATTGCTGAAATTCAATAAGCTTCTTCGTTTCACTAATTTAAATAATGCATATAAATTTCAGAAAGATTGGATGTCTTATCATTGGATTGCTTATCACTCTACTTACCCTAAGCAGAAAATGCTTCTTATGGAACTTAGTCAAGGTATTGATGTGATAAAACTATAGACCAAGTGTGCTCACTCATGGGCGGATTGTGGCCGGGAACCGGCTTGGTCTCCCGTGTCGGAGCTGTACCTTTTACTGACCGCGGAGCCTGGATGGGTGGGTCGGGGGGCTCTCCCCGGGGAAAATTTTGAAAAATGAACCCCAAATATGCGATTTGGTGGCATATATGATTATAATCTCTGTCAAATAATATATCTCATAAATCGATTAATTTAGGCCAAAACGCACTCATATTTAGCCAGCAGACTAGCTATCATCAAATTTTGCTGAGGTCTTTAAATTGAATTTTTTTTTGAGTTACGAACCATCAGCAGACATTTCTGGCGTATCCCCACAAACAGGGTGCAGGTGACTTAATAATTAGTAAATTTGCAGGCGACAGTGTTGGGTGAATCCGATGAAATTTTCGGATGAAATTCGGAATCCCCATTGCAGGATTCCGAATTCCGGCCCACACCCAAACACCTGGCCCAGAAAGTCTATTATACCAGCCCATTCCAGACTCCAGTGATGGCGTGGGGGCCTGTTAAAGCCACGTGGGGGCCTGTTAAAGCCACCGGCCACATACAACATGATCATTATCGCTCCATGGCCGGTCCAATACTCCCCCTCTCCCATATAATGTTCAGCAGAAAAATGTTTTTTAGACGAATTGGACAGAGCCCCTGCTCTCACTTAGTTATACCTATAAAGTTATCGTGTCCCAAAGCATCAACCAATCAAATTGCTTATTTCTGCTTACCTTAAGCAGAAAATTCTCATCTTCAAAATTCATCAAGGCTTTGACCTAATAAAGTTTGTACCAATCAAAGTGCTTATCGCTCTGCTTACACTGAGCAGAAAATGCTCATTATTGAACTTAGTCAAAGTATTAATGTAATGAAACTATACACCAAGTTTCATCACTCTCACTTAATTAGAACTAAAGTTATCGTGTCCCAACACATCAACCAATCAAATTGCTTATCTATGCTTACTCCATCAAGACTTTGACCTAATAAACACCTACACCAAGTTTGAACATTCTAGCTCAATTAGAAAGAGTTATTGTGTCCCAAAAAGTGTGACGGACAGACAGACAGACGAACCCATTTTAATTGTCCCCTGCTTTCTTCGAAAGGCGGGGATCAATAATTGAAGGAAATTGCTGAAATGCAATAGACCTCCGTTTCATAAAATTAAGTGATGCATATAAATTTCATACATATCGGATGATAACTTTCATCAATCGAGCATTAACAAGTTAAACAAAGTGAAACAAGGGCCATAACTCTAGAAGTAATTATTGTTAATTGCTGAAATTCAATAGGCTTTGTGGTTTCACTAATTAATCTAAATGATGCATATAAATATCATACAGATCGGATAACTTTTGGCGTTGGAGCACTCACAAGGCTCAACAAAGTGAAACAAGGGTCATAACTCTAGACATAATTAACGGAAATTGCTGAAATTCAATAGGATTCTTTTTTTTACTAATTTAAATAATGCATAAAAAGTTCACAAAGATCGGATAACTTTAAATATTAGAGTGTTCGCAAGGTGAAACAAGGGCCATAACTATAGAAGTAATAAGCGAAAATTGCTGAAATTCAATAGGACTCTTCTTTTTAATAATCTAAATGATGCATATAAATTTCATACAGATCGGCTGATAACTTTAGATCTGATGACAACTTTTGTCGTCTGAGCATTCACAAGGTTCAACAAAGTGAAACAACGGCCATAGCTCGAGACGTAATTAACTGAAATTCAATAGGATTCTTCTTTTTACTAATTCAAATAATGCATATATATAAAGTTCGCAAAGATCTGATGATAACTTTAGATGTTAGAGTGTTCACAAGGTGCAACAAAGTGAAACAAGGGCCATAACTATAGAAGTAATAAACAGAAAATTGCTGAAATTCAATAGGATTCTCCTTTTTACTAATTCAAATGACGCATATAAATTTCATACAGATCAGCTGATAACTTTAGATGTTAAAGCATTCACAAGGTGCAACGAAGTAAAACAAGGGCCATAACTCTAGAAGTAATAAACGAAACTTGCTGAAATTCTTCTTTTTATTACTTTAAATGACGCATGTAAATTTCATACAGATCGGATGATAACTTCTGATGTTAGAGTGTTCACAAGGTGCAACAATGTTTAAATAAGGACCATAACTCTAGAATTAATTAATGGAAATTGCTGAGATTCAATAGGCTTCTTCATCTCACAATGAAAACAACATATATCAATATTAAAACAATCAGATGAAAACTTAAGGTGTTAGAGCGTTCACAAGAAATTGTGTACGATGGACAGACGGACGCGACAGCAATATACGTCCACATTTCCATGTGGGCTTATAAAAATTAACGGAAATTATTGAAATTAAATAGGATTCTTCATCTCAGTAATGTAAACAACATATATCAAATTCAAAACAAACAGATGATAAATGCGTTCTGTAGAGTGTTCACAAGAAAGTGCGGACGACGGACCGACAGAGCTACAGACAGAGGCGACAGCAATATACGACCAAATTCTATGTGGGCGTATAATAATTGTTTAGGAATTTAATTTACAGAAAATAATCATTTCATATTAATCATATGGAGGCCTGACTAACTGGCCTTGAGGTCATCCTTATCAGTGATGAAGCGGCCAAGCTTCTCCTTATGACAACAATCAGTGTGTATAAATTTCTTATATTTTATAAATCAATAGCAATCAAGGGCAAGAACTCTAAAATAAATCCTTGGGTTCTTCATCTCATGAACATAAACAATGTGTATACATGTAAATTCAAAGATAATTTGAGCCTACACAGAGTTTTTTCAAATTGGTTTTAAGGGAAAGGGAAAGAAATTCAAGTCAATGAGATAAGAGCCTCAAGAGCATCCACAAGCTATTGTGGACAATGGACTAACAGACAAGGGTGATGACAATATATAAACCTAATTAGGGCGTATAAAATTTATCCACAAGTAATTGTGGGAAATGGACTGACGGGCAAGAGTGAATACAATACATAACTTAATGTGGGCGATTAAAACTAATGGGAAAATATTGACTGAATCTGGACACATCTGTACTGGAAAGCTACATTCTTACATGTAGATGGTTGACTTTGAAGAGAAATTAAAATGAATCTAAGTAGTTATATTAAAATAAAAGGGAAGTAAAAATGTTGACAGTCAATCAATTTACATATAATATATAATCCAATGTCCAATGATGTGTTTTAGTAAGTAGGCCTATCACTTATCTTGCTTGAAATAAATGCCTTATACAACCTAATATAGGCCTTATTGTTGATGTAAATTATTCATGACAATTAGAAACAAAAATGTCATGACCCAAGTAGGCCTACTGTTTTGTGTAATTATAAATATGGCAGTCTAATAATTATTTTTTAATACATATTTTAGATATACTATTATTTAATGGCAAATTATACAAAAATGTCATGACAATATTATTGGCATATCTCTTCAAAAAGTTTTGTTGGGCAAAGAATACAAACTGAACGAAAACTAAAGTACCGGTATATGGTTCCTACGACATTTCTATTCCGTTCTGAATGCGTTTGAATTCTGATATACCACATGTATCATAGTTTATAATATAGGTTTTAAGGCAATAATTGATGATACATATATTATTAATATTGTTTGTGAAGTATGGGATTTATTATCAATAAGAGATTTCTAATGTAGAATGTTGTCTGTAATGTGCCTAATGTGCCTAATGACGACTGGGGAGTTACAGCCTTGTATAACATGCGAAGTTCAAGTTGTGCCTCTGCCCAACTATGATAATGACAACCCGTTAGTGCATATATGGCGTAGTAGCTGTTGCACCTAGCACGTTGCTGATATGGTGTGTAGTTAATAACGTACCTCTAAATTGTAGAAAAATATAACATTTTAGCAACAATGTATCGATATTCTTGTTAAAATGGCGGTCAGGCTAAGTATAGTCGGGACGAGTGACGTATGCAAAATACCCAATTTCATTGGGTGATAGTTTTCATTAACATATTCTTCATCGAGCATGCCACAATTTAAGGTCAAGGTCTTTCCCTAACGGACGTGCTATATAGCCTGTAAAATAAAAATTATAAAGTTATAGAATTAAATCTCCAACTTATGATTTATGTAGAATATTCAGTTCTCCCTAGCAGTAAAATTAATTTGTTTAAACTAAACACCTATGGCTATATATATGTATATTTTTATCAAAAAAAATTAACCGTCCTCAAGTCGCCGAAGCCTCGCATGCGATATCGGTTGCAAAACCTCTTCAGATTGACAATTGTTTTAATACTCGAAGGAGAAAGTTTCTTGGCTTCATTGGGCCTAGCTAAATTATCAGTAACGCGTAGGTTTACAAATAGGTCATGGTGCAACTGTAAACGGCAATCGGCCTTGGAAGTGTTCGGTACATTGCCGTATGAAGAACACGTGGTTTCGATGTGTCCAGACCAACCAGGCGCTAATTTTTTTGTTCAGCTTCTCGGTGGATATGGCAGACGAAACGGGTCAACCCATTTTAACTGCATCATGCTTCGTTATTGGGTGTGCGTGGAATGATGATAATTGACATTGTAACACCGTCGTACGTATATTTCCAGTCCCAATCCGTACACCCGCCGGTAACCCGTTTCGTCGGTATATCGCATACATTTCTAGTTAACAGTAATAACAAAGGCTACAATCTTTATGATTATCTTTTAATATGGGTTGTCTATCTCAATGAAATGAAGAATTGTTTTGATTGACGGCGGGAGTTTGAAATGCTACTCTCTGTTTTAATGTGGAAGTTTTGTAGGCCCTTCTTGATTTTGGGGGTTGGGTGGCGCTGAATGGTTAGCACGTGCGCGCTGTACCATAAAGTCTGTCATTGAGTCAACTGGCGTGGTTTCGAATCCCCGGTTGTACGTGGCAAGGAGTAGGGTCGCCTGTCCAACCTCGTGGGTTTTCTCCGGGTCCTCTGGTTTCCTCCCACTGCTAAAGACCCCTACGCACAAGCGAATTATTGAAATAAAATTAAACCATGTGTTCGTCCCGAAATGACCTAGTTTGTGTTGAGTGGACGTTAAACACTCCATTTCTCTCTCTCTCTCTCCCTTCTTGATTATATTATGAAAATCAGTTTTGTTGGAGTTGTAATTGAGATGTTATAGTTTCTTCAAATTTTTAAACATTTCTACATAGATAATTAGATTGCATTTTAAATAATAAAACAGTCGATCGAAGCACGTACTATATATAACATGTGTAAGAATTTAGTAAAACTATATTATTTTCATTAATTACTTCATTATTTGTATTTCTGAATGGTTAGCGTGCGCGCGCTGTATCATACAGTCTGTCATTGAGTCGACTGGCGGGGTTTCGAATCCCCGGTTGTACGTGGCAAGGAGTAGGGTCGCCTGTCCAACCTCGTGGGTTTTCTCCGGGTCCTCTGGTTTCCTTCCACTGCTAAAGACCCCTACGCGCAAGCGAATTATGTAAATAAAATTAAACCATATGTTATTCCCGAAATGACCTAGTTTGTGTCGAGTGGACGTTAAACCCCATTTCTCTCTCTCTCTCTGTATTTCTGAAAGTTATAAAACTAACATTTTTTCCTGGTTATCAGGTGAATAATATTTACTGATGCTTAGTATTAGCTTCCAGGCCTGTCACTAGTGTCAGAACGAATGTCTTTGTGTGGGAGACTGGGGAGCCACAGTAGCACAGTGAGTAAGATGTTGTTTCGCTAAGGTCCCGTGTTCGACTTCGATCCCTACGTTGGCCAAGAAAGTGCAAGGGACACCATATTATAGTTGTGTACTGTGTACACTTTGGCATCACTGATCTATTTAATACTACAATATAAATTTTTATAAATCAGTGATTGGCATGGACTTAAAAGAACCCTTGGCAGATGGAATTCGATATAAGAGTAAGAGTAGGCCTAGTGCCACTGTCTTGGCAAAATTTCCCCCATATTAGTACACTGTATGATGTATGCCTGTCTTAATAGCCCAGTCAGAGCAGGACAGTAGGACATTCAACCCCATTCCATTTTATTTTATTGGGGGAACTGTCAGCATCAAACTGGACCTTCCCATTGACAATCGTTAAACTAAGGAACATTTTAGCCTAATTATTGCACAATTAAATGTATATAATTGCAAAACATAAACATATATTGAATGGAATGGGGCTTTACATCTTGTCAACACATGCATAACGTATTTTATGTTTTATATGACATGGTAATTTTCATTCTATGGCTCTGTGTGAAATTAGAGGGAGGAGAATTTAGCCCAAACAGCATCTATCAGCCTGATTTTATTTGATTTTTGAACTTGCAAATAGATATATATGCCATTGTGTAAACTGGTGAACCATTTCCCCATCCAAAGGACAAGGCAAAAGCAAATATAAGCAAATAGTACCAAATAACAATCTGATGCACAAAGAAAAATGATACCTTCTTTATTAATTTTTAATACTTTTTATTTGAAATTGAAATTGTTTTTAGTATTGTATTATATGAGTCAAACAGTTAGATACTTCCAGTTAAATAATACTGGTAGTAAATTTATGTTCTTTGTTGTTCATGAAGGGTTGTAGCAGCTGGGGAACATTTGGTCTTACATTGAGAGAGAGAGAGAGAGAGATGGGGTTTAAGGTCCACTCAGCACAAACTAGGTAATTTCGGGACTAACGTACGGTTTAATTTTATTTCAATAATTCCCTTGCGCATAGGGGTCTTTAGCAGTGGCAGGAAGCCGGAGGACCCGGAGAAAACCCACGAGGTTGGACAAGCGACCCTACTGGGGAATCAATTATATTTAGAGACCAACTAAAGAAATTTAATACAGGGTATAATAAGGTATTATCACTTTCATAAAGGGAGTTAAGTTAAGGAGGTTTTTTTTATGGTCATATTATATTTTCAATATAATCTTGAGAAACAGCGTCACTATCAGGCCTGTTGAGTGTAGATCTGTCTAACTTTATTGTGTCTAATATTAAAGATACATTATGTAAGATTTAGATAAAGAGCTGTCTATTCTTGCTATCATAGTTCAAAAATAGATAATGTAAAATGAAAATATTGAAGATTTTATTCAAATTTCTTCATTCTGAGCAAAGTTGTCACTATTTGTAGTTTTGTCAAGATGTGTGCATAGTTGTAACCACGGCACTGGTATATTCAAGACTTAGCCTCGCTTTCCCATTTTTATATTAAATTTTTAAATGGCAACCGTTCTAGTTTAGTTAAAATCGAGAGTTGATCACGGTCATGTTTTGTTAATAAATGTCAAATTTATAGTTTATATAACATTTTAGGCCTAAAGAAATACCTGCAATAGGCAGATTTAGCTCTTGCATAATGTATGTTTAACTTTATTGTTCTAATATCAAATTTACAGTTAAAGGATAGAATTCAGATTCACGTTGAAAATGTCAAAACTTCTTTCGGTTCAAAGATAATATATAATGGACATACCACAGATTTTATGTTCAATTGTCCTCCTGAAATAAAGTGGTTGTCTTGTAAAATAAATGTAATTAATTTTGAATTATATTTGGAAAATAATCTTAGACTCTATCAATTGCTCAAAATTAGAGTAAGATATTAGAGAAAAAGAGAGAGAGAGAGAGAAATGGGGTTTAAAGTACACTCGACACAAACCAGGGCATTTCACGACAAACATATGGATGGTTAAATTTCATTTCAATAATTTGCTTGTGCACACGGTTCTTCAGCAGTGAGAGAAACCAGAGACCCAGAGAAAACCCACGAGGTTGGACAGGCAGGCCCAGAAACCACGCCAGTTGACTCAATGACAGACCTTACGATACAACATGCTAACCATCCGCCCCCATTAGAGTAAGACATTATAAGCATCAGTGTTTGTAAACCTCCTTGAAAATCACGCAAAAATTTGTATGACTCATGAAAATCAATAGGGTTCGTTTTGTTATGATACCAAAAATTCATACCAAATTTTAAAAAACAAGCCAACAGTGAGGCTGATGTCCCCCGCCGAAATAGGAAAATAATTAGAGGACACATATAAATTTATCACAAATAAGCGGAACGGACAGACAGACAAACAGACAGACGGACGAACCCATTTTAATAGTTCCCTGCTTTCTTCGAAAGGCGGGGGACAATCAAAGTAGGAGAGTTATTGTTTTCCAAAGTCTCGACCAATCAAATTGCGTATCGCTCTGCTTACCCTGAGCAGAAAATGCTCATTATCAAACTTAGTCAAGGTATTACTGTAATGAAACTATACACCAAGTTTCATCAATCTCACTTAATTAGAACTAAAGTTATCGTGTCCCAAAGCATCAACCAATCAAATTGCTTATCTCTGCTTACCCTAAGCGGAAAATGCTCATATTCGAACTCCATCAAGGCATTGACCTAATCAACACATACACCAAGTTTGAACATTCTAGCTCAATTAGGAAGAGAGTTATCGTGCCCCAAAGTATCAACCAATCAAATTGCTTATCTCTGCTTACCCTTAGCGGAAAATGCTCATCTTCGAACTCCATCAAGGCATTGACCTAATAAACACATACACCAAGTTTGAACATTCTAGCTCAATTAAAAGTTATCGTGTCCCAAAGCATCAACCAATCAAATTGCTTATCTCTGCTTACCCTAAGCGGAAAATGCTCATCTTCGAACTCCATCAAGGCATTGACCTAATCAACACATACACCAAGTTTGAACATTCTAGCCCAATTAGGAAGAGAGTTATCGTGTCCCAAAGCATCAACCAATCAAATTGCTTATCTCTGCTTACCCTAAGCGGAAAATGCTCATCTTCGAACTCCATCAAGGCATTGACCTAATAAACACATACACCAAGTTTGAACATTCTAGCTCAATTAGGAAGAGAGTTATTGTGTCCCAAAAAGTGTGACGGACAGACAGACGGACGGACAGACAGACGGACAGACAGACGGACGAACCCATTTTAATAGTCCCCTGCTTTCTTCGAAAGGCGGGGGACAAAAAAAATCTGTTAAAACTTTAGCCTCTATTGTATCTTCAGAAAAATTGTCTTACTCACTGAGTCCCTGCAGCTCCCAAATTTGAAAACAATCCATTAAATGCTGTAGTCTCTATCACATTCACAAGCGAATTGTTGACCGACAGATAGAGGCGTGGGTGACATTATATGCATTACTTACACGTTTAAATATTCATTTCATATTATCTTGGAGGTAGTCATTTACTATGCAGAAGGATTTTTGTTCATATTTTATTCCAAATTTGGCTTAGTCAGACCAGGAGGTCCTTTGTAAATTTTATGCCCTCAAAATTTTAATATATTGTATGGCAGAGGCCTATACCCGTCTTCATTAGCTCGGTTGGTGCAAGAAATTAGGACACTAAACCCCAGCGTCTTAACCACCAAGCCTCCTTTTTGTTTATAACTTCCTTAGTTATGCCTGTCTATGTCTGTCATTCACATCTCTTGTTAGGACATTAGAAGACAGTAATCCATATTTTTTTATAAATTGATATTAGTTGTGGACGAATTCATTCACTTGATATATACAATTGTTGTTTAATGTTCGCAATGTCTGTGTAGTTTGAGTGTCTTACCTGTGGGTTTGTCTTATGTGTTTCGTTTGTGTGGGGTGCATTCCTCCTGCTTTTACTATTTGAAACAAAGAGGTCTTTATAATCACCTCAAGAGTTATGTCCCTTTGGTAGTAAATCTTTTTAGAACTTATAGCCTGCAATTATTAACCTTTCTGAAATTTATATCTATCCTGTCCAAAGAAAAAATCCTATTGATTTTCAATGACACTGATTATTCTCCTTTGTTACAAAAGCTCTAGTTAGCACCTTGGAGACTGTTTATGATTTAAATTTTTTGAAGAATTTTATGACTTATTTAACTCATAACCATTTGGATGACTTTGCTGTTGGTTGGTGTAGGTTTTGTTGCCGTGCAGCCTATGTCTGTTTAGAATATGCATCATATTCATATTCCTCTTTGGGGATTTCCCTGATTTTTGCTGTGAATTCTGCCTTCAGTTCACCTATCATTTGAGAGTTGTTCTGGTGCACATTATCCTTGAGATACCCCCAGGGAAATCCCCAAAGTGGAATGTGTTTGAGTAATTCACAATTGTGCGTTGGAGAATATTTTGGAAAGAACATTACTTTCATGCTAAGATAACTGAAACTTTGGGGAATGATAGTATACAGATTGAAGTCTAAGTCCAGCAAATTTGCTGGACCTTTGTAAGATTTAATAAAAATTTTATGGGTTCTCTTTTTTTGGGGTCACCCTGAAAGTTTCAGAAAAATTTGATGAAAACTCTGGCCTCAGTCATGTGGTGTGGACAAGCTTGACAAGCATTGTGAACAGGTTTCAGCAATAAAGGGGCATAACTCCAAAAATATTCAGATTTTCATGAAAAGAAACAGGGCTCTTGTCTTGCAATTTGTACAGATTTCCTGAAAGTGTCAGATAAATCTGCTCCAAACTCTGGTCTCTGTTATGCAGACAAGCATTACAAGAAGCGAGAACAGGTTTCGTCCAAAAAAGGTGCATAATTCTAAAAATATTAATCCGATTTTGACGAAAAGAAATAGGGATCCTAATAATACCAGTTTTCTGAAAGTTCCATAAAAATCTGACCTTAACCTTAATTGCTTTAAGAAAGTTTGAAAGGATGATTACAATATATGTCAACATAAACATGTGAGCCTATAAGAAAATGCACTTGGAATATGGTTGAACCTCGCAGTACAAATATTTCTTCAGACAAAAGAAGATAACCATTCTCTTAACATTAATTCTTGCATAAACAAACTGAATGCAGACATTGGTAAGAATCAAAATACAAATCAAATAGAAATGTGCAGTGTTTAAAAGGATTATATTTGAAAAACATGGGGGAGCCATACTCGCAGTGTTTTGTTTGATTATACCTAATTCCACCTAACACTGCTATAAAGGAAGCAAATTTCTGTTCCAAATTATGACTAGTCAATAGTCCGATTAATAACCAATAGATAACTGCGTAACAATATCATTACGCTTTAAACAGAGCTCTAAATTGGACCATATATGTTTACATAATGTTACATCATGACTCACGATTTTATTATGCCCAATTAACAAGCGCATAGAATATTGCAGAAAAACTAATTTTGTGACAAACGAGGCTATCAAATCAAATACAATGTAAACAATACAGTTTGGAGACAAACAATAATTTCACCGTTTTTAATACCTTAAATCACTGTCCAAGTTTTAGGGAAGACCCCAGATTAAACAAAGGGCTGTTATGTTGGTTATGTTGCTGTATTTGGGATAGATTTGATAGATACACTCCCTCAAAAGCTCAAGTATCAGAAGCCAATCCAGCAATGGCCAGAGAGGGATTTCTCGGGCCATTGCTTCAGGGATATGGGGGAGCCGACTTGTAAGAGTTGGGGTATTGAATTAAAAAGCAATTGATCCATTGTAAAATTGATATACAAACTTTATTCATTTTACCTATGACATGTTATGAATAAGTTACAATTTACAATGTCTGATGAAGGCTATTTGTCTTGATGTTAAATATTGAAGACTGATATATTTGTATATTTATATATACAGTTATTTCTCTATAGAAACAACATTATACATGTAATTATACTTTGGTATTTTAATTATAAGGTTTAGTTTACAAAGAGGACATGCAAAATGCTCACAATTCACAAATAAAACATAACAGTGTACAAAGATAATATATAAGTTTGAATTTAAATTTACACATAAATTAAAAGGAAATATAAAGTTTCTCATTTGATCAGGAAAAAAAATTCACTTTGTGCTTTTTGTTCATTTTCTAGATAGCTTATCACAGCATGGAAAATTACAGGTTGCACTGATAAAGGCACAATATAATAATCATACATTAATACTGTTCTTGCATTTTTTTTCTTTAAATTATTGCATATTTTGATCTTATGTCTGTAAATGTATTAATTTAATATTAAATGCCTCTTGCCAAAATGGTTTTGAATTTTAAAAAAGCAATTTTTCACATTCCGAAATTTCATTTGATCAAAATAGTCAAACAAAACATTTAATTGTATTAAAAATAAATAAATTTGATTTGTTGAATAAAATTTTGCTCTTATAAAAAAAGGAGACAATAAAAGAGATAAAGCACTCAAATAGATTTTGTAATATATTTGATTTAAAACAAAAATATTGTAGCAATCAATTCATTAATGTCATGCAGATTAATGAGAAATTGCTGAAGTAATTTATATGAAAATCTATGACACTGTTTAGTGTTTAAACAGATTGGTTTTGTTTGATATGCTTAAATTCATGAAACTGAAATAAAGGATTGTACCCTATGGTATCACCCGTTCGTTCATATAATGCATGACCATTGCCATATTTAAAACATGTCAACACCACATAAAACATAGTACTCACTGACAGCGAGTCTTCCCCTGAGTCAATAAAATTATTGGTTTTAATTATCATCCATTATATACATGTTTATACAAAGAAAATGGCCATGCCTCTTGCCATTTGTCATATACAAATACATTATATATATATATATACTATTATTTATAATATATATACTTAATTAACATTAATGTAAACTAGTTTTTGGCATTCACAACATTTTGTCTTTGATTACTCTGATATTTGATGCACAACATTTTCTGTTCTTGAACAAATACGGGGATTAAATTTAATTATCTTTAACATCAGTAGAATATTGCAGTTAACATTCTTACATATGGCATCGAAAGAAAAGTTTAAGAATGTTGCCTATTCTAAGGACGTTTATGATAAAATAATATCCCGTTTAATCACTTCAAATGACCATCTTATTCAATCTTGTCGACTTTAGCAACTATTTTGTTTTCCCACATTGGTAAGACGGCATTATCATCACTTATTTGTTCAAAGACAGCACCTTCCCCACCAAACTCATCACTATCAGTCTTGAAGAAATATCTGAAATTATGAATAACATCATATAAACAAATGATAAATTTAAAGCAACTCCTTGACAGACCACACCATTTACAGGACATAAAACGTAAATCAAAAATAGTGCTATAGAAAATAAGAGAAAAGGTCAATTTGAAACAGCTTTTCCGCTGATTCCTAGCAGTATTAATACCCATTTGAATTTAGCAAGAAAATATAGTTGGTATGTAAATGCAAATCTCAACATAAGTCTTGGTTATTTGTTTTTACTCGCTTTTTCTCATTCAGCTTTTACGGTTCCCAAATCATCTCACTGAACAATCAATCTTACAGTGGAAAGGCATGGATTTACACCTCCGTGGAAAAATCATTATCTTATAAAATATAAATCACTCTACAATAATGTCATATGATACTTACTTAAAGTTTCCTTTCTTTGTTATAAGAGTTTTGAATTGGCCTAATGTTATATTACGTCCTGGTAAAGTATGACGATATGGTATAGGTTCTGTTCCGAAATATATTCCAATTACAGTGGTATTCGATGATGAGGTAGATACGTTGGCATTGTTTGATTTATTAGATAGCACTGATCGACTGTAAAAATTAGAAAAATACAGATTAAAATATAAAAATACAGATTAAAAAATTATAAAAGTACAGATTAAAAAATTCTATAAAAGTACAGATTAAAAAATTCTATAAAAGTACAGATTAAAAAATTCTATAAAATTGTTATATTCTATCAATAAATAGTAGCCTAAACAAATATAATTATTCTTATACAGAAGTAAAGAACTACTGGTTTCTACTACTCAACCATTTTTGCAATTTATTTCTATACAAATACTTACTCTAAGGTTTGACTTCCTGATCTGTCAAGATCGGATGGTACAGTTTTAGCCGATGGCATTGTCCGCACCTGAGACGAGCAAGACTGCATTGTATGGCCCTTTGACACACCAGTGAAAGATCTGAAATGAATTGTTAACATAATATTTAAAGAATGGAACATAACTTGCAGAAAAAAACTAATATTTCAAATCATTTAGTAATGTATATTGATTTTTATCAACATAGTATATTTTTAATGGATTGGGGTCGGATCGAAAGGTAGTGAGGGAAAATATTAAGGTCACTTTATGAGGGTTATGATATTTTGGTTAGTATTGTACATGTGACAGAGTAGCCTATGCTACTTCATTGTTGTGTATTGTTAAACAGACTGGAAATGCTGACGAGACGTAATGCAGCGGAAATATTTCTGATTAATGTGCCTGGTTTAGAGGCATTGTCACGCGTTGCTGTACAGGCCTTGGCTGATTTTTACTGGACCCTGCCCACTGGAAACAATAGGCCAGTCTCAGGGTGGCAGTGAGATTGCATCCAAATCTTTGGGCGATGGCTCTGGTGCTCATGACCTTTTGAATTAATGCAATGGCAGATATCGGTGAACAACGAAAGTCCTTATGAGTTGTGTAAAACTGTTATGAAAATATATCGATTTGAAAACCTGCACAATCAATCTGGGACTCCTCCTTTAAAGAGATTTTTCAACTTACTTTGACTTGATTGGTGAACCAGGATAATCTTCCAGCCTTCTTTTTGCCTCTTCTAGCTGAGTACGGGTGTTAGGATGTGGCGGCAATGGCATCATAGTATCCTGTGCAAAAGGTTGACTGGGCATAACTTGACTTGGTGGTACCCAAGACTGTAATGTGTTACCACTTCTTTCCACAGACGTAGAACGGCTATTTGTATGTGTGCCACAGACTTTCTTAGATCTGCACAAAAAAAAAAAAATTGAAAATATTAAAATTTCACACTTATCAAAATGGTTACTTACATTCCCAGGTCAAAAAATCCATATTAATTTGTTCAAAAATGGGGAAGATGGAGTAACAAATAATGTAAAGCGGGGGACACACTAGCGGAATCATTCGGCTGAAATGTTCAACTGGATCAATCGCCTAGTGTGTCCATATGATTTGCTCAATTCAAACATGTTTGATATATTCGGCCAAATTTTCATTCAGCGCGTTTATATTTGCTGAAGACATTGCTCGATTGTAGAATTCATTAGCCAATCACTGGCATCGAGATGATTTTTTGGAAGACAAAATGGCGACTATTATGGCTTTATAACCGCCAACGTCTTCCTCGACCAATGTCAAACAAGTTTGTTGAAGCAAAAAAAAACCTGTGTGTCTCGGTAACGGATCCAGGTTTTTGCCCAATCACTCCTGTTATCCCACCTCTTTATATGCCGACGCATACGGCGTAAAATTTAAAAAAATCCTCCGCTGCAGCTATTTTTTTTTCTTTTTCTTGGTAGCGGCCATGTTTTATGTGACATGAGGAGATGTAAACGACTGGTGAATCTGGTGAAGAATTTGCCTAGTGTGTCCACTTCGGATGAATGAAGTCGGCTGTAATTTGCCCCGAATCATTCACCTAGTATGTCAGCCAGACAATACATATCTATTGCAGATATTCTTATAACAACAATCACTGGACATTCATATTTTGACCACGGCATTCACCTAATAAACACCTACACCAAGTTTTGACATTCAACCTCAATTAGAAAGTTATCGTGATATGAAGTCTCAACAAAAAAGCAGAAAATGATCATCAAGGTACATGTTTATAAAACTATACACCAAGTTTTAATCAACGTTATCATGCTCTGAAGTCTTGATTAAACAAATTGCTTATGGCTCTGCTTAATCTGAGCAAAAAACGGCTATCATCAACCAGTCAAGGTGTAATGAAACTATAAACTAAATTGCTTATCTAGCCTTAGCCTAAGCAGACATTGATTGTCATTAAAGTGTGATGGACAGACAGATCACCCATATTTTAGACTCCCCGGCTTTCTTTGAAAGACGTGGGGACAATAACTTTTCAAGCACACAAAGTGAACTGATCATACATAAATACATGTAAACAGTAATAATTTACCCTTGCTTATGGGATGGTAAAGAAGCACTGGCTGAATGGTTAAGCCGAGCTGCATGTGATTTGCGATTACTGGAACTTTTATCGGAATCTTGATAGCCACTTGATGGTTCTGCAACACGATCACTCTCCAACATCCAAGAAAGAACCCTGCAATGACAATAGCATAATCATTAATGTTTAATTTTTTTAATATAATTTATAAGCTTATCTAGTATCTGTTTATTGTTTATCATTGGCTCAATGGGTCTGTAACTGTAGGAGCACAGCAAATATATCACATGCTAATATTGTACAATCGTTTGAAAGCAAAGCAGGTGTAACTGATAATACAAATTAGCAGGTCTCAGAAATTAGGCAAAATATTCAAAAAGAAATTTAATAGCATTTGTCGGGTATGGAAGGTATTAATGTAGATAATATTATAATACATGTAATTAAAATAAATTATTATATTAATTAAAATAATCTTTTATTATAATCAAAATTAATGGTTATCTATTAAAGAGTTTAAACTTATTAAAATTGAAATTAAAATCTAATCAGAGTTTTTAATTAAGAATCCTTTTCAAGTTCAAATTTTTAGGATTAATTAAAAGAAGCTGCTACATGTATACTTTAAAGTATGACCATTTCTGTAAAGCTATCAGACTAATCCTAATTTTACCATCATAAAAGGGAAGTAAACAAATTATCATTGACTCTATTTCTAATTTTTTTAACGTTATGCTTTTCTCTTTTCATGAAACACAAGAAATTTAATACTCTTTCTAGTGCTCATCTCCTGAGGGATAAGTACAAAGCTTTAGAAGTGAGCTTCTAAGAGCCTCTGAACACAGCTGTTCTTCATTTAGCCTACTGGCATTCACAAAGAAGAGGCTTTGAAGTTGCCATTATTCCTAGCTAGCAGACAGCAACCATCTTGGCAGAAAGACCGTAGTTCTTTGATCTTGCCTTGGGTTACTTTGTTTCTGCCATGTGTAGAATCTCCAAAGCTCCAAACTCAAAAAAGAAATTTGGGTAACTTAGGAAGGATTTTTTTTAGCCTTTACAAGGAGTAATTAATAACAAAATGCTGTACAAAGAGTCACAAATGTTTTAATACATCTTTTGATATGTTCTCATCAAGAGGATTGCCATGATCACATGTACAATAAATCAATTTTCCTATTCATTTCATGATCTAATCTTTTTGAGATTTCCAG
This sequence comes from Patella vulgata, assembly GCF_932274485.2. NCBI lineage: Eukaryota > Metazoa > Mollusca > Gastropoda > Patellidae > Patella > Patella vulgata. The sequence continues at coordinate 14,696,943 of NC_065880.2, read as the reverse complement.
TGATAATGATCCTTTGATTCCTATGACAAATTAAACCATTTATATCTTAGTGGAGTTTTCTATTAAAGTTCTTTGTGCACTTTTTTGTTGGACTATTGATTTTTACATCGTTTAAGCTTTTCAGATTCAAATAATTGAGTAATCTGGTTAAAAATACTATTAATCTCTGGTCCCAATAAATTTAATAGCATCTTTGAACTGCATTAATTAATGCCTTACTTTGTTTGATTCAACAATAAATTACGAACAATATGTCATGATTATAATAATGGCTTTATGTTAAGGGTTAAGGAGAGCCTTGCGGGGACAGTGTCTAGTTATTAGGATGGGACAAAAACCTAGGGTCTGTCTTTACATACTCATGCACGTACATGTAAAGAACCCTTGACAGTTGGAATTTGAAATAAGAGCAGGCTATCTGATATCAGTGCAAATGCCCATATAGTACACTGTATGGCACGGTTGGTGCATAAAAAAAGGACATTCAATTCATATACATGTGAGGTTACTACATATTATCCAAATGATTTGTCAAAGTTTGAATTGGACTGATCTGATGTTATTTCCTTAGTGATGTGTCCACCTCAAAAATTTTGTTTCAAACAATTAAGTGGAAATCAGCTGCTATTATAACTTTTGGCTTACAACACAACATCAGTTAATCTTAACATTGACTTATCTATAGAAGTAACATATTTAACAAAGACAGGGTGGTCATCTAACAAATCCAATATGGAATCAACAATTTTATTTTGGACCCAAATCTGTATTGAATCCATGAAAATTTATACTTTTCACCAAAGCATAGAGAGAGAAATGGGGTTTAACATCCACTCGACACAAACTAGGTCATTTCGGGGAAAAACATATGGTTAAATTTTATTTTAATAATTTGCGTAGGGGTCTTTAACAGTGGGAGGAAACCATAGGAACCTGATAAAACCCACAAGGTTAAACAGGCAACCCTACTTCTTGTCACATTCAAGCAGGGAATCGAAACCAAGCCACTTTACACAATGATAGATCTTGTGATTTCACATGCACACGTTAAAACCACTAGACCACAGACCCCCCCCCCCCTTCAACAAAGCAGTTTTAGGCTGTTGCTAGTTCACTGCAACATTTAGTGGGCGTCAATGTATTTGGCAATTTGCATGAGATGGTGTCATTGGAATACTGATATTTTGTCTATATTTAACTACATAAATACATATATCTTTTCTCAGCTACTCATGTAGTTATATACTACATGCATTTACAGATATGTTCATAAAATCTTAGGAATAAAATCGTAGCTTTTTGTGAAATAAATCACTCAAGTTGGGTTAAATTTTGTAATGCCATTTTTTGCAAAATACCCCTAACAATGTGCACTTAGGGTTTCCAGTTATCTTGATGTTTTTATCTAATAACACATGCAATTTTTGTATTTATGTTTCTGTCAATGTATTGAATTTTTATATTATACTTACTTGGAACTTGTAGGATCCATTAAATTAGGCATTGGAGGTAGGGATTCTTTATCATACACAGTACTAATTCCACTATCAATATAACTGCTACTATCAGACGATTTAACACATTTGCTGGCTTTCTTTTTACTCGTAACACTACGATTACCCTGTCCAAGCACATCAGTCCAACATGACATACTCGCATGTTGGGCTTCTTTTTCCATCCGCGTTTTAGATGTCCGTGGTTGATGATGATGGTGATGATGATGATGAATGTGTTTATGTGTCTCTTTTCCTGATTTTTCATCTCCTACACCACTATCACACGATAATGACGAAAGACAATCACGTTTGCGATGTTGTAAACTACGTGAATGTATGGCACTGGATCCAGTTCCTGTGGCCGGTAAGGACTGATTGAATTTTTTACGTGCTAATGTTGGGGATTTATTAGGAGGTGAATGTCCACTAGGCGTATGATGACTTGAACTTGCCCAAATTCTACTACAATGTTGATCTAAAATACTTTCAGCAGTTTCATCTTCTATCACAGAGTTTGAAGGTATGAATGGTATATTGAAAGACGCTGTTGTATTTTTTACCATTGAGGAGGACATTTTTTCCTCTTCAGCTTTATCATACTATAACGAGAAAAAAGCACATGTATTTTCACATAATCAACCAACAACTATTCAGGTCATGTTCACAATACAGTTGACACCATATTGATACAGGTCAACAAGAATGCTAAATCATACCTGTGATACCAAATTTATTGCTACGGTCTAAATAAACATTTATTACAGACAACCATATCTTCAGTCTTCTTTGATTGGCATTTAGTAATTGAACATATTAACACAAGGTACAACTTTATTGATACACAATTACTAAGTTTAATACTAAGCGACGTTTCGGAGAGGATTTGCTTGATAAAGACGAGAGTATCCTTGTCGAAACGTCGCTTAGTATTAAACCCAATAATTGTGTATCCATAAAATTGTACCTTGTGTTCATAACTTCAGTCTTTATTTTAATTGGAACCCCTGGACTATAAATACAGCATGGTTTCCAAAGTTTTGTACACTTACATAATGAAGCACATAATCAAAGAAAATTTACAAACCTCTAAACATTTTAATTTCTCTTCCATTTTTATTCCAATTTCTTGTTCTTCATATACCCGTTTTAATTTTTCAATGACCAGACTGGCAAATTTCTTTGGATCAGTTTCTGCTATATTTCTATCTTTTGGTGCCCTTTCCGTTCGCTAAAAAAAAACCCCAAAAAACAATTAGTCATAAAACAAACAGTGGTTGCGAAGGGTACACAAATAGTTGGAAAGTGTGCTCAATGTCAGATTATGATTAGACTGTAAACTATTCCAAGATATCTTTTAGCAAATAGAACCTGTTCATTACATGTGAAAGACTATGTATAAACATTGATCCTTGTAGTATGCAAGTATCTGGAGCTCTGGGATGTTTTTTCAAACAAACATAAACTTTCACTTTCCATTTGAGGTAGCTAATAACTCCCCAGATGCAACAGTGCATGGATAACCGTGTCTACATACATGTTTATGTCTACACATGTACTTGTTAAAGTTGAAGAGTCAAATGTACATGTAAGTGTTCGTCTTGATTATCAAATCACTTATACAACCAAACAACAAATTCCTTAAAAGAGTTAAGCAAATTTAAGCAAATCTAACGATCATTTTGATATTAGAGCTGAAACATTCATACAAGAGAGAGAGAAATGGGGTTTAACGTCCACTCGACACAAACTAAAAAATGGTTCAATTTTATTTCCATAATTCGCTTGCGCGTTGGGGTCTTTAGGAGTGGGAGGAAACTTGAGGGCCTGGAGAAAACCCACGAGGTTGGACAGGCGATCCTATTCCTTGTCACGTACAACCGGGGAATCAAAACCAGTTGACTCAATGACAGACTATGTGATACAGCACGCACGTGCTAACCATTCAGCCATCCAAACCCCCAAACATTCATACAAAGCAATATTGCTAGATCTGTCCATTTTATTTGCATGCCCTATGATATACTTACAGGTATAATGTGTGAATGGAGACCAGCACTTGTTTCTCTATTAACCTGAGCTTGATTTTTCATAGACTTTCTACTTCGCTTCCAGCTTCTATTGGACAAACCATCTCTGTAAGAAACATCAAATTATGCATGAAGGAATATTAAAGATACAGTTAAATCAAATTCCAGATTTGCTAACTAGCGCTAAAATGTAAGATTAAGAAACTTTAGTCTGTAAACCTGAAAACCAAAAGATATGACCAACCTTTTTGTGGGTTTTAAATTTTACTAACAAATACCAGGTAGTCTTTTTTATTTATTTTGTTTTGTTTTTATTTTGTTTGATTAATACATGTACATATCGGTCATTAGAAGTTCCATTGACCTTCATATTTAAAGGAGGTTGGCTATTTATAACAACAACTGTATTACATTTTTTCTTTTCATCCCTTTTGATACATGGACATGTCCATGTAACTACACAAATTGAGGTACATGTATATGTACATGTAGGCCTACATTGTGCTATTCCAACAATATCGTTATATAGCATTTATTGTATTTTATGGTTTACTTAAAACTGATGTATAATGCTTCACCAGAAGTATGAACAATATTTCAATTTTGAATATTTTGAAGCATTTAACCTGTCATTGCTAAGGTTTCATTGAAATACAGGAAGTAATGAATACATTTTGCTACTTTTTTTCTTGGATAACTGTCATTCTTCAATCCATGTATGTATAATCTAACATGTTCTTAAAAAATATCATTTTAAAAATTCCGCACAATATACATGAACCCAGAAACACAATTGTCTTGAAACAAGATATTTTAGCATGTGTAATATTGGATAAGCCCATCATACATGTATGTATGCACTCATGCTCTCCCTTTTATTACAGTAACATATATTAATAAAATATGAACCTAAAATATGTAAGCTACAAAGCTAATGGTATTCAATTTGATTGCTATATTCTAGGATATGATTAGCTAGGCCAGGTAAAGACAAGATCAAAGAAAAAGCAAGTCATTAGATAAAAGCTCCTTCACTATAAAAGTGGCTGTCCCTTTTATCAACAGTGCATAAATTTCTTCACGGTGGTAAAGCAAAGCCTTTGAAGTCCACAGTTTTGATAAGGCTGACTGATAACTAAAGGCCCAATCGATCCAAGAAACTGTTCACACTATAATAGTCTACATGTTTCAAAGGCAATAGGACAATACACTCCTCACATGTGCACATGTCTCAGTAATAGGTTTCAAGTACAATTTAATTACAAATGAGAAAACGTGGCCTTTGTTAACTATGTTAAGCTCTCAAACATAAGAAATAAAGCAATAAAGTCTATAGTGGCTGATAATGGGTGATTATTGATAAAGGCTAAACTAATGATCTAAAAACATAAATAATCAAAAAATATTACAAATTTAAGGCCCAGAGTTCATAATGCATTCTCAGACTTAAGTTAAGAATTTACTCAAAATTGTTTGCCTTATTTAACTAAAACATAGCCCTTTATAAAACTTTTGTTATTTTAATGTATCAATAAGAACCTATGGGAAAATTTTTGTGTTTCTGGATTAAAGATGTTTCTTATAAACAGTGATTGAAAGTTAAGTATTTTCTTAACTTAGGTCTGAGAATGCTTTGAGAATTTAGGGTCTGAGTTTAAAGATGTGTAAGTTTACAAATAATATAACAGAATTCATAGTTCGTGTATTTTATAACCTTTTTTACGGAACTGTGTTGTCACAACTTTCATTTAGATATTTAGGTCGACACTGTACATGTGTAAATTTTAATAATGAAACTCTGTAATATAAATTCTCTTTGATGTTTACAGACATGCTGTCCACGTACAAGTAACAAACATGTCTATAAAGGGTCAATGTCTTCTTAATTGCCTGTACATGTAGTATGTACATTTGTTCATTCATGTAAATGTTCACCGATTCAGTTACATTATGTACATACAGTACATGATGTGAAATTCCTTAACCAATTATAAATATGATTCATGTTCAGTTCATCTACATTTATAATTTCTAAGAGAAAGGAAAGGGGTTCAAAATCAAAAAGAGTGTGAATGAATATTTTACATGAACAATTGCACACTTAAATAATTCTATAATTACAAGAGATCTATTAAGAAATGTGTAGCTACAAAAATTTTAAGAGCAAGCTTTAAAGTTCTTATTTTCTACATGAAAGTAAACCTACTAAAAGATAAAATAAAAAGCAGAGAGCCTTTAGCAAAATGTCCCTGTAGTAATCTACATATCTTTATTTCTTTTTCTCTACCTCACTGATCAAAGCATTTTGAAAGGTAAGCTCAGAGTTGATTGTCACACCATGACTTATGTTCATCACTCAACCAGAACCGAATATAAAATAAAATGAGGTTCTTTACATAATATATTAAATAACTCAAACAGTTCAACCATTTATATCGCTTTTGTTAAAAGGAAATACATGAAAGGATTTGAATATTTTTTTCACCCCACCTTTACCCCTCTCTTGTGATCAATAAATTTATAGTAAATTTTGAAAAGAAAAACGGTTGGGAAGACAACTTTGAAATCTGAATTCTCATTGATGTACATGTATATCAAACATATATTTGATCTCAAGATAACATTATTTTATTACTATCATAAGTTTGAATAATACCAAAACATGAGAAAAACTTTTATTCCCATCATGTATGTACATGTGTACATGTACACATAAAATTTGTAAAAGAAAATCACCCTGGTTATTTTTTGTGAAGAATTTGTGATTAGTAATACATATTTTGATTTTTAGTTTTAAAAAAAGTTAAATTTCACTTTTTATATTAATATGTTAGCATGAAGGGACAAAAGGTTGATCATCAAAATGTGTTTAATTGTCATGATGTTGTATGTCACTTGCTCTTATCGTTAGATGAAGGGACAAAAGGTTGATCATCAAAATGTGTTTGAAGGGACAATAACACTCTTGCTGGCTTGACAGCTCCAGAAGATAAAAAATAGCCTAATGTAGATGTGTTAGTGTCCTACCTGTTGTGTAAATTATCCATTCAATACTATTTTACTTGTCCAGGGGGTTCAAAATTATTTTTAAATCGAAGTTTCATTTGAAAAGGTTTACGTTAGACGTTTCAAACCATTATGTTGAATTTTTCAAAATTTTTAAATAAGGTGTGTCAAGATGAAATTTGTATCATTAATTAATTGAAATATTCTAAAATAGTACAATTTGTTGACCAGAATAAAGATTGGGACATATTATTCAGTTACAACAAGAGTGGTATTGAGCCTTTAATTGTCATGATGTTGTATGTCACTTGCTGCTTATCGTTAGATACATGGCATAAAAATAATGAACAGAGTATGTTCATTATTACATTCTTAAGTGCAGTTTAACAGTCTAGAGAGAGACATTAAGTAATATAGATGTACTGATACTGCACGAGGGCACTGAAATTATGGTACGCCAACTTCAAATGATGACCCAACTTCAAATGATGACATCACACGTTTATTTTATATAGGCATAACCACAGAAATTTTACATACCCTTAGGTACATGAATACTTATATATAATTTACAAGAGAAAAGGGTATTGTGTAATTGCAGGAAGAACTGACTACAGACAGAATCTAAGAATCATGTAAATCACGTAGAATGAACAAAGTGCCACCTACATGAATGTTGTACACGGCCTAGAAGGTCCAGTATTAAAATTCCCTGATCAAAAGGACACAACTTTGTATCAAGTCATATCACAAGACTAAAAGTATGACAATGTTGACTAACATACACAGTAAACACCTCATTCATACACACTTCACAGGCATAAAAAAAACATTTCACTACTTACACAGAACTATCAGTTAATGATATAGTATCATCAGTTAAGGCATCACTGGACAAACTCTGTAATTCACTATCCACAGTAGATACAGGGGCATAGGAAACATGGGCTGGGTAAGCAGAATTTAACATTCGTGAGGTATATCGGGAGCACCTATGCAGAGAGCAAGAAAAAAATTAACAGTGAGTTTCCTACATAAATAGAGTGTATTTAGAATAAAATGAAAACATCAGAAAATAAAAAGTGATATTCCTACACATGTACATTAGAAGATTTAATAGTCACTTGGTCAGGGTTGTGGAAATGGTGTTTGTGACAAAATAATAAAACAAGATTAATTTGCCAAGTTTCAAGACGATTTTACCATTAATACTACCTAAGTTGTAGTTGACAAAGTGTAATTTTAACGATGTCAGGCAGCAATAAATGACAAAATAACTGAAATGTTAATAGTTAGAAATAGTTTGTTTATATTGATGGCACAGTGCAATCTTTTGTGGTATGACATAGCAAGGTCTTAACACTTCTTCAATCACATACATTTAAATTTGGTAAACAAAGAAGTTATGATAAATTTAGTTAACTGATGAGCTGCTCACTAATATACAATTTGTATATATGGCACTGAAACATTTTCTTCCTTTAATCAAGAAGAAGCATGTCATGGTTCAGACCTCAGTAGTCAATTTAAAGAAAGCAAATGATCAAATTCGATTTCCCTTTTCAAACAGTTTTTAAAAAATTCCCCATGCACATACAGTATTACATGTACATACATGTATGCATGTGAAATTCTTACCAATACCCCCCTTTGCCCCAATGTACAATTTTGATATTTCCACAGCCCTGACTTACATGTAGTGATAAAACAGATTAACAGTAACATGTATAAAGCTTGAAGCAACATTAATATGAAACTAAACATATTGAAGAAAAATATTTAAATGTGGAAGTATAATATAATTTGTGCACAACCTACCCAGTAAGAGTTTCTGTTCTTCTAGCACCAGGTAATTCTGGTCTTTGAAAATTATGACCATGTGATTTATTCAAAACACTAGATACAGAACCATAATTTAATTGGTCACTTTCTAATTCTTTGTCTTCAATAAGGGCCGGTAGGAGTCCCGCTTGGGATACAGGCCTAGCACTATTTGAACCACTAGAGCGGCTTGATTTAGGACTATCGCCATAGTTCTGCACATATTGCACATAGAAATCGGAGTTTAAAAATGCAGGGTATGTCACACCTTTCATATAACCTTCAACTTCAGCTTGTGCAGAATCGAAAATAGTTCTATCCATTTGTTCCTTTCGATTTATTTTGTCTGTTATTCCCTGTCGTGTGTCTTTATCAATACACTTTATTTTATCATGACGCACAAATTTTTTATATATCACTTTTATTACACTTGGTAACTGTTGTTCATCTTTTTGTCTTAATCCTTCACAAGCAAACCAAAAATCCACTTCGTAACACCCTCCACTTTCTTTTTCTAAATATTCCTTAAATAATTCAACACCATCGCTATCACTGAGTAAATGATGCAGTGTTTCTGCCCACTTTAAATGTGGGGGTGTACTATTTTCGGTAAAGGGCGGTGAACTTGCAGCACTTCCTTCTGGTTCAAACCCAAGAGGAGCGTCCATATCATCACTGAACAGTCCTTGGGTAGAACAACTAAGTGAACCTCCAGTTTTATCCAAATTTGATTTGCGAGGCGTTGCTGCAGGAGAATGTGTCATCTCTCCTTTGCTGGACGACATACTTTTACCAGATGACTGGCTTTTGCTTGAAACTTGGCTCTTGTGAGAGCCACTACTACGGGTTGACATTCCACCGTTTGAATGGAGCTCATTTTCTTCTCCAGGAACGGGCGGTCGAGGTGCCGATTCAGTAAAGTTGTTTCCACCTGAATCATTCAGAAATTCAAACACCTTCTTGCTGGTCATCCTCACAAGGGTGTGAGGTCAATCACTGACCACAAGATGCTATGGTTCTGATAATCTGTGTTTACATCTGAAAAATATAAAAGAACCTGTGTAAGTTTACCGCAGTGAGAAGTTAAATAGGTTATCTTTTTATAAGTGGGGATTTCCACTGCAAAAAAATGGGGATTAGAACCAGTACCAGAGTTCCAATGATAAGAATGCCTGCGGAGAGGGTTCTATTTGTTACAGAAACCTTAATTTAATGTTTTGTTAACTAAAGATTACATGTATTATCAGGACAAGATATGTCAGCAGGAATATAGATTGTTTCACAATGACGCCCAAGAAATGTGTAAACCAAGCTTAACTTTTGGTGAAAACAATGTTTATGTCTCTTCTGCATGTAGGTGCAATTTAATTTTTATTATTCACGGTACCAAACTTGGACTATATATCTATCAATTCTAAGTAAAGTTACACTAACTAACTCCATACAAACTAACAGCAGTCTTCTACTTTTTAAGTACTTTATAATCCTGAGAGCCACTTTACTTCTGAAATTCACTTGGCTTTAAAAGACTTGGAATGACTTTACTATGCAATTAATGTTCAAATGACTTTAAGTAAATATTTCAAAAGTATTCAAAGCTCTGTTAAGCCAAAAGGCTACCCTCTTCATCTTTTAAGCTGGCAGAGAAAACTACCCTTATACAAGAGTAAAGAGTAGTCATTTTGGAAAAATGAAGAAAATAAATGGTCTCTACATTTCAACACAGAAATGTCGGTTAAAAAAGGTTTAGCTCTGATGAGTTGCTTTGAGTGTGTCAAAAACGGTCTCCAATTTTTCTTCCTTTGATGTACTGCAGGAAGTCTTCAGCTGTAATAAAACGCTGCTGACATAGAGGGACCTTCAAAGCCTTAAACTATCAAAGGCAAGATAGTTAAAGAATCCTATGTACGACCATGTGTTTACAACTTTCTTTCCTTTATACCTGGTACAACAGTGTCTGACTCAGGTAAAAGAACCAAGTGACCTGCCTACACAAGAAATCTATCTTTTATTCTTACTACACATGTAAGTGCGATATTAGAGTGTTCTTTTAACACTAAATTTTAATGTATATACAATGTAAATGTAGGCTTGCATGCCCTATAATTTAAAAGTTAGCATCATGTCAGTTTTAAAACCTGACAAGTACATCTACAGTTATATTTCTTGTGTGATTTTGAATTATATAAGTATGGTACATGTATACATGTATGTATATTGTATACTTCGTAAAATGTTCTAATTAAAGGAGCTAGACTTCTGTTAATTAAAAAAAAAAGGGGTGCTCAATACGATTGATCTAGTGTCATTTCTATTAATTATGGGACGGTATTTATATGATTAAGTTTCAATTTCATTAAGCGGTTTGTTTACTAATTTTAGTTTCTCTAATGGCTTAAACAGTTAAACACAAAATCAGTTATGTCAACACTGGTTCTATCTGTGGATGTTAAATTTCAAAAGTAGCCAAATACCTATTTCATAAAATAAATCAACACTTTACAAAAGAAAATCGACCATCATAATAAATCACCCAAATGTCTCAAAAAGATAAAATTTAACTAATTACCAATATCATACCTACATGTACACTTACACTGTCTGATCGTTAAGTTGAATTTCATTAGAAATAGAAGCCTCATCAAATGCAATCCACATATTTAATGGAGATGACTGTTTAGTTCCTTATTTCAAAATACCTTTGTACTTATAACTAGACCTACATGTACATGTACATGTGCACACTGAGTTCTAAAGCTTTTAACTGAAACGGTCTGAATGGAACCTCAAACCTAATGCCAACACTTGAAGTTGAATAGCAATGCCTACAATAACACATAATGCTGAAAATTCAATAAATTATGTGTGTTCAAGGTCTCTATGTTTAGCAAAGGTATGTTAAACATTACAATCTATAGATGTGGATGCTCAAAGACAGTATTGATTAAACTGAAGCTCTTGCTCCAGAGGTAATTGTTGCTAATTGATCTGCACACTGATACTCTTGAAAGTGGGTTATATGTACATGAATGATAGGCCTTTAGTTGCCTTTGATCTTACACATCAAATACATACAGCTTATGATAAAGTCTCTGATGTAGTGTTTCTATATAATCCTCAATCTAATTTTTTTTCAAATTCTATCTGTATAAACAATGTGCAAGTAAATGTACATGTATTGCTGCCAGTGCTCTTTTTTGTTAAATCAAAATTTGATATTTTAGTTTTATTACCTCTAGCTAGTTCCTTATTTTTAAAAAGTGCCAGTTATTTTTGTTCTATTATTAAAACATTAAATACCGGTACCTCAAGGGTAAAATACTTACTCTTAACTCACAATCTACCTACAACATGAATACTCACAATCTACCTACAGGTACATGCCTCCTGTTTAGTGCATAAACAGACCTATATGCATAAGGTAACCTACATGTAACTGTATAGGCTTAACTGATCCAAATGTGTTTTCATTCTCCCCTTAGATGTGTGTGGAAAGAATCTTTACAATGTGACATAATGGGCCTATTGTACTGTACTGGTTTGCAACATTTTGACATGTTTTGTTCTGAAAATATCATCCTGGCATTAGCAATTTTCAGAAAAGATAGTGTTATGTCACATCACAGAACATTCGGCCAATTGATACAAGGTGGTAGCAACTTCAAGCAATTGAGAAGTATTGTGTATCGTACCACTGAAATCCCAAAAGGTAAACTGAAAAGTCAGAATAATAATAGCCGTACATGTAGTTTATGAATTTCACATTCAACTTCAGAATTATGCTTGTACTGGCAAAAAGCTCTGATTACACAGACTGTAGTACCTTCAGCCTTTTCAAATATGCTCTCTTATACTCATGATTTTAATCTAAAATTTGCATACTGACATGGATTCAGACATCCAGTTCAATCTTCATGTTATCTCAGAAATCAGAATTGACTCGACCATATCAACATGTCACAATCTACAAATGATATTTTACTTGAGGAAATATTCTGTGTCGAATTAAAGTCTTTTGTCTTTTATTTAGGTATCGTAGTTACTGATGTCTAAATTTAATTTAATTACACTCCTACCTATTATTAACTCATAATATTGAGCATAAAGCAGGGTATGTCTACTCAATTTTGATAGAATACCTGATATGATTTTTTTTGTCAAAGTAGTATTAGTATATAATATACAATGTATGCTTACCCATACCTACCCCTTCTAACATAGATTAATAACAAAAATAACCCACTCTAGATAATAGACCTTTGAAGACAATGTATTACATTGTTGCAATCAATATGAGCTTTATATCCCTTGTTTTTGTTTAACATAACCCATTATCTATAGTTAAATAAAAGAGATACGTTGCAAGTGAAGACCTAACCTATTTTATGACCTATCTTGAAAAGAATAGAAGCGCTTCTAGCCTATAGCCATCACATTTTCTCACCAAGTGGCTCAATATATCTAGCTCGGCTAACAAGAATTTGAGTCTTAAACATGTTGGATGTTCAGGCAGCCATACGTCTGAAATAAACTGAACAAATGCCTCCTAGTAAAGGTAGAAGTCGTATGTCACCTTGAGATACCCATGCATCGAATTTTAAATAGTTTCTCTTCGAAAGGAACGTTCAAGACATAAAATAGTACGTCGATCTTGTAATTTTCAGATGCACGAGGCCGCCATTACTCTCTATGCAAATGGTGGCGCTGTCAGCAACATTTCGCTCGATCGCTAACTTTAGACATTGGATGCAGTTATAGACAATTTTAATATCAATCACCGAAGTTTATCGGAACTTTTTATCACCTAAACAATGTTTTCTAAAAATACAAATATGTTTAGACTTTAAAAATTACATATGGACGACCTGTTGAACAGTGTTTATGTCGGTATACATTGTAAATTCCGAAAATTAAATAAAACAAAAGAAAAACAAGATGAAAAAATGTAAACCATTATTTTCCCAAAAAATTGTTCACCCTACGATAATTGTTTAACTATAATAATCCATCCAGTCATATCGTTATCCGAAGTATTGGACAAGTAACATGCCCTGTCTGTTGGTCCTAATGTTACATACAAAACGATACACTATACACATAATTCCACATATTTGCCACTTTTTGACTTACCATCCATGTATATAACTATAAAACAACTTGTATGTCAGGAGAAGAGTTGAAGGCGAAATGTGTCCTTTTGAACTCGGTCTATAATCCACAGCGCACTACTGAACGAGAATAACTTGTGAACTTAAACTAATGTCTATCATTGTTATGTTAGCCTTTATTTTGCAAGGTAGATCTACTCCCCTAGTCCTATTTTTAGCTGGGGATTCCGAAAATAATATCTAAAAGTAGACATTTAACTTTACCACGTAAATAAATCCTTTTCAATATCATGTTTTTCTATGGCGATGTACGTAAATCCATGGTAATAAACTTCATCACACATTTAATAAACAGAGTAAACGAATTACACTAGAAATGTAGAGGTGGTGGTGCTGACGCCGTCTCACTAGGTTGGAACGCGGTTTGCTACTTACTGGGTCGTATCACTATATACATAGGCATATGGCAAGCTCCATAGGAGGATAACAGATAGAGCTTACCTTTGCATTGCGGTTTCACACAAAGGCTATCTCGACTGAAAACAACAGTTGAAAGGAACAAAAACGATGATGGCGATTTGAAAAGTTTGAATGCAGAAGATCAAAGCCACATGCCCGCCGCCGACAATCCCCCCATACTACATGACGTCATGCCTTTTAGAAGAGCCGCGCCAATCAAAATTGAGGTGGAAACACACTGAAAGAAATCTGTTGGGCGAGTCTAATATGCAGAAGAAAATAGGTAGTGTATTTTACCAAATAATAAGGTTAATTCGGTAACTCCTTGTTTATTTTGGATGAAAGTTTATTAAGCAGATACATTTATTTAATGAATATTTTGTATTTTAAATATTTTTATGCCAAACATTCATTTTTAAACAAAAAGTAACAGTCTATTCAACCCATTGCACTATGTTACAATTTTATTGCTTCCGATAGCAACACGAAGTTGAGAGAATTTGGAGGCTTTGATGTTTACCGCCGTCGTTGATTACTTATCGCTTTAATTAGCTGTAATTTTGACAAAGTAAATAAAAAACATTTTTTAATTCTTTTACCCTGCATTACGCAGATCATCACGGTCATCGTTTCAGTGTGGATTTCTTCATTAATAATTGAATAATTTTGTTTTCTTTCTGACAATGCTTTGCCCTTATAAATTACACATTTGCCGGAGGCCGCCTTTGATGTTTTTGGTTAGTGTATTAAGCACACTTGTAAATCACAAGAGAACAGCGTCTACGGTAGAGGGCTGTATAGCTAGGAACAAACGTCACAGACACGACAAAAATGTTTTGAGAATATAGGGATAGGGTTATAGAAAAACCATACCTAAGCCATTTTAAAAGGAGTTTTTTAAGGGCATAAAATCATAGTTTATGATAACATTTGGCACCATTCCAAAAAGTCTTCCTTTCATCTTTGCGGACAGATGTGTGTGTCTTTGGTTTCTTCACAAAGGACGAAATGGATAATTAATGTAAACAAAATGGATAATACTTTCTTCGTTTAAAAAATAACCCTGACTTAGTCAAAGTCGGTGAAAATCCCATTTATTGCTCATTGCGTATAATTGATATCTATGAGTGGTGAATGGAAACCCAATGAAATGAAGGAAATACGCGAATAAAACTTTGAATACTGTATACGTTTGATATTAATGGGGGCATGTGTGCATTTCGTTGGAGTGGTGGTGGGTGGTGGGGGAATGATAATAAAGAGAAGACGATTGAGGTATGTCATATCAACCTGAAAAAAATATAGGGGTAAACGATTAAAACCCCTGTATTTGACGTTCGGCTTATCTGTACATTTTCGTAAGCTCTAAGTACGGTTATTGTAGGATGGCTCGATACCGATAATAGGTATATATACAGGTTCTCTTCAAATTCTAATCGTCTTTCTTAAGAACCAAATTCCAACAAAGATAGATGAATTAGTGTACACCATACATGGCACTAGATTACACAACCAATTATCAATAATCGTTAATTAATGTCTCAAATCGGTATCAATGTAATAAAACCTTTGTCGGCTCTTAATATATATAATCATTTTCCCTTCTAATAATAATAAATAATGGTTTTGATCTGAAATCATGCAAAATATACAAAGGACGGTTACAATTACTTTTAGTAATGAATTCGTTTGATTTCTATTCTCTTTTGATCTGGGTCTATCAGTAAAGCCCTTTTGAAATTATCCATTTTTTCATCTCTTCAAACAGGCTAACAACCGAAGCCCTCTTTGTTGTTTTCAAACAAATATAGCGTCGTCTTTGTAAATAGGTAATTCTAGGCCTACTACTCTTTAATCTATGGAGTTGAAACGTGTTTCTTGTCATGTAATGACGACGATTAGAAGGTACATCTTAAGAAATAGAATGGTTTTGAGATTTTGATATTTGATGCGTCGTAAAGAATGTAAGAAAAGATGGCAGACTTCATTTTGGATATTGTTTTTAGAATCCTAGACAGATCCCAATGATCCATTACTCTTTAAAATATAGGTTTACCTGTCGAATTAGTTATAACTTAAATTAGAGGAAACGTGAAATAATAATAAAAAAAAACAAAACGTGATGTAAGAATTAGTTCTCGGTGGTATTTCACTTTAAAGTATAAGCTGTCATCCTGTACACGGGACACAAAACAAAAAAGACCAACTATGTATACACTATGCCACAAGATATTTGAAACCAAGCATGCTAGTGAGTGTACAGGTCAGCCAGAATTTGATGTAGTATTTAAGATTATGACTAAAGGCTATAGCCTAATGTCAAGGTTTCATTTGGTATGTATCCGTAATTTAATTATAGTTCATCCTACGGCAGACAATATATGGTTTTCATAGAGGATTAAAGAAAATCAATTTCAGTGTTGACAAATTTTCCTTTGAAGTATTTAATTAAGGGTGGAAGCCAACTGAGGCCGGCAAGCTGTTGGTTTTATGCGCTACAAGATCAAAGAAATCAGGTTTTGTTACCCACTGATATGCCATTGTTGACGCTATAACCTATATCAATGTGCCCTTTATCGTTTGTAATTGTCGGGTAGAACAGGTGTAATTATCCTATACACCTAACAATGCCACGTAATGGACTTAAAAAAAAATACCTTATAAAAACAAATATATTTACATTCTTTGATCTGTACTGAATCCATAAAGTTAATCCTGTTTTATTATATCAAATATTCTTGAAATAAGATACCGGTTAATTAATTAATGAACCGTCCTTTGTGAGGTGTGGAATGATGTTTAAATTGCACAATATCAATCCAATTATATTATTACATATTGTATATGTAGCTATAATGGATATTACCATTTTCAGACGCGTAATTCCATATTTAGACGTTATTTTTGATCCACTCCATTCACAATTTTTGTTGAATTATAGTTTAGGTATGTTTTGCGTGCACTGTCGGATTAAGACCTAATATGGTTAACATTGCATGCCAATATCAAATTGTCGTGAAGTAAACTTCAATCAAATAAGTCCGTTCACAATTGTTTGTGGACATACAAGTTACAATTTTTATCCCATTTTGATGAAATTTAAAATATATACGTGTATTAAGGATCAAAAGATTATGGTTCGATTTTGGTGCGCATACTGACCGCAATATCTTGGGTTATGGACCCTACCCATTACGCAAAATGCGAAACATGTACGAAGTTTGTCGACCCCCGACAAGCCACAATCTTTGTCAAATTTATATTTAATTATATGCTAAGCACCCAACGATCCTGAATGATTGTCATTTTGGTGTCACGGCTGTTTCGTCTGTCCGCCAGGGACAAACCCTATAGATAATCAGCATTCCTTGACACGAGGGGATGAGCCTTGATTTCCCTGCTCGCATGTTGGGTGTATCTTTCATTGCACCCCCCCCCCCCAAAAAAAACCCAAAAAAACACACACACACTCACTGAACTTTGGGACCCTGGCACAGTTGCACCCCACACGCCTTAGTAATCCGACACTGTTTATGTGTATTGTGGTGTGGGGTTGGGGGCAGGCAAACTAAGGAACCGACCTATGCGACACTATTGTTGCGGTCAACGCCATTATCAACAATACCTGCAAATACAGTGTTCACAAGACTTTGTGGACAGGGTACAACCACTGGATAATGTGTACAGGTGACAATATACGCCCACAAAATGTCCGAAAAATAATTCTCCACTCGCTCCCCTTGGTTCTGTAATTTTTATATAAAGCATATATATAATGTCCATAGACAGTAGAGCACTAACTGTCGAACAAAACACAGCCAATTCAATATTGTCAAAGATAATGACAAAGTCGTTTACCCTGACATAAAATAGTGATGACAAAATATACTGTGTCAAAGATAACCCGAATGTCAATATGAAAACAATAATGGATGGCTCCAAGCAATACAGCGGTGTTCCGGATGACATTGCAATTTACTGCAACATCGCCCCTCTCGGCAACATTTGTCTTTCTTTAAAATTTGTTTTCATCCTTAAAGATACATTATGGGAGATAAGATAAAGAGATGGCAGTTCTCGCTATAATAGTTAAAAACTAGATAGTGTAAAGGTAATTTGCTGAAAATTTCAGTCAAATTGATCCACTATGAGCCGAGAAAGAAGTGGGTGAAATTTTTGCATAGTCTCGGTCATCATCACTAAAATCATTAATATAAACAGCATAGTCTCGATTATCCACTTTTTCTGATTTAATTATCAACGGCCGTTAGTGGCATATAGGAATCTAATCCAGCCAACATCGAAGGCTAGCCTTGACATCGAGAGTTTATTATGGTCTGAATAAGTTAATTAATGCCTAATTGATAATTTAGATAACATTTCAGGCCTAAAGAAAGACTTGTAATAGGCAGATTTTACTCTTGCATAATGCATGTTTAACCAACACATTTTCATACCTGAATAATACACACATAATGATTTCTGACAATGAAACGCTAAACAATGTTATGTATATAAAGTATACCTATTTGATTATGCGGACTTGTTTGCTTTGAGTAAATCCGACCCTGATTCTAATGAAGACCACAGAATCATCACACCCACACCTTCTGGACTACAGAGCTGTTGTATAAATATTACAGACAAGTTATAAGAGACATCAATCATCCAGAAGTCAATTCTTGCTTTGATATTCCATATAGCTTATAATACAAAAGGCTAATCTATCAGTGATCGAGGTCTGTATTAAAGAAAACTAATTCAAGCAGATTTTTTAATTGCCGAATACGTGTTGATGCAACTATTATTTCAAAGTGAAATTTAATCATTTTAATCATCCATCACAAAGACCCAGGGTTTGGTTACAAAGAAGTCGGCGCGTGCCGACCGTTCGGTAGCCTCAACGTGCGATTATAATTTCTCTTTGATCATGCCGCTCTGAAGATTGTTTGTCCGTTTTACGGGACTGAAAATCCTCCTTATCTAAAGAAAATTGGTCGATAAAACTACACATCTGTCACACTCTGATCATACTTAAAGTTTGTCTAATGTCTTATATATTTTATAAAATACAAAAAGAAATATAGTAGATTAAAGAATTCATTAAAATTCATATAAATGTCAGACCCATGTTCTTTAACATTGTAAAGTTCAACTTCACATGTAATTATACATTGCAGAAACATTTCTGGCTGGTGATGCAGACATGTGAATTAAAAAAAAAATCATATTGTATTTGATAATATTCATAGCATCAGTGAAGAAAGCCGGACAAATTTTAAACTAGCAAAGTTATTTCATCATTCTTGGTCAATATCAATTTAGCACCCCTAAAGTTAATTTTGCAATTTTTTTTTTTGATACAAGAACTGCTCATCGGAGATTATTCTCATTACAACAGTGAAGGAAGCAGGACAATTTTCTAATTGCAAAATTATTTGATCGTAATTGGCTAGGGAAATTAACTCTACTAAAGAATCATGTGTCTAACAATAAGCACTGGTCCCTTATGCATAGAAACGTAATTTCTGGGGTTAACAGTCCCTTTGATCTTGACCGCTCAGAGCTGTTCATTGGAGAGGTTAATCAAACTTGGACATCTGCCCCGCGGACAACGTATTAAAGCACCAGCAGTTCCTTATTTTATATTATCTACGATATCACTACAGGAACGAACGAACTTATTTTATCTAAGTCTGACATTCGTAATAAGGCCTATCGGGTAAATTTGAGAGAGAAATTGTATTTAACGTCCACTGAACAATTATTATGTCATTTCGGGACTAACAGTTATAGTAGGCCTCTATTTCCCTAATTCGTTTGCGCGCGTGACCCCGTCTTCATTAGCCCAGTCGGAGCAGAACAGTAGGACGTTAAACCCCATTTCATTTCATTTTTGCGCGCATGGTCTTTAGTGGTGCCGCCACTGATAAAGTCGACTGTGTATATTAAGGCTTGTCGAGTTTCCTCATTTTTTTTAAAAATACGACATTTTGACTAGTCGAGATATTTATAACTTGGTATTATATTCACAAGAAAAAAATATCACATCTCTGGCTTCAATTGCTTTTTGAGGAAACCTATTTTATAACGTAATAAATTTCACCAAAAAAAATTCCCTTTTTCACCACTTTTTGTGAAAAAAAATCATTTTTTAAAATCCCGAGGTTTTGCACCAAAACACATGTAGAAAGCCAAGATCAAGCGCAGATCAAAAGTTCATCAAATGTTTCACTGTAATGACCTTTAGAAGCAACAAAAGGTCTCATTTTGCGACTTAGAACTTCAGTCACGACGTGTTTGTGCCTTGCTTCACGTCCGTATACAGAATGGGAAGTCTCAGACGTCATGGCCACTGTCTGAAGGTAGTTAGGTACATACAGCTTGGTACCATTCAGCAATGCTTCCTGCAGTTCCTGGTCAGAAAAGTCCTCTGTGAGAGCAGATTCACAAATACCACATTGAGAAAGGTTCATTAGTTTTGGCCAATGACTGTGTATAGCTTCAAAGTTAATAGAGTATAGCATGTTCTCTGGAAGTAGGCTAGACCGAAAGCATTGCACTACAATTAAGTTGTTGATTTTTTAGACTCTTCTGAGCTGCACTCTATATTAATGTCTTGCGAAGACGACGACGCGAAGGGGGATGCATCTGCTTCATATTGCTTATGTATCTGGAATTGCAACCGTTCTGCTTCTGCTGTATCCCTTTGATCTCTTCTCACATCTTTATCGACAGAGCCTAAATGAAAGGAACCCTTCGGTCCAATTTTCGCCCTTTGATCTCTCGGGTTCTCTCTTTCTTCTACTGGAACCTTCTTTCACGGTGGACAAGAACAAATGATGTGCTGTATTTGACAATTATCTTTCTTGCATTTCACAACATTGTCATCACAGGGGCGAAAAAAATAATTTGCACTGATCATCGAGATAAATAGATCTGTTTATCCGATCAGAGGACATAGAAAATGTCAAGCGAACGGACTTGCCAAAGTAGCGAGCCCTTACGGAGGGTACGGGGATTTTGAAATATAAACAGCCGGAAATACAGTATTCAGGCACCGATTGTCGAGATAAATGTAGAGTTGGTCAGATACCGGATGTCGCATGATCACTAGTTTAATTGTTTTAAAATTTTGGCGGGGGTGGGGCAAACAGAGGGCAAATGCCCCCCTCCCCTTTGGCGTCACCGCTTGGGCCATTGGATCATTCTAAGGACTTTCTTTGAGCAGGTTTTATCATGATTAAACCGACCCGAAACTGTACTGCACATAGCTTAACATATAATACACCAATTCACATTGAAATAAATGTGAAACCTTACCGAATAATTATATTTCTGTCCATTTTAAAATGGCCACCGAACCAGAATTAGAACACACACGTGGTTTTGCGTCACCTCGAAAATACAGAAAAAATGTTCGGTAAGGTAAGATTCAGATTTCCGTGTTCCACTCTTCATTATTTGTAACATAATTAAATATTTCGATGCTAACTGTAATATGTGTTGAAAATTGTGCGAGCAAGACAGGACGCAGGTACAATATTGCAACTATAAATTCCCCGAAGAACACCCAATGGGGCGCGCATAACACTAAAATGTATGGGTAGTCTTAAAGGACAATATTGGTGTCAGTCATTATCACATATGTGATAGAACTGGTTAAACACATTCCAAATATAATTTTAACACAGAGATCATTGCTACGATAGATGCGTTATGAAGCGTTCAAGAAAGGGAAGTGGCGAACGCAAAAGGAAAACACGAGTTATCCTTCTATATAACTAACTGAAGTGACGAGTGATAACAGATTCACCGGCGAATTTCTGCTCACTAATAATTCCTTAGAAGACCAAAAGTTGTTATATGAGACTGTGGGAGGATATCTGACAATTCAAAAAATAATTAACTCTCACTATAAGAAAACGAGAAAAATAAAAACAGTCCGTGCATTACCATGTTTTTATAAAGTATAGAATGAATAAAAGCAAGGGAATGTACGGACTATTTCTATTTTTTCTCGTTTCCCTTATCTAGTGGCATCCAATTACTTTTTTGAATTATCAGATATCCACTCACGGCCTCACATAATAATTTTGGGTCTTCGAAGGAATTATTAGTCAGCAGAAATTCGGCCGTGTATCTGTTATCACTCGTCACTTCAGTCCGTCCTGCCTCAATGACAAGGGGGAACCACGCCGGAAAATCTGGATGAACTTTCTCGGCCAATGCAGGGATCGAACACCCGATCTCCAGGCTAGCGAGCCAGCGTCTTACCCACTTAGCCACATGATCCCCCGTGACGTACGGAGCGCGTCTTATAAATATGTGGAGCCGCGGTGGTTCAGTGAGTAAGACGTTGGCTCGCTTGCCTGGAGTTCCCGTGTTCTATCCTGGTGTTGGCCGAGAAAGTTTATCGGGATTTTACGACGTGGTCCCCCTTGTCTGTGGTGGAGGTCAGAGGAACTGGCAAGGGACAACGTAGGACTATAGTTGTTCGGATGGGACGAAAAACCGAGGTCCCATGTAGCCTACACATTAGCGTGCACGTAAAAGAACAGATGGAATTCGAAATATGAGTAGGCCGTAGTGTCGCTGTCCCGGCAAAATTTGCCCCATATAGCACACTGTATATATAGCCTCTCGTCTTCATTAGCCCAGTCGGTGCAGAACACTAGGACGTCAAACCCCACTTCATTTTCATTTGCTCCTTACATGCCTATATTGATCTAATGGGTAACGGTTATGAGAACATTGAGAGAATTAAAAGTCTAGTAGAGGACGGAAAAAGAAGTTGACAGAGGTGGATGATCGAAAAGCGGCTAAAGACAAATTTTAATAGGCTACAAGTTGTTCATGGATTCTCCGTCAATCAAGTCTGGCGGTTAAAATAAATTAAGAGTGATCTCTCAGCGTTAGGGAGCGCTTGCTGTATATTGTTAATAAACTTGATCGTGAGCGGACTTGAATTTAATTAGGCTTCGATATTTATGATGAATGGACAGCGATCAAAGATAACATCGTCTTTTTATGTACCGGTATGCAACGAATTCTCCTCCTACTAGGTACCGGGACAGACAAGTCACATGACACAAACATGACTTCTTTTAATAGATTTTTTTTAATGATTTGGTGTATTTCCTCGCGAATACAATGTTTTGAAGCAAAATTTTGATATATTAATTAGTTTGAATATATTTTTAGGCCAAATATATCATCAGATCACCCAGTTTGTACGCGGGAAAGTAGCTAGGTCTATCTTTAAAATGTTTTGAGAGGGATCCGAAGCTCTAAGCAAACTTTTGATAGATAAATTAGATTGAATGTATTTAGTCCAAATAATAGCCTATATCGTCAGATTAGGCTACTAGGGGTTTGTTCGCTGGAAGGCGTCTTAATGTCTTCTTCCTTTTTACTGAATTTTCAAATGAAGTTATAATTTTTCAGTGTATAAAATCAGTAAAGTTAGGTTTTTAAGGCTAACATTTCATTTGCCACAGTTATTTTATATTGTTGTAGGCTAACGAAACCGGGGTGGTCGAATGGTCTGTTACTGAGTCAACTGGTGTGGTTTCGATTCCCGGTAGTACGTGACAAGGAGGAGGGTCATCTGTCCAACCTCGTGGGTTTTCTCCACTCCAGTTTCTCCGGTTTTGACCCTACGCGCAAGCGAATTATTGAAATAAAATTGACCATATGTTAGTCCCGAAATGACCTAGTTTGTGTCGAGTGGACATTACCCCCCCCCCCTCCTCTGCCCTACAAAGGAGAAAGGCAGTATCTGCAACATAATCATGGTGTAGATACTGCCTTCTTCCTTTGCACGGCAGTCCTGACCTCTCTGTCTGTCGCTAACAAAAGCAAAGAGTTCCGAATGTCACAAAACGTGACGCAATGACCGTCTGCTGCTACGCTAATTGTTGTTGACGTTTTGTCAGTCTTTTAGTTTTACAACAAATTTCAGAGTCAGAGACTACATAATTCAATTTTAGGCTAATGGTAATTATGCCTATGACTGAATATTTATATCTACAGCCTAGGGCTATCCCTGGTCATACTAATATGCTGAATATATGTAACTTGTCAAAACGGATCAGACGAATGAAAGGCGGACAATTCTCTGCTGCCTAGCTGATATTCTTTGACTTTGACCAAAATAGTCATTACTCCTACCTTAGTAATTAGTATAATAGTAAAGCCTTTGACCAAAATAGTCCTAACTCCGACCTTAGTAATTATTATAATAATAATGCCTACAGCTCTTTTCATAGTAGGCTGCCTTCACAAAATCAAAGCGCCAATTAAAGACTAAAATTTCTGGGTACCGTAGTAGGCCTACTAAAAACAAAAAAAAAATTACTAGCACAACTAGCTTAGCCTAGTACTACAAACAAGTAGGCACTACTACTACTAGTACAACCAAAAGTAGCACGGTTATGAATATGATTAGACCTATATTCATGTAATACCAATATAAATAATTATAGTGCGTGTGACTTGTGTCTGTTCAGTGTTGGCACTGTTGTTGCTGATAATTTATTGACCGAGGCATATAGGCTAAGCATGATTTGAATACCTAGAAAGAAGTGGGAGTGGCCAACATGTGAAAGAAAAATAAAAAGGCTTTTTTAAGATTTATTTCTTATTTTTTTTAGATTTTTTGACTAACATTAACAATATTAACAAGATATTATATTTTAAAGTAGCTAAGTCTCTAACTCAGTTACTCAGTATCATCCAAAGTCTTACACATTCTGACGTTGAAAACACGAATTATTTGTCAATTCAAATCAACATTGATGTGATCTTATCGGGAAAAGGTAGGCTTCTGATATCCAATATATAAGACAAAAAAAACATTTTACCATTGGTAGACAAATCGTGTACTAGGCTATAGATAGTGCGTTTCAGCTTCATATGTAACAAGTGACCAAAAAGAACGAGGCTTTATTCCATAACTCATGTTATGCGCAATAGACTGGAATAACCAGACGCTATAAATTGACATTCGGTTGAGACTCATGCCGTATATCGCTGGACATAACTGATTTGAAATTAGAGTCAAAACGGAAACAATTGAATGTAAATCAGTTTATATACAATCAGATTACATTATTATATGCGTTGCGACCCATTTGGGTCAATTTCTAATTCCCAAATTTTAGCGATTTACCTCCTTTAACAATATAAATAAAATATAACAATAACAATTGACAAGAGAAATAAACCCTTGTGTAATATTTGCCACAACTCAAAATTCAATTTTACAAAAGTACCGTAGACTAGTTGAAATTAATGAATATACTTACAAAAACCAACTCTTAAGAACTATTATTGCACCCTGGATAAAATATGACAGATTGACATAAAATTTTTAATAGAATGATTCTAAATTTAAAAATGGTGAATTTGTGTATATTTTTGTAAGACGTCAAGTTGTGACCTACAAAGTAAAAATTATTTTTAACACAGCACCGTAGGTGATGTGGAATCGACCTAAACAATTAACTCGATAAATGATTGAAATTTGAATCAAAGTTTTGTATAACTATGATAGTATAGCTTACACAGTAGGCCTGCTCTACTTATATTAGTAGATCTGTGGATAAATCCAAATCACAAAGACTGTCTTAAAGTATAAAATTTTATAAAACTTTTCTTTAAAAGTTCTCCATAGCTTCAACTAGTTAGCCATAAATAGAGAATACCTTAGAAGAATTGAATTTTCTTGTATCGAAACACCTTTTGTGGGAAAGAAGATACAATATATTAAATGTGAAAAATAAAAGTTCATGTGTGACAAAATTAATGACAGACTCTTGAACTGACATTCCGGAGTTACCAACATTTTTCTGAAAACCAGGTTAACTCGATAAAAGCTACATTTTTTTATACGCCCACATGGAATTGTGGTTGTATATTGCCGTTGCACCCGTCCGTATATCCGTTGTCCACAATTTCTTGTGAACACTCTACAGACTACATTTATCAACTGATTGTTTTGAAATTGATATATATATATATTGTGTTTACATCAGTGAGATGATGAGTCCTATTTGATTTTAAAAATTTTCGTTAATTGCTTCTGGAGTTATGGCCCTTGTTTCACTTTGTTGAACCTTGTGAACGCTCAAACAACAAAAGTTATCATCTGATCTGTATGAAATTCATACGCTTCATTCAAATTAGAGACATGAAGAAGCCTATTGAATTTCAGCAATTTCCAATAATTACATCTAGAGTTACCGCCCTTGTTTAACGTTGTCAAACCTTTTGAACATTCGAATGACGAAAGTTATAATCTGATCTGTACGAAATTTATATTATCAC
This sequence comes from Patella vulgata, assembly GCF_932274485.2. Taxonomy (NCBI): domain Eukaryota; kingdom Metazoa; phylum Mollusca; class Gastropoda; family Patellidae; genus Patella; species Patella vulgata. The sequence continues at coordinate 14,670,696 of NC_065880.2, read as the reverse complement.
TTAAAGTAGCAAAGTCTCTAACTCAATATCATCCAAAATCTTCGACATTGAAAACACAAATTATTTGTCAATTTAAATCAACATTGATGTTGTGACCTTACGGGGAAAAGATGGGCTTCTGATATCCAGTAATTAAGACAAAATAAACATTTTACCGTTGGTAAAGAGGCTAGATATATTCCACAAGTCATGTCAAACGGTGACGCCATATTCTTATCTGGAGAGCATGCGCAATAAATACTATCGGTATAGAGTGGAATAACCAGACGCTAGAGATTGCCATTCGATTGAGACTTTTGGCGTATTTCGCTGAACATAACGGATTAGAAATTGCAGTAAAAACAGAAACGATTGAATGTAAATCAGTTTATATACATTCACATTACATTATTATATGCTTGCGACCCATTTGTGTCAATTTCTAGATCCAAAATATTAGCGATTTAGCTCCTTTAAATTAGTGAAACGAAGAAACCTATTGAATTTCAGCAATTTCCGTCAATTACTTCTAAATTTATGGCCCTTGTTTAAAATACATTCCCGGGTACAAACTGGGTGATTTGATGATATATTTGGATTAAAAACATATTCAAACTAATTATTGTCCCCCGCCTTTCAAAAAAAGCAGGGGACTATTAAAATGGGTTCGTCCGTCTGTCTGTCTGTCTGTCTGTCTGTCTGTCCGTCTGTCTGTCCGTCACACTTTTTGGGACACAATAACTCTCTTCCTAATTGAGCTAGAATGTTCAAACTTGGTGTATGTGTTTATTAGGTCAATGCCTTGATGGAGTTCGAAGATGAGCATTTTCCGCTTAGGGTAAGCAGAGATAAGCAATTTGATTGGTTGATGCTTTGGGACACGATAACTCTCTTCCTAATTGGGCTAGAATGTTCAAACTTGGTGTATGTGTTGATTAGGTCAATGCCTTGATGGAGTTCGAAGATGAGCATTTTCCGCTTAGGGTAAGCAGAGATAAGCAATTTGATTGGTTGATGCTTTGGGACACGATAACTTTTAATTGAGCTAGAATGTTTGATTGGTTGATGCTTTGGGACACGATAACTTTAGTTCTAATTAAGTGAGATTGATGAAACTTGGTGTATAGTTTCATTACAGTAATACCTTGACTAAGTTTGATAATGAGCATTTTCTGCTCAGGGTAAGCAGAGCGATACGCAATTTGATTGGTCGAGACTTTGGAAAACAATAACTCTCCTACTTTGATTGTTAGACTATAAGTAAAGATATACTGTTTGATTGTTCAATACTTTGTAAAAGATAATTTGTGATAAATTTATATGTGTCCTCTAATTATTTTCCTATTTCGGCGGGGGACATCAGCCTCACTGTTGGCTTGTTTTATCATAATTTTGCTTCAAATCCTTCTCAAAACATTGCAATTGCCAGGGAATACCCTGGCTATAAAAAAATTGATCAAAAGAGGTCATGTTTGTGTCACGTGACTTACCTCTCTCGGAGGAGGAGAATTCATTGCATACCCAAGACGATGTTGTCTTTAATCGCGGACTATCTATTACAAATATAGAAGCCTAATTAAATTCTCGGATTATCCACTGCCCGCGTCTTTTTCTGTGATTTTTATCTCAGAAAGTGTTGTATGTCTACTCTTCATAAAGTTTATCAACATGTACATCAAGCGCTCAATCTCCGCGTGCAACCTTTGATGTCACGCGTGCAGACACTCCTAATCCTTGGGCTGTTGATTAGGGAAACCCTTACATTTTTGTCATGCGCTCCATGAGTGTTTTTCAGGGAATCCAGTATTTTTCTAGTAAGATTGGATATTTCTACTTTCCATATATACCAAAATTGCCATACTTTTATTTGAAATGACCACCCGATAAATACTTTTCTGGGAACCTATCTTTGTTGAACTTGTGAACATTCGAATGACAAAAGTTACCACCCGATTTGTATGAAATTTATGCATTATTTGAATTAGTAAAATGAAAAAGCCTGTCGAATTTCAACAATTTATATAAATTACCTCCAGAGTTAAGGTCCTTCTTTCAGTTTGTAGAACCTTGCGGACCCGCAAACAACGAAAATTATAATCTGATCTGTATGAAATTGTCTTGTAAATACCCTCAATTACCTACAAAAGAATAGATATATGCGACAACCCTTGTCGACCGCTTGGGCGATTTTGGTGCTGTTGGCGTAGTTTTCATTGCCTGGCAACCTATCTTTTAATTTCTTTGTCGATCATGGAAGAACCCAATCACCTCTCCTTTCCATAAACTTTGTGAACCCCATATTGTGGTCATGAGAAGATGAACCTAATCAATACTCAGGTTCACCACATCACAATGAAAAAACAGGTTTTCTCCTAAAAAATACATCAAGACTTCTATTTCTCGTTTCAGTTCTGAAGAGATTGATTGACAAAATGACCATTTTTGAAAAGCCACAGTTCAAAACTTTCATTGTGTTAATAATGGTTATGATTTTGTGTAAGTAGTATTAAACATACATTATGCAAGAGCTAAATCTGCCTATTGCAGGTCTTTCTTTTATAGGCCTGAAATGTTATCTAAATTATTAATTAGACATTAATTAACTTATCTAGACCATAATCAACTCTCGATGGCATTGCTAGCCTGCGATCTTTAGTGGATTATGAGCCAATTTACTGCATAACTTTCATTCACATTTTAACGATTAATAAATGGATAATCGAGACTATGCTGTTTATCATACTGACTTTGCTCCCTGAACCGAAAACCTTGTAAACGCAATAGAAGCTACGGTTTCTACCCAATTTTCTTTTTAAAATTAGTGTGAAGCATTTGTATTATGAGATGATAAACACAAAATTCAGCATTCCACATCTTTCTGTTCCGGAATTACCTCCCTTTTTCAGAGGCTACAGTTTTTAACAGAGTTTTTGCAAATTTTGTGTGAAGCCTTGGTTCCAATCATGTATTGTTGAAATTACTTTTTTCAGATGTGTTTAGTTATGGAGTTGCTGGAGATAACACCACAACACCAGTACCAGTTGTAGATAAAGTAAAAGGTGACTTGTTTACTGTTTCCTGAATTTATTCTGGATAATATATGTACTAGTTATTACTTAAATTTGTGCCTTGTGATAGTAAAGTCACAATTGAACAGAAATTCTTAATATTTAGATTGGAATAAAGGTGGCTCCTTCCAACTTTTATGTGGAGCAGACGGTGCCTGGTTTTACATTTGTGAAATACAATTTAAAAGTATAAACTTGAAAGTTCAAAGCTTATATCAGATATTGTTAACTTAATTTCTGAAATTTATATTGGTTGTCTTTCCTATTGATAGGGAAAATCTTATCTATTTTCTACGACATTTTGATGACTTCTTGTAACAGTGCTTCTTGGCTTGTGCAAAACGTTGAATTAGAAGTGCTTTTTATCGCTCTCCTCCGCAGATAAAATCAAACCCATCATATTTTACGGATTTGTCAAAAAACACATACCCCAAAATGCAAATAAAGCCCATGTAAACAAAACCTTGAATATTATCAGATGAGAATTTTGTTTCTGGCCCGCTGCAAAATATCGCTGAATTCGATACTCAGTGCTGGAAACATGATGTTTCAAGTAAATAGGTGTTTTATATTTGGTTGTTAAAGTGAAAATATTTATAGAAACTTATTATATTGTATATTATGACAAATTCAGTAGCTACTCCAGCTACTGCACACTATACAGTACTACATGTTGGTCATTGAGGTTATTTTTCCCTTTTGTTCCATAAATATTGTAATTATCATGTTTGGACCACTAAGCTGCTGGTGTGCATGTTTTGTTACCTGGCAACCTATGCTTATATATAAGCTTTAGTTTAGATTATTTTTGATTGTTATAAAATTATTCTAATTTTATTAGAGCAGTGTCTCAAATTGTGAGTATTATAATTTGATTTTTGAAGAAATATTAATTTGTTGATTATTTAAGCTTTATCATGGAATTTCGCATGATATAATTTTTACTGTACCAATATAGCATATTTTGAAGTCTCATTTGTTTTTGTTTTTTTGCTTGCATTTTCATGTAGACATTCTCAAGGCATCAACCTGTTGTTGATCCATCTAGTCCACACTTTCACTGATATCTCTACCATTTTTAGGAAACTTGGTATGGGATTTGAGAAGCTGAGTTTCAATTTAATGCAAAACTTCAATTATCAATGAAGGGAACTATTAAAATGGGATCATTTGTCCGTCACACTTTTTGGAACATAATAACTTCTCTAACACTATTTGAGGTAGAATGTTCAAACTTGGTGTATTAATGTGTTTATAATAAGGGGAATACCTTGACTAGTTTGATGATAAGCATTTTACTCATGGGCTAAACATTTTAATTGGTTGATGCTTTGGTGTATGTTTTGATGACTTAACTGCTGGTTGACCTGGTGATCTGTGTTTAATTATTGCTGCTTGGTATTTCAAGTTGAATAATTGTCAACCATTCTTCGTTTATGTTTGGTAATGGAATTTAATGTTATTGTTTAAGTTACTGGTTTATTTATGACATTGATGGTATAAAAAATGAAACTAGCTTTGCCACAGTATAAAAAATATTTAAATTTAAAGCTAAGTTTAGTGTACAATTAATATAGGATTATATGGTTTAATTAAAGGACAGCCTGGTTGGTACAAAAGATAGGACGTTAAACCGCATTTCATTCCATTTAAAAGACAGCGAATAGAACTGTGATTTGCAGTGTATGCAATAATAATAATCACTTTATTTCAAAAGGGTAGAAAATTAGGCCTGGGGCTTTTCTTACATTTTGCCCTTTTAACAACATCAATCATGCATAGAATCCGGAACAAATTTGTTAACATAACGATAATAAATATATTAAACGTGCTGTTTGTTAAGGCCGTCGTTCGCACTTCATTTGGTGAATTTTAACAATAAAATCGTTTTTGAGGTTTTATGATCATCTGCGAGTAACACTATTTAGGAACACATACCAGTCATTTTTTTTACAAAATTCTTCTTTATTTCTACAAAATTTGGTTCTGAATGATCCCACCCTTTTTTATTTTGCCCTAATTCCGCTAAAACTATTGATATAAATCTAAAAACAATAGGCATTTCATACGTGAAATACTCGGCTTCCGACCGGTAAACTGTCGCCATGTTGGATACTGTTAGAAAGCTTGGGATCCCCCCTATTGAAAGGAAATGACGTTTTATGGGGGTGTCTTGAAACCTTTCTTCTGTATTGAGATAAAAATAGCAAGCAAGAACAAGTTTTGCATACCTAATGAGGTTATTTCGAGAATACGTTATTTGATTGGTCGGTCACATAGGTCAATGGTGAAGTGTCCAATCAGAAGCGGGCAATCCTCTAGATCAGGTCAATAGGCATGCGCACTAAGCTCATGTCCCAAATCAATCCTGGTTGCTATATTACTGAACCGTACGTCACTGTTTATCAATATTTTTGAAGATTTTCAAATAAAATGCGTTTGAAATTGTTAGATGACTAAATAAGTATGACAGACACTCATAATAAACAAAATGAAGATGAATATTCGTCTGCTAGACCTAGTAGTGGTATGGTTGCAATACCATTACCAGGTAGGCCTGCTGTCAGTGATTATATAGTTATGGTTGTTTTGAATAACATCTATTCCTATGTCAATGTTCGGTTGTAAATTTACACACAAGAAATAAAATAAGAAAATACTGTATATTGATAAGAAATACATTAGAAAATATATATATTAAAAGTCAGTTTATTAATATTAAATAAATGAATTGAAAAGATCGGCGTAAGTTGTTCTACTGAAATACTTCCAACTTCAGTTGTTGATTTCTCAAAACAGTTTTTTTCTAGAGTTACCAATTTTAGTCATGCTATATCTCTGAAAGTTATCGTCAGATTTTCTTGAAACTTGGAATATAACTTCCTATATAATAACTTTGTGCAATAGGAGAATTTTATTGAAATCTGCAAAATAGTTCCTGATATATTGTTGCCATAGCAACTGTGACACGTGAAAGAATTTTGAAGTTAACATTAAAATGTGTATAACTTGCTTTCTAATTATTATTTTGTAATGAAACTTGCCTATTGCACAAAGGAACATGTCAGTAACCTCTCTGCTTAATTTTAAAACATTCTGTTGAATAGTTTCTGAGAAACTGGATGACTAAAATTATACGCAGAAATCCAAGATGGCCGCCGTTTCCATAGCAACAGGTACCCCCAGGAAAATTTTTCGGCCGTTTTTGTAATACTCAATGGATGTGTTCTTAGATGTGTAAGAATGGTGACTTTACCTCAATTATTAAAAAAACTGAAATTTTCTACTGTCCACCCCCTTAAATGTGAAAATTATTAACGCTAGGAGAGGTATGAATAGAATTATACAAAATATATAAATGTGAACAATATTTGTTCGAAGATAGGTATGAATAGTATTATAAATACAAAATATATGTTGGCCTACATGGATGAACATAAAAGCTGATGACATAGATCCATAAAATATGAATGAACAAGAAAAGATTAAATTATGAAGCACTTAAATATCTATAGATATGCTTACGAAACGTGGATTGAGCTTATATTTTTAATATAATCATTAAAGGGAGCTAAATCCAAAAGATGGTCTTGATTTTGTTTTTTCAAATGATCACCATGTTTCTTTTATTTGGATTATTGTTATGGAATAAAGAAAACAGTTGAATTCCATCTCCCAATTTAGGAAATTGTTTACATATTTTATTGGTATGACTATAGATAATGCAAGTTTATTGGGCCATTAAATACATGTACATTTCAAGAGATAAAAGAGATAGTGGTATCCTAGTTTACATATCCCTAAAAGTAAATTTAAAAACAACAAAATCTTGTGATTATGTATGATTCAGATTGTCATCCATGGTTGTTAACCAGTCACAATACCAGTGGGGGTGGGGTTATTAAGTGGGGAGGCTACCCGAAAATTTTTGTTCTGAAATGTTAAAGCTATTGAATTGAAAATGGTACAAGTAGTTAGGAAATGTAATAAAGAAGGGAAAAGTAAAAGTAACTTTAAAAAAATGTTGTTGCCAGGGTAACTCATTTTTTGGGAAAAATTTATGAAAAGCATAGGTACACTATATCTTTGTAACTAATTAAGATATTGTCACCAAATTTGCAGGATATATAAACAAATATCTAACCATGGATCAGACAGAAAGCAATTTTAATTATCATTAATATTTGAAAAGTTATTGTGGTGAGGCAAATGTTTTAATCACCATTTTCCAAGAAACCATGAAAATTATAGAGAAAAACTCTCTGTCTGATTTTAGGGTTATCATTAAAGAATAAGCAGTCTGAAAATGAGACATCTTTATTAGTGACAGAGATATGGTGTACCAACATTTTTCATACTTTTTCCCAAAACTTGTTAACCCTAGCAACATTTTTTTTTCTTTTTTTTAATGTTAGTTTTCTCTTGTTTATTACATTTCCTAACTACTTGTGCGTGTCATTTTCAATTCAATAGCTTTAAAATTTCAGAACACATTTTTTGGGTAGCCTCACCCCTTAATCTTTTCAATCATTCATTTTTTTAATTTCAGAATTAAATTATATACTTTACAAAGGAAGGAATATCGCATTCCTTCTGCATGTCGAAAATATGAACAGGTAAGCTTGCTATTGTATAATAATATATTATGATACCAGACATAATCATTGTAAAGGAAATATATAATTTAACTGTGCATTGTCAGCTCAATGATAGACTTGTTTTTATATTACATATTGTATGTGGATGTACTTTGTTGTGACCCCTGATTATGGTAAATAAAAGACTTGTTATGGTTTTTCTAGTTTTAAAAGAAGATTTTTTAGACATAAATTTATGCGTTTAAAGCCACGGGAAATATTTGAAATGGGGCAAACAGTGAAATAACCAGAACCGTATATCTTTGTGGGGGGGAGCCACGGTGGCTAGGTGATTAAAACGCTGACTTGCTAGCCTGGAGGTCTGGTGTTCGATCCCTGCATTGGCCGAGAAAGTTCATCTGGATTTTCCGACGTGGTTTCCCCTTGTCAGTGGTGCAGAACGGAGGGCCTGACAAGGACAGCTGTCTAGTCCTTCGTATGAGACAAAAAAACGAGGTCCTGTGTATACATTGGAATGCACATAAAAGATCCCTTGGCAGTTGGAATTCGATATAAGAGTAGGCGATAGTGCCGCTGCCCGGGCAAAATTTCCCTCATAGCACACTGTATGACGTATGCCAGTCTTCATTAGCCCAGTATAGGAGCAGAACAGTAGGACATTAAACCCCATTTCATTTCATTTCATTGTGGGTTAAGGCCCCTAGCTGCCTTTCATACAAAAGCCAAAACGAAGTTTATGGGCTCTCTAGTAGAATGAATTGGCAACATGTGCCTTATCAATTTTGCCCGTTCTCCACCCACCTCTTGGAAATGTGGCCATATCTAGCATGGGCCAAACACTTGTTTTATTTGCCTGTATATGATTAGGGTTTGTTTTTTTTAAGGCAGTTAAGTGTTAACTTAATCACCTGCCAATTTCATAAATTAATTAATGTTTTGAATCACATTTTAAAATCTTATTTCAGGTTTCAAATGTGACAGCAGCAAGTCTTTTAGCAGAAATAAAAAAACCTACAAGTAGCAAGGAACACATTCACCAAATTATTCGACATCCATCGTTTCCTTCTAGGCTTATTAATTCTTTTGTTTTACTCTTACTTAATGAGACAACAGTAAGCAAGTTATTGACATCTGAATTCAAATAATGCTTTAAATTGAACACATTTTATTTAAAATATAAGCAGAACAAATCACATCATTGACATATGTCTTAAAAGTCAAGAATATGTACTATTTTAATTATGTAAAGACTGTTTAAGCACATCCAAGTATTAAAAAAGGCTTCGTGAATGGGCTGACTTGTACAAAAAAGAAAGAATTTTTTTTTACTTTATTTGTCTAAGACACATGACAATTTGAAATCTATAGACTTTATTTAACCTTAATTTTGGCATGTTGGATATTTAACATTTTATGGTATTCCTAATTAGATGTGATAACTTACATCACATGTGGTGCCTTTTATTTATGCAGAATTTGAAATCAGAAGCAAGAGAAGTGGCCACTGAAGCTCTTTTGGAGAAAAACAGCAACTTTCAAGTTCCAAGGCAGATTGCATTAAAAGATATCTTGTTTTTAAATCGTCTTGTGATGTATTTGCCAGGATACTTTATCACAAGAATGTCACATGATGCATTTGACTATCTGTGAGTTTTCTTAAATATTCTAAATAATAAACAATTGATAAGTATTCTATTATTCTTAGACTATTGAAATTAAAAGTAGTGACTGCTTTTTGATTAAATAATGAAAGGAGTTTATTATTTTTTGTCACATTCATTACAACCCCAAAATATTTTCAAATCAAGACAGTTAATTGAATTCCATGTTTTGATGTTAGGTATTTAGACAAGGAGAATACTTTTTCTCAAACTAAGTTTTCAAAGGCGATTTTTGTTGATCAAATTTATATTGTAAGATGATCATTTTGTTTTGTTATAAATACACAGGATAGACACCATCCATAACTTCACAATCTCAAATTCAGCAGCAACACCAATGACATTGGTTACAGAACATATCCTGGATGACCCCATGAGGCATAGAAGTTTATGTACAAAAGCCTCATCTATGATGACTAAGAGTAAGAGCATGATAAATGATCATGTAAAGAAGATTTTCTATTTGATGAACTGTCTTCCAGCTTCTATTTGTTCATCTCTGTCAGTGAATGTGGTATAAACTTTTATGTAATTATTGCTATTTAATTCTTCTAGTTCAATTCATATTCCTACATTACAAATTCTGGTCTTCTTCTTTCAGACATATTATGTAGATGTGCCTATTACTATTTCTCTAATTTGATCATTTTTGTGATTCCGTGGAAACAAATTTGGCTTAGTTTATGTCTAAAAGAAACAGTGGTGGTTTCATAAACATTCAAAATAGTTTTGTGGAAACTTTATTAAACATTATTAATTTGAAATTTCTTTGATTTAATAGCATTTTATGTTTCCATGGAATCAAATTTGACTTACCGGTAGTTTGTGGTATACAACTTTATTCCGGAGCACATCTTATGGAACTTTAAAGATATCTAGAACTGATCACATATCTTTTCAGTCTTTTGATATGTTGATAATTTAATTCTAAAGAATAAGTGATGGTGGTTGGTGTATATGGACAATAATTGTATAGGCAGCAGCTCAAATGTCAAAGAAACATTGATTTATATTGTTTTGATTTGTAGATACAATCAAATCTTCAATTGTTGATGTCTGTACCATGGAGTCAATCCTGTGCTTTAGATACCGTCTCAGAAGACAAGCGAAAACGTTTGAAAGAGCATAATTTGAAAGCTGCAGTTCAGAAAGGGTCTGGATGTGCCAGAAAAATTGCCAATAAACTCTTAGAGAATGACATAGATACCAGCAAATGGGATGATATTAAAAAGTAACAATATTTCTTTTAAAAATTTTCTTATCAATCAAAGCATTTCAGTTCGAAAGGGTCTGGATGTGCCATAGAAATTGCCAATAAACTCTTAAAGAATGACATAGATACCACCAAATGGGATGATATCAAAAAGTAACAATATTTCTTTTAAAAATTTTCTTATCAATCAAAGCATTTTAATGAGATCATGTATTGTCTTTAAAACATCACCCAGATCCTCCTAGTCTTCCACATGTGAAGAGTCTGGGACCGTTGTCAGTATTTGACAAAAAGTTCCATTGCCCATGCATAACTGGGAGTTGATGAAGTGGTTGATTATACAGTATTTTTTGCCTAGTCAAGTAAGAGTTGTGCCCCTTCCCACAATAAATCCCACAATTCTTGCATTATTATAAACTAACATGAATTGTGACGACAAAAACATAGATATGGCCCATGAAGAGAGAAATTTTGCAATAAAAAAAATTAAGAGTGTTGGATATTGAACTGGCAATGCAATCAAATGGATTTTTCTGGAATGGCATTCTTTCATGGGCATCAACATCTTGGTTTAGGACTAGTTACCTCCCTTAGACTTTGTTTATGACAGTGTGAAAGACCCGATGATCTAGCCAATGTCCTATTATGATCAAATGTGGACAACGCATCCAGGCTAATATGTTGTTATGCACAGTTATAATCCTGATTGTCAACTTATTATTAATTATAAGAACACAAAGGGCTGAAATGAACTTCTGAAATTTAGGATTGTGACTAGTGGTAATAAAATTGCTAAGAATACTTATTGATATATTAGTAAAGGCAAACTATATTTATGATTTTTGCAGAATTAGTCCAATTTTGATTTGCATGTCGGATACAGAAGTTAAGAATGTTTTGAATAAAGTAGATTGTACACAAGCAAAAGATGGCCTTCTCCAAATGGACACAGATAACTCTAAAGCGGTAACTATTTTATTATACAAAATGTCACTTAAGGTATTTAATCAAATGTAAATGAACATACAATAATTATATCAATATCATCCACAGTCTTCGACATTGCAAACACGACTTATTGGTCAATTTAAATCCACATTGATGTTGTTACCTTACCGTGAAAAGATGGACTGATATCCAATGTTTAAGACACAGTGAACATTTTCAAATTGGCACACAAATCGCGTGCCAGGATGCTTATGAGTGCCATTTGTAAAGATGCAACTTGATGAATGAGGATAAACTTCGCAAAACATGCTGATAATAGAGGGAGGGGGAGGTTGTCAAGTGGTCTAGAGATTTAGATTATAAGGTTTGTACTTGAATCAACTGGCTCAGTTTCGATTCCAAACTTGTACATGACAAGGAGTAGAGTCATCTGTCCAATCCTGTGGGTTTTCCCTGAGACATTCGTTTCCTCACACTGCTAAAGACCCCTACGCACATGCAAATAATTGAAATAAAATTATACCATATGTTAGTCTTGAAATAACCCCCAAAGTGACTGATGATGTGAATTTCTATTCAGGCAAAGCAGAGATAAACGATTTGAATTGGTTGGGACTTTGGAACTTTTATTCTAATAAAGATAACAGTTTCATTATTAGTCAGTACCTTTATAAGAATTTTCTGCTTAGACTAATTATATAAGTACAGATAACCTATTTGTTTGGTCAACACTTTGAAATGCAACAGCTCTGCTTATAAATGAGGTGGAATGTTGAAACTTGGTGTAGACGTTCATATGGTGATATGTCTTGAGTTTGATGATTCACATTTGCTGCTAAGCAGAGATGAACAATTTGATTAGTTGTCAGTTTGGGACACAATTAGAGTGAGAGAGAGAGAGAGTTTAACTTCCACTCGACACAAACTAGGTCATTTTGGGACTAACATATGGTTTAATTTTATTTCAATAATTTGCTTGCGTGTAGGGGTCTTTAGCAGTGGGAGGAAACCGGAGGACCCGTAGAAAACCCACGAAGTTGGACAGGTGACCCTACTCCTTGTCACGTACAACCGGGGATTCGAAACCACGCCAGTTGACTGAATGGCAGGCCTTATGATACAGCATGCACGTGCTAACCATTCGACCATCCAACCCCCCTTTAAAGTAAGAATATGAAACCTGGTGTATAGTATCACTACATCAAAACCTTCACTAAGATTGATCATGAGCATTTCCTGCTTAGACTAAGGCTTCATATAATTTCATTTATTGGTTTGATTGATTTATTTTATAGGTTATGAAAGCTATTGCTTCGAGATGTGTTTTTAAGACTGTACAAGCTTCAGAACTTACCTGTAATGAGCTTAAAAACTTCGCCAGTTTCTTAACCAGTGTACCACTAAGTTTTTTAAGATCTGTGCCGAAGACTGCCCTTTGTGGTAATGACTGCCAAAAGGTGTTTTTCAAGGGTGTTGGTAATTACACAATGCCATCATTAATTGTAAGTAAACATATTTGAGAGTATAAATGATGTCAGAAAGTTTTAGACACTATTTTATGAAGCTAGAACACTTCAAAAGAAATGTTTATATTTATTAAATGATATATTAGCCATTATTAGAAATTGATAATTTCATATTCCTAGGAATTACCTAAAATTCAGAGCCAGGTATTGATTATTTGCTGATAAGTTGCAATTACTTTAATTGTTTAGCCAATGGAAGAATAAACCTAAGCTTTTATAGTATTTTTCCTGTCAATAACTCTTGTAAATGAACTACAGCTAGGTCTGATTTTTACTATTAAAATGGGTTTGTCTGTCTGTCACACTTTTCGGACAAAATAATTTAGCTTTTAAGTGAACTAAAATGTTCAAACTTTGCGATTTTCAATTTTTTCCAATCCCAGAAGAGCTTTTTCAGCTCCCCAGACAAGAAGGCCTGTTTGTTGACAATTATTTTTAGGCCAATCTGATTAAACATATGGTAGATCCTATTTTCTATCTTTTTCTTGTTCAAAATTTCATTTTGCTTGTCTTCACTACTCCTGGATCTGGAAGAGTAGTTAAGTACGGTAACCCGCTTTCTGGGTTATATGAGAGATTGGCCAATCAAATGGTCTGTTGAGTTGAATACTTATTGTGTGGCTCACAGAACTATGACTAGACATTCGGACTGATAGAAAACAAAACAAAGCAAAAGTTGTAGTTCTAAATAGCCACTAGGAACACCGGCGCTGATTAGTTAATCGAATGACTGACGTGATAGGGTGAAAACTCGCTCGTACGACCTTTGACATGATCATCCACTACAACTGGTCAGATCTTCATGTAGTGGAGGCCATTATGATGGTATATAAAAAAAAAATGAAAAACAAACTATTTTAATCAGATTGTTTTAAGACTAGAATGGTTGACTGTGCTGCTGGTGTGTGTATTAGTAAGGGTACTGTCATGCTCATATATATTCTGGTGCTTACTCTGAGAAATGTGTAATATATGAGAATACTAATAATGCAATTGTTGAATTGTTTTGTAGAAAAATTATGTTTTGAAGACATGTGGTTTAATTGGTCCCCTTGATTCTGCTGCTTTGAGTCGTTTAGGTGGTATGGTTATTAAATTGCCAATGAACAAACTTAAAACTTTATCAGCTACAGACTTGGGTAATATTTTATCAGATGTAAAGACCTCGATGAAAACTGACATGAGGAAGGATCCAAGAAGGAATGTTATGATGCGTAATATGGCTAAAAAGGTATGGACATTATGGTACAAAAACAGTATTTGGTTGTCTGGAATAATTTGTTGTTTGTTTTTAAAACAACTATTTAAGATCTGTGGTTATTATTGCATGTTTAGGTCACTTGACTTGAAATATGCGAAGTTCAGACCCTGACTTGAACAATGATGAATGTCTAGTTGTTGAGATAGTCCATAGTCTCAAAATAAGCCATATAACATTTTGAGACATTCATTGAAAGGGGCATTAGGTAAGATTAGATAAAGAGCTAACAGTTCTCGCTATAATAGTTAAAAGACAGATAATGAAAACAAACTATGCTGAAATTTTCAGTCTATTTGCTTCCCTCTGAACCGAGTTATTAGCCATTCAATTTTAGGCTAGTCTCAGTCGGCATTACTGACGTTGGTATGATAACAAACAAAGTCTCGATTATCTATTTTTACGTTAAATTATCCATCACAAAATGTGTTCAAATCCAGTAAATATAGCAAATTAACGATGGCATCAAAAGTTGATTATGGTCCAGATAAGTTAATTAATGTCCAATTAATAATTTAGATAACATTTCAGGCCCAAAGAAATACCTGCAATAGGCTGATTTAGCTTGCTTAATGCATGTTTAAATTACATGCCATTAAATCCATTTGAAAACATCTGAATCACTAGAAAATTATTTGTGTAATAATTAGACCTACATGTATATCAAATGCTTTAGTTATTAGGTGCTGGCACAATAAGCAGAATTGCAGATAATAGAGATTTTATGAGACAGCTTTCCTTGAAAGACTTGAAATCTGTTCAAGATGTTTCTAGTATTTACAAGTCCAATACGACAATTGATTTACCAGATTCTCAGGTAATTATTCAATACATACTACTTACTTTTGGTACATTTTGCAGTTAAAAAAAAGAATAAAGATTGTTTTTCTAGTCAATGGACTGAATTTATGTTCTTTTGAATGAATTTGTCGCCAGGTATTAAGCAATACAAAGTCAATTGCAGATCAAGTGTTGACATTAACGTGAGAGCACTGGAACAGCTGACAACTGGTCTAGTTTTCCAATAGAGGTGTTTCAGCATAAGTGCAAAATGCACAGTTAAATGTCTGTCTTTTTACTCTTTAGGCCAAATCTGCAAATCCTATGTAAATAATATTCAAAATTCATAAAATTTTATAAAAAGCTTATGAGTAGATATTTTGGGTGTACATATATAAATGTTATGTTATGGAATTTTCCAGTTTAAGATGCAAAGTGGTTATTTTGGAAGATTTGATTTTTCAGAATAAATTTTTCATGAAAAAGGTTTTGGAAACTAAAAGAATAGATAATATGTCGGCAGCAGATGTAAGGTAAGAAAACTTTTATTGATTATTATAAATGTACAGATTTATTGTCAACCCTGTGAGCCCATTCACAATTATTATCAACACTCTACAGAGACTTTTTGGGATTGTTCAGCTAGTCTTGAGAATTTTTGCCAGATAATTTTTGTACAGTCACTGAAATCTTGTAAATGCTCTGCAATTCCAGATTTATATTTCTTTTCATATTTGCTGGAATTGTTTGGGTAGTTATCAAATCTCAAAGTGACACATCAATTCTATGCTGAGTTTTATTTTGTAGTATTTTTTTTTTACAGTTTATATGAATTTTTTTACTGTAGGGAAATGAAGTCATTGGTAAAAGGTCTAATATCAAAGCAGATATCTGAATTTAATCCAATGTATAGAATGGAGATTGCTGCCGCATTATGTGAACAGACAAATTGGCCAATGAAATCGGTATTTATCACTGCTCAAAATGAACCTTGGCAATCGACAAAGCTGTTGTAAAAGTCTTGGCAAGAAATGACTGCTACATCAAAATTATCTTGTCATCACCACTTGTTGTCAACATTATTTAGTGATGAACCAGTTTAATGTTTTGTCTATGCTGTATGAATGGCTTCATATTTCCTTTTGAAATCAATGGCTACCAAAAATCATCTTTCTCAGAAAATTGGTATGAATACCATGAAACATTCAATATTTTCAGAAAAATGCAAATGATGGAAAACAGCTTTGAATAAATAAATAAGTATGGAGCCACTTTGGTCCAGTAATTTTTCAGAATAGATCTCCCCCCAACCACTACTGTCAGTAGTGCAGGACAGAAAATGAAAGTTCTGTGTACACTTTAGTGTGCAAATAAAAGACCCAGATGACCAGACACAATGCAACTAAGTCCAAGGATCCAGTCCCTAGTTATCATTAATTTGAATTCAAGTATTTATAATATAAGGAAAAAAATGACATTTGGATAGTAAACAGCTACTGTCAGAAAAGCTGCTCTAGAAATATCATTCTTGTCATTGACAAAGGAATCTGTAAAGTATAGATCTATTAGAGTTATTTTACCTTTTTTTCCCCATAGATCCGTGCTATTAATCGCAATCTCATTGTTGAAAGTTTAAAAGGAAAAGCAAGTACAGCTCCTATGAAAATCTTTACTGCAATGGATGTTGAAAATTTGGGCTGCGAATGTTTGCTACACTTTAAGTAAGAAAATCTTATAATTTTATATTCAAGCTTTTATCATAGAATATAATTTTTTTTTTTTTATGGAATGGTTGAATACTATCACTAGAGAGATGACAATTTATAATCTCCCAAATTTTTTGATTACTGCCATGGTAGAGTTTTTCACCGGCAGTTTGAGACTATACTTTCAATCAACAAGCTCACTCCTTCTGTGTAACTTACTGTTTCAGAATTTAATATTTTTTTTGATATTGTAAACATGGAGTACACTGCTATCCAAATGAATGTTTTCTATACAGTTAGAAAGCTATTGAAGCAGTCATTATACTGTCCGAATTATGTGTTCCAAAAAAGATACACAAATATTCATTGTCCCTGCAGTAAATAACATATTAGGGAGAGGGGTTTTACATAGGCTAAGCCTGTTCCCCAATCCCTTTCAGACATCCTGAATAAAAATATTGTTTATAAAAAAAAAAAAATAACATATAAATCAACTACAAAATATATTGAAATTCATAAACTTATTGATATGCAAAATGCTAAACATCATACATACAGCTTGAAAAAATATATCAAGGGACAAATAAAGTAAATGTTTAATATATTATTATGCACCAGTTGTGTACATTTTGTGTGCAAGTTTATTGTTGTCAGTAAGTTGTCACCATTCTTACAAATTCTTAGAAACAGAACATTTACAATACTATAATGTTCTGGTCTCCCTTCAAATTGTTGCAGTTTGACCGGTTCTTGGAATTCACTTGTTTCTTGTAACTTTGACATTATCTAGTTTTTCATTGGATGCTCCCGATCTCGGCCTCTAACTGTGTTAGCACTATCTTCTAAAATTCATTAGCCACATACATTTTTCATTTGCCTCTTGAAAATCTGATCTGTATTTCGTTTCGCTTTTTTTTTATACATTCGATGGCCTACACTACATGAAGATCTGATTGATTGTACTGGAAGGTTGCATCAGGGGTAGCATGAGCGTCTTTTGACCTATGACCTCAGACATTAATTAATCAAACAGCGCTGACGTTTCTAGTGGTTTATCCACATTTCAGTGCATCGCACGCCAAGAACTCATTGGCTAATCCCTCACTGCAACCAGAACGCTGCTAATATAACAACTCTTCCAGATCCTAGTGTAGTAAAGACAAGTGAAACGAAATTTTGAACTATAAAAAACGGAACGAATAAGGTCTGTGTTTTAATCAGATTATTGAAAAGTTGTTTGTATACTAGTCTTGGTATATAGTCTGTATTAATGATGTAACATTTTGAAGCTAGCAGCAAGTGCTAATAACTTATACAAAACATTGAGCAGAAATTTGAAGATGTTAAATTCCCGTGATTTATTACAAATAACAAGTGCTATATTGAATTGTTTCCTTGTTTCTCCTGCCACCACTTTGGCAAACTTGTGGTAAGCACAACACAAAGTATTCTTCAAAACACAAAATGTTCTACAGTATTAATTCGTAATTTAAGTCTATATTCTAAACACTGCAGGAATTATTGATGGTATTACCCAGGGCTTTATTTTGACAATAGGTGTTGCAATTAATGTGACTGGCAACACATTTACTGTATCAAGTTCATTTCTTGTTTTACAGTATATACAAATTATGCTTCATTATTATTTAGATCTGAAGAATTAAAAGAAATGACGTATGAAGCATGTACTACTACCTGTACAGCCATAGGATCATGTCCGAAATTCAAATGCCTCAACCCACAACAAAGAAGGAGTGTGCTTAATGCTTGTTTGACTTGTATGGTGAGTTTGTCTTTATAAATCCAAATTGATCCCATTGGATTTATTGTACCAAAACTGTGAATTAAATTATTTGAATTCTTCTCTAGCATATATTAACATCATGGAAATAGACACGTTCTAAAATTTTATTAAATAATTATTGCAATAATGTAGAAAATGTATATCTTGTCATATCTCATACAGTTCCTTTAATTTGTTTAGAACTTAACCTCAAGTCAGTTATCTGTCGAAGACATTTCATCGCTCGGTCCTAATCTGGTGCAGCAACTAACTTCATCTGAATTTGATAATAAAATAAGTGCTTCCATAATCAGCAGCTTACTCAGCTACTTCCAAGGTGGTTGCATAACTGTGGATCTTCGAAATGCCTTGAAGAAGAAGATACTTGAAGGAAAGGGGTAATTTCAGACTGCTTTAATGTTGTCATTAGTCTCCCATTGCTGAAAGCAAAGGAGACTATATACGTTTTCTTTCCATCTGTCTTGTCATTTCTGTTTTCCAGATTATTTTTTTATTTGATTGAAATTTGGTACACAGCCGCGTTACAGATCTAGTTCACTTTTCATGAGATACTGTTGGAGGCAGACCACCATTAATTTCCCCATTGACTTCAATGTTAATTCTGGCCTATTTGCCCACCTCCAACTTTTCCCCAAATTTTCGTTGGGCTGAATGCTTTTCACTACAGACAGAGGAACAAATGGTCATGTCTTTGCACTAAAATTTGTATAAGGTTGACCACCAAAATTTTGAGATACACAAACTTGAAGAAGCATACTAAAAACATGTAACTAGTTGCCGTACATATCGCCGTAGCTAACCTGATAACCCTCTTATCCTTCTGCCTCAAAATCATGAATATTTACCAAAACCTGGCAGAAAATGTTAATTCAAACCCTCTTCGTCCATTCTAGACCAAAAAATCAACACAAATGGGCATGCAAAAGGGGAGAAAAGAGAGAGAGAGAGAGAGAATTGCTATAAATAGACGAACTACAATTCGTGGGTACCAAGATGATAAAATTTAATGGTGGTCTGCCTCCTATATGGTTTTATAAGTTCATATATCATCAAAATTCTTTTCTTTATAGCTTCACATTTATTTTTGCAACATTATTATAATATAGAATCAAGAATCAGAAAAAAATAATTACTGCAGAAATGGTGACCCTTTAAAGTTATGTAGTGTTTTGTATACCGGATTGCAGCTCAGGTCCATGGGCCTTTTGTTCTAGAATTGAAGATTCTTTCTTAATTTTGTCGAAATGTGAGTTCTGCGAAAAGATTTAAAAAGTTTCCGACAAGTCACATCAAAAATATTCAAAATATTGGAATATTTTTCAAAAATTGACTTTCTTTTACCTTTTTCTACAAAATGGTCCATTTTTGACACTTTGTATGCCTCAAAATGCTAATATTTCCCTATTTCTGGGAATGTCTGAGATGAAAAGCATTTATTTCTAGAAACCTTGGCCGGTATACAGGAAGACAAGCTGCAAATTTGTTGCATTGAAGGTAACTGTAAGGAACTATAGTGAAACCAGTAAGCCCACCCCCTAAAAATGTTGGTGTGGTAACAAATCCCACTTGTGTCCACATAAGTAATACTGTTGATGGAATATGGCTAAAAGCCATGTTCTTCTATCCCTGGCTTATATACATACATATAAACACAGTTTGTTATAAGAAGTATGAATTATTTATTAAAATATGGATTGATAAATGTAAAATAAATGCTGTATTTAGGTGACAACCAGCCACTCTAATAAAAGGGTCGCAAAGCACTATTTTTTTTTCAAAAAATGGGAATATTTCAGTTTTTAAAATACTTTAACAATCAGAGGTATCCTTGAAATTACATAGTGTAAATATTATGTGGAAGTAAGTTGTTTTAATCTTTACATCAATGTCCTGACAAAATGAGATGGAAAAAGGGAGTTCTGACATAATTCAAAGCATAAAAGGGGTATGAAAAGGCTATTAATTAATATTTTATTGCCCTGTAACTGCCACATTTTCAAAGATCACCACAAATAATAGATTTACATTCAAAATGTAAAACATTAAGCTGCAAAAAACACATCTACAACATATCCATTTTGGGGTGTGGACTCATTTGGAAGAAATGTCATAGGATTACATGTTTGACCATAAACAAAAAGTCTTAGAAATCCTTGAAATCTTATATGTAACTATTTGTTTGTGTCAAATAAAATGCTCGGTTACAATTCAAGCACAAAATCAGATTACTGCTAATTTGGAGTCAACAAATGTTCAATTGAATATCCAAATATCATCTTCAAGAAAAGGGGTGGGGTGGGGAGGGTGAGCCAGTCTAAATGAAATGAAGACAGAGAAATTTCCCTGCAAACACATAGATTTTACTTCCTCGAGAAGGGAAATGCAACAATTTCAGGTTTTGAAAGATTAAAATTGTGTTAAGCCTGAGGAAAACAGCAGCAAAATGCAGTTCACTCATGTTTTGAAAATTCTAACACACCTAAGCAGAACATAATTAGACTAAATTTCTTAATTTTTAAATTTTTGACAAACACATGAATACTTTTTCAATATCTGACAAACACATGGATCCTTGCCAAGTTATTTAACAATGAAAATAAAGACATGCAAAACATTTTGGTTCATTTTACAACAGATGAATAATTAAAATTTTGACAGCAATATTGGGGGTAATCTGAAGAATTTCAGACAATTTATCATGATTTTTAGGCAAAATTGAGTGAAATTATGATACTTTCTTCCCGTCTAACAATTATAATGCAGAAAAAGTAAAAATCATACATTAAAATATTTTCCACTAATTTTGAAAAGTAAATAAACACTGAAAATCACAAAATTTTGACTAAAATCAAAATTTCCCCTCCCAAATTTGTCAAATATTTTTGAAATTTTACCATTTCACATTTTTTACTATCAAAATGCCATATATCACATTTTCTGACAATTTGGAGATCATATCATCAAATTTAGGCCTTTCATCCACTGTCAGGTTGTTTTCATATAGGAGGCAGACCACCATTAATTTCCCCATTGACTTCAATGTTAATTCTGGCCTCTTTGCCCACCTCCAACTTTTCCCCAAATTTTCGTTGGGCTGAATGCTTTTCACTACAGACAGAGGAACAAATGGTCATGTCTTTGCACTAAAATTTGTATGAGGTTGACCACCAAAATTTTGAGATACACAAACTTGAAGAAGCATACTAAAAACATGTAACTAGTTGCCGTACATATCGCCGTAGCTAACCTGATAACCCTCTTATCCTTCCGCCTCAAAATCATGAATATTTACCAAAACCTGGCAGAAAATGTTAATTCAAACCCTCTTCGTCCATTCTAGACCAAAAAATCAACACAAATGGCATGCAAAAGGGGAGAAAAGAGAGAGAGAGAGAGAATTGCTATAAATAGACAAACTACAATTCGTGGGTACCGAGATGATGAAATTTAATGGTGGTCTGCCTCCTGTTAATGTTTTACTGAGTTATGGCCCTTTGTTGATACAATTAATGATAATTCTGTTTTCCAGAATGTTTTTGGATTAAACTTTGAGGTATTTAATTAAAGGTTAGCACACTGAAGTACATGTATATAGCATAGTTGCAGATGTTTTATGAAATTTATATTGTTTTTCTATCCATCCTATTTAAAGGAAGAATCCCAAAAAGCTTTCAACAATTTTCAATGATTACTTCCAGATTTATTTCTCATTATTACAAAATCTTACGATCTGATCTTTTTGAAATTTGTTTGTATTGTTTACCTCATAATTATTCGGGTGACATATCTGCAGGTGGGCATGTTTCATTGCATGGCAGCCTGTAGTGTTTCACGATTGTAAATGCATCAGTTAAAACCTTTATGGATATTTTAGCAGGTGTATGTGTTTGGTTCGTTGCTTGACAGCCTACTATTGTTTTATTTTTATTTTAGGTAATTTGTTTTTAGACTTTTATTTACCTCTTACTTTTATAACATTCAAATATCTAATCTTGAAAATGATGGTTCATGTTTAATTCTTTGAAAATATATTTTATAAACTTATTTTAAGAAATACATCAACATTTGATATGACAGTATTTGAAGAACTACAGGAACTTATTATGATCTTCACTGAAGAAGAGCAAAAAGATATGGATATGGTGTGTAAAATATCAAGTTTTCATTGAATGTGGATAATACTGCCCTTATCTCCATTATTCCCGTGCTCTGTTCTTCCTCATTTGCTTACTGATGAACATATTATACAATCCTGCAGGGGTGACATGTACAGTGCTGCCTTGTTCGATGAGACAAGAAACCAAGACCCACCTGTGTACTCACTGACTGTTGGAATTTGATCAAGAATAGGCGAAAATGCTTTTGTTATGACAAAATTGAACTCTCTAGCATTACGAATGTTACCATAAAAACAAAAATATTCATGTTAGTCCCAAAATAACAAGTTGTGGTGACAAGAAGTTAAACTCCATTCTGTTCTGTTCCTTTCCTGATACTTGACCTGCTTTCATTTCCGAAACCTCCATTTATAAGGTGATGTATCTACCACTTGCTTCAATTTGTTCTTCTTAGAGGTTATGATATAATCTTACCCATCTGCAATCATGGTGACAGATATCGCTGCAATTGTAAGCTATAAGAAAAATATTTAGCAATTGATTATTAAGTTATTTGGTTCAGTTCTCAGTAAGACCATGAAGATAAAGTTTTAAGTATAAATTGACTCATAATTATTTTTAGGCTGCTTTGAATGGAGTTACTGAAAATATTTTGAAAGTATTGAATCCTACAGAAAATACAGATATTGAGATTCAGAAGTGTTGTGATCGGTGGATGTCGAAACAAGATAAAGCTATAATTAAATCAAGTATTAAAAGTCTCTATTCAACAATAATGAAAGCCAAAAGAGCTGCATTTGAGTCAACAAACAGTAGGAAAAAAAGACAAACAGGTATTGCATGATGGCCATGTACTCAGTGTTTTAATATACTCACATTTAATTTGGATGTATATTGTCATCACCTCCATTGTTTGCATTCAATTAGGGAAAGAACCTGAAAAATATGATCTGACCTGACATAATTTGTTAGAGTTATGACCTCTGATTTTAACATCTTTTTATTTTTCCTCCCGGATTTGAATCCAAATTATTAACACTTACTCAATCTCAATGAAATCGTCAAATTGGACTTATTGATACAACAAGCCCACCACCTAGCCATCTTTATCTTGCAACCATTTCATACTTCATTCTCTTCATTTTAAAAAAATCCTATTTTAAGCAAAGCAGGAAGGTGGACATGCAGTGATCAGCCATAAAGAGTATAAAACATCAGGCTGATAAATCAAATATCCAACTAAATGTATTGGGTTTCTATAGTAAATTTAGAATTTTCATCGCCTAATCATCATGCCTTTAAAAATTTGTATATATATATTTCAGAGACTTGGACCTGTAGTGATATACAGAGTGTCGGGCAAGCTTTTACTGATATTTCTGTTTCTGAATTACTAGCAATAAGTAATACTGAATTTTCCAGTTGTATTCAACATCTGGGAACTTTAACAGGCTGGACTTCAGATCAGCTTAATGTATTATACAACAGAACAGAAAATGTAAGAATTTTTCTTTGTTAGCATACAATATTACCATAGACAGGTTTCCTGTCATCTTGATATTGATAAAAATTGAAAAATAATTGATATTGAACATATAGCAGTGTCCAAATGTTGCCAGCTAGTCATTACAAGTGACAGTTATTGGCTGCACATTTTCAGACTGTTAAAAGGATTTTTATCTGATTTTGATAGAACTTAAAATATTTGTTTATATCCCAGAGATTTCGATTCCTATTGATATTCGCGCATATCGGACCATAACTTCCTGGATTATGTCCCCTGATTGTACGAAGAATCACTTCTTTTTTTTATCTTGTTTTCTGTCAATCTCTTGCAAAATGTGGGCGTATCTTGCATGGCAACTGCTTGTTCCATCCTATCACCCAGTTCTGCACTAAAAGTGGAGAGTCACATCTCCTTTCATTCTCTCCTATTGCTGGAATATAGCTAGTTCAAGAGATAGGTTAATAAAGAAGTTAGAAATAGAAAATATTAGTAAGTGAACAAACTAGGACTAGTCAAACCATTGAGTCTACATTTTCCATCAGATTTGGTTTTAGAAAAAGTAGGTCCTACCTATAAAAATAACTGACCTTTTTTTTTTTCATTGCAAATTGTTTCCTATACAGTTACTAGCTAACAGCTGTAATATGACAGAAAGTGAAATAAGTTCCATTGGAAATATTGCTTTGGGAATGACAGTAACAGATATTAATTGTCTAAATATGACGTCTGATGATGCAGTTTCTGCTTTAGGTAGCCTCTCAGTTTGGACTACTGCACAGGTAAGTGTTCAGGGTTTTTATACGCCCACATTGAAATGTGGCTACAGTTATGGCCCTTGTTGTACTTTGTAGAAATGTTACTGTTCAGTCAGCTTGAAATTAATGTGCCATGTGCAGAATAGCGAAACAAAGAACTCTGTTGAATTCCAATACTTTCTGTTAATTAGTGCAAGAGTTATGACCTTTGTTTCACTTTGATGAATTTTGTGAACACTCTAATGACAAATGTTTTCCGATCTGTGTATTATTCCAATTAGTAAACATAGAAAAAGCCTATTGAATTTAGTAATGATATTAATATTTCTAAAGATTTTACCTTGTAGACTACACTCAGTGTGAAGCATATTATTGGGGTGGGAGGATGAACCCTACTGATATTCAGCATTTCCCAGCCCTCTTTTTCCAGAGCTACCTTCCCTTTTTTCCAAAAACCTTGTTAACATGATTATAGGCTACGCTACAGTTAAATGGGGATACTTTGTTTTTGCATGATTGTTCACCATCATTAGAAAGTGTCTCAAATAAGTTTGGAATCTCTAGCTGGAAGGATTTACCAGAGCTGGGGTAATGGTAATGGAATGCAATCATTACATTTTTGAAGTAATGGCCATGTAATGACTAATGGAAGATTTCATAAGGAATGGAAATGTAATTAATTAGGCCTACATACCAAAAATCATGTTATGGTCAATTATATTTCAATTACATTTTATGGCATGTATCAATATTTCCATCTATGACAAGCCTAAAATGTAATGACCCCAGCCCTGATACTTTCACAATCTTAGTTTATCTTTGAATGCCTTAGGTCATTGTTCATTATTCATGTCCGCTCTATATCTTGACTACTACTTAGAGTTGCTTTGCATGATTGTTCACCTGAGTTCACCACCACTAGCTATAGGTTTGTTGCAGATATTCACTGATCTGCAGTTCTAATTTCCTGCAGGTACCTTGTCAAATGTTATCAAGTGTCGCTTTAAAAATTAATATTCTCATCTCCATGTTTTATATCTTTTTAATCTTTGGATAGATATTGACAATAATATTTTGCATATTTTTATTTTTAGTCAATATACACTAGACGTTTCGC
Organism: Patella vulgata; assembly: GCF_932274485.2. NCBI lineage: Eukaryota > Metazoa > Mollusca > Gastropoda > Patellidae > Patella > Patella vulgata. Next base: position 14,644,658 of record NC_065880.2, on the reverse strand, counting down.
CATAAATAAATACTGGTACCCAATTACTCAAGTTGATTTCCTAAGTTTATAAATGAATTGCCTTTAAATTTCCTCTGTATCAATGCCTATCAGCTATAATATAAGTAGTACCTCATGATAGATTGGCCTATACTATTTGATATTTATTTGTTTATTTCTTACAGCTAACAGCTTTAGCTGAGCAATGCAAATCTGATAGAATAATTTCTGTTTCCTCTTTGTCATCTGATGATCTAACTGCATTAGGACATATTTTATGTGGTTTTCGAGCATCTGAGTTAAATACTATTAATGCAACTGCAGTAAGGTAAATTGTTCATTTAATGACTAGGGCTGTATCGATACAGTTCATTTTCGATACGAAACGTGTTCACGATACCGCAAACTGATAAGTGTTACGTATCGCGATATGGGACATCACAAATTTAAGTCCAGTTTATTAACATGACGTCACAATCACATGACGAAGTAGATCCATGCACAGCACAAATCGTTTGCAGCAAAGACAGGGATAGCAAAGCAAACAAATAAATAATTTAATAGTTATTTAGAATCTATAAATAGGTTTCATGGTGTTTCTTAATTTAAGAACATATTTTTTCAATGATACCATGACTAAGTTCGATGAAGAGAATTTTCTGCTTAGGCAAAGTAGCAATAAGCAATTTCATTGGTTAAGATATTAGAACCTAACAACTCTGCTTTTAATTGAGGTAGAATGTTTAAACTTACATTATGCAAGAGCTAAATCTGTCTATTTCAGGTCTTACTTTAGGCCTGAAATGTTATCTAAATTATTAATTAGACATTAATTAACCTATCCAGACCATAACCAACTCTAGATCGCATCGCTAGCCTGCGATCTTTAGTGGATTATGAGCCTATTTACTGCATAATTTTCCTTCACAATTTAACGATTAAATGGATAATTGAGACTATGCTGTTTATCGTACTGACTTTAGTAATGACGATCAAGGCTAGCTGAAAATTTCAACCGCTTATTTCTCAGTTCATAATGGATCAATTTGAATGAAATTTTCAGCAAATTGCCTTTACATTATCTAGTTTTTAACTATTATAGTGAGAACTGCCAACTCATTATTGAATCTCCCATAATTTATCTTTAAGCAATTTCATTGGTTGATGCTTTGGTTCAAGATAATTTTGATTCTACCTTATGGCTGGCTGTACTAAATACCGAAAAAATCAGAAAAAGCACTGAAAAATACTTATTTGATACTAATTACCCAAAAAATCTAAAAAAACCTGTCCACCCTGTCCAGTCCACCACTGATGGTCTGAGTATCCCTGTCCACCACTGATGGTCGGACTGTCCCAGTCCACCACTGATGGTTTGTGACCCAGTTCAGCACTCATGGTCTAAGTGAACCACAAATGGTCTATTGTGTCATAATGCACGATCTGAAGGTCTGTGTGTTCCCGTCCACCACTAAAGGTCTGTATGTCCCAGTCCACCACTGATGGTGTATTGTGCCAAAGTCCACTGCGGATGGTCTGTGGCCCATTCCATCACTGATGGTCTGTGATCCAGTCCACCACTGAGGTCTATGTGTCCCAGTCTGCCACTGATGGTCTATGGTCCATTCCACCCCTCATGATCTGTATGGACCAGACGACCACTGATGGTCTATTGTGTCGTATTCCACTACTGATGGTGTATTGTGTCATAGTCCACTACTGATGGTCTGTGTGGTCCAGTCCACCAATTATTGTCTATTGTGTCATCGATTCCAGGCAAAATTGGAAAATAAATGATTTGAGGTATCAGCTGATTGCATATAATCCAGTGCACTAAGGCCAAAGCTAATTTTGAAAGTTGATCAATTTGCCTGAATATTGTATCCATAATTCAAATTGGAGTGAGTAGGGTAACTTTAAAAGTCCTTATTTCCACAACCACTCTATGAGATTTGGACACTTCCATGGCTTCAAATGGTCTCTAAATGGCCGACGTTGAGACAATCATTTAAGTTCATCCACAGATCCTTTTGCGAGCATGTTTTTTGCCATCGTTATGCAGACGTAATCTAGCTAAATTTTATGGCTAATATCTGAAACTTTCACTGAGGGATTACAAGAGTAAAGTTTCAAATGCAACTAATCTACTCACCTAGGTAATGATCCATCATAGTTGAAAGTAAAGTCATCACTAAAGGCATAAAGTCCACACAAAAAATAACCTGCCTTTCCCCATCCTGGAAGTAGGTCCTCAATATGTGCATGTGGAATGAAACCAATGTGTGTATATATTACAATGAATGCAGTCCTGATCCCTTGTACAGTATTTTCTTAATGTAGGGCATGGCTTTTCACCAGGAGACTGAAGCTTATTTGATGAACTTATAGGCTGTTCTGACATTCTTTTCCTTTTTCCAAATTTGTGGGTTTTCTCCGGGTCCTCCGGTTTCCTCCCACTGCTAAAGACCCCTACGCGCAAGCGAATTATTGAAATAAAAGAATTAAAAAAACATGTTAGTCCCGAAATGACCTAGTTTGTGTCGAGTGGACATTAAACCCCATTTCTCTCTCTCCTCTCCTTTTCTTTGTTACTTTTACACGTGGCATATCAGCAGTAGGTTGGTGCGGAACACCCATAACTAAAAGATCAAAAGCCGCTGAAGAATGCTTACAACCTGCACTAGGATGTTTATAACTAGTTCATAAAGAAAATGATGGCTCAATGGTGTAAATGGGAAAAATTGCAGTCTGTAATTACATGTAGTATCAAAAAAGTTTTTTCTGTGGTTTTTCGGTATTTAGTACAGCTCGATACTTTTCAAAAAGGTAATGTGCAATTTGTTTTGATCTTTTTTATTACAGTAATTGTGGTTCCCAGTTAGGATCATTGTCACCATCAGTTTGTTCAATAAGTCATATCCAAGCTTTAACAAGTGTTGTACTTCAACCATCAGGTTATGGTCATTCCAGTACCTGGGATGCAGCTGTATTCAGTGAGCTTGGAATTTTAATTGGTAAGAGTTTTCAGATTGAAATTAGAACATTACTCTCTGGACAAGAATGAACGATCTAGAGCATAAATCTATTGCTATTGCACATCAGGAAAGATCTCTATCTTGAGGTTTTGTCACTGCAATCTGAATCTGAGATTTAATTGAGAATTGGATGATTGTCTAAATCTCCACCTATTTAAAAGTTCCATTGTCTTCATAATGATAGATTTGTTATTACGTAACATTTTTATTGTCCACCGTCTTTCGAAGAAGCATGAGACTATTAAGATGGGTTCGTCCGTCCGTCTGTCACACCTTTGGAACACAAAGCTCTGCTTGTAGCTGATAGTGATTGAAGAAACTTAGTATATTTGACTAATGTTCAAACTTGGTGTAGGTCTTTGTTAGATGAAAGGGGAGTTGGATGGCTGAATGGTTAGCAAGTGCGCACTGTATCATAAGGCCTGTCATTGAGTCAACTGGCATGGTTTCGAATCCCCGATTGTACGTGACAAGGAGTAGGATCGCCTGTCCGACCTCGCCTGTCCAACCTCGCCTGTCCAACCGGTTTCCTCCCACTGCTAAAGACCCGTACGTGCAAGCGAATTATTGAAATAAAATTAAACCATATGTTAGTCCCGAAATGACCTAGTTTGTGTCGAGTGGATGTTAAACCCCATTTCTCTCTCTCTCGTTAGATGAATACCTTGACTGAGTTCTAGGTGAGCTTTTTCTGTTTAGGCGAAGCAGAGGTAAGCAATTTGATTTGTCGAAGCTTAGAGACATAACTTTGATGAGTTCATTTATGAGTATTTCTGCCTAAGCTACACAGAGTAGTAAGCAGTTTAATTGCTCCATGCTTCACGAAAACAAAGAAATTTTGGGATTGAAGCGAGGGACATTGGCCTCAATGCTGGCTTGTATTGATCTAGTAGCTTAATGACAACAACCAGGGCAATCAGTAATTTAAAATCCTGACTTGGTCAAACTGGTCATTTTGAAATTTGGCACTATACATGGCATGTTTTAAAATGGATGTCAACTGGCAAGGAAATCGTGGCTCAGATATGCTCATGTATGAGTATATTGTCGTCACAACCACCTGCCCATTTATAATTCGTTCATCTGCTCCTGCTAATACTACTGGATATCAACATTAATACTATGTAATGTATATTTAATACGTATGTAGTTATATGTTTTATGTTGTTACTATTACAGCCGGATTATCTAGCAATAATTTTGCAAATATGTCCATTTCTGCTATTGAAGGGATGTCAGTAACAGCTATACCTAATATTCCATCCTCAGCTCTAAAAGTAAGTTCATAAATTGTTATGGTTATTCACTAACAATGTTTTCAGGTATTTAATTTTTTAGAACACCGGAACAGTGCCCACTAATCTAGCCTAGTTGGGGGCGTGGCATTTCGGGCATGTGTGTTAGGGGTAACCCACCGCACAAACTGTCTGGCAGTGGTCATTCATGATTCCTGTAGTGGTACCGAACAACTCCAAAGCTGTTTTAGGTGGTACAGATTTCAGCTAATCTAGCCTAGCTGTGGTGTGGGAATTATAAAACTCTTGTCAGGGATACTCCACCACTACAAATGTCTGGCAATTACATAGCTCTGTCAGGGGTAACTCACCACTAAAAATGTCTGTCAGAGTGTTTGGTACACTGCTGTGCGATTTTCATATGGTACACATTTGAGCTAATCTAGCCTAGTTTTGGGGCATGGCATTTTGTGCGTAGAATACCACACCCACCACCAGAAACCCGGCAGACTTACATTCTGATGATACCAGATATACATGCATTGATACCATATAGGAGAAAATTGGTACACTTTTCAGCTAGGTTAACCCCCTGGGCTCCCGCTCTAATACGCCATACAGTGTGCTGTGAGGGAAATTTTGCCGGACAGCGGCACTATGGCCTACTCTTATATCGAAATTCCAACTGTCAAGGGATCTTTTACATGCATGCCAATGTGTACACAGGACCTTGGTTTTTCGTCCCATCCGAACAACTAGCCCTCCGTCCTGCATCACTGACAAGGGGGAACCACGCCGGAAATTTAGGCTATGAGATAAACAAATTGATTTATTGAGACTTTGGAATACAAAAACTTTGATTCTAATTGGATGAGATTGGGTTTCATTACATCAACACATTGTCTGTGTTCAATGATGAGAATTTTCAGCTGAGGCAAAGTAGAGTTACATTGGATAAATCCATTGGAAATATTGCCATTCCTATTGGTCTATATAGTGCACGACTGTGGTGCTGTACTGGATGACAATATGTGTATTAAACATACATTATGCAAGAGCTAAATCTGCTTATTGCATGTCTTTCTTTAGGCCTGAAATGTTTTCTAAATTATTAATTAGACATTATAAAATTAAAGAATCCCCGCTCAACAGAATACATAACAGACTTGTAGAAGTAGAAGATCGTTTGATGGGTCAATTAGACATTAATTAATTTATCCAGGCCATCATCAACTCTTCATGGCATCAGATTTCTACGATATTAAATAGATTAGAACAGTTCAGCCATATTCTGATTTAAGCTAAAAATGGAGGAGCGGGACTTGGCTTTGAACAACCAGTACGGTGGTTGAAATTATTGCACACGTCTTGTCAGACCTTCAAAGGCTAATATCTTCGCTCGCAATAGAGTAATTTGAATGAAATTTTCAAATTATTCATTTTACATTATCTATTTTCGAACTATTATAGCAAGAATGGCTAGCTCTTTATCTAAATCTAACATAATGCATCTTTAATGTTAATTTTTATTTTGTTGTTTTTCACAGGCAATGTCAGTTGCTCAGTTACAATCGTTCAGTTCACAACAAGCTATAGCAGTTACACAATCTCAGCGTGCTGCAATGTCTATTGATCAGAGAAATGCTCTGTCTACAGCTGCTTATGGTGATTTTGCAAACCTTGCATCATCCAAGTCAGGTGGATCAATGCTCACATTTATTTCTTTACTCAAACTAGATATTTTTCATTAATCAGTAGACACAATATTGGTGCAGTTATTCATTGCTGTCCTTTATTAACATCATTGCTTCAGTCAATATTCAGAATAAACGGTGCCAGCAATTTAGATTCTTTGCCTTTTCATAACAACTGGCACTGAAGCAATTTTCAACAAATTTTGTATGTAAGTAGTGTTGATGGTAGATGAGTCAAATAATGAATGTGGTCATATGTTGTCACTTGTCACCCATTCCATCTGTTTATAATTTCAAACACTGTAGACCACAGTAAATAATATTTTTAAAATTTTAATTCATTCAGCTTATGGTACTCCAAGACAGATGCCCACTGATTGTGAACATTTTTGACAATTATTCCTTTATTCAGACATGGTGGAGACCTAAATTTGTATGGAATCTTTTTAAGATTTACTAGGTTGTTAAAAACCCCTACAAATTCCCAACTATTATCTGTCACTCATAATACCTTAGCCATCACAATTATCGTGGGATATTTGTATAATATTTATTAACCTCAATTATAGAATGAAAAGAACTGTCCAGAACAAGCCTTACAGTACTTTTAACCACATTCAACAACAACTCATTACTCAACCCCAACATGCCAGAATTGTTTCATGCCCGTGCATTTAAAGTTTAGAACCCTCTCTTCAGAAATTTTGATGTTTAATACGATAAATAGGAGTATAATTGGAGTGGAGGCCAGACATTATTGGTAATATCCATCAAAAATAAAGTTTTAGGGCTTTTTAAAGGTAAATAAAAGAACTCTTTCTTATAATGTTAAGTAATGTTTTTTTTTGTTTTTTTTTTACAGGAACAGGCTCGACCTCACCAGTAGTAGTACAGATGACATTAACAGTTATCATGGGAATCCTCTGTCTGTGCTTATTTTTGCCCAGTTAATCATTAAGATATTATTATTTATTATAGGCTATTTGACTAAATATACATTCATGTGCTCATTGAAGTAAAAACACACTACGTTAGGCCATAAATAAAAAATTTCTGGTTCTCAGATAATCTGACATAAAATAGTCTCATTAATATTACTGCATGTAAATGTTTTTGGCATAAACATGACTTTATGCTGGTTATAACATTTATTAAATATACAGTAAACTTCGCATAAGTCGAATTTAAGTGGACTGACCAATTTTATCTGAGTTAAGGAAAGATCCGAGTTAGCCAAAGACCAAAATTCAATCTTAGCTCGATTAGAAATAAAGTGCAAGAGCTGATAATAATTGATTCAAAGGCACATTTCAAGCTTTTGTTCGTATGTGCGAGTAGATAGCTTCCGTTTTGTCGCCATCTTTGAAAAATGTCTCGAACAGCAGACAGCGGTTTCAAATTTTCTGTGAAAATTATATTATTGCGTTGCATAAAATAGTATTTTGGGGCTCTGTGCATGGAATACCTAATCGCGTTTTAGACCATCGAGACGAAACTGACAGTCAAATTCTGAACATACTGCTGATCCGATTTAGGCAAAGGAAAAAAGTCGGAATTAGATCAAATGGTCCAAACGATTTTATCCGAATTGAGCAAAGATCCGACTTATACGAATCCAACTTATGCGAGGTTTACTGTAATTCATTTTATTGCCCATTTCTTCCTTCCTTTATTGTATAAAATTTAGTAAAATGGGCAAAATTTATGACTACCTGTTTGGGTGCCAAAAGTGTCTTTACCCACCCACAGGTGCTGAGAACCCTTGTAATGCTACTACATGAAATGAAAGGTTACAAGTTGTATAAATGATCTCAGAATGATGAATGTAATTGATGTCCCTTCTATAAGTATAATACACTGCAAACTTATGTCAACCTGATATAACAGTTTCTCTTTTAAAGATGCATTATGTCTGAATTGGAAAAACAGTTGGCCGTTTTTGCTATAATAGTTCAAAAATATATAAAGAAAAATGAATATACTGAAAATTTCAGTCAAATTACTTTATTCTGTGCTAAGTTGTGAGTGTTTGAAGATATGACAAAATCTAGCATAGATTATTATCTTAGCAACAGTACTTGTTGATTGAGACTAGTGTAGATTATCTATTTTATTGTTAAACTCTCAATGGCCGCAGTGCTATTATCTGCTTAAAACCGTAGCTATCCAACAATCCTGAGTTAATTATGGGTTTGTCATATTAATAAATGCTTAATTGATAATTTATATAACATTTAAAGAAAGACCTGCAATAGGCAGATTTAGCTCTTACATAATGCATCTTTAAACATACATTATGCAAGAGCTAAATCTGCCAATTGCTTGTCTTTCTTTAGGACTGAAATGTTATCTATATTTTTAATTAAGACATTAACTTATCCAGACCATAATCGACTCTTAATGTCATTGCTAGCCTGCGATATATACTGGATTATAATCCGATCTGCTGCTCAATGCCCATTCATGATTAAATCAAAAAATGGATAATCAATTCTAGGCCCAAAATTCAATTGCTAAATTCTCGATTCAGAGTGGATCAATTTGACTGAAATTTTCAGCAAATTCCCTTTACATTATCTAGTTTTTAACTATTATAGTGAGAACTACCAGCTCTTTATCTAATCTCCCATAATATACATGTATCTATAGCTGAACTATATGAAGTGTACTTTGTTTGCTTGAATATACTGAATATTTTTTCACATACAATAAAAGGTTAAACCAGTTTCGTGTTGTCATCTATATTGGGCATTGATGCAAGTAAAAACCAACTGTCACTGCAGGGATATATAGCCAAGACAGCACCTTAAATTATGGTTATCAGTCACATGACTAAAACTTTCAAGAAGCAAAGGTCTCTATAGCTCAAGTAAATTTTTACAAATGTAAGCAAAATGCTGCCCTCATAATATAGTGATCACACATCAGCTACTTGGCTGAAAAAAAAAAAATAAAGTTCCATACTTGGAAAATATATTTTTTCAATCTAACCAAAAATGTTCCCCCACGTCAGATTACACGACCACACCAGTTACATGGCTAAACCGTAACTGAAATAACGATCAATGCATGCAGAGCTCTTTATTTTTTGTTGTTGAAAGTCTAGCCAAAAGGGAAGGGGCTATCGGCTATTTCCAACTCAGGTCAACTTCAACATGAACGAAAAATGGAACTTGTCTTTTATGGTCATCAGTTATATGGCTGCTGCTGAACAGAAATAAGGAACAATGCATGGAAAGCATGTTTTCTTTTAAAGGGCCAATCCTGATAATTTTTGGAGAATAAAACAGCTTAATTTTGTGTCAAAATGCCTTAAAACCATCTACCTATGGGCCGAGCAAGTAACTCAATATTTGTGATACGTTTGCAAACAACTTAAACCCATCAGTCTTCATCTTGAAATGGAGACCGGTGTGACACCAGCGGTGTCCCAAACTGTATTATACGGCGTCGGGATAAAACCAGACCTTTTTTTTTATAAAAATAATGTGCAGGTGACATTTACCGTCTGCTATCAAGTACAGCACATGGGTCATTCACTGTATAGACCTCTCAAGAAACGGGAATTGATTATCAGGTCACCCAACGAAAAGATTGACCTGAAATGTTAAAAGGGTAACGTGTCCGGATAAGCAGTTTTGACGTTCACGTCCAAACGACTCAATATTTTGAGCTGAAATTTTGAGACAAGGTCAATACACCATTCCTATATATTTTGGTGCTTAAATTTCATACGTACTCGGACTTTAATTTTTGAGACTGTTAAGGCTTTCCCCATTCCATGTCAGATTGTCAATTATATCACAGCCCCTTCCTACCCTCGCTATATAAAGTTAGTAATAATCATTAAAACATTGTACAATGAACTGGTTTAAAAATAAAACAAAAGTATAACAAATGTTTGTTATCTATGTAAAATGGTATCCAGAGTGCTGCAGTAAGAGTAATGAACTACACCCAGACTCATTCACGACCCAATTATCAAGGGACAATGATCACTGTAATTCGGGTATCATTTAATCTTGTGTATTTAGCACTAACTTCTTTCACATTCGTTTAATATTTACATCTTTGTTTAAAAACTTAAAAAAATCATTTAAAATCACCAACAAATCATCTAATTTGTACTTCTGTCCAGTTTAAAGCTGACCATTCAATTTTGATAATGTGTCCAATTTACAACTGTTTAATTTCTCTATCACTGTTAGAAAATAAACAACCCAATTGATTATTGATGTATAATGATTAATTTTTGAACAGTGGTCAGGAAATAAAACCCTTGTAAATTGGAGGCTCATTATCAAAATTAATCAGTCAGCTTTAAACTGGTCACAAGTACAAATTAGATAATTTTCAACAATTTTTACGAATTTTTAAACAAAGATGTAAATATTAAACGAATGTGAAAGAAATTAGTACTAGATACACAAGATTAAATAATACCCAGGTTACAGTGGATGATACTAACTTACTATCAACTTTACATTTGGGATGTTTCTAAAATATATAATGCACAAGAACAAAACTTTCTATTATTATCTTTAAATAATTTATTTATAAGTGTGATAGACATGAAATAGATCATTAAAAAAATAAGAAATCTATGTACATGCATCATATAAGTAAATAGAATGTACATGTATGTCTTGATTTATAGTGGGATAGACATGAAAAAGATCGTGGAAAAAAATGAGAAATATATGTACATGTATCAGTGTCATAAAATTAAATAGAACTTGCTTTAAAAAAAAACCCAACACAATCTCTACACTAGTCTCTGCATTTCCTCTCGAACAGCATGTCCATGATGTTCAAATTCTTTCCTTCTGGAGTCTAAAATCTTTTGCTGCAAATAGAAAATATTTATAGTAAATAACCTTTCTGTGAGTAGGGTCGGAGTAACGGGGTTGCTGACTGGGCTGCAACCAGGAGCTCCCAAATTAGTTCCCCAAAAACTTAACATAACTTAAAGTAGCTAAGTCTCTAACTCAATATCATCAAAAATCTTAGACACTGAAAACACAAATTATTTGTCAATTGAAATCAACATTGGTCTTGTGATCTTACAGGGAAAAGATGGGCTTCTGATATCCAATATTCAAGACAAAATAAACATTTTAACATTGGTACATGAATCGCGTATCAGAATGCGTTTCAGCGCCGTTTGTAATAAGGGGCTCGAAGAACGAGGCTAGACATATCCCACAAGTCATGCCAAATGGTGACGCTATATTCTTATCTGGAGAGCATGCGCAATAAATATCATCGGTGTAGACTGGAATAACCAGACGCTAAAGATTGCCATTCAATTGAGACTTCTGGCGTATTTCGCCGAACATAACTGATTAGAAATTACAGTAAAAACGTAACGTAAACGGGTGAATGTAAATCAGTTTATATACATTCACATTACATTGTTATATGTCTTGTGACCCATTTGTGTCAATATCTAGGTCCCAAATATTAGCGATTTAGCTCCTTTAATGTCATGTGTTCCGGTAGAGTTTAAAGTTACAATTTCATATTTTCCAAGAAAGTCAAAACATAATTATTTCTATATCTTTTGCTCAATAGGTTGTCAACTCACTATTAAACAATCATAGGTTATCTTTCTCACACTTGAAAATCCTCACACCGGAAATAATAACACAATTACCTCCCTTATTTTCCTATTCCCCACCATGGAATAGCTATCTTCAAACGTTTGAATTTGAAGTTGAAAATGATATTTTTGCCAATTTCTCAACTGGCAATAGTGAATTATAGGATTATTCTTTAACAAGGTAGGACTGTTTATAGATACCATCTATTTTAGGACTTTATTTTAATACATTTTAAAAATATGAAATTGTAACTTTAACTAGGGAATGTACTGACAACCAGAAAATGTCCCCTTTCACTGTTAATCTGGCCCTGTCAGCAAATAACACTGTGCTTGAAAAACATATCTTCCATAAACACTAATCAATGGAGTGCCCAGCAACTAAACATACAAAATATTATTTATTATAATACTCGAGTTTAATCATATGCTTCACATCAATTTAAAATCTGTAGAATTTATCGTGTTCACAAGCCAATTGTTGATAGACATAATATCCACACAAAAGCTCTGACCTGCAGAGTGGTTACAAGAAGGTGGATGAACTGATACACATAAAAACATAATTATGACTAATATTCATAACAAAATTCAAACAATGAAGACTTGACGGGAGTGGAAGTATGACTAAACTTTTCGGAAATTTTTATAACCTACCATTTTATTTTTTTGACGTTTTATTTCAAGCTTTATAAACTGTTCTACAGTAAGTTCTTCTATAGGCTTGTTGATCTTTAAAAATGGACAATTAGGAGAGTGCTTTACATGTTCTTCCCTTAAAAAAGAAAACATAATTTGTATTGAGATCATTCGCACCAAATTTATAATTTAAGTAGTGGAGTCAAAATTATTTAAAAGTGTATCCAATTATTGGTATCTTGAAAAGTGCCGAGCCCCAGTTTTCATCACCTTATACCTTATACATCTCTATACAGCTGAGAGCTGACACTGTGATGGGCCACAGGTAGTGCTAGTATTGGTAAGCTTGTAAATCTCATTGTGTGCGATATCACCTCCAGGGAAGCAGACATTAATAAATAAATCATTTCAAATACATTTAATTTGACTCAGAGAAGATGACCTCTAACTAAATAGGGCGTGTGCAGGCTACATACCATGGATCATCTGTTGGTTCCCAACCATCTAATTCCTTAAAGCACAAAAAGCAACAAACAGCGTCTGGTTCTTGGTCAGTTGGACAATGGTAAAAACCAGCTTCTGCTAACTAGAACATACAATTAAATATGTAATAATATATGATGAATGCCCCTACATGTGATAAAGACTAGAAAATAAGACCTATCACCTGCACATTTCAATCTTTCGCAGTCGCAAGATATAAGCTTATATAAATTCCCTATCAGTGTGACTCATAGTTGGTCTCCGACACGACATGCCAGATAATACTTGTAATCATATCTAAGTTCTCACTGTAAATCACACATTACATGTATATGTATATTGCAATTTCCAAACATCAATATTCTTCATAGCGGTAAATTTTGGTATTGTGAATAAAGAAGCTGTATGACTTTTCACACCCGACAACCACCAAGAAGCAATTTATCCCCACCGGCAACATACTAATCCCAATCTTGATAAAACTATTAATATTTAATAATCTTATTTAAAAGCAAATACATTAACAATAATACATAACGTGCCAGCTTGTAAAAATGGCGTTTTATTTTTCATTTAGGCTTATACATGTATTTGTTACCACTTTTAAAAACATTGTTTAATTATCTGCCGATATGTTATGTTGAATGCCAGTTAACTCATCCACAAGAAAACTGAATTCGTCCACATGAAAAGTCTAGTTTAGTCCACAAATATCAAAACTCATTGGTTGAATCGTCCATACGACATTGTTTATGTTCAAGAGATACATAAATATGTTGGTTGAGTCGCCCACACAACATTGTTTATGTTCTGGACACAGAAGTATTCATAGTGAGTATAATTAAGTGTACTGAGTGATACTTTATCATCAAATCCATGTGGTTTTCATAGTGTTTGATGAGTATAATTTTCTTTACGTCACATTAATAACAAACAACAAAATAAATCACTTAATTCAATAAATAATAGCAATTTCATTTATAAATAACCATGGACCTTGAAGTTGTCTACTTATTAATATCACCGATTAATTGAAATTCTGTGTAATTTTAAATCATGGATATCAATGAAAAAGCATGTGGTAAAATTTGTTTATACGTACATACATGTACAGGGAGTATTTCAATTCAGATTTCATATCAAACCAATTATGTCTAAAGTCATAACGCCAAACAATATTCGTCTACTTTATTACAAAATCATTTATTCCTGAAGCAATGGGCCGAGAAATCCTTCTCTGGACATTGCTGGGTTGGCTTCTGATACTTGAGCTTTTGAGGGAGTGTGTCTATTCTTCCCGTTCAATCAAATCTATCCCAAGTACAGCAACATATATGACAGCCCATCGTTTAATCTGGGGTCTTCCTTAAAAATTTGGATAGTGATTTAATGTATTAAAAACGGTGAAAGTATTGTTCATCTCCAAACAGTATTGTTTACATTATATTCATTTTGATAGCCTCGTTTGACATGCAATTAGTTTTTCTGCAATATTATACTATGCACTGGTTAATTGGTCATAATAAAATCCTGAGTAATGATGTAACGTTATGTAAACATATGCCAATATGGTCCAATTTGGAGCTCTGTTTAAAGCGTAACGGTAATATTAATATTGTTTCGCAGTTAGCTATTGGTTGTTAATCAGACTATTAACCAGTCATAATTTGGAACAGAAATTTGCTTCCTTTACAGCAGTGTAAAGTGGGATTAGGTATAATCAAACGAAACACTGCCAGGAGTATGCAAAATCATTGGTGAACGAATCATCATGTCTAAAATCATAATGCTAACCAACAAACAATACTATTACTAGTCATCTTTATTGCAAAAACATTGGTGAACTAATCTCGTCTGTGATAGGTCTACCAAGCTAGTTCATTATTGGGTAAATAAATGAAATGAAATGGGATTTAACGTCCTACTGTTCTGCTCCTAAACTGGGCTAATGAAGACAGGCATACGCCATACAGTGTGCTATGAGGGAAATTTTGCACGGGCAGTGGCGCTATGGCCTACTCTTATATCGAATTCCAACAGCCAAGGGATCTTTTGCATGCACACCAATGTGTACACGGGACCTTGGTTTTTCGTCCATCCCAATGACTAAACAGTTGTCCTTGTCAGGCCCTCCATCCTGCACCATTGACAAGGGGAAACCCTGTCGGAAAATGATCCCAATGAACTGCCAAGGGATCTTTTACGTGCATACCAATGTGTACACGGGACCTTGGTTTTTCGTCCCATCTGAACGACTAGACAGTTGTCCTTGTCAGGCCCTCCGTCCTGCATCACTGACAAGGGGAAACCATGCCGGAAAATCTGGATGAACTTTCTCGGCCAATGCATTGCAGGGATCGAACACCCGACCTCCAGACTAGCGAGCCAGCGTCTTACCCACTTAGCCACCGTGATCCCCATATTGGGTAAATAAAACAATTATAAACACTCAATGAGTAAAACTTATTTATTCCATACAATTAATGTGTGTAAACGAGTCAAGTATTAATTGTGGATGACATAACCTGAACCAGCCATTAGTGTGTACGAGTCAAGTATTAGTTGTGGACGACACGACATAACCATTGTTATCGATGACAATAAACCAATACCTTGTGGACGACATAACTGATTGGCAACCCATATGTTTACCTGTATTACATACTTCTATTTTTGTGGTGCATTGAATTTGATCTGCATAATTTAATTATTCTATTTACTATATATTATATTATTTTATATTTTTATTCTTTTAATTTCTATTGTATATACTTTTTAATAAAGTTTGTTCTTATTTTGTCGTCGGTGTGTTAAAATGATTTTTGGCAGAAGTCGATCGGTAAGCTATACACAAAAAATTGATATGTCATATGTCGATCGCATATCTGCTGAAGTAAAATTATGGAGTTGACATGATGATGGTCACGGTGGTGGTGTTGTTGACATCATCAAGTTTACGATTTGCTTACCCTTTGTGGTGTACATTTCCAATCGTCATCAAAAGGCCATACTTTGAAACTTTCAAGTCGATACTGCAATAAATGCATATAATAATCACTCATTAAATTATTCGACATATCAAAGCCAAAACAATAATATAAACACAACAAAATTCTTCAACTTCAAATTTCCCTCTCTAAATAGATGGCGCTGATTAAGAAAAGACAACTCTCGGCTCAAGTGAACTTGACGATCAGGTATCAGACTAGTAATTAACTACGACCTATAACATTTTTGAAACATTCCGACGATTTTAATTTTTATAACCACATAGAACCCAACATGTCACCATCATCCGATAAAATCATTGAATGGAATTGACCATTCTGATTATTTTTCTAGGCTGGTCAAGGGAACCTACCAGGATGATCACAGATGATTTCCCTAATTTTCATCCTTTCTTTCCTCTACAATAACCTGGCAGAAAATGTAAATTCAAACACTGTTATTAAATTGTTGACCAAATGTCAAAATAAAACGGGGAGGGGGAAAAGGGAAAGAATTGCTATAAATCGACGGACTATTATTCGTTAGGGAAAACACTTGTCTTGCTCCATAAAGGAAAATTATATTCCAATTATCGTTTTCCTGTATTTTGCCAACATTTTTTTCTTTAATTTTATATTCAATATTGTATGTTCCAGTAGCCTATCGTGATTTTAGCATTGTATTAGAAAATATGACACTTGGCTATTTTACATTAAACAAAAGAAACAGAATCTTGTAGAGAGCTAATAAATACTTTGTTTATTCCAGATCAGGACACAAAATAATACGCCATTTCAGTCACAAAATTATTTCGTTATAAATTCAACACATTCTAATCTTCTGTTGTCTTAGTAATCATTAATTTTGTCCATGTGAATGGAGCGCAATGCCGTGCTTAGTAATTGCTTAAGAGTTTTTGCGGGTCCTTTGAGTTTTAGCGACCCTCCCAAGTGGACAGAATCAACAGTATACAGAGGCGAAAGTACTTGGTCAACTCACAGTCACTGTATGAAATAATGGTAATGATGGCGACTTTCATGTTCAGAATCTGATACTACATAATAATATCGCTCAACCAATGTCAAGCTTATTCCGTGGCTCAGATTTCATACAGCCCAAAATTCTGCTCCCCGCATCCCCGCCCCCACCCGCAATAACGATATACATATTGGGTCATGCAAAATCAGCAGTTGACAACCCATCCATGGTACAACTTTCCACTGGCCCCTTGTGCAGGACGGGGGGGTCTGGCAATGAACAGCGTTTAGTCGTTCGGATGGGACAAAAAAACCGAGGATCGGTGTACACCACATGTGGCATGCACGTCAAGGAACCCTTGAAAGCTGGAATTTAATTGCTGTCCGGACAAAATTTCCCTCATAGCACACTACATGGCATAGAATGCACCTCTTCATTAGTAAAGTTGGAGTAGAAAAGTAAAACGTTAATCCTGATTTCCCGGCGTGGTTTCCCCTTGTCAGTGATGCGGGACGGAGGGCCTGGCAAGGACAGCTGTCTAGTCGTTCGGATGGGACGAAAAACCGATATAAGAGTAAGACTGTCCATAAAATTTCCCTCATAGCACACCATTTGGCCAATCTGAACAACAGACCCACCCTACAAGCAGCTACCATTTAGTTTTCGAACGTTAGCTATACGTACGACCGTATGGCGTATGCCTGTCTTTAAAGCCCAGTCGGAGCCGGTAGCATGTTAAACCCCATTTCATTTAATTTTTATAACATATATTTCCCATATTAATCTGCTAACTTGTCCTTAAAATCGGGTCAGATAATATTATTATACAATACCGAGTGCTTATAGAACTACAATCCACTTGGCATTCCTCGATAGAAAAAAACATCAGACGTATTTGAATATATTGTAGGGCGTAGCGTACGTAAATGGCGGGTAGACTATTTACCACAAGAAACTACAAAATACATGAACGTAAAGACTTAGTGTAAAATATACATCAAATTCAACACAAATATTATTATAAATTTATAATAAATGACCATTATAGTAATAAGCTTAAATTATATCTTTTTGGTCATAAATGGACTTGACTGATGTAATTTACATTGAAATTAGACATTTATTTTATTTATACTGGAACATTAATTTGCACTGAAACGAGAATACACTTAAAAAATCGAAATCAACGAAAATAGTATTATGGTAGGCCAATGATTATTATTTATGGGTTTGATCACAATAAGACTTTCTTGGCGATATTATTTCATTTAATTCCTGAAATAGGCTACATCGTAAAATCACCGAAAAACATCCAGCAAAACGCGAACGATAGTCAATAAAAAGAAAACAATGTTGACACGAATCCCCTTAAGACGAGAGCCACGCGGTGACACAGTGAGTGACTAGGTGATCCCGTGCTAGATCCAGCGGTTGGCCGTGAAAGTTCCTCAAGATTCACCAGCCTAGCTCGTTTCACCCCACTAAATGAAATGAAATGAAATGGGGTTTAACATCCTACTGTTCTGATCCTAAACTGGGCTAATGAAGACGGGCATACGCCATACAGTGTGCTATGAGGGAAATTTTGCCCGGGCAGCGGCGCTACGGCCTACTTTTATATCGAATTCCAACTGCCAAGGGATCTTTTACGTGCACGCCAATATGTACACGGGACCTCGGTTTTTCGTCCCATCCGAACGACTAGACAGCTGTCCTTGTCAGCCCCCCCCCCCCCGTCCTGCATCACTGACAAGGGGAAACCACATTCTGCCCACATATAGGACTATCTACTGCGAGAATAGATCTCTGCCCTGAATGACCGCCATATCCAAAAATAGTATAGGCCTACTATTTTGTAATGCGGTTCTACTCCGTTTCACGTCTGCCATTCACACAAAGACCAAATAAACCTTTTCCATTTTATTAAATGGACGCGGAATAAATACGCCTCAACATTCACGAACTATACTTAGTGTTTTCGACTAAAATCTCGATTAAGGAATTAAAATAGCGGTCAACTAGCTTAGTGACTGTCAATCGGAGCTGTAGACAGACAGCGTAAGTTTAGTATGGGTTTCACCATGTCAGTTATGATCATTATATATGTATGTACAAGGTTATACTTCATATTTTCATTTCATTGTTATACTTTCATTGTTATATTTTCATTGTATCATCCCAATGGTACATGCATATATCTCATTATATTTTCATTTCATTATATCATGTTATTCCAATATATTATTTCATGTAAAATATATTTTTGTATATGTATATTGATGTATGTGTATGTTTTGTATGTTCTTAATGGACGTAATATGCAAATAAAAAAAATTGAAAGTTGAAAATTATGCAAGACGGAGGGTCTCGCAAGGAAAAGGGTCGAATGGGTCTGAATAACACACGACAGTTTGAATTCGATGAAGAGTAGACCGAAACGCCGATGTGGGTCGGAATGTCAGTCTTGCCTATGTGGAGCACAAAAGTAGAAGTTACACCCCATTGCATTTCCACTCTAAGTCTAAGATTTTTGGTAATGTTTCTACTGATTCCATTATATTTGGTAGAACTGGTATTTTATTTTTCATAATCATCTTATTATTTCCCGTACGATGTGTTTAAATGATATGGATTTAATCATTGGCAGGGCAGCGAACTGGTATTTTCAGAGGGTGATTTGATCTTTGGCAGGTGAGAATTTCCAGATTTGATCTTTGGCAGAGCAGAATTTCCAGATAGATCAATGGCAGAGCATAATTAACGTTTTGAGACAATGGCTTTTTCTTTTAATTGGCGGGGGGGGGGGGGCTGAATGGTTAGCGTGCGCGCGCTGTATCATAAAGTCTGTCATTAAGTCGACTGGCGTGGTTTTGAATCCCCGGTTGTACGTGACAAGGAGTAGGGTCGCCTGTCCAACCTCGTGGGTTTTCTCCGGGTCCTCCGGTTTCCCCCCACTGCTAAAGATCCCTACGCGCAAGCGAATTATTGAAATAAAATTAAACCATATGTTAGTCCCGAAATGACCTAGTTTGTGTCGAGTGGACGTTAAACCCCATTTCTCTCTCTCTCTCTTTTAATTGGCAGAGAAGAATTAGTATTTCCAGACGATAACGTGATCTTAAACAGGGTAGAATTGTTTTTTTCAGTAGTACTACTAGTAGTTCGTCTTTCTGGTTCAAACGTTTTAGCTATAATCTGACTTGGTTCGTTTCTTTTACTGAAGAATTTGGTAAATTAACGGTGTTAGATCTTGTGAATTTCTCCATTGCATTTGTTGAAGCAGCACGCGCACAATACTGTTTATACACTTATCTGAAGCAGATATTCTTGGCTTTGTATTTTGATTTTCTGCATGTTGATCGGAGGAAGGAACCCGCCCAAGAGCAGGTAGTTTTTTTTTATATTTTACTACGCTATCTTGATAAGAAAATGACTCTTCTATTGGTGAATAATCATTAATCTTATAATTTCCAATGGAAGCTGACATATCGTCTTCTTTGTTTTATCTATCATCTGAATTTCAACTAACATCGTTGACGGGTTGAGTCTGGGGGCTGAAATGATGTCCCAGATCGACATATTCATCACTTTCGCTTCCTCCCTTTTCTTTGTCCATCGTAACTACTGAATCATATCATTAGAGGAACTTACTGATAGAACAATTCGTTGTTCTTTGGGTAGATGAGCCTCTTGTGCTTCAACTCATTTCTCACTGCCATTTTATAGTCAGTGTTAAACATACATTATGCAAGACGTGAAATGAAATGAAATGAAATGAAATGAAATGGGGTTTAACGTCCTACTGTTTTGCTCCGAACTGGGCTAATGAAGACGGGCATACGCCATACAGTGTGCTATGAGGGAAATTTTGCCCGGACAGCGTCCTACTCTTATATCGAATTCCAACTGTCAAGGGATCTTTTACGTGCACGCCAATGTGTACACGGGACCTCGGTTTTTCGTCTCATCCGAATGACTAGACAGCTGTCTTTGTCAGGCCCTCCGTCCTGCATCCCTGACAAGGGGGAACCACGCCAGAAAATCGGGATGAACTTTCTCGGCCAATGCAGGGATCGAACACCCGACCTCCAGGCTAGCGAGCCAGCGCCTTACCCACTAAGCCACTGTGATCCCCCTTATGCAAGACGCAAGTGTGCGTATTGCAGGTCTTTCTTTAGGCCCGAAATGTTATCTAAATTATTAATTAGACATTTATTAACAAAAAAAGGCCATGATCAACTTTTGATGGCATCGGATACTTGAGATTTTAACTAGATTAGAACGGTTCGCCATTTAAAAATTTAATTTAAAAATGGGAAAGCGAGGCTAAGTCTCGAATATAACAGTGCCCTGCCACAATGCATACACCTTGTTAAAACTACAAACAGTAATAACCTGGCTCAGAATAAAATAATCACAATTCTACATGAACACCATCACAAGACATTTGTGACCGCGTATATCAAAGTGGGTCGGAATACGCAAATCTAATTTTGGACTAGAGACAAAAAAAGTGAAAATATTGATTTTGATCGAAATTGAGATTTTCACAAAAATGTGTCTATAAATATACTATCTATCGACACAAAAGATCAAAATAGCAATAAAAGATTTTAGAACACCTTTATTTGAACGTTTTGTAAGAGTACCGTATTCTTAAATTGTCCTATTTCTTAAAATTCTCAGCGAAATTAGTTATTTTTCTTCGCTCACTGCGGGACGACCGGTCATTCCTCTTGCATAATAATTGGCATCGTTGTAAAGCGGGGAATCTCTCGTTTACAAATATGACCAAATTAATGTCGATGAATTGATTTTGAACGGATACAATTGAGTTTTAGACCCCCTAAAAAATATAAACCACCTCCGCTTGTTGCTGTGCTGTCTACACAACTCGTTTGCTGATTGGCCCAGACACCGAGTGAAAAGCATTATGGTTACGTGACTGACTCGAGCGGGCGATAAATATTTGGTTTTGGCGATAATGTTTTTGGGTACCTACATGCGGTTTTACTCTCATAAGTGGCAGAAAAAAATTAATTCTGATCGTATATAGATTGCCGTTGAGTGTTAATCCAAACCACGTGGCTGATTATGTAAATTAATCGACATGGGGGTGGGTGTCATCGAGTAATACTAATCAACTGTCACGGGTTAATTATAAAGCCGTCGACAACTCCTTATTTATTCCGAATAATTAATCCAAGCAGTGATTATCTGATATCTTTTAAAAAAAAAATAATTTATAGGCCTTAGATGGAAATAAAAAAAATGGCCAATAATTTTCTTTTCGAAGAGAATTTCATTGATAGATGAATTCGCTTTACTGTCGCTTCTTCATACGACATACAAAGTAAGGAATGCATCTTGGATATTATTGTTTAAAATTCTCTTATCACCATGGGTCGAAAAAATGAGAACGACCAACGAGCCGAATTGCGACGATTCTCGAGTCTGCCATTGTTTAATTACATCAAAGCCAGAATGCACGAAAGTGAACGTAAGTATTTCTTGACTATGAAATTGACATCTCTATAGGGACTCATATTTTGATACCTTTACGTTACCTGAAAATAATAATAGACCTATCATACACGCAAAATCTTATTTTAATTCACGTGTTAAATGAACACGCGTACAGCTGTGGCGGCTTCTTTGATGATTATCCAATCAACAATCTTAATCTCCTGACCACTAGCTAGCACTTATAGGGTGCTAATTAATTGATGCGATTAACTGTTAATCTCACCAACGTTATAATATACAAAACCGACTACCATAGTCATAAGTTAGTTGGAGCACAGGAATCTGACCTTCTATCCGTTGAATATTGAATACCAGCGATTTCAAATCCTATGCCTTTAATCTTTTATAGAATCTTGGAGTCGTCATTTTCCAATTCACTTGAAAGCACTTGGCGTGAATACAGAGGGGGTGGGGTGAATTGGTGCTTTTAGTCAACTTGTCTGAAAATTCACTAGAAAAGGTAAAACCTAAAAATAAACCCTCTCATTTTGTAAAATATTGAAATATCCGGTATCTGTCGTCTGAACAGTAAGATAAAGATGCCTATCCACGAACATGTAAGGTTTCGGGGCCTAATTTACAGAAATGAAATGAGGATTGACGTCCTACTGTTAAATATTAATGATCTAAAAACAATATTGCTTTTAATTCTAAAAAGTGAACCGTTCATGACTCCCCTGCGACAAACTGGTAGTGGGCGTGGTACTATATTCCTTTCCAACCTGCTCGAATTGTCTGTCTTTAAACTATATTGTAGGATATAGTGTGTAGTACTAGTATAACATGTTGAAGCTTTAAGCTAATAGATGTTGATCTTTTTGCTCTGAAAGGTCATACATTCCTACACGTCTACCTTTAAAGCGATAAATGCCATTTGTTACTCTAAATACAAATTAACTCACACCTTATTAAGTGTCAAAACTAAAAGGATATTGTAACCATGTTTTCAAACGAATAAATGTGTACCCCTCCATATTTCACAATGTTGAAAGTCCCTCTGTGTTAAACATGTCACTGATAAACACCTCAATACTTATAGATTCATAGGTTTAATTAAACAGTAAAATAGTGAGTCTGCCAGTGAAAGAGAACAGAATTATAGTTCTGCATAAGATATAGTTGGTCAGAGGTGGGAATTGTTTAAGAATATTTAATTGCATAGTACAAGAATAGACACATATGCCATGTTGTTATTCAATCACAATTGGGGGATCACGATGGCTAAGTGGGTAAGAGGCTGACTAGCTAGCCTGGAGGTCAGATGTCCCCCCCTTGTCAGTGTCGCAAGACAGAGGGCCGGACAAGGACAGTTGTCAAGTTGTTCAGATGGGATGGAAAACCGAGGTCCTGTGTGCACATTGGTGTGGACAAGAAAGATCCCATGACAGTTGGAATTTGATATAAGAGTAGGCCGAAGTACCCCTGTCCGGGCAAAATTTCCCTCATAGCACACTGTATGGTGTATGCCCGTCTTCATTAGCCAGTTTGAGGCAGAACTGTAGGACGTTAAACCCCATTTTCATTTTATTTCAATCACAATTGAGACAACAGTCGGCCAGACTCTCTCTGCTCGCTATTTAAGGGTAATGATAGAATTTAATTACATATTACGTAATTAATTCCAAAATATTTGGCTAATGGCCAATTAACAATACAATAAATTAATGGAGACCCCTAAAAAAATTACTCAAACTCAGTGTTTTCATTTTATATAGAAATAGAATCTTTATTTGTATAATATTCATTGTATAAAAGACATATAAATTCTAATAATAGATAGAAAACATTATAATTTCATTCATAATATACAAGTACATATAACTTTGTTTTAACAATATACACTCATTTTTGGTCTATGTACATATATTTTGCTTTTAAAAAAAGTGAGATTCTTTCTTTATTATATGATGTACTCCTGTCAGTTACTCTATATGAAATACATCATTATTTACATAGTTATAACAAAATATGAGAATTGTTTGATTTGGTTTTATAATATCATAACTATAATTTCATTTTTGAGACATAATAATAAACTAAAATAAACACTAAAATAATATTCTATTTTGAAGACAGTTGGGGATGAAAAATAAATTCTTCTCAATTCAATGAACTGATTGCTGTTATAATTATTGACAAATATATACAATTTTGCAACATAATAATATTTTTTCACCAATCACTATAAAAATAATATGCTTGAAACATTTTTTCTTTCTATTTGCATTGATTACATCAGCAGAGATATTTCGTTATTAAAAAGGAATGTGAATGCTATACATATATAATAAGTCTTTTAACAAATTCATTTGCATAATTTCTTCTTTTAACAAATTCATTTGCATAATTTATTCTTCTTTAAAACTCAGGAGTCACAGATATTTCAGCAGTCACAGCACCACTATGTGGGGATATCAAAATCTTAACATAAAAAAACTAACTCAAAGATTTTAATAATTAAAATTCATTATAAAAAAAATATTAAAATTGTTTTGGTTGTTATTAAAGTGTAAGTGTTTTACAGAGGCAAGGAATTGCTAAACTAATTTTCCTTATAAGATTGTTGTACTTTCTTTCATACCGGTTTGTGCACCTTGATTTTCTCTGAAAAATATATAAAAAAATATTTTTATTATGATCTATAAATTGTAATAAATATTTGTTATTGTGATCAAAAGAAATAATACCCGGCATAAAACAGGAATGTTATATGTGAATATTATGTGATATTGTTTTGTAATATTATATATAAATCTACATTAATACTGTATACAAATAGAAATAAATAGATAATTTATATCATTATAGGCTGTTCTGTTGCAGAAAAATAACCCAGAATACAAAGATAAAAGAAAAATTCTTTGCAACTTTGCTCTTTGGATTTACTTTTCACGTCGCAAGAAGTTTAAACTGTTTGAAATCTATTTGCCGAGAGCTTAACAACAGAAAATGGCAGTTTAATTTGACTTAAGAAAATCAGTTTTTATTGAAAGGGGAACTAAAGCTATTAACAATCAAACATGTACACATATATACACTGTCGATTCTCTGCCAATCATCAGCCATTTTTTCCACATCTATTTTGATGAACCAGGTCATTGGAAAATACCAAGATATATTCTTTGCTAAAACTTGAAAACCAAGCCAGTCGTATTTGTTTTTCTTAAGTAAACAACGATAGAGAGGAGGAAGACTCAAGTAAACCAATAGATTGAGCAAACGTAGGCCTATTCAAATAGTACACTGTCAATTGTGCATGTTTTTATTTATAACAGGTTTTATATTGGTCAAACCTTTACATCAATACCAACACTTGTTAATGTATTTTTTTTCAATTTAATGTCGATTGAAAATACAATTAAATTCCAATTGTTCAGTTGAAATAGATACATGTATATAGTTTAGATGTTTTCAGGGAAACTTCTATCAGTAAGTTAAATACAAACATTTCATGCTTTCAGAACACTAATGATGATGATGATGATAATGATGAACTTAGGTGTGTCAAATAGAAGTGTGAGTTTAAGGATGGGTTAAATTAAGATGCTTAACACATACATATAGTGATCAAGCTTACATGTTACCCTAAATCTAACAATGTCAGGTACCGTGTATATCCAAATAAATAATAATCACAATTTGAAGACTTTTAATGAAATGCTTACCTTCCATAAACAGGATTAAAAGCGGCTTCTGCCCTGGGGTCTGCACCAAAATGTTGACCTTCCATATTATCACCTTGGAATGTCATGTTAATTTCACCTAAATCTTGTACAGCTTCATCAGGTGGTACATACATATTTAAACTCTGCAAAAATTCAATTAACACATATAAATTTCAAATATATAACACAAACTTTAAATTTTATAGAAATATTACTAAATTCTAATAGGTTTTAAAGATTTTTAGAATAATACTGAATAAACTATTCCAATAATTTCTAAATTATGTATTTTTTGGGGGGTACTGAATATATTACAATTTCCAATCCTTACCTGTGTTTCATATTCTCTTAAGAAAGTTGGAGGATCAACAAATTCTGGATTTTCATAACTATGTGAATAAACTCTGTACTGATTGATGAATTTAACGTATCTAGAAAAATTTAACACATTTAGAAAAATTAAAAATCATGTATATATAATGATTGATGAATTTAATGTATCTAGTAAAATTTAACAAATTTGATTGATGAATTTAACGTATCTAGAAAAATTAAAAATCAATTTCGAGTCATATAAATCCATATTTTAATTTCTTTTACTATTAAATAGATTTAAAATATAATATTTAATACAAAAGAACACAATTGTGGATTTATTTGTTTTGTGAAGACGACATCATTCTACATTGAATATTTATATCTTGAGATCGGAGATAAAACTGAAACTACAAATTAATAAACAAAGCGACTTCAGTTTACTTGGCCGAAACAAAATTCATGGCATGGAGTTGCCCAGTCATTCTCAGATCAAAATAACAGGTGGTCAACAAGTACAACCAGCTAGTGGGTACTTCAGATTGGCATATTTTATTTTATGTTTCATAATTATGGTTCCACTGTTTCAATTTAAAGTAATATATTTAAATATAAAATTCATCAGACCAGAAAATTGATCAAATATACAAAATATCTTACCTAGAATATGTGAAGACTATTACAATTATTCCTACTATGCTGAGTAGAATAATAATGGCAGCCAGAGCAATTAATGCTGCCCATGGATCATCCATCCACCATATATAAGATTTGGTAACCATGCCTCTTAGTAAAACGGCTTGTGCATAGGGTACTCTCACTCTTTCAACTTCTATTGCCGTTACTGCTGTAATCTTAGATCCTAGTACACCTTCTTTACCTAAAACTCTGCAAACAGATAATAGCAATGTATTTTTCTATATCCAATATATGTAAACTACAAGAAAATATCACTTGCAAATCAATGCCACACAAAAACGATATATATAAAATCCAATATGACAAAGTCAAGAATAATATCCTAATATAGACGACACATCAATGTACAGAGACTGTTGCTGTGTCTGCAAACAGCTAGCTAGTGAGCTAGACTCTAACCTGAATTAGTTTCGTACACAGAGCACGTACTCCGTATAGAGTTAGGAACGTCCCTGGTGAACACCTTATGTCAACAATTTGTTACAGTGAGTCATCAGCTTTAAATGATGTTTCTTTGTCTTCAGTTATAATTATTTTTAATGTATTTAAAAACAAGTTAACTGTTTCCATACATTTATAAATATATATTATTATATAAAGTATACCTGACTATTGTCTACATGCAGTTTTTTGATGGATTTATAATTAAATTTAAACTTGATGTGAAAAAACCCCAAAATTTTACTTACAATCCTGTGTGTGCTGGATTGGTGTTATTTAATAGTCGATGTTCACCATTTATTTCAGCCAATACAAACGTCACATCAGTCCTATAAATAATACATTTAAATTAAAGATACATTAGTTAAGAGTATAATAAAGAGTTGGTCATTCTTGCTATAATAATTCAAAAATAGATGATAAAAAAAGAAAATATTGAAAATTTCATTCAAATTCTTTCATTCTTAGCCAGTGGTAACCAGGGCACAGGTATAATCGGGACTTAGCCTTGCTTTCCCATTTTTAAATTAAATTTTTAAATGGCGAACCGTTTTAATCTAGTTAAAATCTTGAGTATCCGATGCCATCGAGAGTCGATTATGGTCTTGTTTTGGTAATAAATGTCTAATTAATAATTTAGAAAACATTTCAGGCCTAAAGAAAGGCCTCCAATAGGCAGATATAGCTCTAGCATAGTGTATGTTTAAACTTGGTTGTTTGTTGTTTAAAAGTCAAGCGTGTTCCACAAAATCATATATTTAGATTGAAGTTGTTTTAAAGATCAGTTTGTTGTGAAAACGGGCTCTAATTTCGTAAGAAATACACAGAATAGTCTTGATCGATCTTTATTATATCAACTACACTCAATAATACAGTCAAAATTTCACATTTCAATAGAATAAGGCCTTTCGTCTTGTAAGTCTGTATGAATCTACAATATACTACACGCACACTGTTGCACGTGCTGTTTACCATAGCAACGCATTCGAACGTCCAGACACTCGTATCTTTCACTCTTCAACACAGTTGTTCTAAAGACAATCAAATGTGTATATATGACTATATGGGGGGGGGGGGGGTAGATGGCCGAATGGTAAGCATGTGTGCGCTGTATCATAAGGCCTGTCATTGAGTCAACTGGCGTGGTTTCGAATCCCTGGTTGTATGTGACAAGGAGTAGGGTCGCCTGTCCAACCTCGTTGGTTTTCTCCGGGTCCTCCGGTTTCCTCCCACTGCTAAAGACCCCTACGCGCAAGCGAATTATTGAAATAAAATTAAACCATATGTTAGTCCCGAAATGACCTAGTTTGTGTCTAGTGGACGTTAAACCCCATTTCTCTCTCTCTCTCTCTCTCTTAAATATACTGATAGATTCTGCTCAAAATGTGCACACAACTAATTAGAACATGTTTTACTAACTGCCAGAATCAGACACCCCTTCAATAATCTAAATTCTATATTCTAGAATGATTTGCTTCAAACTATGAAATAGATATCTCAATTATAATGGAATTAAGCGTATGAAGATCAAAGTGTTGAGAGTCTCAATGAATGTTCTAAAAGAATCATATACCCTAAACTACATTTAAATTAAAATACTCACGATGCCATTTCTACGACAAGATTATTAGTTTCCTGTAGCACACGTTTTCCCTCCACTCGTTCAATTAAACATACTCGTCCAAATGTGTCTTGAAGCATTCTAAAATAGATGAATGTTTGAATATTAAATATCCCACTCTTTCTAATATTGTGGAGAACTCTTAGTAATACAAAGATTAAAGAAAGGTTGTTCTTTGACTCACCAATTCGAACAATGCATATAAATTTCAACCAGATCGGAAGATAACATTTGTCAGTAGAATGTTCACAAGATTCCTCAAAGTGAACAAGGGCAATGACTCTAGAAGTAATTATACGAAATTGTTTAAATTTCATAGTTTTCTGTATTTCACTAGAGTGTTCACAAGATTCCTCAAAGTGAGCAAAGGCAATAACTCTAGAAGTAATTATTCAAAATTGTTGAAATTCCGTAGTTTTCTGTATTTCACTAGAGTTTTCACAAGATTCCTCAAAGTGAACAAGGGCAATGACTCTAGAAGTAATTATTCAAAATTGTTGAAATTCCGTAGTTTTCTGTATTTCACTTATCTAAATAATACATATAAATGAAATGTTATTTAATGTCCTACTGTTCTGCTCCTTGCATATTAATGTCAAACAAATCTTATATCATAAGATCCAAAATGGCAATAGTTTTGTAATTTTTTATGAGAAATCGCTGAAATTTAAGAGGAATCTTCATCTTACTAACAGAAACAACATATGAATTTTAAAAAAATAGGATGATAAATGTACAGTGTTTAATGTGAGCATATAAAAATACTTAGAAAAACTTATCATAAGCATGTAAAAAATCTGAAATACTAGTGGAATGAATGCAACAAATAATCATGCCAATAGTATCGTTCAATAAATAAACATAGATGACACACATTATTTAATTGCACATTTAACTTTTTGTAAAGTATCGAGCAATCAAAATGCCTAATTGCTTATCAATGCATAGCCTAAGTAGAAAATGCTCATCATTGAACTTAGTCAAGGTTTTCATGTAATTAAACTAAACGCCAAGTCTAGACCAATCAAATTCTTAACTTGAGCAGAAAATGTTCATTGGTCAAGGTATTGATGTAAAGATTACACCTCTGACCTTTCAACTTTACTCAAATGTACGTGATCTTTTATACATAAATGACCAGCATCCAGATTCACAATGCACATTTTAGTATACAGGTTCCTGTTTTCTTGAAATCTTAACTAAAAATAAAATCTAAATTTTAGTAGATACTTCAATTTTGATTGGCTAAGCACTAAAATCAATCTAATATTATCCAATCAAATTACTAAAATTTGGATTTTATCTTAGTTAAAAATTTGTGAAACAGGCCCCTGATCTTTTGACCTTTACCCAAGCTTTGTAAAATAAGTCCTTGACATATATATATCCGAACGACTAGACAGCTTCCTTGTCAGCCCCTCCGTCCTGTATCACTGACAAGGGAGAACCACGCTGGAAAATCTGGATGAACTTTCTCGGCCAATGCAGGGATCGAACACCCGCTTTGTAAAATAAGTCCTTGATATATATACAGTACAATATAGAATATACTTACTGTCTTATTGTTTCTCTTTGAGGTAAAACATCTTTAGCTTCTCTGTCCTTTAAGACTAGTATAAAACGATTGTATTGTTCAATAAAATTCACCTAAAAAAAAAAAAATCACATTTCACATATGAAAGGGAGGTAACTGCAAATTTAGCCCATAATCTTACACAATAGCTTGGCAGGCAAGTTACATACTTCATCAGTCATATTGTAAAAAGACTCCAGTACTAACTGGTCCATAGATTTACCCCAAAAAACAACTTAAGTTACCTCAAAACAATCTGTATTTTGAATAAAACAACACATTTATATGACTTTGGGTAAATCGATGGACCCAATATTAACTATTCTTGAAAATTTAATGAAAATCGATGAAGAAATACCATGTGGGCATATAAAAGACAAAATCATTAATATTTGTTAAATAGATTTCTTTACAGGATAGAAAAAGAGATCTTATAAACTACTTACAACTACTGAAGCTTTAGCTACTCGGTCTTGTCCATCAACAGGATTATCTCTTGCTATAATATTAAAGTTATTTTGGTGAGTGTGTTCTGGCGTTATTTCAAATTCGATAGTAGTAGTTATAGTGCCCTCTACTGGATTTATAGTAAATGGTGGAGTCTGTGTATTGTCGGGATCCATTTGGTATTCAATTTCAGCATTTCGTCCCGAATCTGCATCTGTAGCCTGAAGTTTAAATGATTAAAACATAAAATTACACTTCTTATAGATTTTTACTTAAAGGAATCAAGTCTTTAACTCAATACCATCTACAGTCTTCGACATTCAAAACACAACTTATTTGTCAATTTAAATCAACTTTGATGATGTGAAATTAAAGTAAAAAACGGAAATGATTGAATGTAAATGATTAGGCCTATATATATTTGTATTACATTATCATATGCGTTGCGACCCATTTATGTCAATTTCTAGGTGCCAAATATTTGCGATTTAGCTTCTTTAATTATACAAATTTTTGTTTGATTTTTATATCTCTGTTTAGTTAAAACATTACGTTACAAAGGCTTGATGTTCAACTCATGAGGTCTTCTATAAACATGGAGATAATTTTTGTAAATCGTTATAAAAAAAACTGGATAAACAAATTTTCGGGCAATTCACACAAGCACAAAATTTGAATAGAATTAAAAAGTAGTACCGAGGTTGTGGTAACGATTTCATTAGGTTTAGATGTTGCTGGAATAGCTGTGATGTACAAATTTGGTGTTGTTCCATCTGGGTAGACAGGGAAAATGAATATTGGATCATTATCATTAACATCTAATACAGCTACAATTACTGTAGTATATCGCCATGTATCTGTAGGAAGAAAAAACATTCATTTAACAAAGCTACTGGCAATCAATAAGGATTAAAAAAAACCCACATAGTTTAGTTATTTGATATATATGTAAACACTTTAAAGATACATTATGTAAAATTTAGATGAAGTGCTAGCCATTCTTACTATAATAGTTGGAAAATAGATAATGTAAAATGAATAATTTGAAAATTTCATTCAAATTACTCTATTACGAGCAAAGATATTAGATTTGAAGGTTTGACAAGATGTGTGCAATAATTTCAACCACCGTACTGGTTGTTCGAAGCTAAGTCTGAACTATTCTAATCTATTTAATATCGGAGAAATCTGATGCCATCGAGAGTTGATTATGACCTGGATAAGTTAATTAATGTCTAATTAATAATTTAGAAAACATTCCAAGCCTAAAGAAAAACCGGCAATAGGCAGATTTAGCTCTTGCATAATGTATGTTTAAGTGTTATTTATTTCTGGAAATCATATATTCGTGTCTGTGGCAGATGGTTAAATTAATGCTGTTTGGAATTTTGGATTTTGTATCATATTTCAATGCAGTGGCGAAACATTCACTAAAAATTATCCATATTTCTAAACAAAAGAAGAAATTTTTCCACACTCATAGCAGATCATCCCTTTAATATATATTCATCCACCAAGTATTAAAATAAACCTACTGTAAATGATATTTTCTGTTTGTCTCTTCTTTCTACCACTGAAAACATCCTTTTCTACTAACAATGTCATATTGTATAGATTTTTCACTTCATAATCTAATTCTTTTTGAAGTTTCAAGAAACAGTTCTTTTTGTCTGTGTCAGTATCGACAGTAAATACAGCTGAAATAAAATGAAAGATTATGAAGAGTAATGTTATAATACATAATTTGTCAGAGACCGCATGGACGTTTAACTTTGAAAAATGAATGATAAATATAAAGAAATTATAATACTAAGATTTAAACAGCCAGAGTGTGAGTAGGTCATGCAATGTGCCCTTTAAGCAATCAGTATATTAACATTTTTATTTTCGTATGACTTTTAAATAGTCAGGATGTAAGCACTGGTACTTGATGCCATGTACATTAATGTAGGATTCCGACCATGTACTTCCCTGGCTGTACGTGACAAGGAGTACGGTCGCCTGTCCAACCAAGTGGGTTTTATCTGATTCCTCCAACTGCTAAAGACCCCTACACGCAAGCGAATTATTGAAATAAAATTGAACCATATGTTAGTCCCAATAAGACACCTACCCCTCTCTCTCTCTCTCTCTCTCCCCTCCCCCCACCATGTACAGACTATATGTATGCTCACGAGTGCCCCATATCCCAAGTTATGTATTGGTCTGTCATTGCTTCACAAAGTGTGTAATGAATTAAAAAATCAAGAGGAATCAATATTTTCATATGTGTCCTGTTTATTATAAGCCCAACCCACATCTCACTGGCCACTCCCACTTTATCTATGTACCATTAATTGACTTTTCATATATCAATCTACGCTGATCTTCGTACATAAATCAATAAATCATATCTTACTTCCTTCATTTCCACTTATAAATGTACACCGAACTATTTCAGAGCCTTGATTTTCTACATTCAAGTCTTGTATTGTAGTTCCTATAGCTGTATTTTCTTTCTGTTCAATGCTGTAGATGAAAAAAAAAAAGAATTACCATAAGTTGCTGGATTCAAGAAGACTTAGAATAATTCTCATGTATCCGTTTGTGATTTAAAAAACCCCAACCGAAAACATGTACAGTATAATTTATAAAAATAAATAATATATTAATGTAATAAAACATTCAGAAAGAGGAAATAAATATACATTTAAAGATACATTATGGGAGATTCGATAACGAGTTGACAGTCCTCACTATAATAGTTAAAAACTAGAAAATGTAAAGGCAATTTGCTGAAAATTTCAGTCAAATTGATCCACTATGAACCAAAGAATAAGTTATTGAAAGTTCCGCATAGCCTCGGTCATCATTACTAAAGTCGGTACAACAAAAATCATAGTCTCGATTATCCATTTAATCGTTAAATCGAGAAGGAAAGTTATGCAGCAAATCGTATCATAATCCAACAAATATCGCAGGCTAGCGTTGACATCGAGAGTTGATTATGGTCTGGATATGTTAATTAATGTCTAATTAATAGTTTATAAAACATTTCAGTCCTAAAGAAAGACCTACAATAGGCAGATTTAGCTCTTGCATAATGTATTTTTAAATAAGGACTGTACCAAATAAGGACTAACCAAGTAGACTTACTAGTAAACTGGTTGAATAAAACCTAAATCTCCTTCAGTTAAAGTTGCTTTAGTGAGTTTTATTTCAACTTGAATGTCGGTAGATTTATAATTCCAGCCACTATCTGATGCTCTGAGAGTGAACTGTAAAAAATAAAGTGCAAAAATAGTTTATTTGGTGATCTGTAAATCTATAAATACAATAAAATGGCCTTCAAAACAAACTTTGAAGATCTGTTCCCTCAAAGTTAACTAGGTCATCTTTTACAACTTCAAAAATTATCTTTTATTGAAAGTAAGACATTTCTTATCAATAATAAACAAAATTAAAATAAAGATAATTATTCTAATGTTCTGTCATTGAATACAAAATAAATGCCAGTTTAGCATTGTTCTGAAATTGACATTATTATTATTGATATTATGAATAATATATTATTATCATTATCAATTCAAGCCTGGAAATAAGGCACCTGTCACAGACAATGTCAGACACAGATTCAGGCTTTGTCAGGCACTAAACCTCTGGTGCCTGTCATTTTGTCTGGCACTGCTTTGTCTTTTTTTACTGATATTATTAATACATGTCCGGCACTAAATTGAAAATGTCAGGTACTATTTCATTAGTGCCTGACATTTTGTCAGGTATATCTAAAACCGTTATTTCTAGGCCTGATTATCTTGCCAGCATTATTATATACTATAAGTACTTACAGGAAGTGTTTGTAAGTCAGAATCTTCATTAAATAGACTTTGTCTAACATACACTGTTCCATCATTATAAACACCAAAATATTGACTGCCTGGCTGGGTATTATCTACAATACTGTACTTTATCTGAGCATTAGGTGTCTACAATAGAAATAGTGATTTATCTCATCAGTCATTTGAAAACATTTTAAAGAAATACATCATACTAAGAGAGAGAGAGAGAGAGAGAGAGAGAGAAATGGGGTTTAACGTCAACTCGACACAAACTAGCTCATTTCGGGACTAACACATGGTTCAATTTTATTTCAATAATTCGCATGACCGTAGGGGTCTTTAGCAGTTGGAGGAAACCGGAGGACCCGGAGAAAACCCACAAGGTTGGACAGGCGAACCTACTCCTTGTCACGTACAACCGGGGAATCGAAACCCCGCCAGTTGACTCAATGACAGACAGTATGATACAGCGCGCACGTGCTAACCATTCGGCCATCCAACTCCCCCCCATAATAACAGATATCAGTCAAAAAGTTTCTCTATTCGTTCATTGATAACTGGGAGCCACAGTGGTTAAGTGGGTAAGGCGCTGGCTTGCTAGTCTGGAGGTTGCGTGTTCAATCCCTGCATGGGCCAGGAATGTTCATCAGGATTTTCTGACGTGGTTTTCCCTTGTCAGTGGTGCAGGACAGAGGACCTGACAAAGACAGCTGTCTAGTCATTCGGATGGGACGAAAATGTGAGGTCCAGTGTATACATTGGCATGCACATAAAAGATTCCTTGGTAGTTGGAATTCTATATAAGAGTAGGCCATAGTGCCGCTGGCCGGTCAAAATTTCACTTATAACACACTGCATGGCGTATGCCCGTCTTCATTAGCCAAGTCGGAGCAGAAAAGTAGGACATTAAACTCTATTTCATTTGATTTCATTTCATTGATAACCCGAATAAACTTTAACAGGAAACAAAATTAACATGTATTGATTAATAAATAACCAGAATTAGATAATTGATCTATGAGAAATTACTTACACCTCGGTTATAAATGTCATTCATATCCTCATCCGTGGCATTTGCCCTGAGGATAGTCGTGTAAACTGGTGAATTTTGGGATACAACACCATTATTATCAGCAATACTAAACACAGGAGCAAAGCGATTTCTAACAACATTTATAGTCAGAGTAGTTGTTGCCGATTTTGGTGAAGCTGCCATATCCCGTGCCAATATTCTCAGCTAAAATATAGAATGTACCACATATAAGATAAAGACACCTGAAATTCAACTTGTATTCAAATAAACCTTGCAGTATTTGATTTGAACACAAACTGTAATGTCCTATAGTTTCTATACTATACAGTGTAATATATATACCAATAGTAACCCATTCTTATACCTTATTAATATTCATTAGTTCCACCAATTCCTTATATGTATAAGTATGTTACTATATAAGAGCCTGCATCAATAAAGTTTAGCAGAGTTATAATAGCAGACTTGTGCCTTTGTCTTATTTTATATAGAAGCTATTACACAAATACAACAAAAATATTACGTAGATGCAATTTACAAACTTATACAAAAACATGTTTTATGCCTTTCTATAAATAAAACATTGTTTTAAAATTACCAATATTATTATTATTATTATCTCATAGCTTGGTAATGCTGTCTTGCATCATTTTGGAAACAAACCCCTCAAATGACAATTTTTTTTATTCCAATGAAGAAATGCTTTTTATTCTGGAAGTGTATTTAGGACATCATAAAGATAATAACATTGTGTAGACTAAGCTTATATATACTATTCAAAAAAAGTAGGGGATATTTGATTTTTAAGTGTTATTAAAGTCACCTAATGAAACTGACGAAGAAACAAATGACAAAATGAAATGAAGTTCACATTCATCGATTTATTCCAAATGATCGTTAGACTAAGTAAGGCACAGACTGACCATTATAAGGGTAAAATGATACCCGGGGTCAAACAGCAAAGTTACCACAGCATCACAACCAAGTCAGTAACGGGTAAATCCTCCTCTGTTTGCCAAACAAGCATTGATCCGACGTGGCATACTCCTAATGAGACGTCTATGGTCATTTTGGTCCAGATTGTCCCATTCCTGTTGCAACGCAGCAGCAAGTTCTTGGACATTGGCAGGACGTTGTTGACGTTGACGTAACCTCTGTCCAAGCATGTCCCAGACATGCTCGATGGGGGAGAGGTCGGGACTCAGTGCTGGCCAAGGTAATGTGGTGATGTTCTGTTGTTGGAGGTAACCTGTAACGATCCTGGCCCTGTGACATCTTGCGTTGTCATCCTGGAAGATGAAACGGCAGCCATGACGTCGTGCGAACGGCACAACATGGACTGCCAAGATGTTGTCCCGGTAGTACTGGCCTGTAACACGCCCTGCAACAACATGTAAAGCCGTTCTTCCAGCAACAGTGATGCCTCCCCACACCATAACAGAACCACCCCCAAATCGATCATGTCTGATGACGTTAACGTCTTGGAAGCGCTCGTTTCGACGACGCCACACCCTCCTACGTCTGTCCAAAAAATCAACAGTGAACCTTGACTCATCTGAAAACATCACATTGCTCCAGCGTCAATTATCCCAGTGTTGACGATCCCTACACCAACGACGTCTTGCCTGAATGTGATGATCTCTCAAACAAGGGATCACGCGAGGACGTCCGGCGCGAAGGTGACCCCTATGCAGTCGATTCCGAATCGTCTGGCCACTCACTCTCACACCAGTGTCTGTTTGAAGACGAGCGCTGATCTGATTTGCTGTGATGACACGATTTCTCAAGGCCAAGGTACGGATAAATCGATCCTGGGCTTGAGTTGTCGCCCTTGGTCGACCTGAGCGTGGTCTGTCCTGTACAGATTGTGTATCACGGTATCTGGACCATAGCCTGCTTATGACAGACTGAGAAACATTCATCGTCCGCGCCACAACCGCCTGTGTTGTGCCGATCTGTAGCATGCCAAGGGCACGTAACCTTTCATTTTGGGTAAGCCGACGCATATCAAAATTTGTTTTCTGGTCACTAAAACAATTAAACTGATGTTTCCACCCTGGAATTCAATGCCACAATGACTGTAACATTCAAAGTCAGAGTCGTGCAAATCTTGGGTTGGACCCCCATGATGATCCCAAGCATCACCTGCATTCCATGCGGTAGCTATTGGTGCGTTTGGGCGTCACATGTAACTGGAAATGTTTCTTCTGTTAGGTTCTATAGTGACTTTTTTCGTAGTCATTTGCATATTTTAGTATTATGCCCCCAAAATCAAATATCCCCTACTTTTTTTGAATAGTATAGATTTCATACAATCTGATTAAAATACAGATCTTTATTTCGTTTCATTTTTTATACTTTCGATGGCCTACACTACATGAAGATCTGACCAGTTGTTTTGGGAGGTCACATCAGAGGTCACACAAGCATTGATGTTTC
Organism: Patella vulgata; assembly: GCF_932274485.2. Lineage (NCBI taxonomy): Eukaryota > Metazoa > Mollusca > Gastropoda > Patellidae > Patella > Patella vulgata. Next base: position 14,606,448 of record NC_065880.2, on the reverse strand, counting down.
TAGTGGATTACCCACAGTTCCGTGCAGCTCACGCCAAAAGCTTGCTGTAACAGACCGTTTCATTGGCTAATCCCTAAAATATCATCCAGAACATGTCAATGATAACAACTCTTCCAGATCCTATAGTGTAGTAAAGACAAGTAAAACGAAATTTTGAACTATAAAAAATGAAACGAAATAGGATCTGTGTTTTAATCAGATTGATTTTGGCTGTTCTAAAACATAATAAACTTACCTCAAATCTATCAGGAACACCTGATCTAGTTAACTGTTGTGATAAGATAATATCACCAGTATTTGGAGTTATAACAAAATATCCTAAACCATTGTTGGGAGTAACGGATGTAATACTGTATCTTATCTGACCACTTAAACTCTACAAAATATAAAAATTTATTTTAACTTAAATTAATATAATGTCCTTCAGTTTATTTATTAAAAAATAATCAATTTATAACATAATCATCTGTATCGGTGGATTGAGAACAGATTTTGTTTAATTGTCTAGTACTGTAAAAGATTAGGATTAAAGGCCTATTTGATCAAAGTCCGACTTAGTACAAGCAAGCCAACCGTGAGGCTGATGTCCTCCCCGTCTCAATTCAAAAATAAATAGATGACACTCATTAATTACTTTCTCATTTCTATTTTCATAAAGCATCTAGCTATCAAATTGCTTATCACTCTGCTTAATCGAAGCAGAAAAATGGTCATTATCGACTTAATCAGTGTAAGTTTCATCTATTTAACTCAATCAGAATCAAAGTTATCGTATCCCAAAGTTTTAACAAATCCGATTGCTTATCTCTGCTTAAACACTCAACCTCAATAATTAAAAGCAGAGTTATTGTGTTCCAAAACGTAAGATGGAAAGACGGATGGACGAACCCATTAATCCAAATTAGTATCATATACTTACATTAATACTATCTTTATCTGTTGCTGGGATTCTAGCGATAATATTTCGTACCGCCTCATATTCAGATATAGTTACATTATAGTTACTCTGACCAAATTCTGGAGCATTAGGATTTCGGACAACTGTCACTCTAACTAGAGCTGTTCCAGTTCGAGGTGATACACTAACATTGTCAGTAGCCCTCACTCGGAACTGTTAAAAAAAATAAATAGATCATTTAATTCAAATGGCACAGAAAATTTCAACAATCAGTCTTTTTTTATTTCATTTCAGCAGGGCCACTCATTTTATATGAAGATGAAAAAGGTATGTTCTAAGATTCTTGTTGTCGTTGGGTTTTATGTCAAGGGTAATATAGCAGACAAAGTTCTAAGACTCATTCTGCATGATTTATATAGTGAAACTTACCTGGTATTGAAGATTATTATCTCGCTCTACACTCTGTGCTAGTTCTATAGTGTTGGTGCTGGCTCTAAATCGGAAATACAGGGCATCGGTAGGTCCTTCTATCAAAGAGTATGAAACTACATCCTGTAAAGTTAAACATACATTATGCAAGAGCTAAATCTGCCTATTGCAGGTCTTTCTTTAGGAATGAAATGTTATCTAAATTATTAATTAGACATTAATTAACTTATCCAGACCATTAGCCTGCGATATTTACTGGATTAGAATCTGATTTGCTGCTCAACTTTCATTCATGATTAAATCATGAAATGGATAATCAAGACTATGTTTTTATCATACTGACATTTGTATTGATGATCGAGGTTAGGTACAAAATTCAATCGCTAAATTCTCGGTTCAGAGTGGATCAATTTGACTGAAATGTTCAGCAAATTCCCTTTACATTATCTAGTTTTTAATAGTGAGAATTGCTGTAGGCAGAAACAAGGAAAAAAAAATAAAGGACCACCTAGCAACTGGTGACTGTCTCTTACATCAATAATTTCATGCGCACAGTTAATATATATATAGAGAGAAATGGGGTTTAACGTCCAACCGACAAAAACAAGGTCATTTTGGGACTAACATATGGTTCAATTTTATTTCAATAATTCGCTTGTGCATAGGGGTTTTTAGCAGTGGGAGGAAATCTGAGAAAACCCACAAGGTTGGACAGGCGACCCTAGTCCTTGTCACGTACAACCGAGGAATCAAAACCATGCCGGTTGACTCAATGACAGAAGTTACGATACAGCGCGCATGCGCTAACCATTCGGCCATTCAAACCTCCTACAGTTAATAGAAAAATTGTGTTAAAATATCCAGCATCTGTATCATTATTTTTGGGTAGATTAATTGGAGTTACGGTAAAAAAGAAGTGTTTTCGTCTGGCAAAATAGAGGGTCTTTCAGATTTTTATAAGAACTATACTGAAATTTGTACTTACATTAGGATCAGCGTCTGTGGCAAATACATCAACAATTTTGTCACCCACACTATGTGTTTCGTTTATAGTAACGTCATAAATGCTTGGATTGAATCGCGGAGGATTAGAGTTTCTAGTTACATTAACTGTAACACTAATACTACTCTGTCTTCTTGGTGTACCACGATCTTGAGCAATTACATTAAACTAAAATAAACAATAATAATAACTCAGTACACACTACCATGTTGTTCAGATAAAACAAGATAACTTGATTATCTACATCCCATATTCAGCAGCCTTAGACAGGTGATCTATTTAACATAATTCTTGCACTGACCAGTTTGCATCAGTTATTGAAAGGATAGAGCAGTGCTAATTTTCATGTAGTGCAATGATTAAAGTTATCCACAAGATGGGTGTTTGGACAGGGTTTTTAATTTCAGTGCTTGCCATGAGCACTATTTTCCATAAATATTTCCCTAATTCAGACTGATATTGTCAATGGAAGATGCAAAATCAAAAAGATTTAAATGGAGTGCCATCATAGATCGGTGACAGTCCTGCACATTTTAGCACATATGATGTCATATGTGGATTGTGATTAGGGTTAGAGTAAGGGTTGGGACCTACAGATTTCTTCAGAGTCTCGAGATATAAACAGGGCTAGCGCTAACCCTAACCCTAACCCTGGACCAAACCCAACCCTTACGCTAATGCACAATCCACATATGACGTCATATGTGTTAAAATGTGCAGGAACGCCTCCGTTCTAGCTAGTCTTCTCCAAAAATCAACAGTCCAAAATAAAGAAGATACTATGCTCCAGCCATGCTCTACACTAACTATAATAATATATAAATATATACTTACTAAATATGTATTTTGGTTAGGATCGTTACTTAATCTAGTGATGACAGATAATTGACCAGTTGATGGATTGACAAAGAAATAATCAGAGACATAATTTGGTGTTGATTGTAATCTATCAATGGAATACACAATCAAACCACTTCCCGTCTAAAAAATAATAATATAGCATTTTACACATAACTTATTCTTTACAAAACATAACCTAAACATAGAAATCTGATTGCTTCGAAATTAATTTTTTTCACAATTCCTATTAATTGTACAAAGAATGCCATTAAGATCATAAATGTGACCAGTGATAGCCAAATGAGTCAGAAGTCGGGCATGCTTATTTAACGCTACTATGTAAAATAGTTACTTGAGCTTAACTTTAAAAATTTTTTTTTTTGGCGAAATCTGATGCTTTAACTTGTCTATTATTGGAGTAATATTTATTTGATTAATTTAGTGTATAAATTGGGTGTTTTGTAAATAGTGTCATTAAAATCAATGCTAAAAACAAAAGAATTTTCGTAAAAATTAGCCATTTTCGTCTGCCAAATTGTTTGTGCATAACTTTTTAAATTTTCATCCAATCTTTACATTTTATATATCATTGAAAAGCTTATAACATGTACTCTCTGAATATATGCATAACTCAAATATTATTTTTTACCCCAAGTGACTCATTTGGCTGTCACCGCTCACAAATTATCAATATAAATTTTGCGGTACATACCATGTCAGTGTCAGCATCTGTGGCATTGACATCACCAAACTGTTGTCCAAGTGGGAAGTTTTCTGATAGAGTAAAGAACAGATTGCCATGTCCAAATACGGGAGAATTAGGATTACGGATAACAGTAACTCGTACTAAAGCAATAGCAAACTCATTTGGATCACTTTCTCTGTATGCAGCTACACGAACCTGAAAAGTGCAATAAAGACAGTGATAACACAAGGCAAACAACAATGCAAAAATTTACAATAGGTCCGTTTTGAAAAAATGGTTGGAAATGCATATAATTTTTTTTTTTTCTGGTTTGTTGCTTCAAAGGACAACCTTATATTTACAATCGTTAACATTTCCATAATCTTGTGTGTTTATTTATGATTATATTGTCACTTTGTAAAGTGCACCTGAACATGTAATAATAATAATAATAATAATAATAATAATTTACATTCATTTGAGACTAATAAATCATATTTCTCACTAAGACTGAAATCTTATTCTTTACAACTATTGCGAAAAGCATCTAGTTGTTTGGATAGTACCAAAAAACCCGACTCTAACAGAGAGAGAGTGAAATGGGGTTTAACGTCCACTCGACACAAACTAGGTAATTTTGGGACTAACACATGGTTCAATTTTCTTATTTCAATAATTCGCTTGCGCGTAAGGGTCTTTAGCAGGACCCTACTCCTTGTCACGTACAACCAGGGAATCGAAACCCTGCCAGTTGACTCAATGACAGACCGTGTGATACAGCGCGTACACATGCTAACTATTTGGCCATCCAAATCGCTGACTCTAACAGAGATCCTGGGTATACAATTGGCAACATGTTAAAGGGTTATATTAATAAAGTTATCTTACAGTGTATATTCCAACTTTATTGGGATCTTCAGTAAAAGATTTGTTAATTGTCAGAACTCCAGTATCTTCATCTATAATGAAATATTCAGGTGCTGCTGAATCTCCACGGATTTCATATTTCACCCGACTCTGTTGTAAAAACACAAATAATAATAAATAGTCAAAAGGTTATATAATTTGTTATATACTATCAAAAAATTAAGTAATTTATTATAAATAATCAAGAAAAAGTCGTGTAATTTATTATAAATAATCAAAAAGTTACGTAATTTAGTATAATATGTAATTTGTTATAAATAACCAAAAAGTTATGTAATTTGTTATAAATAATCAAAAAGTTACGTAATTTGTTATATGTATTTTGTTATAAATAAGCAAAAGGCTATGTAATTTGTTATAAATAATAAAAAAGAATTTGTTACAATTTGAAATCATCTAGAAATAGTTATTTATTTTGGTGTTTTGATAATGAGTATGATACGAAAAGCAATTTACCATTGATGGATATGATTAATTTGTGTATTTATTAGCAATCTTTTGGATTTACATGAAATAATAATAATAATAATAATAATATAAATAAAAACTTACTCCTAGTACAGGATCTGCCACTTGTAGAGTAATAATAGGAGATCCAAGTGGTAGGTTTTCAGGTTGTGTGCTACTATATTCTGATGGTACGAAGTTCAGTTTACCAGTACGTGCTATGGTAATAGTAGCGGTAGCCGTGTCCGATAATGATGGTATACCTTTATCATATGCTATCACTTCAAACTAGAAAAAAGAGAAGATAATTCCGAGGTAATGAATTATGCATCTAATGGTGAATTCTTAATTACTACTTGTGAAGTGTCAAAATTCAAATTGAAATGTCGCATTTTTGATACTCAATATGTCCCACTGACACCCAGCTGTCTTCTTTAACCATGAGTATGGTGCAACAAGACAAGCTAAGAACGTCTGGCATTTAAAAAACTGACTGAAAGATGGTTAATAATGGAAATACAATAATCAGAACCTGAAACATGCACAAAATAAACATGTTCTTTACTGATTATGGAAAATAAAACACAATTAGATCTGCAAGGTAGATATGAAAGCTTTCATATTCACAGTCATTTCCTGTCATAAGAATTTCAGCAAAAAAAAAATAATTATTAAAATCAGTCAAAAACTTGCAAAGTTATAAGCTTATATATAAGCATAACAAGTGCTTGGTATTCAAGTTTTACACAGTAATGAATAAAATGGCTGTTTGCCAATCTCCATCAGTATAACGGACAAGGTCACTATCCTGAATATCTTCTTCTCCTACGAGTACTGTTTACTTTACAGTGTATAAAACTGACCTTCAGTCAAACGCAATCACAATATCACAAACATCTATGACTATTCAAAAGTTAACAATATATTTTTTCATCATTTTTTCTATATAATATTTGTGTTATCATATCAAATATTATTAGTATTTCAGAACCTACCAGCCATCTTTCTTGTGTAACAGTTTGAAGGCCAATTCGAGATGAAATGGAGCCTGATTGAGTATCAATCTGGAAAATTCTCATTGCATCAGCACTGCCGAGTCTGTATTCTACCTGGCCATTCAGTGTGCTCTGAAAAAAAATAATTCACAAATTTATTTCAAACACACAAACTCTCTAGTCTAAATCTTTTTCTTGCACACACACTTAAAGCAGCATTAGCTCTTTGGATATCTTAGAAGGTAGGTAAAAATAACAAACTTTTTATGATAGAAATGAAATGAAATGGGGTTAACGTCCTACTGTTCTGCTCCTATACTGGGCTAATGAAGACGGGCATACGCCATACAGTGTGCTATGAGGGAAATTTTGCCCGGGCAGCGGCACTATCGCCTACTCTTATATCGAATTCCAACTGCCAGGGGATCTTTTACGTGCATTACAATATTTACACGGGACCTTGTCAGGCCCTCCGTCCTGTAATTATGATAGGATGCTTTTTGACTATACAGTTACCATGGGTAAGATCAAATTAAGTTATATTTATAGCACAGCTTTCATGAGTTAACAGGTTTAAACATTGAGACTGTAGGTCGAGATGTTACACCTGTTAACAAATGAAGAGTGCTATAAATCACTTGTAACATTGACACCTGCTCAACATGTTTGTTGTTATTGCACAAAAAACCCACTCCACTTTTCTATATGATTTCTACTAAAACTAGTGTAAACCAGCAAAAGTGTGCAATAACATTGAACATGTCTTGTTATTAAACGGTTAAGCTCTACAAAATCTACTAGAAGGAAAACTATCTGCTTCTTCAACGAAAAGAACAAAGGAAGATTTCCTGTCCATGTTTACAAAACTATTTATAGTTCGAGTCAAATCTGCCCATCTTGCATAGTACTTCTTCTGAGGTTTTCCGATTTTTATTTTCATCTTTATATTCAATTAATCAAATTCGACATTAATCTATCTAAAGTACTTACAGCAAGGTCTTGATCACTAGCAACAACGGTAATAATATTGCTAAAAACATCGACGTTTTCTGATACAGTTGTATCAAGACGAGATGTCCTGTCTATAACTGGGGCATTATTACGTCTTACAGTGATTGTAACGGTGGAGGTAGCACTATTTTGGTTAGTACCAGAATCTGTAGCCACAACAATTAACTGAAAAAAAAAAAAAAAAAATAATGAGTCATGTTGTTTTGTCATTACTCCTTAAAGATACCTATTGTGAGCCAACAAGAATCTTCCAGAATTTTTAATTCCGGGGTTCTCCTTTTCTAGGGGTGGCACCTTCAGTTCTAAAAAGGAAGGTGGGTCTAGTCATTTGGATGGGACCAAAAATCAATATGATAATCTCAAAAGTTGACAAGACTTAAAGCACTATTTATTAAAGACAATCTTTCAAAATCATATGAATAAAATTTCAATATAATCAATCATTTTTTTTTCTTTTGGAAGTCAAGTGCAATCAAGATAAAAAAACTGATCTAGGAAGCAGTCATTATTTCAAACAAAAAATACCGTGTATTGGTACTTACTTCGTATTGACCAGGTCTAGCTGTATCAGCAGACGGTCTCTGTTTTACTGATATCAAACCAGTTAAAGGATCAATTTGGAAATAATCCAGAGCATTTCGACTTGGACCAAAAGAGTAAATAACAGATTTCTCGGGTGCCTGTAATATACAATAAACAATAAAACATAATATACATACAGTGAGAAGGTTGTACCTGAATATAGAGTTTAAATACAAAATAGAGTATACAACATTCCCACCATTCTGCCGTAAAATATCTTAAAAATCAATATCAAAATTTACCAATGTTAGTTTCCATTCATAAACGTGATCAATATCAGAATTTACCAATGTTAGTTTCCATTCATAAACGTGATAAAAAAAATCAAAAAAATCCGCTGTCCACACGTCTAATACCATTTACTCAATATATGGATATTTCATTTAAACTCTATAATGATGATTTTAGTATTTCTTATTTGGAAAGATGATATAACAGATGTGCGATAAATACTAGGTTTCTACTCACAAATAAATCGTCATCGGTAGCTGTAACAGTAATGACGGAGGTTCCTGGTCCATCGTAATCATTGATAGTTGCAGTATACGATGGACTGGTGAAAACTGGTGATTTCTCGTTTCTGTTAATAGTGACGACAACTGAAGTGGTAGCTATTTCATTTGGTCTGGCAGTATCAAATACTTCAACCAACATCTGTAAAACAACCATACAATTATTGCTAATCCATTCAATAAATTTGTATATACATGTAGGTAACAAAATATAAATTGTTAAAGTGAACTGCAACTAAAATGGCATTATGACATTCTTCCGTCACACACAGCATTGACAATATGTAGGATATCTATAGGAGTTTGATATTTTCTAATTAAATTCAGATGTGAATAAACGAAATGAAATGAAATGGGGTTTAACGTCCTACTGTTCTGCTAGTATACTGGGCTAATGAAGACGGGCATACGCTATACAGTGTGCTATGAGGGAAATTTTGCCCAGGCAGCGGCACTATCGCCTACTCTTATATCGAATTCCAACTGCCAAGGGATCTTATACGTGCATTCCAATGTATACACAGGACCTTGGGTTTTCGTATCATCCGAAAGACTAGACAGCTGTCCTTGTCAGGTCCTCTGTTCTGCACCACTGACAAGGGGAAACCATGTCGAACCATTTAATTTGTTCATTTTCTACTACAATCTGATTAAAATATAGATCTATTTCGTTTCCTTTTTTTTTATACTTTCGATGGCCTACACTACATGAAGATCTGACAAGTTGTACTTGAAGGTCATGTCAGGGGTTGTACGAGTGGCTTTTGACCCTATGACATCAGACAATGATTAATCAATCAACCTTGACGTTTCTAGTGGTTTACCCACAGTTGTGTGCATGGCATGCCAAGAAGTCGCCGTAACAGACCGTTTCATTGGCTTATCCCTCACTTCAACCAAAGCGCCGGTAATATAACAACTCTTCCAGATCCTAGTGTAGTAAAGACAAGTAAAACGAAATTTTGAACCATAAAAATTGATATGTGACATGAAATTACTGTCCAATCCAGGATCTGTTTTGTGGTGAATTCTGGGAATTTTAAACCACAAATAATAGTGGATCTGATGGGTTTGGGGTTAAAGGGCGTATAGCTATATTCTCTGAAACCTTAAAATAGACAAAATATGTTTTTCTTTGTTCACCAATTCTTCTCATTACAAATGAAGCTCGAGACCATATAGAAGGTGTATCGACACAACACCCTATATGGGGAGAGAAATGGGGTTTAACGTCCACTCGACACAAACTAGGTCATTTTGGGACTAACATATTCAATTTTATTTCAATAATTCACTTGCACGTAGGGGTCTTTAGCAGTGGGAGGAAACCGAAGGACTGGGAGAAAACCCACGAGGTAGGACACAGGTGACCCTACTCCTTGTCATGTACAACCGAGGAATCAAAACCATGCCAGTTGGCTCAATGACAGACCTTATGATACAGCGCGCATGTGCTAACCATTCGGCCATCCAACCCCCGCACACCCTGTAGGATATTATCGCTGACAATAAATAATATACAAAATAACTTTTAAACTGTACTTACTGTGTATGTTACAAACTGTTGGGTATTTAATCGAAGTTGTTGTCTAGTTGTAATTTGACCAGTTTGTGCGTTTATTTGGAAATAGGAGTCAGCTTGACCAAATCCAACAAGACGAAATTGCAGACTTCCCTAGAAACAAAAAGTAAGATGAGAAATACATTAGAAACCAAACAGCTGGATAAAACAATCTTCTGTAACTTATAAACTCTTCCACTACCAAGCCAATTTCCTTGCTGGTCTCAAGTTGCTGGGCTGACGTTAAATAATCATGTATACAAGAAATCTTGTAACCTTTTTATTTAAAAATATTTTTATTTGTGTTTGTTAAAACAACTTATGTGCCTTTGAATCAATTATTATCCGGCTCTTGCAGTTTATTTCTAATCGGGCTAAGATTGAATTTCGGTCTTCGGCTAACTTGGATCTTCGCTTAACTTGGATAAAATTGGACAATCCACTTAAATCCGTGTTAAGCCAAGTTTACTGTATTATATATAGTAATAACATTATATGAGTTTTACCTGCAAATCTGGATCTGTAGCTTGAGCTCTTACAACTTGTACATTTGCATCAGTTGATATAGGTAATGTCTGAGAGTATGGTGCTCCAATAAATCTTGGTGGTCCACTATTATGGCTAACATTGATAGTAACAACCGCTGTACTCTTCTTTTCTGGTGTTCTATCATCAGTAACTTCTACATTAAACTATAACAAACATTATAATAGTCTGCTTAAAACACAAATTCTTATGTAGATTTATTCTCACAATAGGAGAGAGAGAGAGAGAGAGAGAGAGATAGAGATGGGGTTTAATGTCCACTTGACACAAACTAGGTCATTTCGGGACTAACATATGGTTTAATTTTATTTCAATAATTTGCTTGCGCATAGGGGTCTTTAGCAGTGGGAGGAAACCGGAGGACTCGGAGAAAACCCACAAGATTGGACAGGCTCTGACAATAGGAATATCCTACCATTTCTCAATGAATAAGGAATATGTTACAAAAAATAAATACATTATCATGTTATCATATCGTACCACCGATTTCGTAAAATGTCATAGAGAATTCTGATAAAAAAGTGAAAAAAATATATATATACTCCAGTTAAGATTTGTAGAAAGAAACAGAACGAATTACCGGTAGATAATGGGTAGCTTTCACAAAGGAGATATGTTTTTTAAGATTATTAAAAGTACCATCAAATTGAAGAGAAATTTAATCATACTGTATAAGCTTCCTGTAAATCATGATGTATATAACAACTAAGTCAAGTTATCATATCGTAACAATTGTGTTTACTAGTTTAAAAAGTGGATAGATAGTGGACATCTTATATATACGATTTTACTTACCTGGAAGCGAGTGGCGGTGGTTTCTGTCAAATCTTTAGCTACAACAATTTCTCCAGTATTGGGATTGAGATAGAAGAATTCTTTATCTGTATTTGTACCTAGATGTGTATATCTTAATCTATCCTAAATAACAAAATAGAATGTTTCAATATATTATAATTGTTACAGTAATTTGACATAAATATTTATACATTTCTGACTTTTATGTCCACCTATGCAAACGTTTTATTCATGAACCTGAGTTCACTACGTACAGTTGAGCTCAGTTTGAAGTTCTGTTACTGAATGTAAGAGTCCTTTTAAATGAATCAATCGATCTGTAGGCTAGTGGTAGAGAATGATTACTGACAAATTAAAAACAGTTTTGTCAAATCAGCCCCCAACAACAATCACATTTAAAGATACATTATGGGAGATTCGATAACATGTTGGCAGTTCACACTATAATAGTTTAAAAAAAGATAATGTAAAGGCAATTTGCTGAAAATTTCATTCAAATTGTTCCACTATGAACCGAGAACTAAGCAATTGAAATTTCCGTCTTGCCTCGATCATCATTACTAAAGTCAGTACGATAAACAGCATAGTCTCGTTTATCCATTTAATCATTAAATCGTGAATTAAAGTTATGCAGTAAATCAGCTCATAATCCACTAAGATCGCAGGCTAGCAATGCCATCTAGAGTTGATTATGGTCTGGATAGGTTAATTAATGTCTAATTAATAATTTAGATAACATTTCAGGCCTAAAGAAAGACCTTAACCCAGACATATCATTACAGCTAAAAACTTATATATATAGAGAGAGAAATGGGGTTTAACGTCCACTCAACACAAACTAGGTCATTTCGGGACTAACATATGGTTTAATTTTATTTACATAATTCGCTTGCGCGTAGGGGTCTTTAACAGTGGGAGGAAACCGGAGGACCTGGAGAAAACCCACGAGGTTGGACAGGCAACCAAAAACTTATATAACCAAACCATTCTTTCATATTATATATAAAGTAATATGTATATATTATAACATACCCCATCTGAATCTGTTGCTGCTACTGCAAGAACCAAATCTCCTGGAGGACGAGTATCTGCGATACTCACACTATATGGTGAGCCTACGAATATAGGTGTTCCTTCGTTTCTTTCAACATTGATGGTAACAACGCCTTGTTGTTTGTTATTAGGCCAGGCATCATCATAAATCTGAACTCGACACTACAATAAAATCTCTTGTTTTATTTACCATTGACAATCTAATGATAGATGCGTATCCCTCCCCTGCTCGCGCATAGCATATTTTTTTTCGACGACATTAATTGAAATAACGTCATATTAACAAACATGTGAAGCATTGCCGCCATTTTGGCCTCACTCAATCCTATACATATATGCACCTAAATGAGCAGAAATATTGTCTAAGAGCTTTTTATAAAATTCCCTGGTAATTCCCCCCTCAGTCCTGCATAAAAGATTAAGAATAAATGTTTTGATTATGAATACTTACAGTATAAGATAATGTCTGAAGACTATCAGATTTAGGACTGTTCCTTACTCTGATCACACCTGAGTTTCTATCAATTTGGAAGAATGTTTGACATGGGAAATCACCAACAAGTTCATATACCAAATTACCCTGCAAGAAAATAAAATAAATACACTGTCTTACTTTTAATTTATATTTATTAAACCATATTAGTGTCCTCTTGACACAAACAAGGTCATTTTTGGACTAACATATGGTTCAATTTTATTTCAATAATTTGCTTGTTCTTAGGGGTCTTTAGCCGTGGGAGGAAAGTGGAGGACCCGGAGAAAACCCACGAGGTTGGACAGGCAACCCTACTCCTTGTCACACAATGGCAGGCCTTATGATACAACGCACCTGGGCTAATCATTCGGCCATCCCCCCCCCCCTCCAGGAAAAGAACATTGGTCTTCTGGCTCAGGAATTATTGGTTTCCCACTGCACAGTTTTCTGTGCATTTGTACACATTTTCTTACAGTCTTATGTATAATATTTAAGTGCAAATTATTATTTAGTTAATTTAATTAAAAAAGAGAAAGATTTACCTTTAAATCTGCATCAGTACCTTGGACAGTATAGACATTAGTATTTGGTGAAACTGATTCTTTTATATCCACATTTGCAGGTAAACCAATGAAAGAAGGATTAGAGTTATCGCGAGATACTCGAACCCTTACAATACCAGTACCAACTTTAGGTGGACTTCCATCGTCAGTAGCAACTACATTTATCTAAATTAAACATTATATACAAGTAAAGTATTAAATCTAAATTTAACATCTTATATAATTACCATACTAGTAAAGTATTACCCAATCTGATTAAAACACAGATCCAATTTCGTTTCGTTTTTATAGTTCAAAATTTCGATTTTACTTGTCTTTACTACACTTGGATCTGGAAGCGTTGTTATTTAACTTTTGTTCGGCTTAAAATGAGGGGTCAGCCAATCAAATGGTCTGTCGAATCAAGCGTTTGACCTTTTTTGCGCGGAACTGTGGGTAGACATTAGCGGCAATAGAAATCAAAACAAAGCAAAAGTAGATAAAAAATACATGGCGGTCGTTAATTGGTTAATCGAATGACTGACGTAATCGGGTCAAATGTTGCTTGCTTGGTACCTGACGTCATAGAACGTGAACTCCCACTATAACTTGTTAGATCTACATGTAGTGTAGGCCATCAAAAGTATAAAAAACGAAACGAAATATAGATCTATATTTTAATTAGATTGTGTATTACCATACCAATAAAGTATTACCATACCAATAAAGTATTACCATACTAGTAAATTTATTACCATACCAATAAAGTATTAAATCTAAATTTAACATCTTATATTATTACCATATCAGTAAATTATTAAATCTAAATTTAACATCAAGTTACCAGTAAAGTATTAAATCTAAATTTAACATCATATATCATCATTACCATACTAGTAAAGTATTAAATCTAAATTTAACATCATGTTACCAGTAAAGTATTAAATCTAAATTTTACATCATATATCATCATTACCATACTAGTAAAGTATTAAATCTACATTTGACATCATATTACCAGTAAAGTATTTATCTAAATTAATCATACATGTATGTCATTATTAGTAAAATAATAAATGAGATAAGCATGATAACCAATCATGTATGATTGTCAGAAATTGATTAAATCTAAAGAGTTTACATATAAGTAATATTTATCCAAAGGTGTAAATAGCATTTACGGTGATTGACAGAAGGGAGCTAACTCTCATGTATCAGAGGGCGCTTCATTTCATTGCTGGTTGGTAATAACACATGTCAGTGAGTAATAATCATCAGCCAATACTGACAATTCTCCATTTCTGTTGGGATATGTGGCACTAGCAGTCATGAATTTTAGCAATTTTAATAGGATTAGAATAAAAAAAAAACTTACTGTATATTCTAGAGTATTATCAGTGTCTTGAGATAATGGTTTTCTCAAAGATATCAAACATGTTGTTGGATTAATGGCAAAGAATTCCTGGCTTTTAGGAGATCCACTAATTGAGCATGTTACAGTCCTCTGATAAAAAAAAGAACAAAAAAATATTTTAATTAGCTGTCTAAATTAAAGTGTCATTTTATTTGACTTATTACAAACAGTAACAACAAATGTCCAAAATATAGGACATATTATAATACTGTTTATAATAATACTAATTTACATACCGGTACTTACATAGGCCTACTAATATATACTTGTACAAAAAGAGTTCATTGGGATTTTCTGACAGGGTTTCCCCTTGTCAGTGGTGCAGGATGGAGGGCTGACAAGGACAACTGTTTAGTCATTCGGATGGACGAAAAACCGAGGTCCCGAGTACACATTGGTGTGAATGTAAAAGATCCTTTGGCTGTTGGAATCCAATATAAGAGGCCATAGGGCCGCTACCCGGGCAAAATATCCCTCATAGCTCACTGTATGGCTAATGTCTGTCTTCATTAGCCTTGTGGGAGAAGAACAGTAGGATGCTGAACCCCATTTCATTTCATTTTTGTACAAAAAGCCCTAACTTCAACAACACTTGTCTAAAAACCCTTTATATCGATGGAAGACATTTTTTAGTAAAAATCCATATTACAATTAACGTCCATCTAGAGCAAAATATATTATAAGATGTACTCACGCTATCGGGATCTGTCACATTAACTTTATAAAACCAGAAGTTAGGGTTAGTAGCTTCTGGCAGGTCAATAACAGCAATAGGTGGAGTAATAACAGGTCCATCTCTGTTTCTACCAACCGTTATATCAACTGTTGAAGTTGCGGATAAACCTGGTTTACCTGTATCCGTGGCAACAACAACCAACTACAAAAACACAAAAAAAATATATCTTTAAAACATATATGAAAAGCTATATACAATGGAAGTATCAAATACAGATTTTGTATTATACATTGTGGTGATCGTCACAATAGCCCAATATAAACTATTTCAAGTTAAACTTTAATATTGAATTAAGTAACATCTTTATTATTTATTTACTTACTTGATACTTTTCTAATCTTAAAGGATCTTCTCCAAGATTACGGGAAATTGTTATTCGACCTGTAGAATTATTGATTTCAAAAAAGCTAGGAGCTGGATAAGTGCCAATAATCTCATAATTTATTCGTCCCTGAAAGATACAGATACATAAATCATCAAAGTATACTATACAGTTACTAAGACACTAGAATAAATACATTTGAATAAAAACAGAACAGATGTCTATTTTGTATCATTGAATGGTTAGAATAGGTTTTTCAATCAATAGTTGTTGCTGTTTGTAAATGCCCCCAATGCTGAGCATTTTCTTTATTGACCGAGGAAATTTTGTCTTACCCTATGATGAATATAAATGCAACAGATATTGGATGTTTACTAATCACTGTCCATCTAAAAGGTAAAGCTGATGATTTTGATTATTATATCTACTACCTGTCAATAATCTGTACACTGTATCGAACATTACTGGATGTCATTAAGGGAGGTAATTTTGTCTACTAACAAATGCAGCATTAATGGGTGTCCTCGCTAGAGATGAGCGGGCATAATTTATAGGTGACACCATGGAAGAGGTGGTCCCACGTGACCTCAATGTTAACCATACAGCATTGTTTTCCTGTATATTCATTACGAACCGGTGTGTTGACAAACCTTAGTTTTTGTCATTAATATGGAATTTAATCCCAATACTTCGAAATACGGTTCTCTTACCATCAATAAGGTCACATGGAACCGAGTTTTTACTAGCGACGCCTGCCGGGAATTCCTTCAGCAAGAACGGCCATTCCAAACAAGGGAGATAAATCAGAGATTTGAACAAGAATAATATATATAAGAATAACTTACAATGAGCGGTGTCTTTGTAGCTGTAACTGTTGTAATTAATGTCCCTACTGGACTACCTTCTTGAGTTGAACCAGTATAAGTTGTTAGTGTGAAGGATGGTGCTGGTTGTCTTTCTACATTGATTCTGACTGGTGCTTGTACAACTTTAGGTGTAGGATAACCATTATCAGTAACACTTACAGTACACTGAAAATACAATAAATAGAGAATTGACATATTGTAATCAGGGGCATATTAAGTGTCAATTTATATTTTACTCTTACTTGGAACATTTGTGATATATCTATATTTTGAACATTTGTGATCTTTTACTTCATGCAGCCATGTTTTTACCATTTGTTTATTGTAAAGCGGGAGGTTGGGTGGTTGAATGGTTAGCACGTGCGCGCTGTACCATAAAGTCTGTCATTGAGTTAACTGGCGTGGTTTCGAATCCCCGGTTGTACGTGGCAAGGAGTAGGGTCGCCTGTCCAACCTTGTGGGTTTTCTCCGGGTCCTCCGGTTTCCCCCCACTGCTAAAGACCCGTACGCGCAAGCTATTTATTGAAATAAAATTAAACCATGTGTTAGTCCCGAAATGACCTAGTTTGTGTCGAGTCGACGTTAAACCCCATTTCTCTCTCTCTCTCTTTATTGTAAAGCACTTTTGATATTCTTTGTGCAAATGGTGTTATATAAAAAAAATCTTAATAATAATAATAATATTAATATGTAGGAGATTCAGGACTCTAGGTCAAATAGCAGGCTACATAGGGCCAATTTTTAGGTTCAAAAATGTGAGGAGAAAACAAAGCCTTGTTTATCAAATTGTGATAATTTTATTCTGTTTCTGGCCTGAGGTAAAGTAAAATGTTATTTTCTGCTTCCAAGATATATCTGCCTTCGCAAGCCCTTTCCATCGCATGGCTTCTCCGATTTGTTATTTCAATATTAATGGAAATGTCCTTAATTACTACTGTCAGTAACTAACAAGATAGATTAATATACTTACATCGTAAGCAGTTCCAGTAAATGTTCGCAGATCTTTAGTAACATACATAATACCAGTATCTGATGCTATATAGAATATATCTCTACAGCCATTCGAATTAACCAGTGAATAAGTTAATTTGTCCTAAAAGTATAATCCAACAGTACATTAAAGTTAATCTATTCTAAAAATACATCAAAGTCAATTTATCCTAATATATAATTTAACATCCTACAATATAATCCAACAATACATTTGTAAAAAACATAATCCAACAAAACATCAAAGTTAATTTATCCTTCAAAAAAAAAAGAAGAAAAATCAAATACATCATACCCTAAAAAAATTATCCAACAATATATCAAAGTTAAATTATCCTAAACAAATTTAATGCAACAATACATCAAAGTTAAATTCAGATATGTTATTCATACTTGTAAAAATTGTTAATCATACCAAAATTATATATATAATATATTAAGTGTAATTGTGGATACTAATTATCTAAAATATTTTTGACCTTATCTACTTGTCTAACAGTAAAAGAGATGTATTACCCCATCATTATCTGTTGCATTTATTTGTATAACTGGATTGTTAGCTTGATGATCATCACCAATGTTAGCTACGTAGGGTTGACCAGAAAACACTGGTGCGTAGAAATTCCTGTTCATGTTGATGATAAGATCGGATTGACTGGTAAATTGTGGATAGTTGACATCATAGGCTTCAACTCGTAACTGAAAATAAAACCCACGACATTTTGATATCTCGGTAACTGAATCTCTTACAAGCAAAACGTAAATACACCAACCATCTCAACCAACCTCTAATTTGATAAAAACAACAATTCAAAAGATGGATTAACTTATTTATTATATCGGTATTAGGGGGATCACGGTGGCTTAGTGGGTAAGGCGCTGGCTCGCTAGCCTGGAGGTCGGGTGTTCGATCCCTGCATTGGCCGAGAAAGTTCATCCCAATTTTCCGGCGTGGTTCCCCCTTGTCAGGGATGCAGGACGGAGGGCCTGACAAGGACAGCTGTCTAGTCATTCGGATGAGACGAAAAACCGAGGTCCCGTGTACACATTGGCGTGCACGTAAAAGATCCCTTGACAGTTGGAATTCGATATAAGAGTAGGCCGTAGTGCCGCTGTCCGGGCAAAATTTCCCTCATAGCACACTGTATGGCGTATGCCCGTCTTCATTAGCCCAGTTCGGAGCAAAACAGTAGGACGTTAAACCCCATTTTATCTCATTTCATTTATATCGGTATTAGCTTGATAACGTTGAGCGAGTACTCTCGGAAATATATTAGTAGCTGTTTTTCATATGTGCTATACTTTATGATTAACATGGTGTTTACTTTATGTACCAATACATAGAAAAGCCCAGGATCAAAAATATGACACATGTTTCCCATATAGATGCATTAATATATATAATATAGACACATAACTGTACTTTATAAAAATAAAATTCACTAACTATTTCCTGAAATTAAAATATAAACTTACTGTATATGTCAATTCTCTTCCAAGACGCAAATCCTTAGTATTAGTTATTCTACCAGTTATTGGATCAATAGCAAAGTAAATTGGGGCGGTGTCCAATCCTACAATTCTGTAGCGTACATCACTCTATAAAAATAAGATACATATTAATATGTTATTGCAATAAAATCAAAACCAAATATTTTCTACGATTTCTTATAATCAGTGTTTTTGAGAATATATTGTTCAACTTCATTTGATTGACTACTACATCTTCTGAAAATTATTATTTTTTTGTCTGTGAATCCGCCATTCTTAAAAACTTCAACATTGTCTGGGGAGTTGAATAGCCGAATAGTTAGCATGTGCGTGTTGTATCATAAGGTATGTCATTGAGTCAACTGGCATGGTTTCGATTCCCAGGTTGTACGTGACAAGGAGTCCTCCAGTTTCCTCCCACTGCTAAAGACCCCTACGTGCACGCAAAGTATTGAAATAAAATTGTACCATATGTTAGTCCCGAAATGACCTAGTTTGTGTCGAGTGGATGTTAAACCCCATTTCTCTCTCTCCCTCTCCACACTGTCTTCTCAGATAAGTTTTTGTCTTTACAAATGGCGCTCGAAATCATTCTGTCCATTGAGTACACAACATTGTGTACTGATTTTAAAATGTTCATTGTGTCGGAAATATTTCTTATTAGGATCCCATATTTTCACTGTATTTCAATATTGATTGAAATGGACCAATATTGAATTGTAATTCGTGTATTTAATTACTTATATTATGGATAATATTGAGTTTAGCTCCTTTAAATATTGTTAATTTTTCATAAAATAGTATTTGATTACACCTGATGTTTTACTACATAAAATTATTTACCTGAGCTCCTGTTTTTGTGGCCGTCAAATCAAAGACGCTGGAACCAATAGGAACATCTTCACGTAGAGTTGTTCTCTGAGGTGATGGCAAGTTAAAGGATGGAGGTACAATCTTGTCTATATTGATATTAATGATAGCTGTATCTTGTTTAGATGGTCGGCCACTGTCAGTAACAACAGCTTCCAACTATAATATATATAAAAAAATTGTAGTCAATCGGTTGCCATCATCATCATCATCATCCAAAAAAAACCCAACAATTATATACTTTTTTAAAATCAATTTAAAGAACATTCTCCTATACTAACATGTGCAAACAATTCTAAAATACATTTTTGATAAATGATAAATTTGACCGATATAATGTTTATAACTTTTTTTAAATCAATATTAAAGATCATTCTCCTACACTATACTTGTGCAAACAATACTAAAATACATTTTTAATAAACGATAAATTTGACGGACATAATGTTTATATAACTTACAGAGATAATATTTCTATTGATGCCAAGTACAGGTTGTTTAAGGTAGATGCTTCCAGTCTGTGGATCGATGTAGAAATAATTTAATCCATCTCCACCATTTCTATCTCGAACCAAAGAATAGGTGATACTATCCTAAAATATATAATTAAGATACAAAATTTAAATTTCTTTTTATCAGATGACAAAGTAGATAACAGTGATCATAAATTTCTTATATCAGAGAGAGAGAGAGAAATGGGGTTTAACGTCCACTTTACACAAACTAGGTCATTTCGGGACTAACATATGGTTTAATTTTTTTCAATAATTCGCTTGCGCGTAGGGGTCTTTAGCAGTGGGAAGGAAACCGGAGGACCCGGAGAAAACCCACGAGGTTTGACAGGCGACCCTACTCCCTGTCACGTACAACCGGGGATTCGAAACCACGCCAGTTGACTCAATGACAGACTTTCCGATACAGCACGCGCGTGCTAACCATTCAGCCATTCAACCCCCCCTTCTTATATCAAATGAGACAGAAGTCAAATATTCACTCGTTCTAGTTTAACATTTTCTTTTACTGGTATTCATTTTATTTTGTATTCTTAAATTAGCAAGCGAAAGAAAAACGGGGTTTAACATCCACTCGGCACAAACTAGGTCATTTTGGGACTAACATGTGGTTCAATCTTATTTCAATAATTCGTGGGAGGACCCGGAGAAAACCTACGAGGTTGGACAGATGACCCTACTCCTCGTCATGTACAAGTGGGAAATTGAAACCACGCCACTCGACTCAATGACAGACCTTCTGATCCAACGTGCACGCGTTAACCATTCACCCCACGCCCAATTGAGCAAGAAGTGGAAGAAGCATCTATATACTACTTCCCCCCCCCCCAACAACTAATTTATCTTATTTTGAAGCAAAACCTTCAATATATAAAATACAAGCGGTTGCTATGCAATTGATAGGGCTCATTTTCCCAGTGCTTGACATTAAATTTAAATAAAATATGTTCAAATCTGTAGCCTCTATGGCTTTTACAAGGTTTTCCGCTAAGGGGGCAAAAAGCGGTGGACACACTAGCCGAATGATTCAGCCGAATCGTTCGACCGAATCAATCGGCGTCGAAATTCACCTAGTGTGTCCACTGTCATTCGGCCAAATTTCTATTCGGGCGAATCATTCGGGTTTGATATATTCGGCCGAATTATATTCGCCTGGTGTGTCCGCTTCGCCGAAGCATTCGGCCGAATATAGAATTCATTAGCCAATCACCACTCATATCGGGAAGTCACGTGATAGATTGAAGACATAGATGCCGCCATGTTTAATCATGTGACGTGAAAGGTGATGCAATCGACAGGTTGAATCGGCCGAAAAAAATTCGGCGCCGATTGATTCGGCCGAATGATTCGGCTAATGTGTCCACTGCTTAACTGAAAGGAAAGATTAGAAAATGCTGATTATTGACAGGGTCCTTCCTCTCTTAAACCCAATGCCTCAAACCAAATTCAAAAAAAATCTGTTAAAAAGAATAATCTTATTGCAGGCGTATAAAAATTCAGTACTTAAAAATAAAATTGTGTATAAATATAACTACCCCATCACCATCTGTGGCTGTTATATTTTCAACTGCTACAGCAAATGGATGAGTTTCCAGTATTCTGGGATTATAGGTCTTTGGATTAAATGCTGGTGTAAATTCATTACGAAGTACATTAATAGTACAAATAATTTCAGCCGTTCTATCAGGTACATTAATGCTGTAGGCTATGACTCGTAACTGTAATAATAATAATAATATAAAAGATAATATTACATACTCTTACCAGTACTGTAGTTATTAACGTGAATCATAAATTAAGAGACTATATCTCTATCATGAGATACTCTATAAAATGAAATGAAATGAAATGGCGTTTAACGTCCTACTGTTCTGCTCCTAAACTGGGCTAATGAAGACGGGCATACGCCATACATTGTGCTGTGAGGGAAACTTTGCCCGGGCAGCGCCGCTACGGCCTACTCTTATATCGAATTCCAACTGCAAAGGGATCTTTTACGTGCACGCCAATGTGTACACAGGACCTCGGTTTTTCGTCCCATCTGAACAACTAGACAGCTGTCCTTGTCAGGCCCTCCGTCCTGCATCACTGACAAGGGGAAGAGATACTCTATAAAATTTTTGATGAGATCATAAAATGATTAACAAAGCTTATAATGGCAATACAGATAATAAGGGCTGCCCTGAGGCTAACTTGGGCCGGGTAGTAACATAGTTTTCTGGGAGCGTAGCAGGGCTTTACCAGAGCAACGCTCGTAAATAAATACAATATTTAAACAACTTACCAGATATTGTGGTCTAGCAAGTCCATCGTTTTTCAAATCCTCCTTGATGAAGATTTGACCAGTGGAATTATTAATATCAAAGAAACTCTGAGCTGGATAAATTCCTGTTATTCCATACACAATTGCACCCTGTAAGAATAAAAAGTAACATGTACTTAGATTTATGAGAGAGAGAGAGAGAGAGAGAGAGAGAGAGAGAGAGAGTGTTTAATGTCCATGTGACACAAACTAGGTCATTTCGGGACTAACATATTGTTCAACTTTATTTCAATAATTCGCTTGCGCGTAGGGGTCTTTAGCAGTGGGAGGAAACTGGAGGACCCAGAGAAAACCTACAAGGTTGGACAGGCGACCCTACTCCTTGTCATGTACAACTGGGGAATCGAAACCCCGCCAGTTGACTCAATGACAGACTAATGATACAACGTGCACGCATTAACCATTCGGCCTTCCCCCCCTACACAGAATTGTACATCATTATACAATACAATACAAAATCTGAAGTGAACAGAACAATTAACATTGTTGATTATATAGGCTTTGCCTGTTTCCTAATCCTAATATTCAATAAAATATTGTTTAGAAAAAAAAAAAACCATTGGTTTAAAGAGAAATGAGAGTTTCTAAAAATTTATAAATGTCAATCTACATACTATTGAATAAACATGACACATTTAGTTTTCAATTACCAAATACAAGTAATTCTAAGATTTTTACCTGGTTGTCGTCATCTGTTGCAGCAACTGTAGCAAAAGTTGATCCAATAGGTCTCTTCTCCACAATAGATGGTTGACAGTTTCCACTAGTAAATCGAGGTGGAGTTTGATCTTTAGTTATAGTGACTATCAAGTCAACACTACCAGTTTGTGTTAACAATGGTCTGTCTGTGGCTACGATATTCAACTACAAATTAAAATCCAACATCAATAAAAAATGTCTATGCTATGGGTTAACAGTTATGAAAAAGTAACTAAAATATGTGACCTGCTCCCACAATGGTCTGTCTGTGGCTTCGATATCCAACTACGAATTAAAATCCAACATCAATAAAAAATGTCTATGGGTTAACATTTATGAAAAAGTAACTAAAATATGTGACCCGCACCCACAAAACCAGGCTCTTGGTCATTTTTATAAAAACAGACCTGACAGCCTAAACTTTCCAAAATTACAATTCTCTCCAAATATGTCGTATCATCTGGAATTGAGTTCGGCTCATTCACGGCAACAGGAAGGCATACAGTTTATGTGTTTGTGCCCGAAGTACAAAATGAAGTTGTGTGACAAGCGCCTGTTTAGTGGGAGCGGGTCACATATTTATAAATCATTTTAAAAAATAAATTGTTTAAGTGGCATAGTCACCACCCAATCTAGCTGTCTTTATTATCATGTTTTCTTTGTACATATTTCATTACTACCCACCCCTTTGATGGAAATGAAATGAAATGGGGTTTAACATCCTACTGTTCTGCTCCTATACTGGGCTAATGAAGACGGGCATATGCCATACAGTGTGCTATGAGGGAAATTTTGCCCGGGAAGCGGCACTATCGCCTACTCTAATATAAAATTCGCACTGCCAAGGGATCTTTTACGTGCATTCCAATGTATACATGGAACCTTGGTTTTTCGATTCATCCGAAGGACTAGACAGCTGTCCTTGTCAGGCCCTTTGTTCTGCACCACTGAAACCACGTTGGAAAATCCAGATGGACTTTCTCGGCCAATGCAGGGATCGAACACCCGACCTCCAGGCTAGCGAGCCAGCGTCTTAACCACCAAGCCACCGTGGCTCCCCCCTCTTGATGGTTTCTAGATGATTATCTCTGATTGTATATAAATGTTTGTCTTTGTTTCATATTTTGTATATATATCTTCATTGCACTATGGTTGCCATTCTTGGCTTGATAAAGACGGGAGAACCCTCGTCCAAACGTCGCTGAAAGAAACTCTTCAAATAACTTGTATTTCATATATTTGTGTCATTTGTTATTCTAAAAAATAATTAAGAAACTGACTTACAGTGAATTGGTTTTCGACGATGTTAAAGACAGATTTCTTTAAGAAAACTTGGCCTGTGGTTGGATCTATGTAGAAATATTGTGGAGCATTACCAGAACCAGTAATTCTATAGGTTAATGAATCCTGAAACAAAACAGTTGTATATATTAGTAAGTATTTAAGTTTACCTTTTAATTTAATAATTAAACGTCAAAGCGGGGGGTTAAACGTCAAAGTATGGGCCATAATACGAAATTCCAGATATCACACTGAATACCACGGAAAAGAAGGTTCATTTACCCTTTCAAAAATGTAAATTATATACTGGCACATTTACATACGAGTACCTTGAAAAGTATATTAAAGTTGAGTGACGCTAAACACTATTAATAGTAAGTGCAGGGGGACTGCACCACACAAAATTTACACAAAAACAAATACACGGACAAGACATCACACTCAGAAAAACACAAACAAGCAAACAATTCAAAAAGGGTGAATGGATAAGTAAGTCTATCTTTTAATTTAATTATTCTAAAAATCATTCTCCATCTTTTATAAGATTAAATTCAAACTTACAGATTTATTTAATGCATGAATTGTGCCGAATACAATCAATATGTAGTTCCATCATTTTAGATACAGAATATGCTATGATGGTTCTTATTTTGATAAGATTTTTTAATTTTAATAAAATATTTAACTTACTCCATCTGGGTCAGTAGCTACGACACTTTCAACCAAAAATCCAAGTGGACTTCTTTCATCTATAGTAACACGGTACGGTGATTGTCCAAATACTGGTATTCCAGAGTTAATTCTAATATTGATTGGAATATCATAGAATGTCTTCTTTGTTGGTACTGCGGAATCATAGGCTGCAATTCGTAACTGTAAAAACAAAAAACCAACAATATTACAAATGAAACAGATTATTATTAAAGGGGAAGTTTCCCACAAACTTGGGAAATATAAATTCTGTGCCAATAGAACAAGATTCATTAATACATCGTTTTGATCCTTGGTAAACCCTAATAGTCCACTTGTGTCAAATGACACAGAATCTCAGTTCAGCAACTATATATGTAGGTTAGTAATAAAGTACATGTGTATATTTTGACAGTACACTAAAATAATATTCAGATTGAAGGAAATTCATTTTTAGTTTTTCTTGATCAATAAACAGTCACTTGATCCTTGTGAAAAATGCTTTATTTTAAAACATAAAAAGCTGAACTAAGAGCTTTTGAGAAGAGCAACCAAGCTTTATCTTATTTTTAATTCATTTTTTTGATTGATTTTGATTTAGCCTGTCTTGATTTATATCATGAGAAACGTACCATCATGTTTCGTTGTCCTGCTTGTCTCAAGTTTCCTCTGACAGTGATGGCACCAGTACTTGGATCAACAGTAAAGAAGCTTGGAGCTGGGGTATTACCAACAACTTCATAAACTATACTTCCCTGTTTCCAAAGAAAAAAGAAGATTCTAATACATGCATCATATCTACATTTCCAAAAACAATAGTATGTCTTATAATTGTTGGGATTATTTTTTCCAACTAAGTAATATTTAATGTGTTTAGAACAGAACTTTATATAAATTATTATTTAGGCATTTATTAACATAACAAGCCAGTAATCCACTCTCTAACCATCGGATGGCCAAGATTAAAACATTCAAGTACCTTTGCTAGGACAATGAACATCAACAGTATATCTCCAAACACTTATAACTTCGCTCAGATTAAAGTAATTTGAATGAAATTTTCAATATATTCATTATCTATTTATGAAGTATTATAGCAAGAACGTCCAGCTCTTTATCTAAATCATACATACAGCATCTTTAATATAAGAGTTTAATATATAATTACCAGTAAATCAGTATCATTTGCTTGAACTCTTCCTACTGAATTTCCATTTATCAGACTTTCATTTAAATTGAAACCACTCATTGTTTGAAAGATTGGAGCCTGATCAGGTGTAATAGTAATAACAACAGGGGCTGTAACTCTATTGAAGGGAAATCTCTGATCAGTAGCGACAACGTTAAACTGAAATAAACATTATCAACCAATATGTTAGATTTAGTGACACGATATATGTTAATAAAAATGAACTCGGGTTTAACGTCCTAGTGTTCTGCGCCGACTGGGCTAATGAAGACAGGCATACGCTATACAGTGTGCTATGAGGGAAATCTTGCCCGGACAGCAATGCTACAATCAACTCTTATATTAAATTCCATCTGCCAAGGGATCTTTTATGTGCATGCCAATGTGTACACGTGACCTTGGTTTTTTGTACCATTCGAACAACTAGACAACTGTCCTTGTCAGGCCCTGACAAGGGGAAACCATGCCGGAAAATCTCGATAAACTTTCAATCTAACTAGATAACAATAAAAACAAATTCTTCACATGTGTTTTACTTTCGTGCATATTTCCAGGATATCATTCACTTTAACATTAGAAAACAAAAAATGGACTTACTCTATATTCATTTTGAACATTTGCATTAAATGTCTTTTTATGGTAAATAATACCAGATACTGGATCAATATAGAAAAATTCATTATCATCAGGTCCTCCATCTAAACTGTAGCGCACTGCATCCTGAAAATATCCATTATAAACAAATATTTTACTACATTCTATTAACATTTTAGTTTCTAGATAAATAATCTCATGCAGATTGTCGGTCAGCAAAGTTGTGACTTGACAGTATCGATATTAAATCGATTCCTGTTTTTCCAGAGGTGTTAATTGTTTGAAATACAGTAAACTTCGTGTAAGTTGGATCTAAGTGAAGATTCGAGTTAGCCGAAGACCGAAATTCAATCTTAGCTCGATTAGAAATAAACTGCAAGAGCCGGATAATAATTGATTCAAAGGCACGTTTCAAGCTTTTGTTCATATGTGCTGGTAGATAACTTTCATTTTAGTGTGAGTAGATAACTTCTGTTTTGTCGCCATCTTTGAAAAATGTCCTAAAATTTCCTAGAAAATGTCTCATACAGCAGACAGTGAGTTTTGAATTTTCCAGGAAAATTCTACTATGGCGTTGTGTCAAATAGGCTGATTTGAGTCAAAATGATAGAGAAAGTACTTTGGGGCTCTGTGCATGGAATACCTAACCACGTTTTAGACCATCGGAACGAAACTGACAGTAAAATTCTGAACATACTGCCGATCCGACTTAGGCGAAGGAAAAAAGCCGGAATTAGATCAAATGGACCGAGCGACACTCTATCAATTGAATTAAAATCAAATTGAAACGTGGCATGATTGTTCCTTGGACAATTCGACATGATTAGCTGAGTTTGACATTTGATATTGTCAAAATTCCATGATGGCAGCATGGCATCATGCTCACAGTACCTGGTCAATAGAACGGTTGTACTTGTTAATATGTATGAGATATATTACTTCATGGTAAAACAATAGACATATATTATACGTTAATATTTACCCCATCACTATCGGTAGCTACAACTGTTAATACTTGATTACCAACTGGTCTATATTCATATACTGATGCAGAATATGATGGTCTGTCAAATACTGGAACACCTTGATTACGTGTTACAACAATAGTTACATTGATATAACCATAATTATTGGGGAATTCTGTGTCGTAGGCAGCTATTCTTAACTATTAAAAAAACAAAGACACATACAATCATTTTAATAAATATAACAGTAAGCAAAAGTGTTATCAACGTTAAGTTGAATCAAAACAGTTTTTTGTTGTTACACGAAAGTCTAGCCACTTCTACATGAGTTTCACAAGTTTCTAATTTTATTAGTTTCGACTAGAATCACAAGAGATAGAAAATTGAATTTGTGATGTTTATCATATAAAATCTATTCTTACATCAAATCGTTCTACAGTAGTATCTAAGAGTGGTGATTTGACAAATATATTTCCTGTCACATCATTTACTCCAAAGTAAGCCATGGCCAAGCCGTTTCCTACAGCTCTATATCTGATGTCACCCTAAAAATATACAATGTTAAAAATATGTATTATTACAATCAAAATTATGGTTTGGATTCCAGTCAAAAATGGAATTTATTTTAAACTTCTATGCTTGATTTATTGATTTAGTAGTATGCTAAGAGGTAAACCACAACAAATTGGCACATCGCAAAATGGACTTCTTTACGTTCGTTCGTTCTTAGAGTTTTACGTTGACTTCCTCCAAGGGTGATATCGTTGTCAAGATAGACTTCTATTAAGTGTTCCTTTTTATACACTGGATACAGATGCTTTTCCTAAACATTACCAGACCTATGTCACACTCTTTCTTTAATCAAAGTACTTTGCTATCTTTCTTTTGGAATACTGAACTTGATTCATCATGGGGATACTCGATTGTCAGCCCGGAACGTCCCGGAACGTCCCGAATTGATAGAATTTAAATCAATTGAAGTAGAATTCAGTCCTATCAAAGTACTGCCAGTCCCAACAATGGAGGTGATATGGGTAGAATTGTGAGGTAATCAAACACAACCAATATATTTCACTTATCGCGGTTGGTTGAGATATTTTCTCATGCACTCGGCACATGCCTCCTAACTTGAAATACTCCTTTTCACTCGATTGTCACAATTTTATAACCATATCTTTGTATGTACCAGTCTGGCAAGGGACAAAGTATAGTTATTCGGATGGGACAAAAAACCAAGGTCACGTGTACACAATGGTGTGCATGTACTAGAACATGTGATAGTTGGAAATCATTAAAAGTCTGCTGCTGTCCGGGCAAAATTGCCCTCATAGAACACTGTATTTCCGTCTTCATTAGTCGAGTCGAAGCTGAACAGTAGGACAATAAACCCCATCTCATATCATTTTATTTCACATACCTGTCGATCGTTATCTGTGGCTGTTATTTGTCGAATATTTGTATTAACAGACATAGTGTCAGGTATTGTGACAGTGATAGCTGACGGTGTAAAGAATGGGCTTCCACCATCACGTTGTATCGTGATAGATACTGAGGCTTGACTCCTTTTCTGTGGTGATCTGTTATCATAAGCTATCACGTTGAACTGCAAATGTCGAAAGCAACAAATCATATTACATTCTTTTAATACATAATACTGGCTCAAGATAATTATCAATTCATTTGATATGAGTATGCTATTAAATTAAATTTGATCCATTTTATTATAAACCCCCCCCCCCCCAAAAAAAAAAATGAATGACAACTTACAAGATAATTGTTTTGAGGAGCTTTGGTCAGATCATCGCGGACATAAACTATGCCTGTCAGACCATCAATGAGGAAATATTTTTGGGCTTCGATGCCACTTGCATCATTACTGATATAAAATTGCACAGTATCCTGTAAAAGATGACATTTGTTAATATCAAATAGAATATGGCAGACAAAGACGTATACAAAATGTAGAAATAATTCATAATTCATAGATTTATAATGCACTTTATCCACATAAAGCCTGATACAATTACTATTACAGTCTATAGGATACAGGTAAAGCCTGATGAACTTCTACCACTGGTCAATAGTCCGATTAATAACCAATAGCTAAATGCGTAACAGTATCATTACGCTTTAAACAGAGTTCCAGATCGGACCAAATATGTTTACATAATGTTACGTCATGACTCACGATTTTATTATGCCCATTTAACCAGTGCATAGCAGAATATTGCAGAAAAACTAATTGCGTGACAAACGAGACTATCAAAACGAATACAATGTAAACAATACAGTTTGGAGACGAACAATACTTTCACTATTTTAATACCTTAAATCACTGTCCAAAGTTTTAGGGAAGACCCCAAATTAAACGAAGGGCTGTCATGTTGCTGTACTTACGAGAGATTTGATTGAACGTGAAGAAAAGACACACTCCCTCAAAAGCTCAAGTATCAGAAGCTTATCCAGCAATGGCCAGAGAGGGATTTCTCGGGCCATTGCTTTAGGAATATTGGATAATGTATCTTATTCAAGGATAAAAAAAACTTGACGCCAAATCATCTGGTACTTACCCTATCGGCATCAGTTGCTATAACTTGCAATATACTTCTTGTAACTGCATAAGTTTCAGGAATGCTTTTAGCGTAAGAAGTTGGCTGGAAGACGGGGCCATTAGGATTTCTATTGACTGTGATGGTAACTGTTTCTGTAGCCCTTAGATTTGGGTTGTTGGTATCATAAGCATCAACACGTAACTAAAAGAATTTGAAGGTCATTATTCATACATTGACAATATTTACTCTTAATCTTACTTTGATAGTAAGTGCAGGGGGACTGCACCACACACAATTACACAAAACAAATCTACGGACAAGACACAATAGGCAGAAATCACAAACAAACATACATATCAGATTAAGTGAATGCAGGGGGCTAGCCGTAAGCGTCCATTGATGTTAAATATAAGGAAAAATATATTTCTTACTGAAATAAAAATATCTTATGACTAATGAATGGAAAATTATATTCTATTTCAGATCAGAGGGTTGGGTGCTTGAATGATCTGTTTCTCTCTATTTCAGATAAAAAAATAGTTATTGTCTGCGAGTAGAGATGACACTCTGAGATAGGTCAGTACACTACAGCTATCCTTTACACTTTATAAATAAATATATAAATCAATAATTAATTCATGCTTACCACATACGTTACACCGCTGTTTGTGTCTGTTGATAAGTTCCGTGTAACTGTAATATCTCCGGATGTTGGATTTACGTTGAAGAAATTTGTTGCAGGAACAAAGCCAATGACTTCATATTGAATTGCACCCTGTATAATAAAACAGTAAGAAATATAACTTCGTAATAAAGAGGTACTGACTTGTAATTTGAGACCATTAATTCTTAAAGACTCTATGCATGATTTTAGAATCCCTTGCAACCTACAATATTATGAACGTTACATCTCTAATTATAGGGATACAAGTCCAAAAATGGGCTAATAAAGACGGGCATACACCATACAGTGTGCTATAAGGGAAATTTTGTCTGGGCAGCGGCACTATCGCCTACTCTTATATCGAATTCCGAAGGACTAGACAGCTGTCCTTGTCAGGCCCTTAGTTCTGCACCACTGACAAGGGGGAAACCACATCGGAAAATCCAGATGAAATTTCTGGGCTGTCCAACACGGTGCAATTCTGCTTAGTATTTACAAAGATATGATGAAATAAAAATAACATCAATCTATGCTGCTCCCTATGTTACAAGACAACCACCGTCTTTATTTGCTGTGAACCAAATTGATGGGCCTGTGTTTAATTCGATTGAGTCCAAGCCAGTAGGTTATCTAGCATTGGTATTTTGATCTTTGTTTTCTTAATTAAATGTTTAATAATCAATCTAAGTAAATATTAGCGAGGATTAAGCTATGAGAAATTTGATATTTTCTGAAAAAAAATAGAAATCATGCATCTTTACTTTAACGAGTATTACGACCACTAAAGACTGGAAGAACGTCTTTACAGAAAACAATATGAAAGGTTACCTTTAAGTCGTCATCGACAGCTGTAAGTTTAAAGATAGATGAACTGACAGACTGTGTATATGGTATCGTTCGAGCGAAGTTAATATTGGTGAATCTTGGTCGTATATCTGATGGTATACGTTGTATATTGATGGTAACACCAATGTTACTTGATTTATCTCTGTTAGTGTAGGCCTGTACAGTAAACTGTGAAAAACAGATAAAACTTTACGTATTTGATTATAAAGGCTCTAAAAATAAGGTCACATCAACTTGAATTTCTATTCTTAGGGAACATCTAATATAAATACTGCCTCCATTTCTTCACGAAAAAAAACTAATTTAAAAGAAAAAGAACTTGGTTGCTCTTCTCAGAAACTTTTAGTTCTGAATATTTAAGTTTTAAAATTTTAACAAACCATCGCACATAAGAATCAAGTCGGCTATTGGTTGATCAAGATCCCAAAGGATTAGAAATTAAATTGGTTTTGTCTATGGATAATTTTTATTGGTTCTATGGGTAAGACAGACAGACATAATGTAACTTACTGAATATGTATTACTAGGAGCGCCAGTAAGAACTGCTCTAGTTTTCATCATACCGGTATCTGGATCAAGATAGAAATAGTTGTTTCCGCCGGCTGGTTGAGAGTTGATAATGCGATATCTGACCACATCCTATAATAATATACCATTGCATTTATACAAACAAAGTTAAGGTAAGGGTAATCATGGAATCTATTACTGTACTGAGAATACTGTAAAGGACAACAGCCAATGGGGAGGGGCTGAGAATTAGTCTGCGAGTAAGCCAAGGGACCCCTAAAGAAGTTAATTATCTCAAATTGTTTGGGGGCCATTTTATTAGTCTTGATTTATGTCATCTTTGATAAATAGGTCAGATTGCCACATGCGTTATTTGTGCATGTAAGCGAGAAACATGAGGATATACTCTAGAAAGCACCAGTTATGGTTAATTTTTTAAAAATATTAACGAGGTTGTTTAACTACAGCCAATCTGAACATTAGAATATTATCAGAAATAATATTATGGTTCAATTGATCTATGATAATATATTTACTCTATATCGAATTCCAATTGGTATTAATCCCTTTCGAGTTCTATTTTAAAAATACATGTACATTAAGATAACAAATATGACACTCTAACATCAGTTTTCTTTTTCATTTAATTTGTAAGAAACTTACCCCATCGGCATCAGTAGCTGTTATATTTAGAAGTTCGGTATCAATATCAACTGATTCGATGATACTTATCACATAGCTTGTATCAAGGAAAACAGGAGCATTAGGATCACGTGTGACGTAGACTATGGCACTTGTATCAGCTTTTCTGTTGGGATAAACACTATCATATGCTTCTAGGAACAGCTAAAAAAAAATACAAGTAATAAAGATTTTATGCAGTAGGTGATTTATTGACAAACAATAAAACCTTGTAAATCACCAAAGCACCTTACTAAATTGCCTTTCTAAAAAAAAATCTTTTTTTGTTTTTTTACAAAGTTTTAATTTAAAAAAAAAAGAATGTTATTGTATATGTTTTAATTTAAAAAAAAAAGAATGTTATTGTATATATATATACAATAACATTCTTTTTTTTTTAAATTAAAACTTTGTATATTATTTTGTATATTATTTTCAGACAGGAGGACAATGTATACAGACTGACACTCCTACAGTTAACGAAAACGAAATGAAATGAAAAGGGGTTTAACGTCATACTGTTCTGTTCCTACTGGGATAATAAAGACGGGCATACGCCATACAGTGTGCTATGAGGGAAATTTTGACTGGACAGTGGCGCCACAGCCTACTCTTTATATCAAATTCCAACTGTCAAGGAATCTTTTACGTGCATGCCAATTTGAATGTCTAGACAGCTGTCCTTGTCAGGCCCTCCGTCCTGTATCACTGACAAGGGGGAACCACGCCAGAAAATCTGGATGAACTTTCTCGGCCAATGCAGGGATCGAACACCCGACCTCCAGGCCAGCGAGCCAGCATCTTACTCTCGTTAACGTAAAACAATGATGTACTTACAGTGTATGATCCGAGTTGACCAGGCTCATTTCTAACTGAATTTATCATTGATATAACACCAGTGACATTATTGATGGCAAAATACTGATCTCCAGGATAGTTACCAACTATTTTATATACCATTTGGCCCTAAACAAACAAAACAACATAATTTATATTATCTCATTGAATGATAATTGTATTCAGATTTTAGGATTATTTACCTGTACAGGTATCATTTATTTATTAATGAGAACCTGAGAATGAATCAATATAAATTATTTATGTCATAAAGTGGTATATTGAATATTATTGTGATCTGAAACTTAAAACAATAAAGTTTGGATTAACTTAGTGTAAAATTTAACAGCCGAACATTAAATACTAATGGTTTATGAAAATCACAGAAACTCACAAGTAAGTCTTGGTCAGTTGCTTGAGTTGTTATGATGCTGGTAGTAAGGGGATCACTTTCTTCAATTGTTCTTCTGTAAGGTGCGTTTATAAATATAGGCTTAGAATCAAGGTTAACGTAGATATATACTCTTGCAACTGCTGTTTTTCCCCTAACAGGACGCTGATCTGATGCTTGTACAGTAAACTAAAGAGAAGAAAAAAAACGACATGAGCAAAATAAAATCTTCAAACAGAAGGCGAGAAATCAAATTAGATAATAAAAAAAAAAAAGATGTAGGGCCTACTGACAAATATTTTAGAATAAAAATTTATGATTATACACAACAAAAGGTTTTCTTCAAAGTGTATATTGGTTAAACAATTGACTAACACTAACAATCCTTACCTTCACGCCAACACCCTTGTTAACTCTATTCTGTCCATGTACATTGAGGCCAAAACGTTATCTAACCTATTTTTTTTTGTTTTAGTCATCTAAATTACTATATACAGAACACTTTTCAGTACTTATTCTGTTTTAAGTAAAATACATTAGATAGTTTTGTTGGCCACATATATACAAAATATGGTAATACTACATACCATATACCAGTAGGACGTTAAACCCCATTTTATTTCATTTCATTTAATACCATAGATTTTGCAGTATTAAATTGAAAAATGTGACAATTGTAATAGAGAGAGAGAGAGAGAGAGAGAGAAATGGGGTTTAATGTCCACTCAACACAAACTAGGTCATTTCGGGACTAACATATGGTTTTAATTTTATTTCAATAATTTGCTTGCATGTAGGGGTCTTTAGCAGTGGGAGGAAACCGGAGGTCCAGGAGAAAACCCACGAGGTTGAACAGGCGACTCTACTCCTTGTCACGTACAACCGGGGATTCGAAATGACAAGCCTTATGATACAGCGCGCACGTGCTAACCATTCGGCCATCTACTCCCCCCCCCCCCCCGACTATTGTAATAAAATTATATACATTTAGCAGTACTTACATTGTAGAATGTGACAGGTGTATTAACAATTGATTGTTTAAGATATATAAGACCATCTACAGGGTTGATATAGAATGTATTAACTACATTTACATCATTAGATACAATAGAATATCTCAATACATCCTGTAATATATAAAACACAATAAACATCATCAATATGCCTTATATCATATTTATATTATGGGAGATTAGATAGAGAGTCGGAAGTTCTCACTATAATGGTTAAAAACTAGATAATGTAAGGGAATTTGCTGAAAATTTCAGTCAAATTGATCCAACCTGAACCGAGAATTTAGCAATTGAATTTTGGGCCTAGCCTCGATCATCATTACTAAAGGCGTTAGGATGAAAAACATAGTCTAAATTATCCATTTTTTGATTTAATCAGCAGCAGCAGACCAGGTTCTAATCCAATAAATATCACAGGCTAACGATGCCATCAAGAGGTGAATATGGTCTGGATGAGTTAATTAATGTCTAATTAATAATTTAGATAACATGTCAAGCCTAAAGAAAGACCTGCAATTGGCAGATTTAGCTCTTGCATAATGTATGTTTAATGGCATTACAGGTACATGTACAAGCAAGTTAACTTTAAGCCAGATTTGTTGGTGTTCTTGCCATTATTTTTTTTTCTTCTAGTTTATAGTTACATACTAACTATTAAAGTCTCGGTTACCCTGACTACTGTTTTACTAAATGTTTTGTTAACAGGACAATAATTATCTCTCAATTTCGTACAATAGTTGTTGCATGTATAAAATTATGCGCACAGAAGTACTGGACATCTAGAGAGCCACAGTGGATCAATGTTTAAGGCACTGGCTCACTGGCTTCTATCCCAGTGATGGCCGAGAAAGTTCCTTGTAAAAGAACCCTCGACAGTTTGATCTCAAACTTCCCCTCATTTCATTAGACATCTAAACAGAGAAAGACAAAAATATGATTACCGTATTTTTCGGTGTATTAGGCGCACTTTTTTTACCAGATATTTTTATTTACAGAAGGGGTGCGCCTAATACATAGTATTAAGCAAATCTAGACTTTTCCCGTGTCAACATCGAGGTCTGAAGTTGATGATGTCGACATTTTTCGTGCAATAAAGATGGCGGCCATTTCACCTACTGCTACCGGTATTCCATATACCGTTAGTCATAAACGACATTGCTAACAATATGGGCCGATAGTATTTCAAACTGTCCTATTCCACCTTAAATTATTTCTGACAATTGATCTTTGTCAACATATATATATTATGTTTATCCTTACCCCATCTTGATCGACGGCTGTGACATTTTCAACGCTACTACCAACAGCATGATATTCTGATATAGTTCTATTATATGGATTAATCAAGAATTGTGGACCATTTGAGTTTCTATTAACAAAAATAGAAACTTCAATCGGAACACTTGGATTTCTTTCTTCTAATGAATCATAGGCTATCACATTAAACTGAAAAAAAAGAAAAAAAGAATTAACATATTATATAGAGATTTCTTTAAACATACATTATGCAAGAGCTAAATCTGCCAATTGCAGGTCTTTCTTTAGGTCTGAAATGTTGTCTAAATTATTAATTAGGCATTAATTAACTCACCAGACTATAATCAACTCATGATGACATCGCAAGCCTATGATATTTACTGGATTATGATCCCATTTGCTGCTCGACTTCCATTCATAATTTAATCATGACATGGATGATCGAGACTATGTTTTTTATCATACAGACTTTAGAAATGAGGCTAGGCCGAAATTTGAATTGCTTAATTCTCGGTTCATAGTGGATCAATTTGACTGAAATATCCAGTAAATTCCCTTTACATTATCTAGTTTTTAACTATTATAGTGAGAACTACAAGCTCTTTATCTTATCTCCCATAATGTATGTTTAATATTTATTTTTAAATTATATTCAATTCTATAAATTACTCTATATTTATCAGTAAATATGTGAGAATTTTTGTTATATAAATATACACTATATTTTATTGAATGTATTACTTAGGAATAATCACTTTGGTCAAACTATTTTTTACTTACACGATAAGTTTCTTGATTAACATAACGAACACTTTCTCTCAGCGTAATACGTCCAGAATCAACATCTAAATTGAAGAATGCTGGTCTCGGTTCTACTAGAGCATATTTAATAGATCCCTGGAGAAAAAATAATATTAACTTTCAGCATTCCTATAGTATCAAAGTCAAGGATAGCTTTTATTTTCTGGAACAGTGTCTAGTTGTACGAATGGAACAAAAAACAAGGTCATGTGTACACATAGACGTGTATGTAAAAGAAACCCTTGAAAGTTGGAATGTGAAATTAGAGTAGGCTGTATATATAGTGCAACTGTCTGGGCACAGCCCTGTATGGCGTATACCTTTCCTTAGTAGCCCAGGGCCCTATTTCACAAAATTTTAACTAAAGATAAAATTCAAATTTTAGCAGATACTTCAATTTTGATTGGCTAAGCACTAAAATCAATCTAATATTATCCAATCAAATTACTAAAATTTGGATTTTATCTTAGTTAAAATTTTGTGAAACAGGCCCCCGTACGTGCAGATAAGTAGGAGGTTAAACCACATTTCATTTCATTTCTTTTATTTCCCGAATAGATATTAGGTTCAGATGACTTTTATATATTATTTTCATATGATAAATCTTTTGAAAATCTTCCATGACAAAGTAAATGAATTGCCAAACAATAATATATGATAAATGCGATAAATATCCACACACCTTTAAATCATTATCTCCAGCTGTTAGTTGTAAGATAAAGGTACCCGGTAAAGTAGTATCTTCAATCGTCTCAGTATATCGGAGTCTGTCAAACGTTGGTAGTTCTGCTTGTCGGTTAATTCTTACAGTTACGGGAATGGTAATACATCTTTTAGGTACTCCGCTGTCACATGCTTGTACTTGTAACTATATAAAATAAATATTTATACCATCTTATTAATGTCAACCCTCAAATGGCCATTGATATAATGTTAAGATGTTAATACTTACTGTGATAAAGAAAAATAATAAAAAAACCCACCAAAAAAACAACACAATTTAATATCAGAAGTTTTTTGCCTATTGAATGTGTCTCTCTCTTTAAGACTGTTGGACTAAATAGTGCTGGGGATAGAAGTGGGGGGAGAGAGGACACTAAGTGATCTGTAAATGAGTAAAAGTAAAATAATAATAAAAACCTGACAAAAAACAACACAATTCAATATCAGAAGTTTTTTGCCTATTGGATGTGTCTTTCTTTAAGACTGTTGGACTAAATAGTGCTGGGGGATAGAAGTGGGGGGAGAGAGGACATTAAGTGATCTGTAAATGAGTTACTGGGAATTGGTTTGTGAGTGTGGTGGGAAGGGTGGAGACAAGAGAAGAAGGGACAGGAAGAGGTTACTGGGAATTGGTTTGTAGAGGGTTGTGGGGATAGGGTTAAGGGTGGGGGGTGCGAGAGAGAGAGAGAGAGAGAGAGAGAGAGGATGATCAGTTGTAATGACTTACCAAGAACTCGTTGATATTTGTATTCAAGACAGATTGTCGTAGAACGATAACACCTGTATCAACATCAATGAAGAAATAATTTGCTGGTCCAGTACTTAAATCTCTTTGAATAGTTTCACTTAGGATGTCGTATTTAATGGTATCCTAAAACAGAAAATACAAGGTGATAAAATATAGGAAATTCAAGAATTTTAATCGAAAGTGGGCAAAAAAATTTATAACAAGGATAAAAAACATATCATTTAAAGGTGCTTGATTAGACATTTCACATGAATTCTATACTTCTAAACATACTTGTTAGACACTCATCATTGGAAAAATAATGCTAAACTTACTGTAGGATCAGCATCAACTGCTGTCACATTAACAACCGAGCCTAACACAGGATGATCTTCTGGTATAGTTACATCATATGATGGTACTACCCACCTTGGACCATTAGCATTACGTATAACATTAATAAAGGCAGTAGCAGTAGCAGTCAGATCAGGTCTAGCATCATCATATGCCTTTAATCTCATCTACAATAACACACAAAAAAACCCAATGTTTAAGAAGAAATCTGCTAAAAATATTGATATCATTTACACAATTATTGCCCTGTTGTCAAAATATTTTTTGAAGACAAAATATTGTGGTGAGGCAAATGTGTTGAAGACCATTATCTAGGAAATTGTAAAAATTAAAGATGAAAATTCTATCTGGTTCTGTGGTAGGTATTTGTATATAAATCCTGCAAATTAGTTATATATGATGTACCTATATAAGATTTTTATACTTTATTTTCCAAGAAGACATAAATATTTTTTTAAAGCTAGTATTACATTTCCTAACTACTTGTACCATTCTCAATTCAACAGCTTTCAAACTGAGAGTAGTCTCAATCCTTAAAGGGGATAGACAAACAATTAAAAGTTATCAATATATAAATTTACAGTTTAACATACCACATATTGTTCCAGTCTGGTAAAATCTGTCATTAGATCTTTCATCAGAGTAATGTCCCCTTGACCGTTAGTTATAGTTCCTAGTTGGAAGAAGGTTGGTGCAGGGTAATCGCCTTCCACTTCAATAACAATTTTTCCCTAAAAAAAATAAAATTAATATTTATATCAAAGTAGATAAAATACAAATAAAATTAATATTTATATCAAAGTAGATAAAATACAAATAAAATTAATATTTATATCAAAGTAGATAAAGTACAAGTACTTCTATATTTATGGTAGATATAAATACATAAAAAAAAAAGAAATATGTATCTATTTTTAAAAAAAAATCAATCACTTTTACTTCATAATTCTGATATAAATCAAATTATAAGCTAGTTGTCTATCCTTAACAAGCGATAAAGATAAATACTCTATCCACACTATTTCACTTTATAGATCAAATATATAAAGTCAGTTTTTCTCAAATTATTGGTCAGAAGGCAGGCGAGTTAAATCATCTTTAAATCAAAGAATTCACATCCTTCCTCGTAACAGAGGACAAATCAACGAACAAATCAACGAACAGACGAACAAACGAAGGAATTTTAATGAGTTTACTGCAGTCTTTCTATTTAGATTGTTTATGACTGAATGCACGTTACAAGGATAATAAAAAGATTACTCACAGAAAGTTGATTATCAGCAGCAGAAACTCTTAAAATAAATGAGCCTACAGTAATATTTTCACGGACTGTTACATTGTAGACAGAATTGACAAGATTTGTAAAGAATGGTCTTGTGTTATCTCTAGATACGGTAATAGTAACAAAACTTGTTGCCCATCGTTCTCTCACAGCATTATCAGTGGCATTTACAGACAACTGTAAAATAAAATTTAGAATTAGTATTATTACCGAATAAATTATAAATTATAAAAATTTTACTATACAAGCTGTTCAATTTATACTATGGAAAAAAATAAAGAAAAACACACAACGAAATCACCCCATGGCTATATAAACAATACTACAACAATACATAATCAAGAAAAAAGAAAAGAAAACAATGTATATAAAATTAATGCAGCCTGATGTACCTTTTGGGTGGTGTCTTGTAGTTGTAATATGAGAGAGGGAGAGAGAGAGTGGGAGAGTGAGAGAGAGAGAGAGAGAGAGAGAGGGTTGAACGTCCACTTGACACAAACTAGGTCATTTCCGGACTAACATATGGTTCAATTCATTTCACTAACTTGCTTACGCATAGGGGTCTTTAGCAGTGCGAGGAAACCAGAGAACCTGGTGAGGTTGGACAGGCGACCCTACTCCTTGTCACGTACAACCGGGGAATCGAAACCACAGCAGTTGACTCAATGATAGACCTTATGATACAGCACACACATGCTAACCATTCGGCCATCCAACCCCTCTACCGTGTAACATAAGACACACCATTTACTAGATATCTATAACGACATCATTGATGTTCTTCAATAACACTGATCATCCTATTATCTAAGTAATCATTTTTATATTGTTTTGTGATTTACAGAATATCAGGTCTGTATTTAAAGTTGGAATATAAAAATGTGTATTGAAATTAATGTGGCTGACATTAAACAATGTTATTACTGTTTGTATGTATGCATGCTGTCCATAATGGACGTTTTGATGCAATAAATATCTTATCTTACCCTATATGTTCCAGCCGTTTGACCTTCTAATGGTTTACTGACACTTATAGCACCAGTATCACTGTTGACATTGAAAAAATTCATTGCATCTGCATCACCGGTAGCATAGTAAGATATACGATCACCCTGTAACATATATACAATCATATATCATACATATTACACTACAATAAATATAAACTACAAACCAAACAAACCTAATGCATTCGGATTAAAACACAGGTCCTATTTTGTTTTGTTGTTATATTTCAAAATTTCGTTTTACTTGTCTTTACTACACTAGGATCTGAAAGAGTTGTTATCATTGAGGGGGGTTCTAAATTGTGTGGAGGGGGGGTGGGGGGTAGCCAATGAAACATTCTGTTACGGCAAGCTTTAGGCGTGTTTTGCATGGAACTGTGGGCAATCTACTAGTAACAACAATGCTGATTGGTTAATCAAATGTCTGATGTCATCGGGTCAAAAGCCGCTCGTATGACCTCTGACGCGACCTATCGCTACAACCGGTCAGATCTTCATGTAGTGTAGGCCATCGAAAGTATAAAAAAAACGAAACGAAATATAGATCTGTATTTTGATGTTACTGGTCATTTCAGACGGACATAAAATAATACTTTTCATTTCTACGGTTATGAATGTAATACAAGTTGTAAAATCTTCTTCAAACTGCAACTGTCAAGGAATCATGAACTGGATCTCATTTTTCTGTTTTAATTTTTTTTGTCAGCCCAACAGATCTGGACTTGAAAATCACAAACACGTTGGTGTGGGAGGTCCTGGATGTTAGTCCTGATGACTTAGTGAGACAACCACTGCAGAGCCCTTGACAGTTAGAGGTAGTACCAAATAATAGCATCGGTTGATATATTAACTTGTATTGGCCTTGTGTCTTGTGTTGGCCTTAGTGC
Organism: Patella vulgata; assembly: GCF_932274485.2. Lineage (NCBI taxonomy): Eukaryota > Metazoa > Mollusca > Gastropoda > Patellidae > Patella > Patella vulgata. The sequence goes on along the minus strand of NC_065880.2, from coordinate 14,563,676 downwards.
TGACTGCAGATCTATTTTTAGCACACTCCGGAGTAGACTGACAGAGAGGGACAGAAGAGGATTGGCTATCAGACAGCACTGCTGTTAAGTCAAATTTCTTGATTGCATCTGTTGTTAATTTAATAAAGTTTTCTTGAATGACTTTGTCAAACTGACTTTGTCACATATATTGCCAATATATTATTAACATATATACATTATCATCAGTAGCAAGTATTGGTGTGGGAGGTCCTGGATTTTAGTCCGAATGACTTAGCAAGAAAACCACTACAGCCCTTGACAACTACAGGTAGTAAAAAATAATAGCATATATATATATATATTAACATACATCAGCATCAGTAGCCCGTATATTGAAGAATGATGTTCCAACTGGTAGTTTTTCATTGATGTTGTCACTGTAAGGTGTTCCGACAAATACTGGAGGATTTTCATTTCTTAGTACTGTGATAACCACTGGTGCGGTAACTGAGTTTCCAGGATAAGCACTATCATACGCTTTTATTTGAAGCTGTAATAATCAACAGACAAGAATGATTTTAAATATCACATCAAAGTTTGTCAGATTGCAGTACATTTTTTAACTAAATATTGGATTTACCTGAAAATATTTGATCATTGCATTACTTTATTGACATCAATAAGGAGTGACTTCCCAAACTTCCCACTTTAAAATGCTATTGCATTTCAAATGATTTTGAATTAATCCTGATATTACATGTATATACGTCTTTGTAGTTTAGGAGGGACTTATAGAAGATTAGTTTTTTTGCAAATTAAATACGTTGTCTCATTAAATAAAGTTTTTATTATTATTATTATTATTATAAACTAAAAATGAGAGAGAGAGAGAGAAATTGGGTTTAACTCCACTCGACACAAACTAGGTCAGTTCGGGACTAACATATGGTTCAACTTTATTTCAATAATTCGCTTGCACATAGGGGTCTTTTAGCAGTGGGAGGAAACCGGAGAAAACACACAAGGTTGGACAGGCGCATGGCTAAAAATTCGGCCATACAACCCACCAAAATTAAAATAAATATAAAAGGTTATTTTAGTATAGAGCACTATTGTATTAATATTTACCGTGTATTGGAATGTTGTTGGATCTGTTAACAGACTGTTTTTGATTGTTATCGCTCCAGTTGAAGAATCGACATTAAAGAAATATGGTGCTGATCCATCTCCAACTGTTTCATAAACAATACTTCCCTAAAAAACAAAAACAATAACTTATGCACATAAGCAAATAAAATAATCTTTTCATGTAACTGAATCTTAATATGATGTCAAGCATGTTTTGCTCTTCTTTATTTCAGAAGTTTCGTCATCTCTAGCACTATTATCTTTAAATTTTTAGTACGAAACAAGAGCAAAAAAACTGATACAAATAGTTTGAACCTTGGCATTGATGTAAAATAAACAAGCATTACACAAAATTAAAATAAGACAACTGACACCTACCCTCAGATCATTATCTACAGCTGTAACGGTTTTGAAATTATTGCCAACTGGGAGGTTTTCAGAAATAGTAATTGGTGTTGCTCCAAATGTAAATCTAGGTGGATTATTATCTCTCAGCACATTGACTCTTACATTGGCTTGAGCTGTTTTTGCTGGTGTACGTTGATCACTAACTCTTACAACCATCTAAACACAAACACAAGATCATTAGGTGTGAACAATAACATCACACTACAGAAAAACTCCTCTTTATAAATAAAGCACAACAGGATAAGAGATCACACCTCGACGCCCCATACCCCGAATTAGTTTATTTAAAAGAATTTTCTATTCAAAATTTCTAATCAATCTTTAATTGATATGACAAGTATAAAAATAGCCATGGGTTTTCAATTCAAAACTTTAGCCAGTCAATCAATCTTGTAAAGGAGAAACCTGATGGGGTTCGGTTAAATCTGATTGAATCCAAGCTAGGAGGTCATCTAGCATTGGAATTTTGATCCCTTATTTCATATAGTAATGCCACCTTTCATGGAAGAGTTCCCTCTTCTTTATTCTTTATTGGAGTACTCGAGAGTTATCTCCCATATGTGGAATCTTTTGTACTCAAGAGAGGTTGAATAAAACATGGCCTAGGCCTATCTGACATGTGTTTTTTAGCTTCAATATATTTTAATCCATCCATGGTGAACCAGAGAACTACCCCCACAAAGCACTTATTTCGTGTGTAATAAAGCTGTGAAAAATTTGATATTTTAGCAAAAATGCCATTAAAGCACTGGACCTTTATCTGTAAGCCTATTCACTGTATATTTTAAGGTTAAATTGTTTGATATTCTTATTTTATGGAATGTAAATTTACTGACAGGTTTGTTTTCTTGCCTGTCAATTTGGCTAAAATAAGAAATCATTTGTAGACAAGTAAATTTATCTTACATCGTATCTTGTAGCAGTTTGTCCATCAGCTATTAAACTTCTTATCAGTTGAATCCTTCCTGTGTTTGAGTCAATACCAAAATATCGAAGAGGTGTCAATGATACTGAATTACCAACAAGATCATATCTAAGTACATCCTATAATAATTGAAATAAACATACATTATGCAATAGCTAAATCTGCCTATTGTAGGTCTTTCTTTAGGTCTGAAATCTTATAAAAACTACTAAATAGACATTTATTAACATGAAAAGACCTAAATCAACTCTCAATGCCATCTTATGTGTCGGATTTTCACTGGATTTGAATTTATCTGCTGCTCAACGCTCATTGATGATTTAATTCAAAAATGGATAATCAAGACTATGGTTTTTTTTATCGTACCAACTTTAGTAATGATAATCAAGGCTGGGCCTAAAATTCAATCGCTAATATCTCAGTTCAGAGTGGAGAAATTTGACTGAAATTTTCAGCATATTCGGCTCATTTTTTGGGCATGTTATATGAGTTAATTTTTATGTTTGTCTTACAGATGCTAAATAGCACATGTTTTTACAGTTCCAAGAAAACCCTTGGATAGCTGCTTAATGGAGATCAGTGGTTAGTATATAATGTCATATATGTTCAGTTAGATTATGTTCAATAGAATATAAAAGCTCACCCCATCTGTATCACGAGCCGAAATATTAAATAATATTCTACCAACAGGTATCAATTCCTCAACTGTCGTTTCATATGGACCAAGGAGTATTTCAGGTGTGGCAGGATTTCGTGTTACACTAATAGTGACTGTTGCTGTGGCTGTTTTACCCAGAGACTGATCATCATAAGCAGTTACGACAGCCTGTTGGAAAAAAAAAAAAAATTATCAAATCAAAAATAATAATTAAGATTTTGATACATAGCTTTTTTTTTAAGTTAACACACTTAATACAATCTTTACGATTTCAATAAATCCTATTCCGTCTCATTTGGATGTACAGATTTCAATAACTCTAATTCTATCATATTTGGATGAAGTTAAATCTAACACTGTCGTTTAAGCTGTTAATTTATTAAAATAGAAATATAAAAGAATAGTGTTACCTCATATTGTGTAAAAGAATCAGATCTCAGACTTCTTTGAACTGTTATTATGCCAGAAGAACTGTCGATTTGAAAGTAGTAAGGAGCACTGAGACTGCCAACCAGATTATAGACAAGTTGACCCTGTAAAACAAATTAGACTAACTCTTACTCGGATCCAATCGCAATAATTTCATACTGCTTTGTGTTGATATAAAGACCTATCACATTACTTCTATGTGACAAAATGTTTTCTTCTTTTACAGTACCAGTGTCTTTGTAATAGAAAATTAAAATATAGGCCTACACATTTTGGTACAATTGGAATCAATTGACTGAATGAAATTGACGAAAACCTATCTAAGTTTTTAAATGTATACATATGTTGCTTATTTGTACAAATTCTTTACCTTCAAATCTGGATCGATAGCTTCAGTATCAAAAACCAAGTTAGTATTGGCAATATTCTCATCAATAGTTACAGAGTATGGAATTCTTTGGAACACGGGTGGCTGATCAACTATAACATTTACTCTCACAACAGTACGACATTGATTTGGTGTTGGGCTACCACCATCTTCAGCTAATATATTGAACTGTTAAAAATAAAATTCATTAAATTATCATATTGACCATTAGCTATAAATAATCCAGACCTATTAATAGAGCCAGAGAGTGAAATTCGGTTTAATGTCCACTCAACACAAATTTGATCAGTAGGAGGAAACTGGAGAACCCTGTGGAAACCCATGAGATTAGACAGACGATCCTACTCCTCGTCACATACAAGCATGGGATTAACTCCCTGACACTTGAATTGATGGCAGATCTTCAGATCATAATTGCATGCAATAGACTATATGCCCTAATTAAAATAAATATAGGTTACCGTAAAAGATCTTGGTGTTCCAGGTTTGATTAAAGCATCTCTCACTAACAGCTCTCCAGTGGTAGGATCTACGTAGAAATACTGTTTATCTACAGCATCGGGTGAATCCAAAGAATAGGTTATTGTATCCTGTAGAAATGAAATGAAATGAAATGGGGTTTAACATCCTACTGTTCTGCTCCAAACTGGGCTAATGAAGACAGACATACGCCATACGCTATGAGGAAATTTTTGTCTGAACAGCGGCACTACGGCCTACTCTTATATCGAATTCCAACTGTCAATCGTTCTTTTACGAGCACGCCAATCTGTACACAGGACCTCGGTTTTTGGTCCCATCCAAATGACTAAACAGCTGTCCTTGTCAGGCCCTTCGTTCTGCATCACTGACAAGGGGGGGGGACCACGCTGGAAAATCTGGATGAATTTTCTCGGCCAATGAATGGATGGAACACCCGACCTCCAAGTTAGTGAGCCAGTGTCTTACCCACCGTGACCACCCTGTAGAAAGGAGAAATAGCGATAGAAATCTAACTAAATCTAGACTTCAATGGTCTGATGAAAGTTCAAATCATATCGTAAAAAATTTGTTTGTTTTTATATTTCCAAATTATAATACATACCCCATCACTGTCTGTTGCGTTCATGTTGGCAATAATTGTCTGGATTGGAGCAGTTTCTGGTACATTGAGGTCAAAAGATGTGGGATTACAAACAGGACTGGCTGGATTTCTATTAACAGTGACTGTTGCTATTTCTGTATCTCTATTGTTTGGGTAGAATGTATCGTAAGTAACCAAACGAAGCTGAAATAACGAATTTATAACATTAATCAAAATCAACAAATTTCAAATTGCAACATTTAAATTTAAGAATGAGATTTAGATATAAAGCACTGATATGAGAGCTCTTAGAAAAAAACCTGATATAAATGTGTTAATGGTACTCACCTTATATTCTCCATTCTTTAAGCCATCATCCCTAATTGGATTAATTAGAGTTACTTCCCCTGTGTCTCTGTTAATACGGAAGAAACTTTGTGATGGGAAATCCCCTGTCATTTCAAAAACTAGTTTTTCCTGTAAAAAGCAATAATAATTTGATGTTAATGAATTGTCTTCCTATGAAACAGTGAGCCATGCTGGTGCCATGCTGGTTTGGTGATAACGGCGCTGACTCAAAAACCTGGAGGTCCCAGGTTCAATCTGAGTGTTGGCTGAGAAAATTCCTTAGGAGCTTCGTATCATGGTTTCCATTAACTAGTGGAGCAGGCCAAAAATCCCAAGGGCGGATCCAGAGGGGGTGTTTGGGGGGTCGACCCTCCCCCCCCCCCCTGCTCAGCTACATAAATTTTTTTTGTAAATCAAAACTTTTTATGAGAAATGTTTCTCTACCGTGTGCTTTATCCTTTATCGTCAGATGTGGGACAGGATGGGCACTCAAAGCGCGAGATAATGATATAGACATTATGTGATACCACAATTAATGCTTTGCATCCATGAAATTGAATCACAATGTTATTGTATTAATTCATAATAAAAATTGACGTCAAACGAGATGTTGAACTTCTCTGTTTGAAAAGCTCAATGTGTGTGTATATACGCCATAATGACGATAGAGGCAATGCGTATGGGGGGGGGGGGAGGATACATTGTCTCAGGAACCTGGCAAACCCCCTCCTGCTAAAATTCCTGGATCCGCCCCTGCATCCTAGCAAAGAAAAGCGTCTAGTGATTTGGATGGGATAAAAAAAAAAAAAAATCATGTTTACAATTGTCAGCACATTAAAGATCCCTTTTCCTTATAGCATACTGCATTGCATATGCCCAACTTTATTAGTCCGATTGGTGCAGAAAAGTAACCCAAACCCCATTTCATTTTCTATGGAACCGATTCCCCTCAATGAGTCAAACAAATAATTTTCAACATACCACTAAATCGGAGTCTGTAGAACTTATCTGAGCTGCAGTAAAGACAACATCACCGGTTTGTGCACCAACAGACAATGCTGCATTGTAAGGTGTATTTTGAAATACTGGAGCAAAAAGATCTCTTCTAATGTTAATCGTAGCTGTTGCTTGACCGAATCGTTCTGGTATTGACTGATCACGAACTCTCAAATTAATCTAAGAAAATAAAACACATATCAAATAATTTACACCAAATAATTTTGAATAGTTCTGAATATTTCTTAAAGTTTCAATGGTAATTGATAACAGAACAAATTTAACAAACCTGAAAAGTAAAGAAACGTTGATAAAAAACAAAACATTTAATCAAAAGGACAATGTTGTTTAAGGTTAACAAATTCCTTTCTTCGGGACCACAAGTATCATTACCATTGTCAAAAATTCAGATTTAATTGATTGATAATTTTTGTTATTAAGAACTTACTGTATCTCTGGCATGACTAGTACCAACAAGAGATTCTCTTATACGAATAACACCAGTTAGTTGATCTATGTCGTAATAACGAGCAGCTCTGTTATTTACATCCGTAATCTCATAAATAAGTACATCCTAAAAATAAACAAATACAATAAATAAGTACATCCTAAATATAAACAAATACAATAAATAAGTCCATCCTAAATATAAACAAATACAATCTAATTTTAACTGTCATTGTAATTCAGACTGAGTTGTTGGAAACAGGGCATGGTTAAAATAGTTATGACTTAACTTTCTTCTGAAATATTTAACATTCAATTTTTCACATTTAAATAAATCCAACTAATAAATCTTGTAATTTCAGGGTAAAATCTTTTATATCATAATTTCAGGGTAAGTGTGACTCACACTAAATATATAGTTATAAACAAGTACTTACATTGGTGTTAGTGTCTGAGGCATTGACTCGAAGGATGGAAGTGCCAACATTAACTGTATCAAATATTGTAACATCATAATTAGCCCTGACAAATATAGGCTGTCCCAAATTTCTTCTCATCTCTATAACTACAACAGCTGAGGCCCTATTATTTGGATAAGCTGTATCATAAGCTATAACATTCAACTGTAAGAAAACATTTATTAATATTATACATGTACCTTCACCATAATTGTAGTATGAAAGAGGAAATAATCTGTAGCAAGGATGATCATAATAATAATAATAATAATAATGTAGATTTCTAGAGCGCCAAATCCATCCATAAGCATGCTCAAAGCGCTTTCAAAAAGGAGTAAAAACATATTAATTATATTAGTCTGGATAAGATAGTTTAAACATGTAAGTTTTTAAATGTGATTTAAAACTTGACAGAGTTTTACAGTCACGGATATTGATTGGCAAACTATTCCAGAGTTTGGGTGCAGCAACACTGAAACTTCTATCTCCAAATAGTTTCAATTTTGATGACGGAATGCATAAAAGGTTTTGATGTTGGGATCTCATAAGTGTGTATATTATCAATATTCATAGACTATGTTCACAAATTTTATTCGGTGTTATGATTCTTGAATCAACAGGTTTATATTTCTTTCCTTTCATCTTAAAAATAGATTCTGTATATAAAGATATTGAGTTTATTTATATATTTGATTGGTATATTGAAAATCATTGTGATCCGAAACCTTATATGAAAGTGGATATAAGTACGTAGCCTCCCTTTTGTTATAGTTCTTATGCCTTTTTGAGTAATGAAGATAGAGGTTGGACTTTTAACATGGAGAAGGATTTGAATATAACAATATGGATATCAACAAGTTAATATTTACCGTGTAGTTAGTAACACCTCTTCTTAAAGCCTCTATGTTAGCAACTGTTATATCTCCACTATCAGCATTCACGTTAAATAGTGCTTGGGAAATTCCGAATCCTTCCTTGCCAAACTTTAATTCGCCCTATATAAAATAAATGCAGTGAACAAATTTATTTTCGCCCTTTTTATTGTTAATGATCTGTTTTCTTCATCCAACATGAGACGCCCATTGTCAGTTTAGGCTACTGAGATTCGATCATCATAATGCATCCATTTCAAGGACATTTCAATACAGCAGTGATGAGCTCTGATTACAATCCTATCTCATCAAGTATGTGAGCTATCATTCTCACTGACAAATCAATCACACTTAAAATTCTTTTAATACAGTCTAAAACATAGTTTGATTCTGTCTCAAACTTTAAAGATTTTGGTCCCCTATTGACAAATAAATTTAAGCCAACATGTTTAAAAAATATGGCATGTTTAAAGCGATAATTTCATATTTTCTAAGAAAGTCAAAACATAATTATTTCTATGTCTTTTGCTCAATAGGTTGTCAACTCACTATTATACGATCATAGGTATTATTCTCCCACTTAAAAATCCTTTGACCCCGGAAATAATAACACAATTACCTCCCTTGTTTTTCTATTTTTCCCCCCCCCCCCCATGGAATAGCTATCTTCAAACGTTGTAATTTGAAGTTTAAAATGATATTTTTGCCAATTTCTCAACTGGCAATAGTGAATTATAGGATTAATAGGATTATTTTTTAACAAGGTAGGACTGTTTATAGATACCATCTATTTTAAGGCTTTATTTTAATAAATTTTAAAAATATAACTTAAAAATATGAAATTGCAACTTTAATGTTTATGCTTCATTGTGGTAAAACAAAATTCACATTTAGATTTTCAAAAAGGTAATTGTAAATAGTTGTGGGTCCTATGGAATCCATGTAACATCATCCATGTAACATCCATGTCATTAAGACATATCTTAGTTTAGGCCCTTTATTTACGTAAAATAAAACCTACCTTAAGATCGTCATCAGTGGCTGAAATTTTATATATTGAAGCACCATTCACATTGTTCTCTGTAGCAAAGGTATTGTAAGGCAAGTTCAAAAATCGTGGAGGACCCTGATCACGAATAATGTTAATTCTAACATTATTATTAACTACGTTAGCTGGATTTCGACCGTCACTGGCTTGAACTATTAACTGAAAAAAAAAACGACAGAAAAAAAAACATTAGAGGTAACATCAATAACTATTTCTTGCACCGAAGAAATGAAATTTCTTTTAATATAAATCAACTATGAATTATACTGAAAATCAAGTGTAATCAAGTCAAATATCACAAATCTGACTTGAAAACTGATTTTAATAGAAATCAACTATCAATTATACTGAAAATCATCACAAATCTGACATGAAAACTGATTGACAGTTAGATTTGACTGGAGAATAAGTGTAAATGGCCTATAATTAACTTACATCAAACCTATTAGCAGTGGTATCTGTAAGAACTTTAACCAGTGTAATTTTTCCGGTTGTTGGATGAAGATAGAAATAATCAGTATTAGGTGTTCCGCTGACTATTCTATAATCAATCACATCCTGCAAATAAACAATTTAAATCTCAATTAATTTAAAGCATAAGGGTACCGGTATTTGCAAAAACAATTATTGATATAAACTACTGTCATCAAATCTAATTTATGGATAAGGAACTTGTCCCCTAGTGCTGCTCATCTTCTTATTCTTTTTGAGGTGCCAATCTTTCCAAAAAAATCCTGCTAATTCAAGTTCAATCAACATGAAACTTGGTATGCTTCTCTGTTGGACAATTGCACATTGATTGACAAACGTGATTACATCATGCTAGGTTCCTGGTCTCCTGGTCCATATTGTCCCTTTGGACTTGTTAGGTCAGCTAAATACACAAGTCTCATCGCCTAGGTCAGTAAAATTAACCTTTATCTATTTTAATGTTCAAGTTATATCAGTTTAATGTAAACTACATACCCCATCCTGATCTGAAGCACCAATTGCTAATATCTGGGTACCAGGTGCTAATCTCTCTTCAATAGTTTCTTCATAATTTGTACGATTCCACACAGGTGAAAATTCATTTCTGGTAACATTGATAGTTACTGTCGCGATGGCGGTTTGTTCGGTAACACCGGCATTTACTGAGGCTTTAACTTGTAGCTACAGAAATAAATAAACAATATCAATCATTGCAGCTGATCATCATATAAACAACATCAATCATTGCAGCTGATCATCATCTAAACATCATTACAGCTGATCATCATCTAAACATCATTACAGCTGATCATAAATCATTACAGTTGATCATCATCTAAACATCATTACAGCTGATCATCATATAAACAACATCAATCATTACAGCTGATCATCATATAAACAATATCAATCATTATATAAAAATTGTTTATAGTCTTTCCAAAAATAACTATTATCAATGTTATTGAACAATTGGTGCTTAATTTTAAGATCCTCTGATGTTTAATAAAAATCTGAAATATTTTATTCTAATTTAAAATCCAATGATTATTTTCTGGAAAAGAGTTTTATTCCAGCAGTCACATACTAATAAATTAGCTTGCAGAAGTTATTGTTGACTATACCTGATATTGAGTCAGCTTGGTTGGGTCAGTACTCAGTAAAGTTTTAACTCTAATTCTATTATCAACAATATCAAAGTAATTTGTACCAGGTACGAAGCCTGTTAATTCATATCTAATATTGGTCTGTAAATAAATATAAATATTTGTAATAAATGGAAAGAAAATGTTACAGATATACATATTCCACCAATTACATTTGTCTAAAACAAATCAAAACAATCAAAGTAGATAATATTGCTTAAACCCCAAAAATGTTAGAATATAAAAATATATGGTTTAAGTCCCTAAACAAGTATTTTTATTAAAATATGTTGACCACAAAATCATTCACATTGATTGTACACTGTCATCTTTACCCATGATTCTGTTACCCATTTTGATAACAGAGATAAAGAAAAATGGTGTTTAAGACCCACTTGACAGAAACTAAGCCATTTTGGGACTAACATAAAGTTCAATTTTGTTTCAATAATTCACAAGAACTTGGGGGGTCATACAAGCAGTGGGTGGAAACCGGAGGACCTGGGGAAAACCCAGGTTGGACAGACCATGCCACTTGACAGACCTTATGGTCTAAAAGCATTCGGCCATCCAATCCCCTAATTTTGTTTAAGCGAATCTATTGTTCATTAAGGTTTGGTGTGCCTTTAATATTTGTCAACACTATACACCATTTCCCTGGCTATTAATTAATAATTAGAGAATTTCTCTTCGACGGGAATTCTGTTTAAAACGTTACTTCTTCTTTAACAGTACAAATATAAATAATTTATTGTTTGAAAGTATGATATATTTTTCATGTTTATACTTACTCCTGGTTGAGCAAGAACCACTTGAACTTCTTGACCGACTGGTACATTTTCACTTATGGTGGTTGCATAGTTAGGTGCAGTGAAAGCCAACAATCCGCTATCTCTTAGAATAGACACACGTACATTAACTGTAGCAAATCTTGAAGGTGATCCGCCATCCCTTGCTTCTAATACAAGCTAAAAATAAAATTGTCACCATTTAACATTCCTATTCTTGCAGACAAAGTTTGGAAGATGCATGATAGAAATGAAATGAAATGGGGTTTAACGTCCTACTGTTCTGCTCCGAACTGGGCTAATGAAGACGGGCATACCCCAAACAGTGTGCTATGAGGAAAATTTTGCCCGGACAGCGGTACTATGGCCTACTCTTATATCGAATTCCAACTGTCAAGGGATCTTTTACATGCACACCAATGTGAACACAGGACCTCGGTTTTCCGTCCCATCCGAATGACTAGACAGCTGTCCTTGTATGCATGATAGAACACATCAACATGATGATCAGTAATTTCAATAATCATTAATACTTTTGTGTGAAATGCAAATAATAATTACTGGCTTATTAATTACCCATTGTTGCACAGGTGTCTTATATAGTTTTGATTTTGTGTCAAGAATTTGCCAGAAAAATAAAGAGAATAATCATTAAATACAGCTCTAAATATAAAATAAACCTTATTATAAAAGTAATTAAAAATTATAAGTTAAACCTGTTTGCTTTCCAATAATAAACCAACAAAATTTTTCTTTTATACGGATACAAAATTTTAAAACCTGAATTATTCTATATATGAAATATACTTACATCATAAAAATTAACACCACTTTCTACTGGTTTTAACAATGTAATAACACCTGTTATTGGATTAACGTAGAATCTATCACTACTTAAACCTCCAGTTATAGAATAAGTAATGGTATTCATTGGGGCCTGAAATTGAAAATAAATGTTTAAAACATAATGTTAATGTATTACAAATGAGCATATTGTGTAAGAAACCAAACAAAATATTTCAAGAATTAAAACATTGCCGTTCTATGACAAATTTTTCCAAAGAGAAGCAATCTGATTAAAATCTAATGTCAATCCTGTTTTGTTGTATTTTTGCAATTAACATTTGCTATGTTCGGTTTGACAACAGCACTCACACCCACCCTTTCCATTCCTGGAATATGATTGTCGGATTGTATAACTCTTAATGGCAGAAATGAAATGAAATAAAATGGGGTTTAACATCCTACTGGTCTGCTCCGACTGGGCTAATGAAGACGGACATACACCATACAGTATGCTATGAGGGAAATTTTGGTCAGGCAGTGGCACTATTATATCGAATTCCAACTGCCAAGGGATCTTTTAAGTGCATGCCAATGTATACACCACTGACAAGGGAAAATCCTGATCGATTTTTTCGGCCAATGCAGGGATCGAACACCCGACCTTAATGGCAGAACATTGTGATGATTGAAAGTTGGTTAGAATACAATGTATTGTAAAAATCAGACCAAATAAATAACGATACTGTAATTTAATATTAATCAATTGTTTCAATGGCATTTAGTAATTGAACTGAAATAAACAGGTCATGATTCTTTGGCATACAATTACTGCTTATTACTGAGCGACGTTTTAACTAGGCTTCTCTAGTCATTATCATTATATAACATTATATAACAAGACAATATGTACACAACAATACTTGGTTAATGCTGACCATCCAGAGATAAAATGAAATGAAATGAAATGAAATGGGGTTTAACGTCCTACTGTTCTGTTCCTATACTGGGCTAATGAAGACGGGCATACGCCATACAGTGTGCTATGAGGGAAATTTTGCCCAGGCAGCAGCACTTTCGCCTACTCTTATATCGAATTCCAACTGCCAAGGGATCTTTTACGTGCATTCCAATGTATACACAGGACCTTGGTTTTTCGTCTCATCCAAAGGACTAGACAGCTGTCCTTGTCACCCCCCCCCCCCCCCCCCCGTTCTGCCCCACTGAAAAGGGGAAACCACGCCGGAAAATCCTGATGAACTTTCTCGGCGATTGAACACCCTTCTAATTAGCTTAATTAGCTTAAAGAGATTGAGAAAGAAGCTATCTGTGTTAAAGTACCTTTTGTTCCTAACTGATAAAGAAGGAATTTCAACTTACTGTAGTGTCGGCATCAGATGCATTGACATTAGTAATAAATGTACCAATAGGAGAAGTATATGGTATTTCTACATTAATGTCTCGGTGGGAAAAGACTGGTGGTGCAAAATTACGTGATACAGTAATAACGACTTCAGTAACATCATACAAGGCTGGGGTACCACCATCTCTCACTTCAACACGTGCCTGAATAAAAGAAAATCATGTTCGATTAAATTCAAAATCAAAATACACAGACAATGTTTTAAAATCATAATCCACATATATAACGTAATATAACGTCCTACACATGCTGCGATCGTGGGGGAATTCCCAAGGGATTCCCCGAAGTGACGAACTATGTTCTAAGAATAGGTTGGGGAAAATACCTCCAAGGTGTTATATTACGCACTACACACAGTGAGTGGCAGTTGTCCAGGATGTTATATAATGACCTACCCACTTAACGGGTTAAGTATAGCAACAAATGACAGCTTTCCCAACCTATGTTGTTTATCTATACCAGTGTATTCAAAAATACAAGGTAACTAAGTAAACTTACTGTATAAGAGTTTCGGCTATCAGATTCTAAACCAGCTCGTACTTTAATCTGACCATTTGTATCAACTTCAAACAACGCTACAGCTACACCATCACCAATAAGTCTATAACTTAACACATTGAATGGATTCTAGAAAAAGCATAATTGTTATAATTAAGAAATCTTTATATTGAATTCAAATAAAATAAAATTGAGAATCTTTCGGGAATGACAATTACAAAATATATGTTGATTGAAACGCCCAATATACAATAAAAGATTGAGATTTGTGTTTGCGAGCCCAGCTGGATGAAAGGCTTTCATACACATCCAGCACATTCTGTGTTTGAGAAATGAAGAAATGTTCTTTAATCTGTATTTCATGGATAAATTTTAAAGTTTAAATCTGTGTACCTACCCTTGTATCGGTATCTCTTACAGTTGTCAGATACACGTTAGCTCCTATTCCCAAATTTGCATTAATACTGGTACTATATGGTTCATTAATAAAAATGGGAGGATTATTTCTAATAATGGTGATAACAACATTTGCATTATTAGGTGCCGAAGATCGACTAGGATTGCCTAAATCTTGTGCAATAACTGGGAACTGGAAAACAAGAAAATAAGATCATTTTATTCTCTAGTAAATACTAGTAATTTCATTAGTTAGCATCTTTCTGGTGCTAAAAGTGCCTAAAAGTGATACAATAACCCCAAAAGAACACACCCTAACATATTTCCACATTTTACAATGCCAAAAAATCTTTTCAATAATTTAATTCCGTGTTTATTTCTTATTCTAATAGGTGTTCTTATCAAAATGTAAATTGATTTCAATTTAATAAAGTTATTTCAGAAATGGTTATGTCTGAAGTTGATAATTTAATTATTTACAATGAATTATATAGCAACCAACCACAACAAAATTAAGACAAGCACTCTAGCACCATTTTCAATGAGCAACAACAACATAATTTCAGATAAAAAAGTTACACAGAATACTAATATAAAGTAAAACTAAGAATGTAAACCTTAATTCAAATTGAACTGAACAGACAAACGGATATTGATGTAATAAATTTCATAATAACAAATGAAAACATTGCTGTTTAATCAGCGTTGAGAAAGTTAGTAGATTAACAACAAATTGGAGATATCAAATTGGTTAATTTTTCTTGTAAAACAGATTTTCAAATCCATTTTGCGAAATTGCATGTGCGTAAAAACAACAAATACATATTTGTTATAGTTATTATAAAATAATACTCACACTAAAACTGCTTGCATTTGTACTGGTTCTAAGTACTGACTGTCGTAATGAAATAGCTCCAGAAATAGCATTGATTTGGAAGAAAGATGTTATTGTGGCATCACCTCCCAGTGAGTAACGAATCTGATTATAAGGTGCCTTTAAAAGATAAATCAATCCTTCATTTTATATAATATCAAAAACTCAACATATAAATTTGCTAATATAAAATATACTCTAAGTCTTATCTATTTTTTAACGAGAAATATACTAGAAGTTATACAAAAATTATATTTTCCTGGGACCCAGGTAAATTTCAAATAACATTGAAAATCTTACATTTGCATCACCATCTGAAGCTTGTACAGTTTCTATAGTCTCGCTAACTCTTTGGGTTTCTAATATACTCCGTGCATAATTTGTATTTGTAAATACAGGGGCATTGTTATTCCGATCAATGTTGACTCGAACAGTTTCAACAGCCGTTTTAGCAGGAACTCCTCCATCATAGGCTAAAACACGAATCTAAGAACAAAAATAATAAGTATGATGGCCAATAGTACAACTAAGCATAAACTAAACATAATCAAGAGATTACAACATATTGATTTATCAAAATACTCCATTTTTTTTAAACAACATCCTAACAACCGGAGAAGTTGATAATTGGACAAATAATGTGGTATTTTGGTGTTTTGGCCAAGAGATGGGCTGGATTGTTTATGACAAGCAGAAGGGCTACTGGTAATTAAAAACGGCCATTTTACATTTCACTCCATCCCACAATTCCATCAAGGATCAAAGCCTTTTATCATTCAAGGGAAGTAACTCAATTAACATAAAGAACGCTTCAGACCACTATTCCTTAATAACATGAATAAGTTGGTTTCGTAACGGAGTATATGACAATAATTTGTAAGGCCACACCAATTTGAATTTTTGTTCTTTGGGAACACCCATTCTAAATTTGACTTCCTATTTCTAAATGAAAGAAAACTAATATAAAACCAAAAATTTTTGAGATTTTAAAACAAAACATAATTCACTATCTTGAATGGCTATTTGTTTTCCAAGATCTTGAGTAACTAAAAATTGAATAATTTTGTCCTAAAAACATGTTATTTCATTTTATCCCAATTGTTGAATAACACAGATATATTTAAAATAGATCAATATAAGTTTTATAGCTTGTTTCCGAATCCATATAATTAATTATATATGGTATCTTGCGTGTAATTATATGTTAATAAATACTGTTTTAATCAATAGCAGCTAAATATATCTTACAGTGTATACAGTGTCGGAGACAGTGTTGAGGTTTCCAGCCAGAGTGATCACACCAGTTACTTCATTAATACTGAACATAGTAGAAGCACTACCATCACCTGTTATGGTGTAGCGCACAACATTAAAGGGGTTCTGAAAATAAAGTTTTAAAATGTTAAATTTAAAACCCAAAAATTAATAATGTAATAACATATACTTTAAATAACCATATTTATAAATTCTATCTTCCCTTCCTAATCATAAGTGTAAAAACAATCTCAAGATTTAATTCGAAGTTGTTTTTTTTTAGTAAGAGAAACTTAGTCATCTTCTATATCTTTTGAGTTTTTATTTCATTTAGATTATATAATTATCAAGATAATGTAATTACCTGTGTATCAGCATCTGTAGCTCGAACTGTAGCTACTGTTGCTGGAATATTATTTAAACTGATGGTAGAAACATACGGTAAATCTTGGAAGATAGGTGGGAACTGATTACGGAGAACGGTGACTGTTAATCTAGCAGGACCGCTGACTCTGGAAGGAATTCCGTTGTCTCTTGCTAAAAGATTTACCTGAAAAACATAAAATTCCATTTTTCAAAGTATAAGAAATGATCAGGTCTTTCAGAAAACATAAAAATTTGTACAAAAGATGCTTACTTCCTTCCTGTCCAAAAATCTTGACAAGTTTATGGTTACATATATATCTATACAAGATTACATATAAGTATTGTCTTACTGGAGATAATGCCTGTTTGATCGCACAAGATGAGCAACTGCCAATATTGACATTGAGAATTGTTAAGGAAGCAACCGCACATGTTGTGTCACTGATAATATTGACATCTAGAATTGCTTGGGTATCGATCGCATCAGATGAGTAATTGATAATGATGACATAGAAAATTGCTTGGGTATCGATCGCATCAGATAAGTAATTAACAATAATGACATAGAGAATTGCTTGGGTATCGATCGCATCAGATGATTAATGGATAATATTGACATTGAGAATTGTTTGGGTATCGATCCCATCAGATGAGTAATTGATAATATTGACATAGAGAATTGCTTGGGTATCGATCGCATCAGATGAGTAATTGATAATATTGACATAGAGAATTGCTTGGGTATCGATCGCATTAGATGAGTAATTGATAATATTGACATAGAGAATTGCTTGGGTATCAATCGCATCAGATGAGTAATTGATAATATTGACATAGAGAATTGCTTGGGTATCGATCGCATTAGATGAGTAATTGATAATATTGACATTGAGAATTGTTTGGGTATCGATCCCATCAGATGATTGTTTGGTTATCGATCGCACCAGATGAGTAACTGATAATACTGACATTGAGAACTGTTTAGGAATCGATCGCACAACAGTTGCATATTTAAACTACAACATTTAAAAAAATACTTACAACAAATGGATCTCCAGTTGTTCCAGTTAGCTGCCTGCGTAAAAACACGCTACCCGTAGCACTGTCTATATAGAACAAATCTCGATTTGCGGAAGTACTAGTTATTTCATATCTTATTTCTCTAGCTGGACCCTGAATATTTTTAAAATATATTTTAAATTAGTGCAATGATATGACATTGTGAATTGTTTGTTTTATATAATCTGTTTTGTGTTTGTTGCTTTTGTATGTTCTGTATAAAAATTATGTAGTTGTCATCATTTTTCCTTCATGGGGGTGTTGGATGGCTGAATGGTTCGCACGTGGGTGCTGAATCCAAAGGTCTGTCATTGAGTCAACTGGCGTGGTTTCGATTTTTCGGTTGTGTGTGACAAGGGTTTTCTCTGGATCCTCCGGTTTCCTCCCACTGCTAAAGAGCACTATGTGCAAGCATATTATTGCAATAGTTAGTCCCGAAATGACCCAGTTTGTGTCAAGTGGACGTTAAAACCCAATTCTTTCTCAATCTTTTTCCTTCATTGTCTATCATAGTAAATGAATTTTTGTAAGTTTGAGAAATTTCAAAAGGATAACTTACGGCAGGATCATTATCATTAGCAGACACAGCAGTAATAGACTGTGATACTGAAGCGGTTTCTAGAACTGTAACAATAAAATCAGCAGTTGTCCACACAGGAGGTTGGAGATTTCTGTTCACATTGATACGAAGTTGTGCAAATACATCAGGACATCGACCATCATTAACTTTCACAATAAGATTGTATAAAATTCCTGTTTCTGAAAATAATCGACCATACTGATCCCCAGCAGTTTGTACAACAGACACTTGTCCATTATTCGAATTAACGGTAAAGAGAACAGTAGCCGTCTGCTCACCGACAACAGTGTATGTCAGCGTATTGAATTCAGGCTGCAATGAAAGATAGGAACATAATTAACATCCTCATCATTTTCAAATCATAAAAGCTACTTTTGCAACAGTATAAGATTCAACACAGAAGAAGAAATACATTATGCCAAATTTATTATTTTTAGTTTTAATATTATCAAATTCATTATTAATGTTTAACTCATGTATTAATAATTTCCATAATTAATGTTGAAATATTCTCCATACACATTTTGAAAAATAATTGTTTTCGATCTAGGCATCATGAAATTCATCAAGCAGTTCAAAAGAGGAAGCATACAATGCAAACAGCTTAAAGGCTGCTGGGGATCATCATATAGGCCCCCTAGACCTGACTGGTTAAAAATATCAAGATTTACTAAAAGGTAATAATTTCAAGATGGAGCACAATATACTTTAAAGACTAAAATCTTTTGCTGAAAAAAGCAGTGAAAATATAGATACTAGATTAAACACTAAAGAGATTTCTCTATGTTGAATTGCCTAACTTATGACTCGTCTATGGTACAGGTATAATTATAATACTCACTTGTGTATCTGCATCATTAGCTTGTATTGTATAGATTACACCTGTATCTGTTTGATTTATTGTTATTGCAGAAGGTAGGTTGGTAAAAGATGGACAGTTTTTGTTTCTCAGAACATTTATAGTTACTGTAGCTTGATTTTGACTTGTTCTTCGAGGATTTCCCAGGTCGGTAGCACGTACATTAAACTAGTAAAAAACAAAATCACAAGAATAAGATCCTCAATTAAATGTGTTCATACCAAACCTTATTTCAAGTGATATGACTGACAGTTTATGATTTAATTGTTAAATATCTTTTAATTTACAATCAAGAAATACATTCCACTGTTTGGTTCATTCTAATTTTCTGTGTCCATGAATCACTCAGAATTCTACTCATTTACAATCAAACCTTTACATCACATTTGTCAAACATAAAGTCACCATATGCATACATTCTATCAAGTTATTTCTTAATACTTAGTAATAGTAAGCTTACCGTATACGAATCTGCTGTACCTAATGTTAGATCTCTAGTTGCATAGACCTGACCATTTTCAGCATTCACAGCAAAATACTGTAAGGCTACTGCATTTCCAGATGCTGCATATCGGAATTGATTATTTGGGGCCTGCAAAAAATTATTTCAATCACTGATCAAAGGTTCATTCTTTTAAATGAATTTCATACGAGCATACATTCGTTGATTTAAATACACAAATGTTTTTAATACATGAACATTGTGAAAAACTTTTAAATATGCATTTAGTTAAACAAAGAATACCTGAGTATCATTATCTCTTGCTTGTAGAGTTAATATAGTTTCACCAACTCTCTGTGAGTCGAAAATCGTCTCTGTATAATCAGTTACTATGAACTCTGGATTAAACAAGTTTCTTCTAACACTAACTGTTACTGTTGTCCTATCCGATAAACTAGGATTACCACCATCAGAAACCACAACAGTTACCTATAAAATAAATAAAATAAAATAAAATAAAATAAAATAAAATAAAATAAAATAAAATAAAATAAAATAAAATAATAAAATAATAAAATAAAATAAAATAATAAATGAAAGGAATGGAATAGAATATAGTTTAATAAAATACAAGACAAGACAAGACAAGACAAGACAAGACAAGACAAGACAAGACAAGACAAGAGAAA
This sequence comes from Patella vulgata, assembly GCF_932274485.2. Lineage (NCBI taxonomy): Eukaryota > Metazoa > Mollusca > Gastropoda > Patellidae > Patella > Patella vulgata. The sequence continues at coordinate 14,542,920 of NC_065880.2, read as the reverse complement.
AGAAAAGAAAAGAAAAGAAAAGAAAAGAAAATTCAATGGAATGAAGTTTAATATCTCTTCAACATGAGTTTGAGACAAACATGCAGTAATCTTCATTTCTATGGTTACGTTTGCAATGCAAAATAGGAGAAATTTGCCAGGACGGCAATGTTTCCAATGGTATAGGGTTCTTTTACATGCATGCCAACATGTACACAAGTGGACCTTGTACCATCAAAAAACTTTCCTTGTCAGTCATGTAGGCAGATTCCAGGTAAAAGACTTGATAAATCTAGAAGGGTCTTGTTTGTCACTTCTACTGGATTCTGTCTGTATTTATAAGACTACTTTCATTTATATGTCTTTTAAAATATTACTAAATATAATATTACCCTGTATGTATTCAATGTATCAGCATCAACAGGGGTCTGTAGTATGAGAGCAGCATTGTTATTATCCCTTTTAACAATACTGAAATATGTTGTGGCTGTACCATCACCCACTATTTCATATTGTAATTGATTATATGGTGTCTGAAAAAAAAATGTAAATTAAAGTCAAGCAAATTGATATTTAAATGCCCATTCACAACAAAGTCTAGAAATTTTTTTAAATTTCTTGACCTTATGATGAATCCCACTGACATTTAAAGCAGTCCATTGAAAATTCTATTCTCTATTGTTTTAAGCTTTAACTATCAATCAAAATGCAAAAGAAAAATTAAGAATTCTTCTAAGTTTCTTTCCAAATAAACCATATCCTACTACTGAACAAATACCAGGCTTTATAGAAAGGGAGGTAACTGTAATTTAAGCCAATTGAAATATACCCCTTTGATATGTAAAAATGCCATTGGATGCAGGCAATGAGAATATACATCAAAATAATAGATTGTAGCTGACATACATAATAAATGTAAAAAAAGTATCCAAATGTAATAAAGATAAAAATATAATCATTAACATATAAACCTTTCTCTAACAATACTTTATTTTCGTTATCATTTGTAGAACTGTTATTATTTTTAGAACTATTATCATTTGTAATAATACATGCATTTATGTTAACAGCAACATTAAACAATGTATCTCCTAAAATTAAGGAGATATCACTCAGTATATATACTGTAGAATGTGTTATTCGGTGATAAATTTTCTTAATGCTCCTCTATCCACAGCCTACAACTGGCTCTTCTTGTACGTTTGCTAGGGAACACTTGTCTGCATTAAACTCCAAGAACGAACGAAACATACATGCATGTATGGGACCACTGAACAGTGAAACTAGAAATTCAATATCTAAAATACTTACCACATTGTTTGGATCAATAGCTGAAAGAATATAAACTTCTTTTCCTGCAGTATCAGTTTCAAGTATTGTTGGTGTATATGGGTCATTTTGGAAATTTGGTGCCAGGTTTTTGATAATATTGATTGTGACGTCTGCTAAAGGATTACTGGTTTGTGCCGGGGTACCCATATCTGTGGCTGATATACTCATCTGTAAGTAAGAAATAAATCATCAGTGAATACCATATGGCAGTGATTCTCAACCAGTATGCCGCGAGATCTTCCTAAGTGTGCCGCGAAATTCCAAACGGCATACTAAGAAAATACGAAAAAGCATGTGATCCCAATTGAGTATTCACTGGTGTCTACTGATAAGTTTGAGTCATTCTATGTGTCTATGACTGGTGTCTGTCTACGGCTGTATTCCGCCTGACTTACCATGTTTTTATTTTGCAAAATTCAATTATTTTTCATATATATTTAGCCAATTGTGCCGCTATTTTTTCATGTGTTCCACTGCTATATGGTAATATTTTAACAGAGGTTATGCCAGTGGTGTGTCTATGGCAGTGTGGATGGGAGATATGGTCTGGGTCCCCTGATTGTCTGAATAGTTTGTATGGCATTGCACATGTGTCACAAGAAGTTGTGATGAATGCAACCCGTGCCTGATGTACACATGTTCCTAATACACTGAAGAAAAAAGGCACTACTACTAGCTGGTGATTAACTTCCAGTTCCACATAGAAAAAAGATTTATTGCGAATGAGAGGTCAAGTCAACAATGTTGACGATAGCAAAAGGAGCAAGAAAAATGAAAATGGCGCAAAACTTCAAAAAAAAAAATTTACCGGCAAGAAATAAAGAAATTTTTACTATTAGAAAATATCCCGTCATTGTGGCCTACGGTGTGAAAAGATTATTTAAGGGATGTAATTTTTTAAGTAACATGCTTTCTATATAGTTAGTGGTTATTGGAGTAGTTTTTATTCTAAAGAATACAGAGATTAATTGAGGGACAGAATCTTTGAACAAGATTAAGAAATATGTTACTGACCATCTGGGTCATGCTATTCACATGTGAAACAGAATAAAAATGCAACTTACAACATAGCTGTCACGGTTACAAGGAGCTTGATTTAAAGCTTTCTTTGCGAAAATTACTCCGGTGTCCACATTTATATCAAAACAAGCCATTCCCTCAGTGCCTTGAGCTATCGAATATTGAATTCTTCCATTCAGACCCTAAAATTAAAAAAAAAAGCATAAAGCATCCTAATGAGTTTAAATGTATGGAAATATTTATTGAATTTGATATATAGAATTAATATCGAGGATAAGGATTTCTTTTTTTTTTTAAATTGTCTCATAATATATATAAAAATTTCTTTTTATGAGAATTTGTTGCTGTACAATATACTGGTATGGTACTAAATAAATTATAATGCTGAATAAAAAAAACAGCTATTTTCTCAAAAATATGGGAATTCTGCATTTGTCAAAAGCATACATAACATGACCATATAACATTATACTTACAACTGAATCTGTATCTGTAGCATTTACATCAACAATCTTATCTCCTAGTGGGAAAGTTTCAATAACTGTCTGACTATAAGTAGTGGGAGCAAAGATTGGTGCTGCAAAGTTTGTTCGGACTGTGACACGAGCAACTGTGGTATTACATTTAGGAGGTACCCCCTTATCACAAACTTGTATTCGTATCTTGAACAGAAAATAAAAAAAAAATATTTTGAACTTGTATTTTTAAACTGATAATGATAATTCAATAACAATCTACTGTTATGACAAATGGTGTAAAGGATGAATTTTAATTTTTAGTTCTATGAGGTCTATAAATAATCCACTCAATTTTTGTTTGTGATGTTTTATTTGTTAAAATTTTTAAAATTAAATATTTGAAACCAAATGTGTTTGAGAAGTATTTTAGCCTTTATCGAGATTCTATCCGGATTATAGCCCTTATTGTTAAAATTTTTTGACGTTCTAACTCATGACGTCAACTGGCAGACTATCGTCATTGAGGAGACGACCACTGTCAAGATTGGTCGCATTATTTCTGTTACGTCTTTTTTGTATTCCTGATTGTTTTTCAATTTTAAGTGAAGTCTGTGTCACTACAGGCCCGGGACTGTACAGCGCAGTGGGCGCTTACAGCTGGTTCCCGGATCCATTCACTTGATTTGATATTTGTTTAATTGGTGCAAGGTCTATTTTCTGTCTTGTCCGCAGATTTATCTTGTAGATTTTTGTTTTGAGTGTAGTGCGGTCCTCCTGCACTTACTATTAGTAGTGAAGAACTTGGAAGCAGAATTCTAACAGGTGTTCTAAAAGAACAGAAATTCAAATTAGTATGACCTTAGAAAAAACTTAAATCAAATTAGCACGGCCTTAGGAAAAACTTCAATCAAATATTAAATCCAAATTGATGTACTTACAAAAAAGCCATCTGCACTTGTAGCAGCAGGTGTATTACTGACTGATATACGCCCTGATGTAGGATCAATATTAAATGAGCTCGGAGCTACATCGTCTCCAATTATAGAGTATTCTAGCTGACCAAATGGTGTTGTCTGAAACAAAATATATGTAATGTAAACTAATTATCTAGAATTCTAGAACAAATTGAAACTTTATAATATTATTTGTCTCTGGAAATCTCGTGGTACAACTATTCCTGTGTTACAATCTGGCTGTGGTATCTTAGTGATTGAGATCCATAATCAAGGCAGGAGCTGCAGTGACTCAGTGAGTAAGATGATGGCTCGCCAACCAGATGATCTCGGGTTCGTTCCCAGTTTTGGCTGAGAAAGTTCCAGTGGTGCACTGGTCGTTCGGATGGGACGAAAAAAACGAGGTCCCATGTATACATTGGTGTGCACGTAAAAGATCCCTTGGCAGTTTGAATTCGATATTATAAGAGTAGACCATAGTGCCGCTGCCCGAGCTAAATTTAAGGACAGTGTCTTGTAATTGGATTATAGGAAAAAACACGGCCCTCAAGGTCTTGTGTATTGGCGTGCACGTAAAAGATCCCTTTACAATTGGAGTTAGAAAAAAGAGTAGTCTGTAACACTGCTGTTCAGACAAAATTTCCCTCACAGCACACTGCACGGTGATGTCCATTTTCATTAGCCTGGTTGGTGCAGAAAAATAAGATATTAAACCTCATTTCATTTCATAATCACGGCCATTACCCGAATTTTCATTTTCTCTATTTTTTACATGTACCTGGGTATAATGCTTTTCTAAATGTATAAATAGGACTTACGTCTGGATCATTGTCTCTTCCAAAAGCTTGTAGAACAAATGTATTTGGTGTTAAAGTTGTACCCAAATTTTGCTGGTATGGTAACTGTTCGAAGAATGGGGTGTTATTGTTTCTGATAACAATGATTGTAAAGTAGGCTAGAGTAGATGCACATCTTGGACCATACGGAGGTTGACCTTCATCACACACTCGTACACTGCCCTGAAATATTTCAACAGAATGATTCAATGGCTAACAACTACAAGCTTAATTCAAAGTGATGTTTCGATACTAATTTAATGGTCCGTTAATATCGATCCATCCATTATTATTTGTAGAATATCTATTTATATAAAATTTTTCAAACTTACCTCAAAATTATTGATACCAGTCAATCGTAAAGATTTTTTCGCATATACATCCCCAGTTTTGGAGTCTACATTGAAAAACTCTTGAAGTGGTCCTGTGGGGTTACTAAATGCAAAGTTCATCACATTGTAGGGTTCCTGAAATATATCGATATCAATAAATGATAAATATCACCCCAAAAATTCATTGTTCAAATAAGTAAATCTATAAAAAATCAAAGATATTAAAGAATTTTCCACTATTCAACACAGAATTTATTTCTTTATGAAGAACTATTTATGAATAAATAACTTTCTTTGTTCATACATGAGTAATCTAAAGGACTAATAACTTACTAAAAGATCGCTATCTAAAGCGTCAACAGTAAACAGCACCTCTCCTAAAGTCTGAGTTTCAAAAATGGTAATGGAACGGTTTCCAGTTTGAAGTGATGGATCGTTTAGATTTCTATTAACATTAACAGTGACAGTAGTTTCACTACTTAAGGATGGAGTTCCACCGTCAAAAGCTCTAACAATTACCTACAAAAAAAATCACAATGCATAAGGATTTGAAACTAAATATAAAAAAAAAGAAACAAAATCTACATGATCATAAAATTAAAATATTTTTACCCACAAAGTTACTTTTATTACATTCATTTCTAATTTTCACAGTATGGATGATAATACAAGGAATTAGGAGAGAGGGAAAGCGAGAGACTAGGACATTTTGGGACTAAACATATTGTTCAATAATTTGCTTGCATGTCTGTAGCGGTGGTGGGAAACTGGAGGACCTAGAAAATAGATGAGCCTACTCCTTGTCACATACAAGTTTGGGATCGAAACCATGCCACCTGACTCAATGACTGACCATATGATCTAAAGCGTATGTATTAGACCAATCGACTAGGCAACAATTAGGGAAAGAGAGAGAAATGGGGTTTAATGTTCACATGACACAAACTACGTCATTTCGGGACTAACACATGGTTCAATTTTATTTCAAAATTCCGCTTGCGTCTAGGGGTCTTTAGAATTGGGAGGAAATCGGAGGACCCGGAGAAAATCCACACACACGAGGTTGGACAGGCGACACTACCCCTTGTCACGCACAACCAGGGAATCGTAAACCATGCCAGTTGACTCAATGACAGACCTTATGATACAGTGCGCACATGCTAACCTTTCGGCCATCCAATCCCCCTGCAACAATTAGGAGCCAACTTATTACTTACTGAATATTTGTCATCATTATCAGTAGTTAATGCAGCAAGTTTTCGTATGTCTCCAGATACACTATCAATTGCAAAGTATGGACTATTTCCAATGATAGAATAACGAACTCGATTAAATGGATCCTGAAAATATAAGCATCAATAATAATCATTAAAACAAGAAATTGAGTAAGACTGTTGTTTAATATAAAGAGAGAGAGAGAAATGGGGTTTAACGTCCACTCGACACAAACCAGGTCATTTCGTGACTAACATATGGTTTAATTTTATTTCAATAATTCGCTTGTGCATAGGGGTCTTTAGCAGTGGGAGGAAACTGGAGGACCCGGAGAAAACCCACGACATTGAATAGGTGACTGTACCCCTTGTCACGTACAACCAGGGATTTGAAACCACGTAGGTTGACTCAATGACAGGCTTTATGATACAGCGCACATATGCTAACCATTCAGCCATCACCACCCCTCCCCCCCCCCCCCCATTTAATAAAAAAAAATGTAAAAAACGTATTATTCTGGCAATTCAAACACATGACACTGTAAGCTATTTGACATCTATTGAACCTATATCTATTATGTTTAATGTCATCATTCGAAGAATGATCTGCCAATCTATTACACAATGCCCAACATTCAAACAAGCTTAGGTCATTTAAACCTATAGTTAATGTTTTCTTTTCACATTGTCAATTCTAACTGTAAGGAAGGGATTGCAATGGAATGTCTGGAGATCATTTGTCATTGATAAGCAGGAAAAGGCGGACATTCATCATTCTGTATCAGAAAACAAACATGTCATGGCCAGAATATGGGGCATGAAGGATACTACCATACTGTTTAATAATGTCAAATACATTGGTTGATTTTTTCCATTAATAATCAAACATCAATTTGACCATACGAAAAAAAAAAATGTGTTTCAGATAATGCTGCATAACTTAAATGATCACTATGACCCATTTTTATTTGAAATAATAAAAAATAAAAAGTCCAATAGATTAATTATAAAGGGAAGTAATTTTATACAAATTTTATACTTTTATTATATAATAAAAACACTGACCACTCTATCAGCATCAGTAGCATTAACTCTGTCCACCACAACATTTAAAGCCTGGTTAACATTCACAAGTGATTCATATGGTGCATTTACGAATATTGGTGCAAATAAATTCCTGTCAACAGTAATAGTAACAGCAGCAGGTGTTAGCGTTGATCGCCTTGGTATACCATTATCTGATGCGATGATATTGAACTAAAAAATATTATTAATACACAATTATTAAAAGTATAGAACACAAAACCACAACCATCTTTTGGCTTAAAATTCACTGAAATTTCTGGAAAGCTATGAGGCAATTGGCACGCCACAAAAAAAGCATATTTTTTCAACTCTATATCGAACACAGATAAGAATTAAAAATCATATTTCTTTTAATTTAAAAATGGGAAAGCGAGGCTAAATCTCGAATACACCAGTGCCCTGGTTACCACAATGCACACATCTTGTCAAAACTACAAACAGTGACAACTTGGCTCAGAATGAAGTAATTTGAATGAAATTTTCAATATTTTCATTTAACATTATCTATTTTTAAGCCATTATAGCAAGAATTGTTAGCTCTTTATGTAAATCTTAAATAATATATCTTTAAACATTAATTTTTTGGGATAGGCTAAGTGTATGATTTTATTTTTCCTGTTCATATGGAGAATGATGGTATGGAACATATGACCCAATTATTCTCAAAAGATCTAAATATATCTCAAACATATCTTCAAGTCAGGATATAGCTTGCTCTTTTACTTTTTATTGTTAAGTTAAATTGCATATTGTATTGTCCATGACAGTTTATTAATCCACAAAAATATAAAGATACTTACTGTATAAGTCAATGTATCGTCCGCATCACCAATCAAAGACTGTCGCATATATACATTACAGTTTGCTTGATCTACTCTAAAGTAAATACTAGCTTTATTTCCTACAGTTGTATCAACCATTTGGTAGCTCAATACACTCTGTGGTCCCTGTTAATACATAAAAAATATTTATACTTCTTGCCTCTCAACCTAATTCTCAAAATCTCTGAAGAGCTTTAATGGCAAAATTGATTTTGACAGCATTCCTCCTAAGGGTAGTAGTAAAGACACCCTCTAACCTGATAGACATGTGAAAGGACCAACTGGGTAAACGACAATATAGACTTAAATTATAGAGTGTAAAGTATAAAGAATCGTAAACAGACTGACTGATGGATGGCCTGGGCAGACAACAATATCCTCTCATATATGCAATGTGAAGGTATAGATTACTTACAGGAGAATCAGCATCTGAAGCTCTACATGTTATTACTGGTTGTGTATCTATAGCCCTAGTTTCCAAAATTCTGTTTGAATACGTCAGGGAATCAAATACTGGTGAATTCAAATTACGAAGAATATTAATTTTGGCGGTGGTAACAGCCGACCTTGCAGGATTTCCACCATCTTTAGCAACTATTCTTGCCTGTAATGCAAAGATAATTAGGTACTTTTGGTACAAATATTCTACAAATCTTAAATTAAAATAATATAGCACTTTTAGATTGAAAATTCTTCCATTAACTTGATGTCAGTATCATAAGTTTTAAAGTCTTGATGTTTTAAAATGAAAGCAAAATAAAAAGTAAAAAAAAATGAGCAAATCAGTTTGGTTTACTTACAGTATACTGGTTTTTATCTGCTCTTGTAAGATCACTATTAATAGTTATAATACCATTATTAGGATTCAGACTAAAGAATGAAGCGACGTCATCATCGCCTATTAACTCATATGTCACTGTAGAGAAAATAGCCTGCAAAAAATATCAATTTATTTTATGATCAGTAGTGGAATACCGCGTTTTATCAGTGAAATAAAAGTGTTATTCCACTGGCTAGCAGTAGTCCATGTTGTTTTTACCTAAAATGATTGTAAAATCATAAAATAAATAGAAGTTTTCTTGCTTCTCGATGAAATAAAATATGTTATTCACTCTAAAACGACAAATATCCTCTATATATTTTATGATCAGTAGTAAAAGTGTTATTCCACTGGCTAAAGTAGTCCATGTTGTTTTTACCTAGCAAGAAAACGTTTATATTTTCACTCATGCTACGCATTTGTGAAAATATAAGTTTTCTTGCTTCTCGATGAAATAAAATATGTTATTCACTCTAAAACGACAAATATCCTCTATATATTCATTGAAAAAATATTTTCTCAGATTATGTATTTTATATACTTGCTTAAACATAAATTGTAAATAGTAAATAAATTTAATAAAAAATAGACCAGTCAGCTAAAAGATAGTCAAAACTTACACTGCATTGACATTGGCATCAGTTTGCAAAGTTAGATTCCAATGCATTTTGTTTCTGTGAACACAATAAGTTTGAGAAATTTGCTTGATTCAATGTGAATTTAACCTTGCCTTAATCCACATTACAAATGAGATTTTGCCTTATCCAATTCATCTGTCTTGCGCACTTTTTAATACAGTCAGTATAAATGCATAGTTGATCAGTAGCTATTTGTACTTAGTAATATCAATCTGAATGACGCAGTCTGCTAATATTTTTCTCAGTACACAATACCATATCTATCTTTTAAATATGTGGGTAAAATACAACAATAAAAATTGGCATTGCCTCACAAAAAATCATTTTAAATAGACATAACACAACCGATATTCACTTACTGTAGAGTCGGCATCAACAGCAGTGACATTCAAAATTTCTCTGGTTAGAGGCGCATTTTCTGGCACAGTAGTTTCATAAATATCCAGGAATACAGGGGAAGCTGTATTTCGTTGAATTGTTATTCTTGCTGTAGCTTGTTGACTATTTTTAGGTGATGGTGCTACATCTGTTGCTGTTATAGACATCTACAAACACAACAATTCAATATTTCATAACATAAACATGCATTATGCAAGAGCTAAATCTGCCTGTTGCAGGTCTTTCTTTAGGCCTGAAATGTTATCTAAATTATTAATTAGACATTAATTAACATATCCAGACCATAATCAAATCTCGATGTCATCGGTAGCCTGGGATATTTACTGGATTAGGATCCTATTTGCTTCTCAACATTCATTCATGATTAAATCATAATGGATGTTTTTTATCGTACCAACTTTAGTAAAGATGATGGAGGCTAGGCCAAAAATTCAATCGCTGCATTCTCGGTTCAGAGGGGATCAATTTTACTGAAATTTTGAGCAAATTCCCTTTACATTATCTAGTTTTTTACTATTATAGTGAGAACTGCCAGCTCTTTATCTAATCTCCCGTAATGTATGTTTAATGATGATGTGGTTGTCAACAGTTCATAGATAATTAATATGAATTATATGAGCTTGACTATCTTACTAATACAAAATTTGATTAAAACTATTATTTAGAAATATATTTAGCATGATAGCACAGTTACTCGGAAAAGCAGAAAATCATAAAATAAAAAATACTTACAACACAACTGGTGAGAGTTTGAGGCGATTCGGTTAAATATTGTTTCGCTACTATTTGACCAGTTTCAGCATAAATTGTAAAATAGTCATTACATATAGTAGGACTAGCATTAGTAAAACTGTATCGTACAGCTTGCTGTAAATAAAAGACATAAATAGAAAATTCTTAATGGTTGATTTATTGAGGCAAATATTCTCGTTATCATGCCTGAACTCCATAAATGTTTGGTTAAAATTCTCTGAAAATCCTGAGGTGCTGAACAACAGGCATTTTCACTTTTCACAATGAAAATAGATTTAAAAAAACCTTAAAACTCTCTGAATTATCGAAAATTTGAACACTGACGTACTTAGAATAAGGTATATAAATGAAGATTTTTAAAAAAAAGATAGACCGAGAAATATGTCCGTCCACTCGACACAAAAACCAGGTCATTGTGGGACTAAGATACAATTCAGTTTTATTTACCATACAATATTATTCCAATAATTCGCTTCCGCATAGGGGTCTGTAGTAGTATTGGAGAAAAAAGACAAAAAGACACAAACAAAAGCCACAAGTTCGCCTCTGACCCTAGCTACTTCTTGTCATTTACAAGCTTGGGACCGCATACACGTCACTTGACTCCATGACAAATCTTATGATCTAAAGCGTACATGTTAGACCATCTGAACAGATTTTCATTGGTTCAACTTGATTTTGGGGAACGAAAGACATGACTGTATTAAATTGTTTTGAATTTGATGACACAGGGAGGGGGTTAATGATGATGATGTAGATGATTTTATACAATGACTGAATGAGGTATAAAATTAAACTTACACCATCTGGATCAGAGCCTTGAACTGTTATGATAGGTACCAGTACAGCTTGGTTTTCATTAATTATTTCAGCATATTGTAGTGGGGAGATAACTGGAGCTTGTGGATTTCTATCAATGGTAATTGTTACATTAGCACTAGCTCTTCTATCTGGTGAACCACTGTCATAGGCAATAACTCCTAACTGTATATAAGTAGAAAAAAATAAATATATTTAAACAAGAGTTCTGCCTTTATCACAATTTTAACATACCTTTCTGCACATAGTCCCTGCAGGATTTGGGGGTCAAATACAATAAAGCATAAACTAAAAATGAGATGCTGAACATGTCCAGGATTTGAAACCGGGACCTCCCGCACCATAAGCAAGGATCATACTGGTAGCTGAACAAGCCATTGCCCCAAGTGTGGACGGTCGGTAAAATACACATTGTCTTGATACAGTTTCGTCGAGAAATGCCTTAAGCCAAAGTAAGAACCATACCCCCAGGCCCACCAGTTGCCAATAACAATAATCAACCGAATGTATCATTTTATTCCACTCAAAACAATCAGCCCGAAAGCCATCTTCAATAGAAGGCTTGATCTCGCTTTAACTATGTTCATCTTATCAAGGTCTTCGCGTAATACCCTACACATTTTTAGCACTAATTTCGATTGGGTACAAGCCCAACTTGTAAGCCTATCAGATTACTCGATGAACGCGACTACCAAGTCTCGGTGTTTCAAACTAAAATGTCTACCTGTGATAATCGAGTTGCAAAGTTCAAGGTTCATTCAATGTCAAGGTTTCTGTGGAGGTCACGATGTCACAACCTCTGATTGGATGCTACTGCTCACATGTCTATAGATAACATAGCTATAAGTTCGGGAATTGTGAAGTAAACAAGCAACAGCCAGATGTTGTGAAACTCGTTTCAGCACAACTGAACACTTCCATTCGAGCAAGAAAAGAGAAAAGTGTTATAAGATCAATTAAAGTTTTTCAATAAAATTACCGTGTATGATGTAGCGCTATCAGTTGTCAATGGATTTCGTACAGATATAACACCAGTAATACTTTGAACTGCAAAGTAAGCAGGTGCTGCTAAATAATCTCCACTTAGTCCATATACAATAGAACCCTGAAAAAATAATTAAACAGTAATTTAGTAATTGAAGAAATGAAATGAAAAAAAATGGAATGGGATTTATCGTCCTACTGTTCTGCTCCGAACTGGGCTAATGACGACTGGCATACGCCATACAATGTGCTATGAGGGAAATTTTTCCCGGTCAGCGGCACTACGTCTTACTCTTATATCGAATTCCAACTGTCAAGGGATCTTTAACATGCACGCTAATGTGTACATGGGACCTTGGTTTTTTACGTCCCATCCGAACGACTAGACAGCTGTTCTTGTCAAGCCCTCCGTTCTGCATCACTGACAAGGGGGAAACACACCGGAAAAGTAATTAAAGAAGTAGAGAAATCGATTTTTTTTTATAAACTGTATTTTATTCTCAGAAAAGGATTGAGGAATAGGCTGACCCTATACTACCTTTCTCCTTCAATCAATTAACAGAACACAGAGATGGAGGGCTGTGGGGTGGGGAGAAGAAAGAGGGTTTAACATCCACTTGACACTAACAAGGTTATTTCAGGACTAAGGTATAATATATTATTATTTCAGCAATGTTCTTTAGTAGTTGCCCATGAGTCAAAGCAGTTGACCCTAGTCTTTGCTTTACGTCATTGTTTATTATTTGCAATGTCTGTGTATATGGTATGTCTTGCACGTAGGGGTCTTTAGCAGTGGGAGGAAACCAGAGGACCCGGAGAAAACCCCTGAGGTTGGACAGGCAACCCTACTCCTTGTCACATACAACCGGGGAATCGAAACCCCACCAGTTGACTCAATGACAGACCTTATGATACAGCGTGCAAGTCCTAACCATTCGGCCATCCACCCCACCCCCACCCCCACACACCCCGCAACTTACTATAACATAACTGGACTAGTGATTTACCCACACTGATCAGCAGCGAATATTCGCTAGGCTGCTACACAATCACTGATAAGGATGACATCAATGCGACTTAATAAGCCACAAATATTAACTTTTTTTCTCTGACAAATTAAATTCTAAAACATTTTTTTTATGTATTAGAAAAATAAATGAAGCCGTTTGAAGTATTTGTAGGTAAAAAATATTTCCTATTTAGTGTAAATGGGTATTAAAATGAGTAAAAGGCACCATTCTGTCCGTACCAGTAAACAATGCACACGCCATTGAGCCAATGATCCACGCCGCCTGATGTGACGTCACATGTTGAAGGCAGTCATCTTTTACAGAGATATTAGAAGACTTTCGTAATCCTCTGTGAAACAGATTGTGATTTACCGTGTAGATGTTAGGCCACTCCCCCCACCCATTTCAAACTTACCTGTATATCATTATCTGTAGCTTCAACTTGGTATATCGAAGAACCCTGAGCTTGAGTGAAGGGTATGTTTCTCGAATATGGTAAGTTAACGAATAGTGGGGGACTAGTATCTTGAGTGATGGTTATGCTAACTTGTGCTACATCAGTTTTAGCGGGATTAAACTGATCACTAACAGTAACTGCAAACTGTCAAATAAATTAATTACAATATTTAAATTATCTTTTCAGTAACTGTCAGAAATAAATTACATGTCAATAATAACACAGCCAAGGGACAGAAATTTTATATGGAAATTAAGGAAATTAATTCATCAGTCTTTGATTCAGAATCATTTACTACTTAATCTTTGGTATTTTTGTCAATTAAATACTGGTAATACTTATATGAAAAGGATACATTAAATCATCTCTCTTAACCCGTTAAGCGTGACGTTTTTAAAACGTTAACTACCCTCTATTGTGTAATTAATTTGACGAAGAACTATGTACTATGTTCTAAGAATAGGTTGGGGAAAATACCTCCAAGGCGTTATATTACGCCCTACACACAGTGAGTGGCAGTTGTCAAGGACGTAATATAACGTCCTACACATGCTGCGATCGTGGGGGAATTCCCAAGGGATTCCCCCAAGTGACGAACTATGTTCTAAGAATAGGTTGGGGAAAATACTTCCAAGGCGTTATATTACGCCCTACACACAGTGAGTGGCAGTTGTCCAGGACTTTATATAACGACCTACGTACTTAACGGGTTAAATTCACAATCATTTACTACTAATTAATTATGTGTATTTTTGTTAAGTAAATACTTGAAATAGCAATACAATTAGAATAATGTAACATACTGTATAAATAGAATTGGCTCCAGTTAATGGTCTCCTGACTGAGATAAGACCAGAAGTTGGTCCGAGGTAGAAATAATCAGGTATAGCTGTAGAGGAATATCTCAGTACATCCTTAAAAAAAAAACAAACAATGGCTTTTCATGAATACCTCAATATCATTTATTAACAAGTTTGATAGTATTATTTGGACAAGAACTAAGTATGAAATCATTGCCACCATCTTGGAATTGTGAAAGATAAAAAGTTTCATGACTATTGTCATGATAATAGATAGAGTAACAGTTCCTAGTCCAAAAACAAAGCAGTTGCATTATAAAGTATGTACATGCATAAACACACAATGCCGAAGATGGCCAATAACATATTATAAAAAATTTAACAACAATAGGGGTTGAAAAGTGTTCCTAAGATTGTAATTTAAACAATATGAAATTGTTTATGGTCTGAAAGTCTATATTTGGAATATTGTTCATAATAATCTCATGTGATGCACGGTGCCGACACGCCATAGGCTACCTCATGAAATTGAGCTAATGATCTGAAATAATAATACGATACCTGATCAGCATCTGTAGCATTAAGTTGTACTACAGACATACCCAATGGTGATTTCTCATCAATAGTGACATCATAGGCATCTGGTCCGAAAATTGGAGGATTGACATTTCTTTGCACGTTAATTGTAACAGTACTAAATACTTCTTGAAGATTGACAGCAAATTGTTTTGAGGCCTTCACTCTCACCTGAATAAATAGATCAAAACATAAGTTTAGAACCAGGTTATGACTACACTAGCAGGATACCCGGCTTCGCTCGGGGGTCATAACTCTGAAACCGGAAGTGGTAGAATAACGCCACCTGGCCTATGTTACTCCCCGGTCCGAGCTACCCCTATACCCCAAATTCCAGACTCGGGGCAGACCTAGTGTAGCCGCCAACCCCGAACAGACCGGCTTCGCTCGGGAGTCATAACTCTGAAACCGGAAGTGGTAGACTAACGCCACCTGGCCTATGTTACTCCCCGGTCCAAGCTACCCCTATACCCCAAATTTCAGACTTGGGGCAGACCTAGTGTAGCCGCCAACCCCGAACAGACCGTCTTCGCTCGGGGGTCATAACTCCGAAACCGGAAGTGGTAGACTAACGCCACCTAGCCTATGTTACTCCCCGGTCCGAGCTACCCCTATACCCCAAATTTCAGACTCGGGGCAGACCTAGTGTAGCCGCCAACCCCGAACAGACAGACAGACAGACAAACGACAGTCACAAGTATATATATAGATATATAATAGGGTCATATATAGCCCCTATTATACCTGCTTGCTAGTCTGCTTTAACAATGTATTTCAATATCAATTAGTTAGATGTTGTCTGAACCCTTCTTAAAATAACTATGCTAAATTGAGTTGTTCCCCTTAACAATAAAGGGCCTTACTCCTGGAGGATTCTGGGATGAACATCAAGATGGATGCTTGTTTTTGGACTGGTGATAACTACATTAATCCAAGAAAATTGTACAGAAATACACCCCAATCCAACAATAGTCTTTATCTAAATCTCTATCAAACGTATTAATGTATTGTAAAGTTTTATTATGAAACAAATGCCTTTTGTTTTAAACGAATCCTTGTGCATTATTGGTTTAAATAGGTAAAGACAATAACCCCGTAAGCTTAATCACCTTAAAATTGTTGTCTTAAAGAAGCAATCTCTTTTTATATTACTTAAAAAAAAGTCATTCCAATCTTCGCATGGAGCAAAATCATACTATATTGTAGTTATTTATAGCTTATAAAAACTACAAACTTTTGCGTTTCACAAAACAATTCTTCAAAATTCAGTTTTTATATTATATGTGTAGGCTACATGTAATGAATTTTAAACTATTAAAATTTCTAATTAATACTAAGGTATATCTGATTAAAGATTGATTAATGAGAACAAATTAAAGGCTCAATACCACTCTTGTTGTACCTGAATAATATGTCCCAATCTTTATTCTAGTCAACACATTGTACTATTTTACAATATTCCAATTAATTGATGATACAAATTTCATCTTAACACACCTAATTTAAAACATTGGAAAAATTCAACTAAATGATTTGAAAAGCCTAACGTAAACCTTTTCAAATGTGACTTGTATTTAAAAATATTTTCCAACCCTCTGGACACATAAAATAGGATGTAATGGATAATTTACACAACAGGTAGGACACATAAACATCTAATACTTAGAATAAGGCTATTATTTATTTTCTGGAGCTGTCAAGCCAGCAAGAGTGTTTTTGTCCCTTTAAGCTAAATTGAATAATATAGATGCTACTTGAACTTACAATGTACTGTGATCTGTCAGATGGGTCAGTTCTTAGATCTTTTTTAATAGAAATAACACCAGATGTAGAATCAATCTTAAAATAATCTGGGGAATCACTGTTTCCAACAATTGTATATGTAATACCAGGCTGAAAAAATATTATTCTATGATTAGTGCACTTATATAAAATAACCAATTGCAAAACAAGTACATAATATGATAAAAAACAGTTTTGTTTAGATATGAGAAGGTCTGATCTAAATGAGATGCCATCTGGAGTTTCACTTAACCGAGTTAGTAGACAAAATGGTAATGTGAAATTCTGAGAAAGAATCAAAGCTTATAATTTCATTGGAAGAGAGGCCGTGTCTGTATGATGCCCTCCTGTCGCAGTATCGAGACAGAACGAAGAAGGAGTCTGCAAAGAAATGTACAGCAGAACAATTACAAGTAACCAGTCAATTCTCCAGCCTGTGTTTCTCGGCGACAGATTCAGGTTTTCGACCAGTCACTCCTATTCTCCCACCTCTTTCTATGCCAACGTATACGGCGTAACATTAAAAAAATTTCCACCACTGCAGCTATTTTTTCTTTTACTTAAAGGTGAGGCATCTGATAAATCGGGCGGAGAATTCACTCAATCTGCCAAATGAATCTAACTTCAATTAGACACGATAGATTCGGGCGAATGATTCAGGCAGTAATTCGCCTGGTGTGTCTGCTGCTTTAGAGAAGAGATATGAAATCTATAGAAAATAACTATATTAAATGACCATGACTTGTTAGGATTGATCGATTGGAATAATTTTTTGGACATTCTTTTCTGCTTTTAATTGGGTTTAGTCTGAAAGTCTATGTTTACCTTTCAGTCTGGAATATTAGACTACTATTACACAGTTTAGACATAATAATTCTAAAATCAGCTGTACTTACTCCTGGTGACGCACTAACGGCTAATACTGTACTATCTACAGCTAGACTCTCCTGAATGATTCTATTATAATTTGTAGTTGTTAAGGTATCTTCATCTTTCTGTATAATAACATTAAGTTGAACTGTACCGGTTCTTGTAGGAAAACCACGATCAACAGCACTCACTAGTAACTGTAGTATACAAAAATCAACCATTAACTCAAAACAAAAAATACAAAAATTTCATCAAAAATAAGTTACATTTAAGAAATCTGTAAATTGTTTTAGAAAATATTATACAACCTTTTTAATTAAATACTTTATACAATAATAACAGTTTAGAAATTGAACAAAAAATAGTACCCAGGCCTTGAAATAATATTTCCGATGTAGGTACCTGACATATTTAATTTTGTGCATACATAATGAAATGAAATGAAATGGGGTTTAACGTCCAACTGTTCTGCTCCAACTGTTTAACAGCCTACTGTTCTGCTCCGAACTGGGCTAATGAAGACGGGCATACGCCATACAGTGTGCTATGAGGGAAATATTGTCCAGACAACGGCACTACCGCCTACACTTATATCGAATTCCAACTGTCAAGGGATCTTTTACATGCACGCCAATGTGTATACGGAACCTCGGTTTTTCATCCCATCCAAATGACTAGACAGCTGTCCTTGTCAGGGCATATATAATGACAGGCATCAGACGGATTGTGTCAGACAAAACCTGAATTTGTGTCTGACAATGTCTGTGACAGGGGATCAATTTCCAGGTTTGAGAGTAACTTTAATTACAGTTTATCCTATCATTTTTAAATACAGTGGACTCTGTCAAATCCAACATCGTACAGGATCGTTACAATACGTCGGATTAGGCAGAGTGTCAGAATACTTGTATATCACAACAAACAAGAATGGATTGATAAACTTTACCTGCATAGTACTGAAAGCAACTCCACTGACTGATCGTTTGAGAGTAACCTGACCATCTTCAGGATTAAGAAACAAGTAATCACCGCCGTCAGCAGTAGTAGCTGGTCGACTAGGGTTTGCAGCAACTACATATCGTATTTCGTTGTTGGGTGGCTAAATGAGATAAAAATAAACCACACTTAAATATGTCACAAAGCTTTTGGAGGCATTTAGTAATTTTAGACTTTACTTTCCATAAGAAATTGCTTTAGTACGAAATAGAATGTGCAAATAATTCATGGCATAACTATTATCTATGTCATTTTGTAACTGTATCCTATTTTTTTTACCAACCTTTATTGTCAGTGCCAATTTATATTTTACTCTTACTTTGAACATATATATTAAGATATATTTCTATATTGAACATTCGTGATCTTTTATTTCATGTATTCATGTTTCTACCATTTGTTTATTGTAAAGTGCCCTTGAGAACTCTTTGTGTGGAAATGGCGCTATATAAAAATTGTTAATAATAATTGCCAACCAATGTCTGATTATTTCTGTAGATCGAAAACAAATTATCAATATTGGATTTTAAACTTACTCGAGGATCACCATCAGTAGCAACCAGTTGTGTAACTGAGAACCCTAATGGTTCATTTTCATTGATAGTTACAGTTTCAATACCATTAGGGAAAGAAGGAGGCAGGAGATTTCTATTTACAGTAATGGTCAGAAGAGCTGTGGCTGTTAAAGATGTTCGGCCACCATCTTTAACTTGCAGACGTACCTATAAAAACATTTAAAATTTCAATCTGATTAAAATTTTAAAAAAATATCCTATGATTGAAGTTGCGTTTAAAAATAGTAAACACATCAATAAATTTAGAGGTTATTCAGATGTTTCATTTAATTGATGGATACAAGCAAGATGTAGTTCTGTTGTCCATATAGTAACTTAATACCTTGTCTAAGCCACGCCAAACTAGGTCATTTCGGGACTAACATATGGTTCAATTTTATTTCAATAATGCGCTTGCACATAGGGGTCTTTAGCACTGGGAGGAAACTGGAGAACCATGAGAAAACCTATGAGGTTGGACAGGCGACCCTACTCCTTGTCACGTACGACCGGGGAATCGAAACCACTACAGCTGACTCAATGACGGACCATGTGGTGCAGCGTGCACACACTAACCATTCACCCCCCCTCCCCAATGCCATTTGTGACTCAAACTTCAATATATACGCCATCATAATAAATCTGACGGTATTTGTTTTCATCAGCTACATATACTACACCGAATGCTATAACTCTTAAATTATAGGATGTAATTCCGAATGGCTACACAATTACTAGATATTATTTAGAAACATTCATCAAATTTGGATTCTACAAAGACAATTCTCAAACAAAAAGGAGAATAACAGGCTTGTAAAAGTTGTATGTTGATGGTCCAGTTATTTGATTATATGAGTAGGTATATACTTTGGAATATATTCTTCTATCAACATCCTTTTTAAATACATTCTTCTATAACATCCTTTTAAATACATTCTTCTATTAAAATCTGTTTTAAATACATTCTTCTATTAACATCCCTTTAAATGACTTAAACGATCTACTTACTGTGTATTGTGTTGCTGTATCTCTTGCTACATCATCTGCTGCTCTAATCACAACTTGATTACCATTTATATTAAATAAATTGGCACTATTTCCATCTCCAATAATAGATACAGTAAGCTGATCAAATGGATTCTGAAAAATAAAACATCAGTTAGATATACGTGTCCAGAAGGCAATCAATATTCCCTATTAGTCCCAAATGAATCTATAAAATGAAGGAACTGCAGAATTGCAGAAAACCCACAATTTAACTCCAATACTGTATCAACAGAGAATGGAGAATTAGATAAAAAAAAAATGCCCGATTTGTATATGTGAAACTGAAAACATTAGACCATCTCTATTATCAATGTAATGTCATGAAAAAACACTATGGACTTTACAAATAATTAACTCATCAAAATATTCTATATGCAATAAGCATTGTAATGAGAAAAGGGAAATGATCTCAGTGAAATACTCTAGGTATGAGGAACATTATAATGACAAAAGGGAAGTGGTCTCAGTGAAATACTCGAGGTATGAGGAACATTATAATGAGAAAAGGAAGATGATCTCAGAGAAATATTCTATATGTAATGAGCATTATAAAGAGAATTAAAGATAAATCTTACAAAACGATCAGAATCAGCTGTATTGAATGTTGCTACTTCTGTGCCATCAGCACTATTTCTGTTTATAGTACCAGTGTAAGGAGCGCCGACAAAGCTTGGAGCAGTGTTTCTGACCACAGTAATCGTAGCTGTAGCGGTATTTGATGAGTTACGTCTTGGATTTCCAAAATCTCTAGCAGAAATGGTGCACTAAAAGAAATATTTCAGTAATCATAAATAAATAAATAGCTTTAGTTATTGTTATCAATAGCACTGTATTGTGTTACAAATGAATAGCTAAAAGCTACAGAGATATCAAGACTTGTGATTCATAGTATATAAACACACTTACTACATAACTTGTAGATCTATCAGGATCAGATGCTAAATCACGGACAACATACATAGTTCCACTTTGACTGCCAATACCAAAGTAAGTAGTGCATTTTGCTCCAGATAAAAGGAACTCGACATCATTTGTAACAGTCTAAAAGAATGGAAATGAATAAAAATTATATATACATAGTATATATTATTATAGTTCAAATTTTCACTTTACTTGTCTTCATAGGGTCAAAAGACGCTCGTATGACCCCTGACTCGACCTTCCACTACAACTGGTCAGATCTTCATGTAGTGTAGGCCATCGAAAGTATAAAAAAAAAAAAAAATATAGATCTGTATTTTAATGAGACTGAGTTTAATTTCTACCAATATTGTTATCACAGACTCTAGTAGTAGTTTTTAAATACTTACATCTGCATCTCTAGCTGTTATATTTAAAAATCCTACTCCAAAGTCTTGTATTTCTAGAATCTGAGCTGTATAAGTGTCTGGTGCTAGCTGAGGTGCTTGAAGGTTTCGACTGACAATTACATCTACAACTGTTACATCAAACAATCTTGGAGTACCACCGTCTCTAGCTCTAACTCTTATCTATATCAATTACATAAAAAAATTAATTATCTGCACATTTATCTTTTTATAAAGCATCGACAAATAAAACTGCTTTTCATTATACGTTATTTGAGCATAAAGAGCACATTATCGAACTTAGTCAAGGTGTTGATACACCATGTTTCATCATACTAACTTGCCGGTAAAAAGAATCAAATTACTTATGCAAACCAAGCAAGGAATGCTTTTTATTGAACTCAGTCAAGACATTTAACTAATGAACATCCACACAATGTTTGAACATTCTACCTTAATTGGAAGGAGAATTATTGTGTTCCAAACGTACCAACGCGCATACTGTATATGCCTCATGTCATTAGGTGGATAGATGGATATATTGGTATATACAGGGATAAAATATTGATACACAAAGAGTATAGAGAGAGAGAGAGAAATGGGGTTTAATGTCCACTCGACACAAACTAGGTCATTTCGGGACTTACATATAGTTTAATTTTATTTCAATAATTCGCTTGCGCGTAGGGGTCTTTAGCAGTGGGATGAAACCGGAGGACATGGAGAAAACACATGAGGTTGGACAGGCGACCCTACTCCTTGTCACGTACAATCGGGTATTCGAAACCACGCCAGTTGACTCAATGACACAGCACGCACGTGCTAACCATTCGGCCATCCAACCCCCCAAAGAATATAGAATCTCATAACTGAATATGCAAGTTCTAGTATTTTAACCATTCTACATTTGCCCCTATAAGATTTGAAAATAAATAACATCTATAAATATTGATTTACCTTATATGATTCGGCTGAGTCAGCTGCAAAATTATTTGTAGTGGATATTTGTCCATTTTGTTGTATTTGGAAAACATTTGGTGCTGTATCATCTCCTATAATATCATAGGCTATAGTGTTGAAAGGAGACTGTAAAAAAAATGAAACTTAAAATAGTGAAACTTGAAAAAGTGTGTTTACAAATAGTAAAATGAATGGTCTGGGATATTTAATTCACAGATTTTATCTACATACATGTACCATCCTATTACAGACACAATGCTGTTCTTACTATAAGGGTTCAAAGAAACATTATGAGAAATGAATATATTGAAAGTGTCATTCAAATAAATTTATTCTGAAAGATAATAAACAACATCATGATTGTTCATTTTATCGTCAAAATACCAAATAATGAGGCTGTTGTAATCCATTCAATATCTAAGCCATACGATGTCCTAGAGAGTTGATTATAAATGTCTAAATAATAATTCATGTAACATTTGAACCTAGAAATAAAGACTTCTAATAGGCAGATTTAGCTCTCATGCAATGTATCTTTCAGATATTCATGGATAATAAAACAATACTTACAACAGTATCATCATCAGTTGCTGCAACAGTTGCAACTAATGTTGTAGTACTACCAGCTGAGATAGTAGCAGTGTATGGTTCGTTTTGAAATACAGGTGGAAATTGGTTACGTTGTACGTTGACTGTAACAAGAGCATTCGGGCTACGTCTCGATGGATTTCCCATGTCAGCAACATAGATGTTGAACTACAAGAGAACAAATTTATAAAAGAATTATTAATAATGATAACTTATAACAAGCAAAGTTAAACTTAAATTTGTTGTACCACATGAAATGGCAAAACATGTCTTGTTTATAACTCTTACTAGATGAATTAAAAGCTAACTTAAATTTCTTTATTTTATGGAGGTGGGGGGAACTAATAACAAACAAGATCAAACTCAAATTTGTTGTACTACATGACATGGCAAACATGTCTTGTTTGTAACTTTTATTAGATGAATTAAAAGCTAACTTAAAAAAACTTTATTTAATGGAGGTGGGTGAAACTAATAATAAACAAAGTCAAACTAAAATTTGTTGTTGCTTTTGACATGGCAAAACATTTCTTGTTTATTAGTTGAAGTAAAAAAATTAAATAACTGTGATTTTCTTTGTTTGGATCATGATTCAATATTTAATATAATACAGAAATCGTAAAGTACTTACAGTGTATGGTGAAATATTTTCTGAATTTACAGATCTCTTTAGTTGAATTTGTCCAGTAAGTTCGTTAATCAAGAATCTATCATTTGTCCCATCAATATAGTATCTGACAGTATTGTACGGTGCCTAAAATACAAATTTATATTACAAAATGCTGCAGTTTTTTTTCTTCTGAAATATAAGTGTTTGAAGCATTAAAATGGTTAAATTTTTCGATTTCTTTGTCCAATTCAATTTAATTTGGTTATAAAGAATGACCCCAGGTTCGAATAACGACAAAAACCAAGAAAAACCTTCAAGATTTTTCAAGCCCAGGCTTCATTTTCAGGGTGACAAAGGCAGTGTCCCTAGTTATTTGCAGTCCATCCATGTTGCATTCCATTATAACATCATTAAGTTTCAAAAGAAACCTTTTTCTCCAAGTCCTCTATTCTATTAAACGATTCCTCCAGATAAATAAATATAATAGCTTTTAGTAAAAAAAAAAAAAAATACAAGAGATGAAAGATAATTTGAATAATACTTACAAATGAATCATCATCTCTACCACTAGCAGTAATGATGGTGATTCCAGTCGTTTGAGTCTCTAATATAGTTGTTTGAAGTGAGGGTATATTAGTTAATACTGGTGCATTTAAGTTATTGTTTACAGTGATAGTTAAAACCCTAGTATCAAATAATCTGGGGCTTCCATTATCTCGAACTCTCAATCGAACCTAAAATATAATTAAAGATACATTATGGGAGATTTGATAACGAGTTGGCAGTTCTCACTATAATAGTTAAAAACTAGATAATGTAAAGGCAATTTGCTGAAAATTTCATTCAAATTGATCCACTATCAACGAAGAATTAAGCGATTGAAATTTCCACCTAGCCTCGATCATCATTCCTAAAGTCGGTACAACAAAAATCATAGTCTCGATTATCCATTCAATCGTTAAATTGTGAAGGAAAGTTATGCAGTAAATCGGATCATAATCCACTACAGATCGCAGGCGATGACATCGAGAGTTGATTATGGTCTGGATAAGTTAATTAATGTCTAATTAATAATTTAGATAACATTTCAGACCTAAAGAAAGACCTGCAATAGGCAGATTTAGCTCTTGCATAATGTATGTTTAAAGTTTGTTATACACATATGTACCAATTATATAAACCATGACAATTTAACTAAGATATGATTTCCACATCCAGCACCATGCTCCTTGTAAAATTGTTCAAATATTGATAAAGATTTGTAGAAAGTTTAATAGAATACCTGAAACTGTGAGATTTCACCACTTAATGGTTCCCGGAATAAGGACAACTCTCCGGTCCCACCATTTATGGTTAAAAAAGAATTAATTTCTGTTCCATCACCAATTATATCATATTGCAGTGTTCTGTATGCGAGCTTAAAAATAAGAATAACTTCATGTGATACCAAATACACTTTAGTAAGTGATCTAAAATACTTCATTAAATTTTCTTTGTAAAAATGTAGGGAATATAACTGAGGGTTTTTACTTTTAAATATAGCTGTGACGGTAGGAATACCATCTTTCACAGACTGCAAAAGTCTCTAGAGCAGTCGTGGCCAGATGAACGAATCAAAAGGGTAGATGACAATATACACCCACATTCCAATATGGGCTTATAAAACATGGCATTCCCACCTGCACTAACCACAAAAATTTAATAGAAATGAAATGGGGTTTAATGTCCTACTGTTCTGCTCCGAACTGGGCTAATGAAGACGGGCATACGCCATACAGTGTGCTATGAGGGGAATTTTGCCCGTACTACGGCACTAAGGCCTACTCTTATATCAAATTCCAACTGTCAAGAGATCTTTTACGTGCACGCCAATAGGTACACAGGACCTCGTTTTTTTTGTCCCATCCAAATGACTAGACAGCTGTCCTTGTCAGACCCTCCGTCCTGCATCACTGACAACTGATTATCATAAATATAATTCACTTTAATTATACTTACAAAGGTATCGGTATCTATAGCATCAGCATCAAATATCACACCTATCCGTGTATTATTCACTGTTACAGCATACACAACATTATTTACAAATCTTGGTGGGTTGTTACGCTGAACATTTATTTTTACTGCAGCTGAAATAACTGATCTTTTTTCACCATCAGTCGCATACACTTGAAACTATAAACAAAATAATTTAAAATAGATAATAAGTCTTTAACATCATCCAAAGTCTTCCACATTGAAAACACCAATTATTTGTCAATTTAAATTAACATTGATGTTGTGCTCTTACCGAGAAAAGATCAGTTTCTGATATCCAATATTTAAGACAAAAAAAACATTTTATCGCTGGTACACGAATGTCTAGACATATTCCATAAGTCATGTCAAAACGGTGACGCCATATTCTTATATGGAGAGCATGCGCAATAGACTGGAATAAGCAGACATTAGATATTGCCATTCGATTGAAACTTCTGGTGTATTTTGACGAACATAATTGATTTGAAATTAGAGTAACAAGCGGTTGCCATGCAAGGTACGCCCGCATTTTGCAAGAGATGGACAGAGAACAAGCTCAAAAAAGAAGTGATTTTTCGTACAATCAAGGGCCATAATTCAGGAAGTTACAATCCGATATGCATGAATATTGAAAGGAACCAAGATCTTTTGGTTATAAAAATGCATTTCAAGTTTCATCAAAATCGGATCAAAATTGTGTCCTCTCTCTAGAGGGTCCAAAACCTTGATATACCACATGTACAATATTTGCGTACGATGGGCAGCCATTTTGTCCGGTAGTTTTGGTCCGATTTGTACGAAATTCAGACTCAACCATCATAATGGTGTAACGTTTTTTTAAATCGGATAAAAATTGTGACATCTAGAGGGATCACATCCTAAAAACACGACTTTTCGTACAATCAAGGGCCATAATTCAGGAAGTTATGATCCAATATGTGCGAATATCGCAAGGAACCAAGATCTTTGGGTTATATATATGTATTTCAAGTTTCATCAAAATTAGATCAAAATTGTTACCTCTATAGGGCCACAACCTTGATATACCATATTTTTACGCAATTTGAGAATGAACGATGGCCATTATGTCTGTCAATTTTGGGCCGATTTTCACGAAATTCTAACTCAGTCGTCCTTAGGCTGTAACGGTGATAAAATAATACGTTTTTTAAATCGGATAAAAATTATGACCTCTATAGGGTCCACAAGCTAAAAACGCGATTTTTTGTACAATCAGGGGCCATAATTCAGGAAGTTACGGTCCGATATGCGCGAATATCAAAAGGAACCGAGATCTTTGGGTTATAAACTTACATTTCAAGTTTCAACAAAACCGGATAAAAATTGTGACCTCTATAGGGTCCACAACCTTGATATACCATATTTTTACGCAATTTGAGAATGAACGATGGCCATTTTGTCTGTCAATTTTGGGCCGATTTTCACGAAATTCTAACTCAGTCGTCCTTAGGGTGCAACGGTGATATAATAATACGTTTTTTTTAAATCGGATAAAAATTATGACTTCTATAGGGTCCACAAGCTAAAAACGCGATTTTTCGTACAATCAGGGGCCATAATTCAGGAAGTTACGGTCCGATATGCGCAAATATCAAAAGAAACCGAGATCTTTGGGTTATAAACTTACATTTCAAGTTTCAACAAAATCGGATAAAAATTGTGACCTCTATAGGGTCAACAAGCTAAAAACGTGATTTTTCGTACAAACAGGGGCCATAATCCATGAAGTTTTGATCTGATACATGCCAATATCGAAAGCAGCCGAGATCTTTTGGAGATAAACCTATATTTCAAGTTTCGTTAAAATCGCATAAGAATTGTGACCTGTAGAGTGTCCACAAACAAATTGTGGATGGACGGACGGACTTCCGGACGGACAGGGGCGACGACAATATACGTCCACATGAAAATGTGGGCGTATAAAAATGGAAACAGTTGAATATAAATCAGTTTATATACATTCAGATTCCATTATTCTATGTGTTGCTACCCATTTGTGTCAATTTCTAGGTCCCAAATATTAACGATTAATCAGTTACCATTAGAATCATCCAGTTACAATTATTTGCCGGATATCTGGAAATTTTATGCATATTGCGTGGATCAAATGGTGATAGATTGAACCTTTAGTTTTATATTCTAGAATTTTCGATTGTAACTTTTAAACAATTTGCTTACATTATATTCTGCAGGTCTAGTGTTATCTTGTGTCAATGATTTCCGTAATCGAATGAAACCTGATGTGGGATCTACAGTGAAATATTCTCTAGCAACAGTATTAGCTGGTAGTGTTTCATCTATACCATAGGTAACAGTGTTAAATTGATCTAGTCTGTCACCATCTGTTGCTGTTACTTGGATAATATTTTCACCAAGTGCTCTCGTCTCCTCCACTGTTTCCTCATAGGTAGTTGGAGCAAACACAGGACTGGCCAAATTTCTAACAACAGTGATAAAAACTAAAGCCTGGGCTGTTTTAGAAGGTGATCCATTATCTTTAGCATTAATTCTCATCTAAAATTTAAAAAGAAAAACCCATTAAACCAATATCAACATCATAATTACATAACTCGGATATACATCATATATCGTAGTATTATTTTCGAATATCAATTAAGCATATCCTTTTTCTGGATATAAGATATATCCATGTTGAAATATCAATAAGGAATGTCCTTTTTCGGGATATAAGATATATCATTTTAATGATTATATGTTGAAATATCAATTCAGCATATACTTTTTCTGGATATAAGATATATCCATGTTGAAATATCAATTAAGCATATCCTTTTTCTGGATATGTTGAAATATCAATTTAGATATATCCTTTCAATGATTACATTGGAATCTCAACTCAAGCATATCCTTGTTCAATGTTTGAATGTCAACTAAGCAAGTCCTGTTAAAGTAACCTTTATTAACATTAAGAAAATAATCTGGATTTGTACTTGCAGGTCAGTCAACTTGTAAATAACTTAGAATCCAGAAAATCAATGCTGAAACAAATAAAACATTAAACCAAAAACTAAACTTACCGTGTAAAATGTCTCTGGTTCAGTAACAAGGCTAGCTTTTACTCTCACATCAGTATTATTATCTACACTAAAGAAATCAGTAGCTTTTCCATCTCCAATTGCCTCATATGTAACAACATTAAAAGGCGCCTGCCAAATAAAAGTCATTATACAAATATATACATATATAAATTAACCTTTAACCATAGGTAGCCAATTAATCTTCATGTAACCAGATTTCAATATGTTTCTTCATTATGTATCGTTTAATGGTCGAGAGCAAGAAATTGCGTAATATATTGTAACAACAAGAGGGCCGTGAGGCCCGAGTGTTTTTACAATATATTACGCAATGACTTAAGCTCAAGCTCGAGACCATTAAATGACTTAATATACAGACACTCCGGAGTGCACGTGCTTTTACCGTGAAATACGTCACACTAGTTCAATATTTCTCTAGTAAGATTGGCAAGTTGCCCGTACGATTATTTGAAATAATGGTACGCCAACATCAAAGGGTGACGTCACATCTGTATTTTATGGGTATCTAAATGACTGTACAGTTAGTTTTCGAACAAAAAACCTAGAAACTGGTGCATGCACAAAGATTCACTGTCAATGGCCTTTTTGTTCTTGATAAAAGAAAACTTGAAAGATGTGGCCTATAATTTTAGACAACATACAATGTTGTAGCATCAAAATCTTCAACATCACATCAAGTTTAAAATATATCGTGGATGGAGTTGAGTAACGTAAAATGTAAGAAACATCAGAAAAAGTAATAAGCAAAACATCAGGACAATTAACAGTTATCCTGTCATTATTTATAAATCTATATATATATTTGTGACTGTCGTTTGTCTGTCTGTCTGTCTGTCTGTTCGGGGTTGGCGGCTACACTAGGTCTGCCCCGAGTCTGAAATTTGGGGTATAGGGGTAGCTCAGACCGGGGAGTAACATAGGCCGGGTGGCGTTAGTCTAGCACTTCCGGTTTCGGAGTTATGACCCCTCGAGCGAAGCCGGTCTGGCGGCTACACTAGGTCTGCCCCGTGTCTGACATTTGGGGTATAGGGGTAGCTCGGACCAAGGAGTAACATAGGCCAGGTGGCGTTAGTCTACCACTTGCGGTTTCGGAGTTATGACCCCCCGAGCGAAGTCTGTCTGTTCGGGGTTAGCGGCTACATCTGCCCCGAGTCTGAAATTTGGGGTATAGGGGTAGCTTGGACCGGGGAGTAACATAGGCCAGGTGGCGTTAGTCTACCACTTCCGGTTTCGGAGTTATGACCCCTGAGCGAAGCCGGTCTGTTCGGGGTTGGCGGCTACACTAGGTCTGCCCCATGTCTGACATTTGGGGTATAGGGGTAGCTCGGACCGGGGAGTAACATAGGCCAGGTGGCATTAGTCTACCACTTCCTGTTTCAAAGTTATGACCCCCGAGCGAAGTCTGTCTGTTCTGGGTTGGCGGCTACACTAGGTCTTTCTCGAGTCTGAAATTTGGGGTATAGGGGTAGCTCGGACTGGGGAGTAACATAGGCCAGGTGGCGTTAGTCTACCACTTCCGGTTTCAAAGTTATGACCCCCGAGCGAAGCCGGTCTGTTCGGGGTTGGCGGCTACACTAGGTCTGCCCTGAGTCTGAAATTTGGGGTATTGGGGTAGCTCGGACCGGGGAGTAACATAGGCCAGGTGGCGTTAGTCTACCACTTCCGGTTTCGGAGTTATGATCCCCGAGCGAAGCCGGGTATCCTGCTAGTATAAGATATATGAAATGAACAAAACTTACGCTATCGGCATCAGTTGCACGGACACTTAGAATAACACTATTTATAGATAGTGTTTCTTGTATAGTAATACGGTATACACTATTATTAGCAACAGGTTGGAAAATTGGAGGGTTTCTGTTTCTGGTCACAGTAATTCTTACGACAGCTTGATTACCAGTTCTTTGTGGGGTACCCAGATCACGCACTTGTAGTGTTAACTATTGATGAAAAAAACAACAAGGATATTCATACACCATGTCTTTTTTTAACAAACAATACACAAATCCTATAAAAACTGGTATCTGGGCTTTGCCTTTTGAATTTTGTTTGTCGGACAATTTTAATAACCCTTGTTTTATGTTATGTGAATTGTTAATCGGTCCTAACTGGCATATATGATGAAGTTGGAACACATGCATGCTTGGTACTTTTGAATAATAACTCAATAACAAAATAAATTAAAATATAAAAAAAATTAATTTATTAATGGTCAAACTAAAACATAAATAATTTAACACTACCTCAAACTGATTTATAGTTGGTTCTAATGTCAAAGATTTTTTCACAGAAACATCACCAGTACTGCTATCAACAGTAAAATATTCTCTTGCTTTTGTATCTCCTATTTCAAAATACTGAACTGTATTATGTGGTGCCTGAAATATTGTAATATAATAAATAAAACACTGATTTATATATCTAATTTATAAATGGGGTTTAACGTCCCATCGACACCAACTAGGTCATTTTGGGACTAACATGTGGTTCAATTTTATTTCAATAATTCGCTTGCACGAAGGGGTCTTTAGCAGTTGGAGGAAACCGGAGGACCCAGAGAAAACCCACAAGGTTGGACAGGCGACCCTACTCCTTGTCACGTACAAACAGGTAATAGAAACCATGCCAGTTGACTCGTTGACAGACCTTGTGATACAACGTGCACACGCTCACCTAGTTTTAAAGAAAAAGAGAATAAAAAAAAGTCCTAAAATACAGATGTGATATCATCCTTTGATTTTGTCATACAGTACAACACTAGGCCTGACACCCTCGTATAGTATCAATATATTACTTAATGTCTTCCTCCCAAACATTAAATCACACTCAATTGTCGGATTTTAATTTTATTACTACCAAAATATATTGATGTATGATGTGAATAACTTACTGAGGAGTCACCATCTGTTGCTACAACTCTTACAAATGGAACACCCAGGGCTGTATTTTCTGGTATAATTTGTTGGTACAGAAGGTCGGTAAAGGATGGTGTAAACAGATTTCTGTTTATAGTAAATGTGACTGTTGTGATGTTCTGTTTAGCTGGTGTACCATTGTCATATGCTCGGACACGAACCTAATAATACACAAAAACAAAACACATTTACAAAAACAAAAACAAAACACATTTACAAAAACAAAACACATTTACAAAAACAAAAACAAAACACATGGGCCAAAGGTAAATAACCTATTTCAGGAAAACTTTGAAAAATAAACCTAAATTAAAAGTCCTCAATAAAGCACCACATGAACATTTCATTTAATTAATACTTTTACAGGTAAATATGTAAATCTCTGTTCTGACGTCATGTTGTCATGCGACTGAGTATGATCATGATAATCTTTAGGTCTGTTACGTGATCACAACAAACAGATGTTTTGGTGCATAAATAGAGCAATTAACATTGGGTATACCCTTGTTATATATACTAATGTCCAAAAGAAAGTATACACTGTGCATTTCGTGCTGCATCAACCAAAGTACAATGTCAATCTGTTTCGCTTTTTTTTATTGTGCTTAGAAATATTGAGTTTGGACGCAAGAGACAAACCCAGTAAAGTTTTTTCAAATGTTTTTAATCAAAAAAAAACTTAGTCATATTTTTAGTGTGTATACTTTCTTTTGGATATTAGTATATAAATATAGAGAGAGCCACTTGTAATTTTTGTACATATGTCATGATAGTTCCGTATTTTCTAAATTTATTATCAAAGCAAATGGTTATATATATCATTGTTTACATTCGAATCCAAAATGGCAGCCATGTGAAGAGAAATATTTGCCAGTCAACAGACGACATTTTGAGGGAAATATTTGGCGATAATGACTCAAATCAGATAAAGTTAGAAATGGATGTAGCTGGGACAGTGATTCAGTCGATGAAAATTAAAGTGCTTGATACTTTTCCACTAATTTTCCAACGTCAGTTGCAGCTGAAAGGTGTAACGTAATCAAACATGGACTAAGCTGTAGGCTGTATGCTTCAATGGGGATAGTCAAATAATTGTTGAAGGAACTATAAAAAAATACTGAATAAACATCTTTGTCAAATGTTGTTATTTTGCCCCCAAAAATGACCAGCAGGGGTCATAAATGAAAAATAAAATACAAATGAAAAATTAGAGTACAACTGAAATATAAGAGTACAACTGAAATATAAGAGTACAAATGAAATATTTACCAGTAATGTAGATGTTGTTATTCCAGCCAATGATCTTGTCAATGAAAGTAGTCCAGTATCAGGGTTTATATTGAAATATACCGGTGCTTCTCCATCTCCAGTGATTTCATATCTAACTCTTTCAAATGTGTTCTAAAATTAGAAAACAAAATCATTACATCACAGTAATGGTTTTCTTCAATGGGTGGTTCTGGAATATAAACTGGTAATGCCACCAAAGTGCAACAAGAACTGGGCATATATTACCATCAACACAAAACAAATCTTCAGTGTTGAAACAGTAGTATTATAATTTCTAGTAATATATAAAAAAATAATTGAAATGGTTATAACAATTCCAAGATTTACTACTCAGAACAATATTTTTTTGCTCATTTGATACAGAGCCATCTTATTACATGAGCACAGGTTGCTGCCAGAGAGACAAATGATTTTAGAGGCCTGTGTTGATATATTATATAGTACAGTAGTTAAATAAGAAACAAATAAAACAAAGATTATTTTTTAATAGAATTTATAAAAATATATTTACCGGCAGATCATTATCAGTAGCCCTTATAGTCATTAACTGTGTATTAGCAAGTACAGTTTGATTAATAACAGCACTATACACAGATTGCTCAAATTGAGGTGTAAACAGATTTCTTTGGACATTAACTGTTATTGTTGCTGTGTTCGGGCTGGCTTTTGGTGGATTTCCTCGATCTTGTATTGTAACTCTCAGCTGAAAAAAACAAAATGTATTTACAAAAACTTTCTCATTAATCATTCCATAAAGATAACAATCTGATTAAAATAAAGATCTATGTTTTGTTTCGTTTTTTATAATTTCGATGGCCTACACTACATGAAGATCTGACCAGTTGTTTTGGTGGGTCGCATCAGAGAACATACGAGCGGCTTTTGACCCTATGACATGAGATATTTGATTAACCAATCAGCATTGATGTTTCTAGTGGATTACCCACAGTTTCGTGCAGCTCACATCAAAAGCTCGCCGTAACAGACCGTTTCATTGGCTATACCTCACATCATCCAGAACACGTCAATGGTAACAACTCCTCCAGATCCTAGTGTAGTACAGACAAGTAAATTTTGAACTATAAAAATTAAAACGAAATAGGATCTGTGTTTTAATCAGATTGTAAAGATAAGATAAATATGCATATATGCCTATTGTTTGTACCATTTTGAAATATGATTTAACATTTTGTAATTTCTTGGCTTGTGTCACTAAACTAACATTTTAATTCAGCAAAATTATAAAACAAAAGTGAAACTTAATTTTAATTAGATGGATAACAAACTAGATATTCTTACAGTATATACAGATTCAGTTCCTTGTAATAATGAAGATTTTAGTCGGATTATACCATCATCTGGATTTATCTGGAAGAATGTTGGCGCAGGATTTGTTCCCACTATGGAGTAGGTCACTCTACTGAAATCACTCTGAAAAATATATAAATCACAATATATACTCTATGTAGGAATACAGTTTATAACAACAGATCAAGAAATGGGGTTTAACATCCACTCAACACAAACTGGGACATTTTGGGACTAACTTGTTATATTTGATCTAAATAATTTGCTTGTGAGTAGGGGTCTTTTCAGTGGATGGACAAGGAGGACCCTGAGAAAACTCTTCAAAACAGGCAACCCTACTTCTCTCATTGTCACATATATGAATGGAATCGATACCACGCCACTTGAATGAGAGAGAGAGAGAGAGAAATGGGGTTTAATGTCCACTCGAAACAAACTAGGTCATTTTGGGAATAACATATGGTTTTTAATTTTATTGCAATAATTCACTTGTATGTAGGGGTCTTTAGCAGTGGGAGGAAACCAGAGGGGCCGGAGAAAACCCATGAGGTTGGACAGGCGACCCTACTCCTTGTCACGTGCGACCGGGGATTCGAAACCATGCCAGTTGACTCAATGACAGGCCTTATGATACAATGCATGTGCGCTAAGCATTCAGCCATCCAACCCCAGTATGATACCGCGTGCACATGCTAACCATTTACCCACCACCCCCCTCCCCCCCCCCCCCACTTGACTGAATGACAGACCTTATGATCTCACTTCACAGGTTAGACCACTCAGCCACTTAACTCACTTAACAAAAGACAAATACTTTAAATTTTGTACTTACATTAGCAGGAATGTCACTATCAACAGCATCTACATCATACACCACTTGAGTAAATGGTATTGTTTCTAGTACAGTAACAGAATCAGCAAAACCGGGTGCAGATGGTGTTGTGAATTGAGGCGCATTCAGATTCCTATCAGCAGTAACTATGACATTTTCATAAGCAATTCTAGGTGGTGATCCCCCATCTCGAGCAGATACAATAATCTAGAAAACAATCAATGTTCCATTTATTATGTCTCACATTTCAAAGATAAATACAAAGGAGCTAAAATCCATTTAGATTTCTGTCAAAACAATGTTAAGAATCAGATTATGCGACATGACAAAACGGTTAAATTTTCACTTTGAAAGAATAATGTTTGTTTAATAATTTTAATTTCGTATTATTTTTGTGAAAACTGTCGACTGTTGACCACAATACCCATTATTATACCTCAAGATCAGTTTTATCTGCCAACTTAAAAATTTAAAAATAGACACAAACCCCTGTCATAATGTCTCAAAACTAACAAAACAGCAACCATTTTTTTACTCAAATAAAAGAGGTCAAATTCTTTTAAATCACCATATTTATTTTTCTTTCTTTTAAATTCATCCTCATCCAAAAAGAAGATTCTTATGATTAATTGTAGCTTTAATTGTTTTAATTCAAGTTGGCATTAATAAATAAATAGGAAACGAGAGGTGAAATGGCAGCACTCCTTCAAAAGAGTAGCAGAGGCTAGATTTGTGTAATTACTGGATGAAACAATGGCGCCGGGGAAGACATTAATAGATTTCTAAAAATTCCCGCTCAACAGCAGTACAAAAACAGTCTTAGTTGGAAAGGAACGGTAGTTTATTCATCTTTGTAACATTTTGGGTTAAAAGAACCTTTATCGTTTTTTAAAAATTTAATAAATAAATAAATAAATATTTACCGTATACTGAGTTTGTGGATCATTCTCTATTGAGTTTTGTAGAGTAATGACACCAGATTGAGGGTTGATACTAAATCTATTTGCTACTGTAGAACTTTCTATTCTGTAAGTTACAGTATTAAATGGAGCCTGTAAATTCGAATGAAAAAAAAAATATCAAGAATTATTTAATAATTCCAATAAAATGTTTGAACTTTGATCAACTCTTTACGAACAAATCTAAAATCAAATCATATTGACAATGCTTTTGACATTATAGATGTTTTTACCTGAGTATCAGCATCGGTAGCCCTTATTGTCTGTACAGTGGAACCAGGAGCAGCATTTCGCACCAGACTAGGTCTATATGGCAGATCTTGAAAAACAGGTGGAGACTGATTTCTTATAACAGTAATAGTTACAGTTGCTTGCGCATTTAAGGCAGATAATTGTGGTGATCCTCCATCTATAGCATTCACAGTAAGCTATAAAACAAATTATGTATAAAATTTTAATATAACAGTCAAGCAATGGTGACAGAGAGAGAGAGAGAGAAATGGGGTTTAACGTACACTCGACACAAACTAGGTAATTTCGGGACTAACACATGGTTCAATTTTATTTCAATAATTCGCTTGCGCGTACAGGTCTTTAGCAGTGGGAGGAAACCGGAGGATCGGGAGAAAACCCACGAGGTTGGACAGGTGACCCTACTCCTTGTCACGTACAACCGGGGAATCGAAACCCCACCAGTTGACTCAATGACAGACCCTATGATACAGCGCGTGCGTGCTAACCATTCGGCCATCCAACCGAACAGGCAGAAACCAAAATGACATTTATAAGATTCCACTACAACAATGACCCACCATCAATTAGGTTAAATCCATTATGTTTTTTAATAATGAAAAGAAGAAATGTCCACCAAACCAATTCATGGCCATAAGCCACAAATGAAAGTATTTCAAAATCATATTCTAATATACAGGAGCATTTTGTGCTTTCGGTACATCTTCTATATGATAACACTATTGTAGAAGCAGACGCTAAACAATCAAGATACTACTACTGCACTGGAAATACAGCAGGCAAGTTACATATTATACTCTAGAATTCTCAAGGATCCAATGATATTCTGCATAAAGAACTAATACATGCTTTGACTGGAAATACAGCAGGCAAGTTACATATTATACTTTAGAATAATCTGCTGCATAAAGAACTAATATGTGCTTTGACTGGTATATGAGTCCAGACCATATTTTACTTACAGTGTAAACTGAATTACTAGGCAGTGTATCATCTGTCAATGGTCGTTTAACTGATACTTGACCAGTTACAGCATTGACATCAAAATATTGTAGAGCTCGAGAGTTACCAGTTGCCTCAAATCGTATAACATTGTTAGGAGCCTGTAAAAAAAAAAGGAGAAATGAATATAACCATGACAACAACAACAACAGTACAGTACTTGATTCTCTCCATTATTTGCACGCTTACGTAATTATGAGAGAGAGAGAGTTTAACGTCCACTCGACACAAACTAGGTCATTTCGCGACTAACATATGGTTCAATTTTTATTTCAATAATTCACTTGCACGTAGGGGTCTTTAGCAGTGGGAGGAAACCGGAGGACCCAGAGAAAACCCACGAGGTTGGACAGGCAACCCAACTCCTTGTCACATACAACCTGGGAATCGAAACCACGCCAGTTGACTCAATGAAAGACCTTATGATACAGCATGAACACAATAACCTTTCAGCCATCCAACCCCCCTACGTAATTATGGAGGACCTGCAGGGATTCAAATGTAGCCAAACAGTTTCTTTAGAATATATCCCAATAAGCAAAAATAGGTAAAGATGCCTTCCTGTGTACAAACTATTTGATTTGATGGTATATTTAGACTAAAATCATATTCAAATTAATATATCTTTCAAAATTTTTGCTTCAAATCCATTTCAAAGCATTTACTTGATTGAGGGAGAATCCCCTTTCAAGCTTGAATTTGTCATTAGTCGCTGTCCATTCACCACAGCTATCGAAGACTAAGTGATTTCATTGATTATGTTCTGCCAAATTCTTTTTCCTCCATTTAATTACAGAGTCTACTGTATGTCCAAGTCTCTTAATGTTCCCAAATCCGTTAGCCATTAGATCAATCAAGCAGTTAGTGACAACCTTGCATTTTTTCCCCCAGGAAATACAGTAATTTTCGAGTAAGATTGGGTGTCTTTGAGCTACTTTCCATTTACACCAAATATGTCATACATTTATTAGAAATAACTATACTATGTTTAACTACCCTATTCTTCCTTAAATGTTTATCATATAAATAAAAAAATAGAGAGAGAGAAATGGGGTTTAAGGTCCACTCGACACAAACTTGGTCATTTCGGGACTAACACATGGTTCAATTTTATTTCAATAATTCGCTTGCGCGTGGGGATCTTTAGCAGTGGGAAAAAAAACGGAGGACCCGGAGAAAACCCACGAGATTGAACAGGCGACCCTACTCCTTGCCACGTACAACTGGGGAATCAAAACCCTGCCAGTTGACTCAATGACAGACCGTATGATACAACTTGCACACGCTAACCATTCGGCCATCCAATCCCCCTACGTAATTATGGAGGACCTGAAGGGATTTAAATGTAGCCAAACCGTTTCTCTTAACATTCTCACAACCGTTAGCCATTAGATCAATCAAGCAGTTAATGCCAATTGCATTTTTTTCCCCCGAAAAATACAGTAATTTTCGAGTAAGATTTGGTGTCTTTGAGCTACTTTCCATATACATCAAATATGTCATACATCTATTA
The DNA here is from genome assembly GCF_932274485.2 of Patella vulgata. NCBI lineage: Eukaryota > Metazoa > Mollusca > Gastropoda > Patellidae > Patella > Patella vulgata. Next base: position 14,503,752 of record NC_065880.2, on the reverse strand, counting down.
GAAATAACTACCCTATGATTAACTACCCTATTCTTCCTTCAATGTTTATCATATAAATAAAAAAATACTACAATCGTAATATAATAACATGTTTAATAAACTTACTCTGGAATCACCATCAGTGGCCTCAACAGTGACAAAAGCACTTCCTAATGCTCTGTTTTCATTAATTGTAGCAGTATAATCACGTCTAGTGAATGTTGGAGTATTTAGATTTCTGTTAATTGTGAGACTGACAACTGTGGTAGCTAGCTTACGTGGTGTACCATCATCAGATGCTTGAACATAAATCTATATAAAATATAATATAAAAACATTTCAACACTAAACTACACATCTGTATCGTTTGAGATAGACTAATAATTAACATGTACTAAATAATAAACTAAAATAAGAGTAACATTTTGTAAAACCCCAGTATGCAAAATACCAATATTCTTACAAATTAATTAATACCCATAAAAGGTCTATTGTAATGTGAGATGTTGATAGAGTCTAAGACAGGGACTGGTTATTCAAGTCTGTTGTTATGTCACATGACGTCCTCTAAGCTGTTGAGTAGGACGTTAAACCCCATTTCATTTCATTTCATTTCTAAGCTGTTGTTGTTACACCAACTATCCCTTAAGACATGTTTGTTTTGCTGTTCATCATTCGTAGGTCTACTTGAAGACACCTGTAATAGGCCTACACAATATAATCTTTGTTCAGCCAAGACAACTTTACATCAATCTCAAAATCTTTTTTCATACTTACATTAAAGGTTGAATCTGGGCTACTATTGATAGTGCCGCCATTATTAACTGTTATTCGTCCAGTATTACTATCAATTGTAAATAATGAAAGAGATGCTGGAGGGCCTGTTATACTGTAGGTTACTCTTCCAAAACGGTCCTAAAATAATATTAAAGTTTTATTACTGCTTTAGTTGTTACATCATCACATTATAATCTTAGTTTTACATAAAAATGCCGGTACCTACAAGAGTAATGGAATTACTAAAAGTTATGGTTATTTCCAGAAATTAATAAATATGCGAAAATGTGTGATTTCCATACTATCAGGATTGGAAATAACGGTTTTAGATGTATCTGACAAAATGTATTAATAACATCAATAAAAATGACAAATCAGCGCCGGACAAAATGACAGGCACCAGAGGTTTTGTGCCTGACAAATTCTGAATTTGTGCCTGAAATTGTCTGTGACAGGTGCCTTATTTCCAGGCTTGCACACTATCTCAAATCTAACTAAAACTCTGATTTAAATATTTTATTGTCTATGATACATCAGGATATGAGTAATTTTCAACAAGTTATTTGTTACTATGAAGTCTAATTCAAGCCACTGTGATTGGTAAAATCCATTATTCCCCCTGAATATGCAGAAAAGTGGATGTTAAACACCCCCATTTCATTTCCAAAAGCATTTGTTTATTTTTAGAGGACGTTTTCTTAAAGATTTTGATAGTCTAAACATACATATAGCCTAGTTATATACGATTTTAGCAACGTAAAAAAACAACTATAGATACGTTGAGTCACCATTTTTTAATTAAGACCGTTATTATCCAACCATATCTGCGATTATGTGAGATTTGTGGAATATTTGTTTGTGTAAAAGTAATCTTGTAATAGGCCTTTATAATACCATTTACAAAGGAGGTGATCCATCGTGTTTCTATATGCTAACAATAGGTAGATAATAATTTGAAGAAACTTCTTTTAAAACTAGTTTTGTGCATACATTCAAGTCTCACACTAAATTAGAGATTGAATCACTAGAACAGCTTGTCAACTGGAAACCCGACTGGCAGTAAATTTGACACAACAAATTTCATTAATTTAATAGAAAAATCACCCTTTTAAGACATAATGATGACGTCATTGATGCATTCTTCAATTAAGGATGCCTAAAAATTGTTGTAAAAGCTTTGTGTAGCTGTCATCATTAGTTATCTTACGTTTAAAATTTAGAAAGAGATAAAGCATTTCCTTTAATACCATATTCATGATAATAATAATACTTACAAGTGGATCTGCATCTGTTGCTGTAGCTTGGATAACTTCTGCTCCATTAACCAATCCTTCATTTATTGTAGGCTCATACGGTAACCTTTGAAACTCAGGTGAAAAGTTGTCTCTGTATACAGTAACTCGCACATCAATTTCACCTGATTCCTGACTTGGACTTCCTCCATCTACAGCTTTTACTTTCAACTAGTAAAAATAAAACAATCGTAGCTTACAGACAAGAATATTTCTTACAAATCATTGCAAAGAGCTGACTCTGTCTGTAGCGTACTTCTCTATGCAGTATATAAAATAAATAACGAAACCCCAAATCTTATAGAATATATTGCTGTACAAATTGACAAAATAACTTTTTTAAAAGGTTCCCTGATAAGTATAACTTTAATCATTTCCATTTTACACACCGTAAATGGTATTATTACTTACATTATATACAGTAGTTCTATCAACATCGATCCATAATGGTCTGGTAACACGAATACCACCATTATTACGATCTATTGTAAAGTATGTAAGAGCTTTAACATCTCCCGTTAACTCATAGAATACTGTGTTGCTAGGTGCCTGTTGATAAGAGAAAAAAAACTTATTTAACCAAACATTAACTTCAATAACAAACATACGATGCCTGTATCTTTAAACCAAACATTAACTTCAATAACAAACATACGATGCCTGTATCTTTAAACCAAACATTAACTTCAATAACGAACATATGATGCCCGTTTTTTCATTCCTAAAAGGTTTATAATTAACCACATTAAAATACACTCATACAGTAAACATCAACACATTTAATAGTCTGATGGCTTCATCAATTTATGTAAAAATATCAATGTGTACTCCAATGACTTAAGACAGTGGTTCTCAACCTTTTTTTGGCAATGGCACATCTTGGAACACATGAAAAATTAGCGACACACCTTTTATGCGAAAAGGCAAAAATGTGACTTAGATCGTTCTTCTCCTGGACTCTTCATTTCATAAATTCAATGAGACAATATAGAATATAGAAATCACCCATACCGTTCGATCATTATCTCTTGCTGAAACTTGGATGAAAGATGTTGCTAAACTTCGATCTTCACCAATCGTTATCGAATAACTTGGCTCAGCAAATGACGGTGGCTGAAAATTTCTTGTTACAAGAACAAAAACCAAGGCTGTAGCAGATCTTGGATTTGTCAATGAATCTTTCGCAACAACACGTAACTGAAAACACAATCAAAAACGATTTATTTTTTCATGCATGTTAAAAATAGCAATCCGTTCACAAATAATTGCTAACAAATAAAAGCATTAATCTAATGTCAAAATGCATAATAACATATAGTCTGTAGGCACAAAATGCCAAAATACATAAAGTTAGATAGTCTGTAAGTGCAAAATGCAAAAGTGAATAAAGATAGATAGTCTGTAGGTGTAAAATGCAAAAGTGAATAAAGATTTATAGCCTTCAATCTGATTAAAATACAGATCTATATTTCGTTTCGTTTTTTTTTATACTTACGATGGCCTACACTACATGAAGATCTGACAAGTTATAGCGATAGGTCACGTCAGGGGTCAAAAGACCGACTTATGACCCTATGATGTCAGACATTTGATCAACCAATCAGCATTGATGTTACTAGTGGATTACCCACAGTTCCGTGCAGAACACGCATAAAGCTCGCCGTAACAGACCATTGCATTGGCTTATCCCTGACACCATTCAGAACACGAGTTAAATAACAACTCTTCCAGATCCAAGTGTAGTAAACAAAATTTTGAAGTATAAAAACGAAACGAAATAGGATCTGTGTTTTAACCAGATTGTATAGCCTTAGGTGTAAAAAGCCTAATTGAATAACAATCTTTAGTCTGTAAAATGCAAAAGTAAATAAAAACAATTTTAGTCTGTTGGCGTAAAATGCAAAAGTGAATAATAAAGTCTGTTGGTGCAAAAAGTTTAAGTGAATATATTTCCAGTAATTATATAGTACTTACTACATATCTATCCTGAGCTTCTGTTGTTAAATCAGCTTTAACTGTAATATCACCTGTTCCACTGGTAACTTGGAAGAAATCGGGACCTTTGTCATCTCCAACTAATTCATATGTTATTGTCCTAAACTCAGGCTAAAACAAAACCAAAACATACAATCATATAATGTATCAATTTGTAATTGACACCACTTCAAACTCCTTACCCATATGGACAAATACCAAGCTTTATTACAACCCTGTTGAGTATATGTTTGCATTTCGCTTTTCTTAAAAATATTCTTTATGAGATGAAATCATAACAAGATCATCATTACTTTATCTAAATATACGTACAAACCGAGAGAGAGAGAGAAATGGGGATAAAAACATCCACTTGACACAAACTAGGTCATTTTGGGACAAACATACATTGTTTTTTTATTTCAATAACTAGCTTGCGCATAGGGGTCTTTATCAGTGGGAGGAAACCGGAGGACCCTGAGAAAACCCATGAGGTTGGACATGCGACCCTACTCCTTGTCACGTACAACCGGGGATTCGAAACCACGCCAGTTGACTCAATGACAGGCTTTATGATACAGAACGCACATGCTAACCATTCGGCCATCCAACCGCCCACCTACAAACCGGACAAAAGTATATAAAAACCCTACTTACTCTTGTATCCGAATCATTGGCTTGAACTGTTATCACCTGTGAGTTAACAGGTGATGTTTCAGGAATGGTAATTACGTAAGCAGTGTTGAAAAATATAGGATCCTGGGAATTTCTCTCTATTAAAACAGTAACATATGATGCCCTGGCAGCTACTTTTGGTGTTGGGAGACCTCTATCACTCACTTGTACAACAGCCTAAAACAATGCAAACAATAAAATATCAATTTCAATTTCAAAACTATCATCTTTTTCTTACAACTATATGTTAGTATAAAGATACTACTAGTAATGACAAACATAGCAAACAGGAGGTCAATGTTTTTCAAACGGACATAATACTTTCGATTTCTTTGTTTATTTCACTAAACAATATTATATACATACAATTTCTACTGAATTTTAAATTTGAATGAAATAAATTGGTTTAGATGCAGACCCTCAGAAAAATGGAATTTTACACTAATGTGTCCAACCAGTTTACTAGATTATTCAGAAGTGTTTGGCATTTGATCTCAAGTGTGGACCCTGTTCAAGGAACATGCTCTATGAACTTTTTGTCGATCACCTCTGAAGCTACAACGTCACCGCATTTAAAACAATACAAAGCTTTAATTAAAATTCTTTGTTAATATCTTTTTGTTGGACCTAAATTTGCTAGTCAGTACAATGTTGGGGCTTCTGACTTAATGTTATATTCAAATCCTTGGATCCTGGGGTGTTACACTGTCACATGTGCATGAAAGTGAAAAACAAAATATCTCATTCCGGCCTGCACATTAGAATTCCAATCGCTAATTTTATTACTCAAAAAGGCAGACTAAATACAACACAACATAAGGGAGACAACTTTTATACACTTCTACGTAAGGGTTCAAAACACAAGGATACCACTATTTGGCATTAAATTATGTCAAAATGAACAATAAATTGGAACTGAGTTCTAGCATTACGTCATTTTAAGTTAAGAAATAAAATGAAATGAAATGGGGTATAACGTCCTACTGTTCTGCTCCGAACTGGGATAATGAAGACAGGCAAACGCCATACAGTGTGCTATAAGGAAAATTTAGCCCGGACAGCGGCACTACGACCCACTCTTATATCGAATTCTAACTGTCAAGGGATCTTTTACGTGCACGCCAATGTGTACACAGGACCTTCTTTTTTTTGTCCCATCCGAACGACTAGACAGCTGTCCTTGTCAGGCCCTCACTCCTGCATCACTGACAAGGGGAAACCACACCTGAAAATCTGGATGAATTAAGTTAAGAGATTTCAGCTATTGTCTCACACAAGATAAACACTTACTTCTAATCTGTCTAAACTGGGTTCTCCAACTGGTGACTTAATTAATACCACTTCACCATTTGAATTCACACTTAAATATTCAAGAGCCTTTTGATTGGACTGGATCGTGAAACTGAGTTGGTTGTGTGGAGCCTACAGAAAGATAAAAACAACACAAAATATTATAGCATTTCAATACCTGTAGTAGTCTACATAAAGTAAAATAAATTGTAATTCTCAAGGAAGATTAAATAATGTAAAGCCAGAAACAGTAGTGTGTGCTTGGTTATTACATTTCTACACATGTAATTCACTTAAACAGATGGTACTATTTCATTTCGTTTCTTTGATATTGGCCAATGAAATCATCTGTTTAATAAATCTGTAGCCGAGGTGTGTACTTAATGGAGATGTCTACAGAGCACACGAGGATAAAATAAAACTTAATTACAAAAAACTTAAGTCATTTAATCAAAGTTCATCTATGTGAACACATCCACAAAATGGTCAGATCTAAATGAAGTAAAAGTCATCAAAAGTTTTAAAAAAAGATTTTAACTAGATTTTAATTAGACTGACTAAACAATATCAAAAATAAATATCTAAGGCTCTATTTATTCCTTTGAATAAAGGGAATTATGGTATTGCCCCAATTTAGATGTGTAATATGTATTGTTTAATGGTCGAGAGCGAGACATTAAGTAATATATTGTAACACCAAGAGGGCCATGAGGCCCGAGTGTTTTTACAATATATTACGCAATGCTCTAAGCTCGAGACCATTAAACAACTTAATATACAGACACTCCGCACATGCTTTTACAGTGAAATACGTCACACGAGTCCACTATTTCACTAGTATAAATAATGTACGCTTGGCAAGTTGCCTGTATGATTATTTGAAATAATGGTACGCCAACATCAAAGGGTGACACAAGTAGATTCAAAGAGCCATAGAAACCTACTTTCCTGTGATGTATGACACAATAACTGGAATTTTGTATTAAGACATGTATTTTGTCATTAAACACTCGCCCCACCCCCACCACTATTTTAAGTAGATCTAAAAGATACTGGGATGATTATTGTAACCAGTTTTCTACAAAAATCTGTATAACAATTTCCACTATTAAATCCATGAATAACGCATCTCAACTAACCTGAAAATCACTATCAATTGCTTGAATTTGAACTAAACGTTCGTTAAGAGCTCTGTTTGCTGGAATTGTTATTGTATAATTCTGTTGTGATACCACTGGTGTATTCAGATTCCTGTCAACAGGTACAGTAACAGTAAGGTCATTAAATAAACCGCCACCATCAGTAACACGAATTCGAAGCTGAAAGAGAAATAAAGCAAATTGTTATTATTAATTATTGCTCATTTTATTAATTAATCATAATAAAGCAAATCGTTATTATTAATTTTTGCTTCATTTTATTAATTAGTCATAATAAAACAAATTGCTATTATTAATCATTGGTTCATTTTATTAATTAGTCATAATATAACAAATCATCAGTATCAATTATTGCTTCTTTTTAATATTAATAATAATTATTCATCATAAAGAACTGAAATGTAAAACTTGCGGATATTTTAAACAACATTTGGTGGACAATGATCTTTCTTGAATGAAGTTAGATAAAATATTTGATGTTTTAACTAATAAATTTAACATGCTATTAATTTGCCCGTACTTTACAATTTTTAATTAATGAATACAAAGGATCTAACAAAGCATTAAATCCATTATTAACCACTTACTGTGTATGTCAAAGATGGATCGTCTCGTAAGTTTTTCTTGATCATAATGTCTCCATTGGTTTCAACATTGAAATAATCTACAGCTATTCCATCTCCAATAAGCTGATAAGATATCTGATTAAATGGAGCCTGAAATATTAAATAAAATCATATAAATCATTGTTATTCACTAAAATATGTTGAAGTTTAGTATGTCACTCCAAGCAAACACATAATTGATTAGAGAAAGAGGGAGAGAGAGAAAGAGGGAGAGAGAGAGATTTTAATGCCCACTCCACACAAACTAGGTCTACAAACTAGGTCATTTCGGTACTTACACTTGGTTCAATTTTATTTCAATAATTCGCTTGCTTGTGGGGTTCTTTATCAGTGGGAGGAAACTGGAGGACCTGGAGAAAACCCACCAGGTTGGACAGGCGACCCTACTCCATGTCACGTACAACCAGGGAATAAAAACCTTATGATACAACGTGCACACGCTAACCATTTGGCCATCCAACCCCCCTGTATAGGTATGATCATGGTTCACAGCATAAGTAAGTTGTCAATAAGGTTTACTTTATAACTAGTCCATCAATCTCGTTTTAATTGTCACCTGCTTTTTCACGTTCTCAAGCTTTTATATATCATCAGGGGCCTGTTTCACGAAATTTTAACTAAGATAAAAATCCAAATTTTAGTAATTTGATTGGATAATATTAGATTGATTTTAGTGCTTAGCCAATCAAAATTGAAGTATCTACTAAAATTGGATTTTATCTTTAGTTAAAATTTCGAGAAACAGGGCCCAGAATATTAATTCTGAAGATTTTGTAAGTAGTTCTTAACTTCTTACATATACCATAAGAAACAATCACGGAACAATTTCATCAACAACTTTTTCCTTTCCTAAGTTTTCATGAAAATGGGGAGATGACTGGTAAATTATTTGAACTGGTAATCCTTACCTCTGTGTCAACTTCGATAGCTGTAGCTATTCCAATACGCCCATTAACTACTTCATCTTCTCGAACATCAATAGTTCTAGCGTTAGGATCAAATCGAGGAGCTGTGTTTCGTACAACTGTGACTTTAAGAGGTTGTGTAACAGATCTGGGTGGGCTACCTTCATCAGATGCTTTAATTGTCAGCTACACAAAGATAAAACATTTAGACTGGACTGAATTTTTTATTCAATAATCAATGAAAAAATATGTCTTTATCCACTTACATCCTGACAAGTTCCAGTTACATTTAATACCACTATTCTATGAAAATTGTAAACAAATAAGAAACAACACAATATACACAAATAACTATATACACAAATAACTATATACACAAATAACTATATACACAAATAGCTATATAACTATATACACAAATAACCATAGTGTTAAAAAAACAAAATAAAAGACTTACATCATATTCAGCAGGTCTGTTAGCATCCGATGTGAGTCGATTGCTTGTAAGTAATCGACCAGTTTGTGGGTTAATGAAAAAGAGACTAATTCCAGAGGCCGGAATAATATTATCAATTGAATACACTATTCTATTATTGGGTCCCTACAATATAAAATAATATAAAATTCATATATTATTCACCTTCTATATAGTCAGGGGTGTGGGTTACCACTGATATTGCATGTGGAACAAGATCGAGTGGTACCTATTCTCCCTTTCCCCACTATCCATTTTGCACTGTATGGTTTTGTAGCATATCTCAGCGAAGACATTTGGCTGACCTTGGGTGAGCATTTTGCTTATAGTCTTGAAAACTGCATTGAAACCATGTGATTGCTTCCAAATGAGGAGGTGGGTGAATGGTTCACTAAAACTTAAGGGAATGTAAAAAAAATTAAATCCATGACCCAAAGCTTGTCATTACATCCTCTTCACTTAATCCCTGCTTTTAATCTATTAAAAACAAGCTTACTTAATTGTCAAGTGTCCATGACTATTTATCATATCACAACCTGCATAGGTATTTGCATTTCAATATCCCATACTTTTTTTTGAAAAGTATATAACAGTACTATATAGAACATACAGATGATGTAGCCATCTTTGTAAGTATCTGAATTAATCGTTCCAAATTTTAAAGTTGATGTTTGAATAAATTATATATCTTCCATCAACATTATTTTCATTTGCAGCAGATGTTTTTAAGTCATTTTTGATTGAGAAGATTTTCTGGTGACCCTTACCTCTTCATCAGTATCTGTACCTATGGCAGTACTTATTAAAGTTCCAATAGGAACATTCTCTAATAGTCTTGAATTTACTGTATTTAATACTAAGGTAGGTGTTCCATCATTCAAATCCTGAAAAAATAAATCAAATCAATTTAATCTATTATTTCTGAAATTAATTTTTCGTGAATCTGAGTTTTTAATAGGGAATACTCAAAACAACATCTATTGTAAGTTGCCTTTTAAAAACATTTTCTACAAAATATTACATTAAATGAAATAATGCATTATATTTGCTTGACATGTCTATGGGAAATGAAATGAAATGAAACAAAATGGGGTTTAACGTCCTACTGTTCTGCTCCTATACTGGGCTAATGAAGATGGGCATATGCCATACAGTGTGCTATGAGGGAAATTTTGCCTGGGCAGCGGCACTATCGCCTACTCTTATATTGAATTCCAACGCCAAGGGATCTTTTACGTGCATTCCAATGTATACACGGGACCTCGGTTTTTCGTCTCATCCAAAGGACTAGACAGCTGTCCTTGTCAGGCCCTCCGTTCTGCACCACTGACAAGGGGAAACCACGTCGGAAAGTCCTGATGAACTTTCTCGGCCAATGAAGGGACCGAACACCCAACCTCCAGGCTAGCGAGCCAGCATCTTAACCACCTAGCCACCGTGGCACCATGTCTATGGGATGTTTTAAAAACAAAATATTTACCCGAACATTGACAGTTACTGTAGCAGTACCAGAGAGATCATTTTCCCCTTCCCCATCAGTTGTTGTAACTTGAAATACATACAATTTTTTTGTCTCATAATCTAGTGCTACTCGAGTCGTTATTGCACCAGTTACTTCGTTAAGAATAAAGCTTCCTATTTCTCCAGCTCCAAATTTATAAACAATATTTTGATTAGTAGGACCATCTCTATCAATTGCCTGAAGAAGTAAATATATTAATAATATATATAGGTTTATACACTTTTAAAATATTTTGTTTCCTTTTTTTTATTTCAATGGCCTCCACTACATGATGCTATGACTGGTTGTAGTGAGAAGTCATGCCAGAGGTCATATGTGAGACCTTTGACCCTATGACATCAGTCATTCAATTAACCAATCAGAGTTGGTGTTCCAAGTGGCTATTTGGAAATACAACTTTTGCTTTGCTATGTTTTCTATGGTAGTCAATGTCTACCCATAGTTATGCATGCCACACAATAAGAACTCAACTTCACAGACAATTTGATTGGCTAATCCCTCACTTCACCCATAATGCGGTCTATTTAACACACCTATTGTAAAAGATGCATTATGTAAGAGCTAATTTACCAACTGCAGGGCTTTTTCTAGTTTCAAATATAAACTATTATCTAAACATAATCAACTCTTTGGACAACTGGATGGCTTAGAATAACCTTGTCATTTAAAAATCTATTGATAAATTGGATAATTGAAAATTTAATTATTAGCGTAGCAATGGTTATTTATAATTGAGACTACCTTGACAACTAATCAAACATTTATAACTTCGCTCAGAAAAATCTAATTTGACTGAGATTTCATCTAAATCTTACATAATGCATCTTCAAACACAAATTGTGTTGATTTTCTCAAATTGATGAAAGCTATACTTACACTAACTGTTACTACAGCAGCATTTATACTACCCTCGGCTACACTGACTTCATAATCTCTTGGGTTAAAAAGTGGGTTGGAGTCAGCAACATCGGTAACATCAATAGTTACAGAAGCAGTACCAACTCGTGGGTTAATTCCACCATCAGTAGCTATAGCACGGATAATATACCGCTGCTGAACCTCATAGTCTAAAGGTACTCTAGTAGATATTTCTCCAGTATTTTGGTTTATCAGAAACCTATTGAAATAGAGATGAAGTGAAATGGGGTTTTGTACTTCAAAAGTTTTCTGCAGCATCTGGGCTAATGAAGAGGGAGAGAGAGAGAGAGAGAGATGGGGTTTAACTTTCACTCCACACAAACTAGGTCATTTTGGGACTAACATATGGCTCAATCTTATTTTAATAAATTGCTTCCGCGTATGGATCTTTAGAAGTGGGAGGAAACCGGAGGACCCGGAGAAAACCCACAAGGTTAAACAAGCAATCCTTGTCACGTACAACTGGGGAATTGAAACCATGCCAGTTGACCCAATGACAGACCTTATGACACAGCCCGCACGTGCTAACCATTCGACCATCCAACCCCCCTAATAAAGGGGGACAGACATCAAGGTGGGTGGTATGAGGGAATATTTTTACCAGACATATCGATTTACAACTGTCAAGGGTTCTTTTACATGCACCAATGTGCACACTGGACATTGTTGGGTTTTTTTGCACCATTCTTAACGACAAGACATTGTTCCTTGCAATACCAAGACCTGTTTAGTGAGTGAACGTGGCTCCCTATTGAAATAGACATGTTTATATATATATATATATATATATATATATATATGCATTATTCTATGTCCAATATACTATCACATGACTTGCCTTAAACATTACATCTCCATATTACATTAAACATAATCATACAGAGACAGAGAGAGAGATGAGGTTTAACTTCCTCTCAACACAAATTAGGTCATTTCGGGACTGACATATGCTTCACTTTTATTTCAATAATTTGTATGGACGGGTGAAGTCAACGACAGACCTTATGATCTAAAGCGAACCCATTAGACCATTTGATTGCCCACCCCTCCAATAAACTGCAGAGAGAGAGAGAGAGAGAGAGAGAGAGAGAGAGGGGAATATACTTACAAATTATTTGGATCATCAAGACTGTATGTAATAGCACTATTTGGGTTGTTCGGCAGATCTATATCAGCTGCCTAGATAAAATCATAAACAAATAGGGGTCAATATATTAATAAACTAAATCAATAAAATTATCAACAGTTTGGTCACATAATAAACGTTATTCACAATTATTTAATATTTCCTGTTTAATACATTTTAATAACAAGTGTATTTAGTCTGCATTGAGATACAATCTTTTTTGCAAGATGGATATTTTGTAATAAACTAAAACACATACTTATGTAAAAACAGCTACTTATTTATTTGGGCGACGTTAGCTTGATAACGTTGAGAGAATACTCTTCGAAACGTTGCCCAAATAAATCAGTAATTGTTTTTCCATAAGTATGTGTTATAGTTTATTGCTCTATCCAGTTACTAAATTGGATATTTAGTGTTTCTAATAATAGGAAGATTTAGAAATCTTACATTTACGGAACCAGCAACAGCATTTACAGCATTTTCAGGTACATTAAAGTTGTAGGATGCTGTCCCAAATACAGGGGAATTATCATTAATATCAGTTACAAGTACAGTTACTGTTGTTGAAGCCGTCTGCAAAGTAGAACAGACATTTATGTACATATATCTACAACATAGAACTTATCTAGCTTTGTAAACATGCAATTAAATCAAGTGATAATAACAAAGTCTTTAACACATAAATTTATTTATGTTCAAAGCTTTCAATCAACAAATCTTAATCTTGTCAAAATCCTGATTGATTATTGACATCATATGCAAATCATGGAAACAGCATAAATAAAAGGTCATTTTAAACTTGTAATTCCAATCCTTCCATGGCTTTCTTTGATTGAGAAATACTGTGGGAAGATAATTCATGAGAACCCATGCCTAATAATGATAATGCTAAGATCAATCTTTCATATTGATACAATTGGGTTAGTATGTATTTCGCCCCTTTCATGACTCTGAAATCATTAACAATATAGAAAAGGACCTAAAAGATGATCAGCTACTTGCTCAGCATATTCTCAGAGAAATTTCACTTTTTTTTTCCTTCAGAATTTTTTCTCATGCATTTTTTCATCTAGCTGTATTTTTTAAAATAAATTAAAGAATCCCCGACTTGGTAGAAGTGAAGATTTTTAATCAATATAACGTTTCGGGTTGAGATACCCTTTATCAAATGTTGCCGTCCCTCTTCTCGTATCCAATTGTATTATTTCTATGCTGATAAAAAAGAGTTTTACAGATAAATAAAAAATGGGTAAATTTGTGATACATTGTTTACCATTTGATCAGTATATAAAAATGGAGGAGCGAGACTTAGCTTCGAACAACCAGTACGGTGGTTGAAATTATTGCACACGTCTTGTCAATCATTCAAAGGATAATATTTTCGCTGGCAATAGAGTAATTTGAATGAAATTTTCAAATTATTAATTTTACATTATCTATTTTCGAACTATAATAGGAAGAATGGCTAGCTCTTTATCTAAATCTAAGATAAGGTATCTTTAATATAATGTACATTTCCTGTCAGATAAAAATGTCAAACAACTTACCAAACCTTGTGGATCAGTAACCACTACTGTTAATTCATGTCTATCTCTAGATTCTCTGTCTAACAGTCTTACATTTCGAATAATTCCTCTGTAAATATCAAAACAATAAATTAAAATGGAATTTTTTTGCTATTTCAGAAGCATTCAAGAACAAGAAGTCTTTACTGTTAATTGACTAAGAATTTCGTTATTTTTCTGATTTTACACTACATTGTAATCTAACTAGAGAGAGAGAGAAATGGGGTTTAACGTCCACTCGACACAAACTAGGTAATTTTGGGACTAACATATGGTTTAATCTTATTTCAATAATTCGCTTGCGCATAGGGGTCTTTAGTAGTGGGAGGAAACCGGAGGACTTGGAGAAAACCCACAAGGTTGGACAGGCGACCCTACTCCTTGTCAAGTACAACCGGGGAATCGAAACCACGCCAGTTAACTCAATGACAGACTTTATGATACACCGCGCACACGCTAACCATTTAGCCATCCAACCCCCATGTAATCTAACTTAAGTTTCACTCAAATAATAGGCTATTTTATTTATAGCCTGTCAGCCAAATGCATGTTATTATGGAAAGTATATTTTCATTTGCCGAAATTTAAAATTTGTTCCTCTAATAAGAACAAAGAAAATTCACATATCCCAGGCTCCTATTTTAGTCTACATCAGGTTTCATGTACCACAACCCCCTGTGAAATGGAGTCCCAAATACTTTTGACTGGTCAATCTGAACACCCAGATCAGAGAAAATATGTCAAATATCAATGTAGGACAAAACAATACTAGAAATAAAGGAAAGGAAATTGTCAATGACTATTCTTAACCATTCTGATTAAAATCCAAATGACAGATGGAACCCCTCAATATGAGAAAGAGAGAAATGGGGTTTAACTTC
Organism: Patella vulgata; assembly: GCF_932274485.2. Classification (NCBI taxonomy): domain Eukaryota; kingdom Metazoa; phylum Mollusca; class Gastropoda; family Patellidae; genus Patella; species Patella vulgata. Next base: position 14,488,584 of record NC_065880.2, on the reverse strand, counting down.
CACTCGACACAAACTATGTCATTTCGAGACTAACATATGGTTTAATTTTATTTCAATAATTCGCTTGCGCGTAGGGGTCTTTAGCAGTGGGAGGAAACTGGAGGACCCGGAGAAAACCCACGAGGTTGGACAGGCGACCCTACTCCTTGTCACGCACAACCGGGGATTCGAAACCGCGCCAGTTGACTCATCAGTCAAATAAGTGCAACAAATACACTATCAATTATCAAAATGATGTTATTTCTATTTACAAAAATTATTTTTAAGTAAAGGTGGTTTTAGTAATGTGTTGTTAATGTACTGAGTAGATCAGTGGTGCCGTATTTTATACAATCCTAAATACTTGGTATAGATACAATCATTATGTATTCCATATACCTGCAAGTACTCTAGTATAACATCATATCTCAAATGTTTAAGGGTTAAACCATATTTTATCTTGGTAACCTTATCTTTTCAACTGGTGAATATCATTATTACAATAAATATGAAAACAAATGTAATGAAATTAAACTTACTGAGTACCAATATTAAATGATGATGTTATATCTCCACCAGTAATTGCATAAGTCAGTAGCTGGCCCTCTGGGTCACTGGCCTATAATATATTTAAAATATATATAATTTTAGTTCATTAGTAACCTGAAACAAATCTCACACCTAGAAATAAGTACGTTGACCCGGCTACTTTTGACTTCTAACCCTAAACCTAACCCTAACCCTAAGTAGCCGAATCAACGTACTGCGCCGAAATACCTATAAAATTACAAATTTAACATCTGCATAAACAAGATCAAAACAAATTGCCAACAAAATTCTTATAATTTCATTCTTACACCGATTTCATTCAAATCATTTTAATTAAACATACATTATGCAAGATCTAAATTTGCCTTTTTCAGGTCTTTCTTTAGGCCTGAAATGTTATCTAAATTATTAATTAGACATTAATTAACATATCCAGACCATAATCAAATCTTGATGGCATTGCTAGCCTGCGATATTTACTGGATTATGATCCCATTTGCTGCTCAACTTCCATTCATAATTTAATCAAGAAAGGGATGATCGAGACTATGTTTTTTATCGTACAGACTTTAGTAATGATGATCAAGGCTAGGTCGAAATTTCAATCGCTTAATTCGCGGTTCATAGTGGATCAATTTGACTGAAATTTTCAGCAAATTGCCTTTACATTATCTAGTTTTTAACTATTATAGTGAGAACTGTCAGCTCTTTATCTTATTTCCCATAATGTATCTTTAATTTGTTGTGAAATTGGTGTAAAGTGTATATAAATACCCTGGCTTCAAGTAACCTACATGCCACTTTTATATGTTCATTTTATATGCTTTTTAAAGTTAAATTTGTTTTTTGTATCTATAATTATTCTGTAAAAAGAAAGAAAAAGACATTAACTCACCGGAACATCAAAGACTTGACTGTTAAGAACAATACCCTCACTGACAGATACAGTATATCCAGGTGATGGTATTTGTGGATTTCTATTTTGTCCTGATGTAACAGTTAAGTACACAATAGCCACATCACTAATTAAAACAAAAATACCAAAATAATAATAAAACAAAAGTTATTTCGAGTGCGAATGTCCTTCTCCCCAAAAACTAAGGTAATTCAGACTGCTATGAATTTTATGTACAGAAAGAGAGAGAGAAATGGGGTTTAACGTCCACTCGACACAAACTAGGTCATTTTGGGACTAACACATGGTTTAATTTTATTTCAATAATTCGCTTGCGTGTAGGCATCTTTAGCAGTGGGAGGGAACCGGAGAAAACCCACGAGGTTGGACAGACGACCCTACTCCTTGCCACGTACAACCGGGGATTTGAAACCACGCCAGTTGACTCAATGACAGACTTTATGGTACAGCGTGCACATGCTAACCATTCAGCCAACCAATCCCCCTTTATGTACAGAAAGATCATATATTTTCCAATGTTAAATCAAAGAGAAAAGAGATAGAAATGGGGGTTTAATGTCCACTCGACCCAAACTAGATTCTTTTCGGGACTAACATATGGTTTAATTTTATTTCAATAATTTGCTTGCATGTAGGGGTCTTTAGCAGTGGGAGGAAACCGGAGGACCTGGAGAAAACCCACGAGGTTGGACAGGCGACCTTACACCTTTTCACGTACAACCGGGGATTCAAAACCACGCCACTTGACTCAATGACAGGTCTTATGATACAGCGCGCATGTGCTAACCATTCGGCCATCCAACCCCCCCCTCCCCCCAATGTTAAATCAAGCCATTGCATGTACAGAGTAATCATTCAGTTTCCCCATGTAGAATAATCATATATTTTTTATACTAAATCAAGGCATTTATGTTGAGAATGTTAAATCAACCCATTTGAATTAAGAGTGCAATCAAATAGCTGTACATATATATATATATTACCTTCGTGCTGGAGTTCCGCCATCTGAGGCCCGGACTGCAATAACATAACTGTCTCCTAAAGTAACTTGACCATTTAAAGCCACAACATTACCTCTTACAACAGAAAATTTTTGTGGTTGGTTTGGTTGAACAGATTCTATTTGATATGAAATAGTATTAAATGGCGCAGTTAAATCAGCATCTGTAGCAACAACCTGAAAGAAAGGGGATATATAAATTAACCCATCAAACATGCATATAATATGTACTTGAGAAGACCAGAATAATGTCATATATCAGAGGCGGATTCAATGGGGGGCGCGAGGGGCGCGCCCCCCTAATTTTCGACAGTGCCCTTTTTTACTGCTGAAAGTGCCTTTTCTCAGATTCAAATATGTCCGTTCCCAACCCGTTGTAGGGATCCCAAATGACTCAAACCATCGACTCAAACACACCAGTCTGGGAAATAGTTCTTGGAATGGCTACAGATGCAAGGAAATGACGGATAATTTTCTTGGGCCACCCCCCCCCCCCAAAACAGTTTTAGGCCTGTTTTGCACGGAACTGTGGGTAATCCACTAGTAACATCAATGCTGATTGGTTAATCAAATGTCTGACGTCATAGGGTCAAAAGCCCCTCGTATGACCTCTGACGCAACCTATCGCTACACCGGTCAGATCTTCATGTAGTGTAGGTCATCGAAACGAAATATAGATCTGTATTTTAATCAGATTGACCTCCTATTAGCATTTCGAATAAAAATGTTTTGTAAAAAAAAAAGTGCAGACAATACTAGTTCTGATTACTTCAGGAATAATTAAATGACTTTTTATATGTTCCACAATATAATTTGATATTACTTCTGTGCTTCACCAATATTATGAATAAGTGTAGAACTACTAAGTACTTACAGTAGCAAGAGCTTGTGCTACTGAAGGGGGAGAATAATCACCCTCTGCGACAGTTGCATTATATATCTTCGAAGTAAAAATTGGTGAATTATCATTGACATCCAATACATTTATAGTTACGGATGTTGTAGCTTGTCTTCGTTCAGCTGTATCTCTCTCTGTGACTATTACCTATTAATATACAAACAAACTATAAAAAATCTACAGAGATGAATCTGGCCATTCAAAAAAAAAAAATGAAAGCCTCTATAATTAGACATATGGAAAAAACATGTATATATGAATGCTTTAAGTTAAAAGATCACAAATGTAAATAGTCAATATCAAATTCACGATGAAAAGGTGTGGTTGTTAAACATAGGATCCAGTTATAAAGTGACACAGATAATTACTCATAAGTTCTTTGAAACAAGAGAGAGACAGAGAGAATTGGGGTTTAACATCCACTCAACACAAACTAGGTCATTTCAGGACTAACATATGGTTCAATTTTTTTTTTCAAGAATTCGCTTGCACGTAGGGGTCTTTAGCAGTGGGAGGAAACCGGAGGACCTGGAGAAAACCCACGAGCTTGAACAGGCGACCCTACTCCTTGTCAGGAAATTATAATTCGATATGCGCAAATATCGAAAGGAACCAAGATCTTTGAGTTATAAACTTACATTTCAAGTTTCAACAAAATCGGATAAAAATTGTGACCTCTATAGGGTCCACAACCTTGATATACCATATTTTTACGCTATTTGAGAACGACCGGCGGCCATTTTGTCTGTCAGTTTTGGGCCGATTTTCACGAAATTTGAACTCAGCCATTCTTATGGTGTAACGGTGATATATTAACATGTTTTTTTAAATCGGATAAAAATTATAACCTCTATATGGTCCACAAGCCAAAAAACGCGTTTTTGCGTACAATCGGGGGCCATAATTCATGAAGTTACGGTCCGATATGCGCGAATATCGAAAGGAACCAAGATCTTTGTGTTATAAACTTACATTTCAAGTTTCAACAAAATCGGATAAAAATTGTAGCCTCTATAGGGTCCACAACCTTGATATACCATATTTTTACGCTATTTGAGAACGAACGGCGGCCATTTTGTCTGTCAGTTTTGGGCCGATTTTCACAAAATTCGAACTCGGCCGTCCTTAGGGTGTAACGGTGATATATTAACACGTTTTTTTAAATCGGATAAAAATTATGACTTCTATAGGGTCCACAAGCCAAAAAACGCGTTTTTGCGTACAATCAGGGGCCATAATTCATGAAGTTACGGTCCGATATGCGCGAATATCGAAAGGATCCAAGATCTTTGTGTTATAAACTTACATTTCAAGTTTCAACAAAATCAGATAAAAATTGTGACCTCTACAGTGTTCACAAGCCAAAAACGTGATTTTTCGTACAATCAGGGGCCATAATCCATGAAGTTACGGTCCGATAGATGCCAATATCGAAAAGAACCGAGATCGTAGGGTGATAAACCTATATTTCAAGTTTCATTGAAATCGGATAAAAATTGTGACCTGTAGACTGTAGACGGACGGACGGACGGACAGGGGCGACGACAATATACGTCCACATGAAAATGTGGGCGTATAAAAACGTATAGCATACTTACATTAAAGGTATAGCTTCTTACTGTTTCATAATTCAGATTACCAGCTAACAGACGTATAAAACCATTATTATCAACTCGAAAGGTAGTAGATGGATTCAAAGTAAAATCGTAGTTTGGTTGGGGATCACCTTGTTTCTATCAGATAAAATAAAATTAAAAAACAAGCGAGGATTAGTCTTAAATCTATATAGTAGATAGCAACCCATTCCAGGTTAATATTCACAATAAAAACCCTAAGGGCAGAACCAACAACTTTTATTTCAAATAACAACAGTTGAAATAGGTTACTATCTGACTTACACATCGACACACACTATAATGATTATCGCTAAGTGTTAACCACTGTTTTACCTTGTGTATGAGAAATTCAAAGCATGTGGTTAATGGAGGATAATATTATCTGAACATCAACCCCTTTAATGACTTGACAGAAGGTGGATACCGGGGACAGTAACATTAAAACATCAATAGTTGCTATGGGACAACTTGTCTGCAATATCACCTTCGGTGGAAGCGGACATTACGCACTAAGAACAACAACAACATTCTCAATAAAAATGTTACCTGTCCGGTCTTCATTAATATATTATATAAGAATTTTAATTTGTTACAAATAAATATGCATTTAGTATAATTTGGACTTCTCTCATTTAGGCTACCTTCTGGATAATAAATTTTCTAATCTTGTCTCTTGAAGGGGAGCCATTGCGTTTTTCTTACTTTACCCGGTGAGAGTTACTTCCCTTTGCCAACTTCCCTTGCAATGAACAATTTATGGGATTGGTCGATAAAAATGGCACAATCATCAAGGGCACATAACTTGAAAACATGTCCCCCCACCCACCACATAGATTAACCCAGGGATTAGTGGAGTAGAATGGAATGAGGCATCTTGGGATACCATGGATGACAATAGATGTGGGGTTATAACTCTAAAATCAATTTAACTTACAACATCAGCATCAGTAATTATAAGCTGAAGGGTAGTATCCAAATTCTGTGATTTAGCAAATGCCCCAGCTGCAGCATCTTCTCGAATATAACCAATAAAATCTGGTGAAATGTTACTAGATATAATAGGATCAGCATTATTAGCCGGTACAATGCTCACTCTTATTATAGCTCTGTTGGATCTTCGATTATCTGAAGGGCCATTCTCTGTAGCCTGAAACAGAAATTATGTCATACAAAAGGTAAAACAAGATATAAAACATAAATTCTGCAAATAATTCAAGTGATTATTCTTCAAAATCAAAATGCAACTAAGAATATGTAAACATTATGTAGGCACATACTGCAGAGTTTACATGGCTTTTGTCATGACTCCATGATGAGATCACTGGATAACAAGATCCTTTAATCCTAGTAATGTTATTGAGATGTACCAAAATTATAGTAGCCAACATATTGTGAATTTCTTGAAAGAAAACTCCAGCTGTGCGAATATGTACCAGGGCTCAAGCTGGACTAAAAATTTAGAGGGACTTGAAGTCCCCCATTTTGAATATCAGGGGGGGGGGGGGGGAATTTAGGGGACTTCAAGAAAATTGCCAACACCAGATACAACCCAAGCAAATCTTTTCACTGATCGTCATTTGAGGGAGTTTTAATATGTTGCAAATTACAATGTTTTGAAAGTTGTATCTCTAAAACGTATATATCAGTCCATAAATGCTTCAGTTCCGTTCGGAAATTGTTTTCAACAATCTATCGATGGTCCTTATTTTAATCTGACAGAATCAAAGCCGAAGATAATCAACCGTTGATATTTTGAATTTGTTGTCTTAATAAATTAAATTTTAAATAATCAATTTGAGTGTGAGAGAGAGAGAGAGAGAGAGAGAGAGAGAGAGAGGGGGGGAGGGTTAAAGTCCACTTGACACAAACTAGGTCATTTCGGGACTAACATATGGTTTATATTTTGTTTTTCAATAATTCGCTTGTGCGTAGGGGTCTTTAGCAGTGGGAGGAAACCGGAGGACCAGGAGAAAACCCACGAGGTGGACAGGCGACCCTACTCCTTGTCACGTACAACTGGGGAATCGAAACCCCGCCAGTTGACTCATTGACAGACCTTATGATACAGCGCATATGTGCTAACCATTCAGCTATCCAACCCCCCCAACTGTTTCAAAGTCACATCCAATTTGACTTACCTTAAGAACAACCTGTAGTGAAGTAATATCATTCCTGTTAATTTGGTCTACTACAGAAACTGTAGCAGTATAGTAACCATCTATAGGACCAGCACCACTCACTGTAAACTTGTTTTCATATCCAGCAGGAATAGCTGCAAGTTAATTTATTTGAATAAAAGCTTTGAACAGCAACACCAATTTAATTTTTAGTTTTATGGGGTCTTGATCAATAAATAACCTGGGGGGTGCTCGATTGTCAGTCCAGAACACTCTGAATTGACCTAATCGCAATCGAATGACGCAGAATTCAGTCCTGTCGCATTTCTGTCAGTCCCGACAACAGAGGTGGTGTGAGTAGAATCGTGACGTAATTAAACCTAATAAATATGTTTCAGCAGTCATGGTTGGTTGAGATATTTTCTCATGCAGTCAGCGCATGCGTTCTAGCCCAAAATTCCATTTTCACTCGATTGTCACTATTTTTGGGTTTGACAGAATTCAATTACGGAACGTTTAATCGAGCATCTCCCTAAAGTTTACTAAGATCTCCAAATTTAAAAGTAAAACCTAACTAACAATTGGATTAAAATACATATATATATTCCGTTTCGTTTTTTATACTTTTGATGGCCTACACTACGCGAAGATCTGGTCGGTTGTAGTGGAAGGTCACGTCAAAGGTCATACGACCGACTTTTGACCCTATGACGTCAGACATTCGGTTAACCAATCAGGGTTGAGATTTCTAGTGGGTTACCCACAGTTCCGTGCACCTCACGCCAAAAAATGGCCGTAACAGACCATTTCATTGGCTAATCCCTCACATCATCCAGAACGCAGGTTATATAACAAAACTTCCAGATCCTAGTGTTGTAAAGACAAGTAAAACGAAATATTGAACTATAAAAAATGAAACGAAATAGGATCAGTGTTTTAATCAGATTGGAGCAACTAAGTACTTTTGGCTTTGAAATTATTATTTTTTTGCTGAAGAAATTGGAGGCAGATTTTTTAACAGGTGTTCCCAAAGAACAGAAATTTAAACAGGTGTGGCCTAAAGTTACAAAATTAATACAGTCAGTGAGCTAATTTGTACTATCAGACTTCTTTCCCTGTTGTGTTTGTTTTCTTCGTGATCGTGAACACTACAGGATAATTGGTTCCTACAATTTTATTGTTAAGCTGGAATGACTTTGAAGGTTCCTCATCCTCAATAAATAATACCTGGGTGAGCTCTGACCAGTCTCGCTCAACACCCTCTTGTATAACCCCCTAATTTCTGCACGTCTTAGATTAGCCTTGACGTTAATTTCCATCCCAAATATGGAATAAACCTCTCCATTTCTCAAGAGCAGGTAGGAGAACTTTACCTTATTTGGTCTACCAACCATAGGTCAATAAACATACAGAATTTGATGCCTATTTTGACAATGGTAAGGATTTTACCAAAATATCACTGTTTTTTAATTTGATGGCTATTTTGACAATGGATAGAATTTTACCAAAATATCACTGTTTTTTATATATAAATATATATATATCATTCATGTTTATTAAGTATGTGTGACTTGATTCACTAGAAAGAGTGAAGCAACAATTTTTCAAAGACCCAATATTGTCTTAAGGACCAAAGTGCTACACTAATTTGTTTATCAAAATAATTTGTATATTAGGCTGAGTATTGTTAAAAATAATGTAATATTAGATAATAAAAAATATGTAAGGTAACTGCTATGTTGAGGTTCTCCTTAAAATACACAATCAAACCAATCTTTCTCGGCACTAAATCTTAATCTTTCTATAACATTAAGGAATCCATGTACATGTAAGCTATGACATATATGTTAGTATATTCATTAATATGTTAGACTTACTCTGTTGAATTGAAAAGTCAATTGAATAGTTCAATGTATCTTGATCTTTGGCTTGTATAGATGTAGGTGATCCACCATTTGCTGGTACTGGATATACAGTTAACACTCCAGTCTGTAAAATATTTCAAATATGCTTGGATGGAATGAAAACACAGCACTTATATTTATAAATGGATGATTGTAAATCTTGTTTGTAAGACAGACTTAAGTCTTGCAATTCTGAATGCAACACCAGTTTACGACAATAACACATGAAAAGTACCACGGATCAACACAAAATATTGAATTTGAAAGAATGGAAATGTTGAAAATCTCATGGTTGCAAACATACAGTATAAAATCTGGATTCTAAAAATCTAGGGTCAGTACAATTCCTACAGTTCTGTGGAAGAAGACCGAAAACTCGCCACTGTATTTATTCAAGAGAGCATGAGTACCAGAGCCGTAACCGCAAGGTTTAGATTCCATTACACTATCATTCTAAGATGTCAACGCCAGCACATTATTTGCAGCATTTCACATCTTGTAATATAAATAAACTGGATATCACTAAACAATATAAAGAACTTACAGTTGATAATGATGTATAATCTGCTCTATATTCAGGATTGAAACAGATACCACCATCTTTAATACAAGAATCATACTCAAACACTGGTGGTAAATCATCACCATCTTCTATTCTTACAGCTAATGTAGTGTAGGTAACTCTAGGTGGTAAACCACGATCCTGTTAAATAATTGCAACATATCAAATACCAGTTTAATCAAATCAATAATTAAGGATAGAAATTAATTGTTTTTTAATCATAGATAATTTCCTGAAAACCTAAAACATCTCTGGATTTTATAACTTGAAAATGGATATCAATAGGGTAACTAGTTACTAAATATGGCCTTGTAGGAACTTATGGTTCAGATATTTAATTGTACTAGAGATTTTATTTTACCAGAGGTGATTACAAACCCATGGGTAAGTTTTTAAAAAGCCATAATGAATGGAATTGTCACTGTTGGAAGTTTGGACTAGAAATAAGCATCAATTGTGTCTGCACCGTCTATGAGAATTGGCAATCGTTTGATTGACAGACTATAACTCCACCTACATATTCTCGATTATCAAGTAACATGCTCAATGGCTATGGTAGCTTCCCTTGGCAAGCCTTTCATCACCACTTTCGGGTCCACCATTTATTGATTTAATTTTAAATGGATGACTGTTTAAATCCAAACTGTATCCAAGCCATCCGTGGGTCTACAGAGTTGATTTTGGGCTTGTCGTGTAAATAAAGGTCTTATTAATAATTTCTATAACATCTGAAGCCTAAATAAAGTCTTACAATCGGCTGATTTAGCTCTTGCATAACGTATGTTTAAGTAGTTTATTCGTATGGGACGAAAATACTTTATTTGTTACAATGGATAAGATTGCAATAGCGTAAACTTACTGTAGCTGAAATATTCATGTTGTAAACTGTCCTGCTCTGAGCATTTAAAACCTCAAAATCAAGAACATTTTTTACACGGACATTACCAAGAGAAGAAATTTCAAATTCAAACTTAGTGCTGCCATCAAACTAAAATAAAAGAAAAATAAATAAGTTAATTCTTGCAAGTGAGAGTAAGTAGAACCCTTTTATTTTGTTTTTCAATTTTCAGGAATGTGCGCAAAGACGCAAAATATAGAACAATCTTATGTCAGACCTTGTTTGGCAGAAATAAAGCTGAAGTGTCTCTTTATTTTCCTTTCAGTCAAATTTGCAATCCAATCCCCAATGCTGTACTATATGAATTTAAAATACAGATGTGACGTCATCCTTTGATGTTGGAGTACGATTATTATTTTTTAACCTTTTTTTTTCATTTTTTGAATACTTCCGGTATGAAGATTATTGTCGGAATAGTTTTAATAACCAGTTTGGGCAATTAAATAGCGACAGGGCTCTGTAATGATATATTACATTATCTGATCAGATAAAATGGCCCTGAGAAATCCTATGTTCAAAGGTGCCAAAAATGTCAAAATATCGAAAATTAAATTTCAATAACTCAATACATATTATACATCGTTAGAATCGTAATTAGGTCAGCTATCCGAATCTGTAATCTTTTTGTAAAAATTTGTTTAAATAATAAAGTAATAGAGCATTTTGCAAAATTTCACGATTTTTCGACTTTTTTCGATTTTCAGTCCCTTTTTTATCGTATTCCAGACATTTCAAAGTCTTATTGGATGGCATAATTCACAAGACTATCGAATGGACTCTCGATAGAGAAAGTTAAAAAAAACGTTGCGGTTAAGATTTCGATATACAGGCGTCCAAAAACGCTCCAAATCAGAAAATACTTGATTTTCAGCTTGTCATATTTTGCTGCTTGGTCATAGTATCCGTATAAATTGGGCATCATACGACAGTCCATTCCTCGGGCCACTCAACGAAAGCTTAATTCGTTTAATCCATTGATATTGGACGGAGAAATCACGTTTTTCCCCAAAACACCCATTTTTGGCGTTTTTTTCAAAATATCTATCATTATTTCGACTACTTCCGGTTTCCGGATCGTTTTTAAAATTGCTTTATGCAGCGGTCTGACTATATAGCTTTATGTTCCAGGAATTTCAGAACTATCGATTTATCCTTTCCAAAAAATATAAGGGTTGGGAAATGGGCAGAAAATTCGAAAAAAATCGTAAAATAAAGGGCGATAACTCGGAATGAAACTTACATTTCTGGTATCGGATGGTCTTCAGGTATCCAAAAATGTAGGTCAAATTTGAATATTTTGAAAAATAGAAAAAATTGTCTCTTAAACAAAATTTTTCATTTTTCGAACGCTAGAAGTCAGCGACGAAGTTTCGAAATCTCGAAATTTTCAACTGCTATCGTCCGAGAAAAGACTCAGGGTTTCTGAAAATGTCATTTGTATGAAAATAGGTACAGAATTGACGAAGCTACGGCCGTTTTTTAATTTTTATGCACCGCACGAAATTCGGCCACTTCCGGTCTGCGCAGAAGTTTCAAAATTGTTTTAAGGAGTAGCCACCACCTAGTTTCCCAATAGAAAATTTGGTTCCAGATCGATATCTGTTTCCGATCATGGAGAAATAGGCTCCCGCGGAAAAAAAAAATAATAATAATAATTTTAGTAAAAACAATAGTCTTTCAGACAGTCTGAAAGCCTAATAATTGATTTATATTATAGCACCAACAATTCAACTCAGTTAGTGCTCTCGAGCACTTTACATAAGTACAACGAATATAAAATTACAACAATTACAACACATTAATCCATAAAAAAGACATGAACAAAAAACGGAGAACATTATTTAGTACACATGGTAAAAGTCTGACACAAACACACACTAGGGAACAGGTATCATTCGGATTTGATGAAAAAAGGAAAGAAACTGAGCTTACCATCTATAATCTAATACACATATTCAGTTAATAGATTGCCATCCAGAAAGTGTTAAATGCCATCAAGATTCATTAAAAACTGCCCAGTTTGTGCTACCGTTTAGATTGACATCAGTTGTCTAGTTTATGAAACTAAATGGTCATAAACTGGATGACCAATATCAAAACTAAACTAAATGGACATAAACTAGATGACCGATGTCAAAAACTAAATGGTGTTTCTTAAACTAAACGGTAGCACAAACTGGGCATTAATTGATGAATCTTGATGGTATTTAATACTTTCATCAAATCTGAATGATACCCAGTCCCTAGTGACAGCTAGAACCGTATTCAATCAGCTGTATATTTGATTAAAATGTTCGGTTTTGAGATACTTTTTAAAACCTTTAATAGAATTTGCGCTTTTGGTTTCATTTGATATTGAATTCCATAACTTCGGAGCACTGACGGCAAAAGATCTATCACCGGTGTTCCTTTTTGAAAAAGGCTTAATTAAGAGGTTGTCTGATTATGATCGAAGGGTTCTGCAAGGTTTATTGGTGTTGAGAAGGTCTCTAAGGTATTGAGGTGAAGAATCGTCATTTAGAGCAGAATATGTAATAGACAGTATTTTAAAATTGATACGCTGAAATGAAACATGCCAACAACAGTTGTCGCATATTTGTTCTTTTATCAGTAATGGGAACATTTACAAGACACTAAAAACTGATCAACAGTAACAAACAAAGAAGTAATGAACAGAAATAATAAAGATTTCCTTCCTGTATATAACTTTCGACTCTAGAAGGGCTAAAAAAAATTTCAAACTATAAAGGATCATAAGGCAGCATATATGTAAAACTCAATAAATGAACATAATTTTTAAACACTAAAATAACTTACATCGGTTCCATCACCGGGTACTATACCATAATCAATTTCTTCATTTTCACCTGCATCTTTATCAAGAGCATTGATGCGTTGTGTAACTGTAGTTCCAACTGGTGTCAACTGTAATATAAACAAATATAACTTATAAATACTCTTCGCATAGATATTTTCAACTGAACTGGATCTGGATCAGTAGAAGGACGGATATTGTAATTCACTAATTGTGAAGGAATTTGTGTTTAAAATATATTTATTAGATGTGAGGCGGCACAAGATAGAGTGGTAAGCCAGGGGGGAGGGGGTGGGCGGAGGCTCGAGTGGCAATTGGAGGTAAATGATCTTTCATCAGAAAGATAGTATAGAGATACTTAAAGATACATTATGGGAGATTCGATAACGATTTGGCAGTTCTCACTATAATAGTTAAAAACTAGATAATGTAAAGGCAATTTACTGAAAATTTCATTCAAATTGATCCACTATGAAATTTCCGTCTAGCCTTGATCATCATTACTAAAGTCAGTACGATAAACAGCATAGTCTTGATTATCCATTTAATTGTTAAATCGTTATGCAGTAAATCGGCTCCTAATCCACTAAAGGTCGCAGGCTAGCAATGCCATCTAGAGTTGATTATGGTCTGGATAGGTTAATTAATGTCTAATTAATAATTTAGATAACATTTCAGGCCTAAAGAAAGACCTGCCCAATAGACATATTTTAGCTCTTGCATAATGTATGTTTAAAGTTTAACCACTGGTATGCCATTGAATAAGAATGTAACACCACTTACCTCACTAACATTAACAGCATAAGATGAAGGCAAAAATTCTGGAACGTTGTCATTGATATCTACTATATTTATTCTCAATGGGATATAATTTGTCTAAAATGAAAGGAAAAAAGATCATACCATCCCCAATAATATTTGTTGTTGTCAGACATAGAAACATCTGCCCACAGCATGTATGTTGCCTGAGTAGTCAATAAAGGTCAATTAAGAGCAAAAATTTACACTGCAAAATATAAATACTGCATTAAAAAGAATGTACAACATAACCAATGGCAATAACTCTTAGACTTTATTATCAGAAATTATTGTAATTGCGTTTCATCGCAATAATCAAAGCACAGGACATAAATTTTAAGTTGATAAGGTGGGTTTTTTTTTCGATGTTAAAACATTCATAAGATTCTCCAAAATGAACAAGGGCTATAACTCTAGAAGTGATTCAGGCGAAAATGCTGAAAATAAATCTTAGAATGTTCACATAAACTTGACCAAATTTGTTACTAATCCTAAGCAGGCCTGGATAGAGGAATCTGAAATAATATCACACACTACTGAACAAGTACCCACTCCCTGACATTTTGAAGTTTGTGCTGCATGTATTAAAAATATCAATAAACACTGATACTGGAGGGCAGCTTTTGGATTGTACCTCAAGTTTACTACATAAGACTAGGAGCAAAGCATGACGTCATTGCAGCCATCTTGGAATTCAGACATCATATCAAAAATCAAAGTCTGTCAATCGTGGCACAATTGTCCAAGGAAGAAACATGACGTCATTGCAGCCATCTTGGAATTCAGACATCATATCAAAAATCAAAGTCTGTCAATCGCTGCACAATTGTCCAAGGAAGAAGCATGCCAGATTTCATGTCTATGTTGACTGTAACAACAATAACAAGATGAATACCAGTAGGTATTGGGGACCAGCCAGTCCCTGGTCCAAAAAATCTAACATCTAGGAACCAAGTGTACATTGGAAAATTGATTGTGTACATAATAAATAGTTACATTAACTGATTAAATGTAATGCAGAAAAACTACTTACCGCTTGAGCAGAACCTGTATCTGTTGGTGTACATTCCAGTGTATACTCCAGAATTGTGGTATCATCACTTGCCGAAACAGTGGCACCCTGTGAAGTTTACATACAGTAAAAAGTTTATATAATATAAAGGTAAATGTAAAAGTGATGCTTAATTATTTTTTAATCAACGCATAATGATGGAGCTGATTTAATGCAGATTTAATGCAGCATAGTTATCATAACCATTTGACATTTCCGATACAATCTTTTCTATTTTAATTTTCGGGCCATTTCGATGAAAAAAGGTGAAAAAAGGTGTGAAATTAAGTTATATACAACCCTGTCAAACTTTTCATATTTGTAAAATTTTCTTGTAACTTTTATAAACTTTTAGCCTTAATCCATAGGAAGAAAATGTATGTCAAAATTAGTTTGTAATATGAGCAGTTGCCTAGAAATAGGCAATTTTGCATTAGTCACTTTTTACGTTATTTTATCTGTAAAAGAGTCAATTATTATTGTTGTTTTTTTTATAAAACTGACACCATTTGATGTAAAATGGAAATATGTGCCATATCAAATTGATTACAATTTTAAATTGACACTGAAGAGATGCCATTTTGTCAAAAACTGTATTTTTAACCTTTAATATCAATATTTTTTCAACTGAGTATTATTTGCTACGTTTTGATCATTTTAACTTTTAGTTTAAAGGGCCAATCCGGATAATCTTTTGGAGAATAAAACTGCTTAATTTTGTGTTAAAATCCCTTAGAATCCTCTACCTTAAGACCGAGCAAAAAACTCAATATAAGTTATACGTTTTCAAACAACTTAAACCCGTCAGTCTTCATCTGGAAATGGAGACCTGTGTCCCAAGCTGTATTATGCTGTGTCTGGATAAAACCAGACTTTTATTTTATAAAAAATAATGTGTATGTGAAATTTACCTTTCGTTATCAAGTAAAGCACATGGGTCATTCATTGTATAGACGTCTAAAGGAATGGGAATCGATTATCTGGTCAACCAACGAAAAAATTGACCCGAAATCTTACAAGGGTTACATGTCCGAATAAGAAGTTTTGACGTTCAAGTCCAAACGACTCAATATTTTGAGCTGAAATTTTGAGACAAGGTAAATACACCATTCCTCTATATTTTGGCGTTAAAATTTCATACATACTCAGGCTTTTATTTTTCAAACCGGGATAGTCCCTTTAAATCAACTGATAAATAAAAAGAATATGATCATATACATATCACGAAATTATTCCTAACTTGTTAAGTTGCAGAGAAAAAGACGATTTTCTACAAGTCACTTTTCAAGGTTTTTGGTCCATAAAAATGTCAGTTTTTATTTGATTTTCTAATTTGTTCAGTTGCAGGGAAATAGACAATTTTCTACAAGTCACTTTTCAGGCTTTTTGGTCCATAAAAGTGTCAATTATTATTCGATTTTCATAAACTTTTCACCATATGAAGCCTAATGCCATTTATGATTACATAAAATTAATTTAATATTTTCATTATCACCGGAAGTAACGTCATTTTGGCAAAAACTGTACTTTTAGCCTCCAAAACAAATGTTTTTTTTGAAGTAAGTGATACTGATTATTAATATAAAATTCTGATATTTAATTCCAATGGACAAATAGTATAAATCAGTACCGTCATACAGATATCAAAAAGGTGTTTCAAACGTCTAATCAATTTTGTTAGGATAATTTTTTAAGATTTTTAGAATTTTTATTGGGCTTTAATAAAGGTTAAGTATGTTCAATTTTTAATCAATTTTTTTGTCATCCAAAGTGGTTATTTCTGTTATCTAATTTAAATATTTTTTTTGATAACGAAAGTCATGTCACTGTGTCGAGTCTTCATTTGCTGCTGTTTATTTTATGACATATGTAACAGATGTATAAATGGAACTGTTATTTGGCCTACATTTTGTAAGATATGTGCAATGCTCATCTGAAAATCTGTTTAACGGTTCCATTGGTACGGTAAGTAACGTCAGTTAAAGGGTAGCATGGCATTGCAGTTCTAGTTTCTATTGTTATTATGATTATACAATTAACTTACATCCCTGTCTATAGGTGTTAAAGGTCTGATGAAAAATCCTGTTCGAGTTCCTCCTCCTGCTACAGCAGCATTGGTGAGATGTTCAACCACAAACTCTGAAGGATCTATTTTGGCTGGTTCACGGCCTGCTTTTTGTGTTAATGTCAACACAACACTGCTTTGAGGATCTATCAACCCCAGAAATCCACGATATTTTGTTATGTCAGCTGCAAAAGGATATAAAAGGTTGTTAACAACGAAACATAATCCCACCAGCAGCCATGTTGTCTATGCAGTTATGAGCTTATATGAACAACTCATAAAATTTTCCAAAAGATCAGATCATAATTAAAATTCCGATGATAGCCTTCCTTTTAAATGGCTGAATAGGCAACAGATGTAAATTTCACATTGATTGTTTAAAAAACAAGATTTTGTAATATAACTATTATGTATTTCACTGAACATAACTCTTACAATAATTAGAAATTACAATAAAAGACTTTATAGGGCGTATAGCTCTATTTTTTTTTAACCTAAAAGCACATGTTAACCTAATATGAATGTATGTAAAGTGATTTATATTCAATTTTTGAAAAAAATATTGTAATTTCTAATCAAGTATGTAATGCTTGGTTCCAACTACCACGATTCGCGCTACGGTTGAAATCGTGGTTTTAATCATGGAGTAATCGTGGTTATCATATATTTAGGTCAGTCGTGACAATCATGTTGATCATTATATCCAAACGTATTTTCACGTACCAGATCGTGGACTTAATAGGAACAATCCCATCGTAACACATCGCACGACAGTAGGAACCTATATATAGCATCAGGTAAAATATGTAAACAGTTCAAATTGAACAGCAGTCGTTTAAGCCTGCTTAGTGCATTCTATACGTTTTTTAAATTATTATTTTGTCATTTGTGAATCAGCCTTTACTAATTACTTCCACATTGTGTTGTTGGCTGTATATTTATTTGTTCATTACAAAATGGCACCCGAAACCATACCGTACACGACTACTGTACTGATTATAAACGTTGATTGTGTCTTAAATATTGGATATTAGGATCCTATAGTTTCACAGCAAGATAACGACATCAATAAAGGTTGAAATTGATCAATATTGAATTCTAATTCGTGTTTTTAATTTCGAATATTATGGAAAATATTGAGTTAGAGACTTAGCTCCTTTAAAATTGAATATAAATCAATTTATGTACATTTATATTACATTAATATTTTCCTATAGACCCATTTTTGTCTATTTTAATGTCTCAAAGCTTAGAGCTATACATGTACACCCTTTAACTTTATTTGGTCCAATGTCAAACATAAAACCGACCATTATCACATACACCTTTCCTTTATTTTGTTAGGAATTAATATAAACCTTAACATTATATTATATAAGGAAAACAAAAGTTGATAAAAAATGTTTTCCTCTTTCTGAATATCCAAGCATTTCAAAGAGGAGATTTATCTGCAAACTAGAGAATTGAATAAACTATGAACAATAATTTACTTTTGTGAATGATGAACATGTTCAGCGCCTTAAAAACTGTTCTTTAGTATTAACACACTTTATAAATGACGATATTATTATTATTATTAATTGCATACTTACTATCAAAGGCTGTATCTGCTTCCTCGATTGATATACGAATAGTTCCGCCAGCAAATGATGGTTCCGTAGTTAATAGGTCGCATACTGGAATAAGGTATTGCAATTTATATAATATATACATGCATGGACATTAATTCTAGAGATTACACAATTATTCAAGGAAAGGTTCTCTTAATTAAACCCAGGATGTCTATCAGTCATGTAAAAATTAGAAATAATCACCAAGATTCACACAATTACTATTAATTTTAAAACCATGTCCAAATTATTCTAAAGGCTTACACATAAAATTCTGCTTCGTAATAATAAAACAAAATAATAAAACTCTTTACAAGAACACAGTCAAAGTTGAAAAAAACATGGATCACAATTCTACATTTTTACCATATTAGGTGTTGGATTACCACTGATTATTCTTGTATCACATTATGCTACATATATATATCACATTATGCTATATATATATATCACATTGTGCTATATATCACATTGTGCTATGTTTCACATTATGCTGTACTGAATATCAGATATTGATGATATCATTCTCTTACCATTGAAAGCAACTTAACTGCAGGTGTGCAAATCTAAGTTTTATATTATAATTTGTAAACACATGTCTGATTAGCGTATATAGTGTACAACATGCACACCTTAATTCTTAAAATGAAAGTCAAGCCAAAAAATGAGAGTCAGAGAATCAAATGTATTTTAAAATAAGTTAAAACAGTCATAGAAGCCCATTTCAATATAGTGTTAATTTAACATCATGCAAATTCCATTTCAAACATAAAGGTTAATGAATTAACCATAGTATGCAACCTTTTATGTACATGCAGCCCAATATTTCAAAGTTTAAAAACTAACAGTAAAACAGTTACCACATGCAATAAAAAACATTCCATTGAGTTTTTGTCCATGGCCATTACGTACGTTTAGTAATCATTCATGATGTAAAATATAAAGTAAGGCATTCTGTAGGAGGTGAAATATTTTAAAAAGAGAGAGATTTTTTGTCTGGGGGGGAAAACCTTTTGCACCACAATTTATTTCATCAGAACCGTCTGGACAATCTCTCTCTCCGTCACAAATACAGGATCGTAACACACATGTATCATCGTAACACTGGAAATAGTCAGCTGTACATGTCAGGTGATGTGAATTAGAGTAACTGTAGTTGGACATTGTAGAAGGGGCGGCCTGGTACCATTCATTGTAATTCCCAACATAATCTGTATTTTTAGAATTTCATTATGTTGCAATCAAACAAAATCAACAAAATCAAACTAAACACATGCAGTTTTGTGCATGTCATTCATCATGTTCAAACATCATTATACAAGATGCAATATAAATATTTATTTTATACTTAATCTTATTAATTGGCCGTCAACCTGTAAAAAAATATAATTTATCCCACACGTCTAACTATTACTGAAATGAAATGAAATGAAATAAAATGGGGTTTAACGTCTTACTGTTTTGCTCCGAACTGGGCTAATGAAGACAGGCATACGCCATACAGTGTGCTATGAGGGTAATTTTGCCCGGACAGCAGCACTACGGCCTACTATTATATCAAATTCCAACTGTCAAGGGATCTTTTACGTGCACGGCAATGTGTACACGGGACCTCGGTTTTTCATCTCATCCGAATGACTAGACAGCTGTCCTTGTCAGGCCCTCCGTCCTGCATCACTGACAAGGGGGACCAATGCCGGGAAATCCGGATGAATAACTATACAGCAATAATCATAAAGTTAACAATAAGTTTCATATTTACATCAATTTCAAGTTGATCGAATGATGAATTTTGTCATTAAACTGTTTGCAAGAGCCGCCTGGGATGATAAGGAAAAGTGTATCTAGTTGTTCAGAAGGGATGTTAAATCGAAGTACATCCATGTACACTTTAGTGTGCACATAACATGTTGGAAATAAACATGGAAACGTCGTTGTCCGAGTAAAACTTTCCTACAAGTACCCCACACATCACCATAGATATCAAAATTAAAATATATTAGCCTCAAAATGTGTTGATGACATCAATCTGAATGAACACAGAGAGTGATATCACAGACAATATTATATACCCTTTAATTTTGTCTGTGAAAGTTTTCTAGTCTGATGTTCATAACCATGATATTATCTACTTCAATTACAAGAATGAGAATTTTGACTGATTATATAATGGATGTTTACAAGCATTTTTAATGACATTAAAAGTTTATTATAGTTATACTTACATCCGTCTGATTGTCTTATACTAATAGCTATTACTATTAGCAATAGTAGCGGTCCCATTGGTGGGGACGTACCCATAATGTGCTTTATCTTGTTAAATCTTTCTGTGAAAGAGAAATATAAAAAATTGTAAACTCATATACGTCGTATCACTTTTTGATCGATAAAACTGGAATGAATAGTTTTTGTAACTGCTTATAAAAAATCTTTGGGGAGAACAGACCCAAGTATATCGGTTTTAACATCCACTTGACATCAACTAGGTCATTTCGACACTGTACATATGCTACAATTCTATTTCAATAATTTGCCTCCAAAACTACAGCAAATCTTCTCCAGTATTAACTTAACGATTTAATGCATTCAATATTTGAATACTATTTACTCAAAATATATCAGACAGTCTAAGATATTGTTTCAGGCAAAATAAAACACTATTTATGGATATCAATTACTACAGTTTATTTCATTGCGACATTTCAACAAGATTTCACAAGTCGTTATCAAGCATATATACGAATAGATAAAATAGAATAAGAAAATATGACATTAAAAACAAACATCAGTGCGAACTATCAATATTTTCTCATTCTATTTTATCTATTTGTGTATATGTCATAACAAAACTATATCAAATCACAAAATTATAATACTTAAAACAAATGTAATCTACTAATCATTTCAAAGTAAAAAAAAAATTGAATCATCAATAACAAAGACAAATTTAAAACTAGTTTCCAAGTTTTGTAAGTTACAAGTTCTAACATATATCTAAAATACAGAGGGAAACATTATTATAGTCTCAAAAAATCCCCTCATATTGTCTTACTGAATAATGATTTTTTTAAGTTACAAGTTCTAACATATATCTAAAATACAGAGAGAAAAATTATTATAGTCTCAAAAATCCCCTCATATTGTCTTACTGAATAATGTTATATAAATGTTCAAGAAAAAAAAACTATGAGGTTATTTACGTATTAAATATTAGCCAACACTTGTGACAAAGTTCTACAAAAAATTGTACCCAGAAGGAATTTCATTTCTTATTGCCATTTTTATAAGTCTTTCTAAGGATTGTTGTAAGAAGGGTTGAGAAGACCCAGCCCTGATAGTACATATATTATACCTAGCTTTTGTATGATGCAGTCATGCATTCAAAGAATACAATAGCGGGCTCCCACTAAACTACACAACTTGCTAGACTTGTTCTTACAGTAGTCGGTACACTCCCTGGCCTATTATTATATTTATTATAAAATATCTCATTCACATAGAAATAAGTTTTGAATAGCTCTAAACATATTACATAATTCAATAAATATTATATATTGTATTTAGGGCTGTGTTGAATTTATGACTCAAATATTGAGTTCAAACCTCCCTTAAAGATTAATAATCTAAGATTTAGATAAAGAGCTATTATAGTTAAATAATAGATAATGAAAAATTAATATATTGAAAATAACAGATAATGAAAAATGAATATACTGAAAATTTCAGTGACATTACTTTATTCTGGGCGAAGTTATGAATGTTTGTAGTTTTGGACAAGAAACTGCGTAAATAGTCTCAAGTACCATTGCTACGATAATAAAGAAATATCTCAGCCATCCGATTGTCTAGAGAGTTGATTATGGACTGGTCATGTGATTAAATGTCCAAATAATAACCTGCAATAGGCAGATTTAGCCATTACATAATGCATCTTTAATGACAAACACACTACCTCATCAAATAAAATCATCCTACAGAGTCATAATAAGTTTTTTTTTTGCTTTTTACTGCCATTGACAATTATCCAATTTAGGACAGGAGATTCATGAGAAATATTCATTTATTTTAGAAAGTTTCTTATTTCTACTGGTTTTAAACAATGCAATACAAACAAGTAAAATTAGGGTGTGTTTCATAGTTTCGTTGTGATTTAGACAATTCATCTAGCGAGTTCACGACATCATATTCATATACTGTGGCCTTGGGGATTGAATTTTAAATTTGATGTGAAAGAATGGAGCAGTGGATTCATATTCATCTTTATTAAACACGCCAAGCACAAAATTGTCCAAAACAACCAGGAATGGTCAATCATTAGAGATCCACATCAATTATTTACGATATTGTTTTGGATAAAATTGAACAGAAATTTATTAGAATATATTTTCTAACGTTATCCAGAAATGTCTGCTGTCCATCTCTATATATCAACAAACAGTCAGACATGACACATAAATGTACTATGTGGGCATTTCACGTGGGTTAAACCATTGAAGGGAACAAATGTTGACTTTTGTAGAAGAAAATATTGTGTAAATAGTCAATTTTTTCACACAAAGGCTAAGCAATAGCTTACAGGACTCATCCTACCAGATAAAGTTTCTAGATTTTTTTATATGGTATATGTTATTGGCTCGGAGTGTCAAAAAACAGCAAGATATCATATAATAACCCTTACTGCCAATTAGGTGTGTCCTCTTGAAAATAAACTGAGGCTAATATATACCTAACATCATGCATATCAAGGAGTAAAGAATTTGAAGTATATTATATATATGATATGTTGTTTTAAAATTATCCAGGGTCCTGGACAGTAGTCTTAAGGAACGGTAATGAAATTATAAGTATAGACCATGGTCCAGCTAAGATGGTCTGTTTTTAAAAGGAGATAGAGATATTGTTCATCGTCATTTTCCCATATTTTTTGTTAACAAATAAGGTCACATTAAGCTTCAAATCATTAGTTGAAAATGTTTTAAAACTCATATTTGATTATTGGACAACCTAACAATAACCTCAAAATTTTCTTTGTAAATCATACAAGTAGTACAAATTATGTTTGGCCTTACAACAGGTCAGACAAAGCATTAAAATGGTTTCTATGGATGTCATCCCTAGTGGAATGTGGATATGCATGGGCCACCAGATCAGCTGTATTCTTTTATTGTTCATCTCAAAATCTGCTTAATGTGTTGTGAACATAAAGGGTGGGTCAGTTTTCAGAATTTAATAGTTTTGCCATGGTAACCACTAATACGATAACAAAATTTTTAATATAAAACTTGATAATTCTGATGTTCTAATCATTGCAAAATTAATCATATATTTTCATACATTTTTAAATTACATGTACCCTGAAATTGACCTGCATCAACATGTATAGGAATGGGAGGCAGGAGGCTTGCGAGAAAGTTAAACTAAAATGCAACCAAGCATTTTGTGTGTTCAAACGGTCAGTTTTAGATGCATTGGAATAAATCTGCTGGATTCGGGCTACACTACGAGTTCAACTTCTCTTTCAGGCAACTCTGAGGCTAAATTTTACTTTTAAACTGAAATTAAGACGGTATTCAATACACCGTTCAATTCAGATCTAAGCCACACCTTCCATATCCACCCATCATGCACCTACACATTAAAATTCCATCCAGACAGGAAATATTGTATGGATTCTTCCACTTATTATTTAACTTGCTATCTTATAGTTTTGTAATGGACATTTTTTGATTTGTGATCCAGGTACCATTTAATTATCACAATCAGGCTAGTCCCCCGTTTTTTTTAAAAAAAAAAAACATGGCTTTTCCAAAATATATAAATCGGGGCGGAAAAAAAGTTCCCCTGAATCACAAGTCACCAAATGCACCCGAGATTTAAACAAAATTATGGGGGAGCATGCCCTCCTATCAAACCCCGCCCCATATTACTGACCTTGTTGCAATCACTTCATTCTTGATGAATCGCAAGTCACAGAAAGTACCAAGGAATCAAAATCAATTAGGTGGAGCATGCCCAACTACCTACCCAACCACACCCCACATTACTGACACTGTTGCAATCACTTCATTCTGATGCCCCTCCCATGGATTTTAATGAAAAGTTTAAAATTCCACCGTAAGTGAATGGTTGGCAAGTATATTCTAATAATGGAAAGACAACACCCTATTACATATCATACTTAGTCCTGCTAAAATCAATGAAAGTTAAAACATCAAATAATTCAATTTAAATTTTTTCCTTGAAAAAGATATGATTATAAGTTTTATTTTTCTTTATAATAGAAGCATTATTAGGCCAAAGATTTTCTATATAACGAAATATAGGCCTGCCTTAGCTTTTTGGTATGGCGTGATAATCTTTTTTTTAAAAAAAATATCAATATAAAATTTACAATTTAATTAAGGTGTTCTTAATATCTTGTTAACAATTAACCACTGATTGTAGGTGATTGTATTTTATTTAGTGGATACTTACAATTGGAGTTAATCAGATTTTTACCTATTATGCAAATAATTCTCTAAACAAACCCAAACAGATCAATATTTATTCTATGTTTAAACATGTTTAGTTCAGATTATCAGCATTGCAAACTCTTTAAAACCACCACCGTTGTTCTTCAACTGTAAAAGTCTTACGCCTTTATTTGAGTTACCTGTAAGCCTAAGCGTGTGAACATGCCGAGACACAATTTTTGGGTGGAACAAGAACAATCAATATCTAGGCAGCATGTAGAACTATTTCATATTCTCGCAATTATGGATTTTGTCAACAAAAAATAAATAAAATTACCACCCTACTTACTTTATTTTATAGGTACATGCAAATATTATTCGAAAGGTTCCTGTTTTTAGTCCGTGTTATTGGCGATTCTTGTGATCGCTGTTTCAACACCACACCTTATGAACACCGTTATAACAGTAGTGATATATATATCATAACACAGGGCCGCGCAGCTATTCTATTTTGGTTGCGCTTCAATGGGATTTGATTGTTAAGAAATAGTCGTCAAACCGGTTCCGCGGCAAGTTTTGCCATCTTTTCATAGATCGCCATTCATGGGATAAAAATAACCACCAATCGTACGAAGTTATCGCCCTTTTACTGTTTATAATACACATTTCAATGTAACAGTAAGCGGGCCGAACTGAAGACGGTCATCAGTGGTGTTAATCTGAGTTGACTGCACAAGTGTCAATATAATAATGGTCATTATTAAATTTAGATTAATCTTGGCAAAAAATAGCACCCCAGCCAAAATCGCTGTATTACTGAAGAAGCTTCTTCGTAATCATAGGTTTTGATATAAAATATTTATTATTGTCGAATTTTTCGCTAATTTTAAAAGATTATGAACTTTTTACATGCAATTTTGGGTTGGTCCGCTGGGCGTGTAGTGTGTAGATAGGGTTATCTTTTATTCAATTGATAGCCTATAATAATATTATTATATACAATTGAAAAATATTGAAATCAGCCTAGAAAATGTTTGGTGGAAAATGTTTCGCTAATTTAAGAAAATGAACTTGGTTGGACCGCTGGGCGTGTAGGTAGGGTTATCTTTTATTCAATTTGTATAATTATCTATTACATAAAATTGAAAAATATTAAAATCTTTCATTTAAGTTGAATTAGTTTAAGCTAGAAAATGTTTGGTCGGAAATGTTTCGCCAATTTACGGATATAAACTTTTACACGCTATGCTTTTGGTTGGGTTCCTGGGTGTATCGTATATATAGGGCTATCTTTTATTCAATTTATATAATTATCTATTACATAAAATTGAAAAATATTAAGATGTTTCATTTAAGTTGAATTAGCTAGAAAATGTTTGGTGGGAAATGTTTCGCCAATTTAAGAATATGAATTTTTACACGTTATAATTTTAGGCGGGCCGTTGGGCGTATATCTTTTATTCAGTTTATAGCCTGTAATTATATATTATATAAAACTGAAAAATATTGAAATCAGTCGCTGCCCTTCAGTCACTAGCTGAGTAGTCGACTAACCGTTATATAAGTGAAAAACAAAAACAAAACCAAAAGTAGTAGAAAATGTTAGGTTCTTAGAAATGTCGGCACTTTTTATTAGTTCTATGAACTGAATAAAGGGAGTAACGTTCTTTTTACAGTTTGTCGTAACGCAGACCTTACCCAACGAAACAACGATTGTAGACAAAGGAGATATGTATATAGGCCTACACATTATCACGATTTTATTATCAGTCAGTGTGCAAAATCATACGAAATTATTTAAACTTCTGAAATAAAATAGTTCCAATACAGACTCAGAGGCGCCGAAAGCGCAGGGTATACGTACACACCACCGCCTCTTTTGTCGCGGGGGTGGAGTGGGGCTAGGAGGCAGCAGTGTGTCTTCCTAATACAAAGTTTAAATATGTATTGAGAAAATTCCATCTTCGTATTCTTTCAAAACACAGATTAAACCTGGCGCTGTTTATATTTTATAACCCCAAATTATTTATCAGCCCACCTCCAATAACGGTTAATATTTCCCTTAATTATAATTTCCTGTTGCTGTGTTAAAATTCACAGAGGACGGGGAACGCCCTATGAAATGATGAATTATATATTTAGAATCACTACTTTTATTTTTTTATTTTTTTTTTTTTTGCCTTGGTCTTGACTCCATGTAGGCTATGCTTATTTCATATACTATGCATACTCTATAATGGCATCATTACCAAAATGGATCCAATTTTAAGCATCTCTTTACCCTTTCACAAAATATAGTCCACCACAGCTGGTTTGCTCTCGACCTTGTTACTATCTGTCCAAGAAAAACCGGAACAAAATATCAAAGGTCATATAAGGATTACAATAATTATGTAATAGTATTTTTGAAAATATAGATTTGCAAATTAGTTACCGATGCCACTACAGTGGGGATCTTGCTTCGGTTCAGTTTTAAAGATGCAGAAAAACGATAAAGAATATCGTAACTTAATGTAGCGTCAAACCACAGATTGCACGGAGTAGAAAATACACCACCCAAAGTCCTTCTGGAATCGGTGTCTTCAAGTTACAATTTCATATTTTTAAGTTATATTTTTAAAATGTATTAAAATAAAGCCCTAAAATAGATGGTATCTATAAACAGTCCTACCTTGTTAAAGAATAATCCTATTAATCCTACAATTCACTATTGCCAGTTGAGAAATTGGCAAAAATATCATTTTCAACTTCAAATTCAAGCGTTTGAAGATAGCTATTCCATGGTGGGAAATAGGAAAACAAAGAAGTAATTGGGAGGTAATTGTAGTACTATTTCCGGTGTGAAGATTTTTAACTGTGAGAAAGATAACCTATGATCGTATAATAGTGAGTTGACAACCTATTGAGCAAAAGGCATAGAAATAATTATGTTTTTACTTTCTTAGAAAATATGAAATTCTCGCTTTAAAATTATCTTTATTTTCACACAAGACCATCAAGACATATTTAAAAAGTCCCATATATGCAAGAAAATTCCATCTGAGAATATTGTTTTGTTGATTTTTCAAAGTTGATATCTTTTTGAAAGACTGTTTAAACTTAAGAAATTTTTATATTCGAGAATTTTGCTGCATATAATATTTTTATGTTCGAGAATTTTGCTGCATATAATATTTTAAATTACATGAGTCTAATTAAAAACTATACCCAGTGTTAATTAAGAACACCTGCATATGTGTAATTGTGGGTTGTTTTTTTTTTTTTTTTTTTTGATAAGCTATACACAACTACCAGTGTTATACTACATCTACACCAAAGGGTGTAGTTATTAATGGGGGATATATCCTACAAGTGTTAATTTTACACCATTTATTGGGTTTCAAGTGTAATCGATATTCATGAGTACTGAACACGAGCATAATTTATGTGTAATTGTAGCCGCTAAAGGGATGAACTACACCTCTACAAACATTGTATTGCATTAACACCAACAGGTGTAATTAGTATAAGGGAAACGTTCCTCCGAATAAGATGTCAGTTTTACACCGTATCTTGTGTTACCAAAGTGTTTGTGTACTCCAACTTGGGTGGGGTTTTTTTTTAAATACTGAGTAAATTGCATTAATAACACAGATATAACTCATTTTAGAGTGTTTACTCATAACGAATATAAGTCTTCCTGAATATTATCATGTATTATAATCTTAAAACATTTCTTCATAACGCTTCAAGTATAGAATATGTATACACTTAAAAGACGTGTAAAATTTTCCAAAATATTACCAAGTACTATATCTTAATTAATTATTTTTAATGCAGATGAGGTGCATAAATGAACAAACCACATTATTCGGCTAACTGGTAAGAATATGTGTATTGATTTTTCCTCATGATTTATATTCATTGTAAATTGATACTGATTGTCTAATTGCCCAACAGCAGTTGAATTTGAATCAATTTGATTGACATTTGTCATTTAATGTCGTAACTTTTCAAGCCCTACAATGTTCTACAACAGTGATTTCAGCAAAATAAATAGGCCTACACCCACTGGCGTGGTTTAGATTCCCCGGTTGTACGTGACAAGGTTTTGGGTCACCTGTCCAACCTCGTGGATTTTCTCCGGATCCTCCGGTTTCCCCCAACTGCTAGCCAGCTACGTGCAAGCGAATTATTGAAATAAAATTGAACCATTTGTTGGTCCCGAAATGACCTAGTTTGTGTCGAGTGGACGTTAACCCCCCCTCTCTCTCTCTCCCTCTCTCTCTCTCTCTCTTTAGACTTATTACTATGCTACAATTTCTACCGATCACAACTTACGTTTTCAACCCGAACTTACATTTAAATTAAAATTTGCAAGACCGATTAGTGCGTATTAAAACCTACAATTTTGTTAGATAATATCAAGCGATATATAATAGATCACATCATATACATATATATTGGGGTGTATCTAAACTATATATATAGTTATCAGCGACTGACGACTGACACCCACTCAATCCTTTGTCAAAATAAAACACGTCTCGAAATCAGATGCTGGAGATCAAGATATAAATGTCACGAACATAAACCAGCTCGGTTATTCTAAATACAGGCAATTACAAGACCAGTCGGGCATTTTATGGTTTTTAATAAACTTTAAAATGGGAGCAACGGTGACCCATGGATAAGGCGCTTGCTCACAAGCTAAAAGATTCGGCTATCGATCCCTGCGTTGGCTGAGAATGTTCATGAAGATTTTCCAGCTTGTTTTTCCTGGTCCTGCATTGGACATCTTCTTGATGGGACAGAATGGAGGTTCTGTGGTCACGTGGGCGTGCACATAAAAGAACTATTGACAATTCAATTGAAGAGTAGGCGGTAATTATGGCGTTTCCCGGGCAAAATTTCCCCATTAGCACACTGTACGGCGTATGTCCGTCTTCATTAGCCCAGTTGGTTCAGAAAGTTAGGACGTTAAACCTCATTTCATTTCATTTATACTGTGTCATCTTTAACGGTCAAAGCTACCAGGTTGATCCACAGGCCTACAATGTCAATGTATAGATGGGCATTGTATTGATAGTACTATAAACATTCCAGTAATTTCGATTTATTGATTTCCATTCTATCGAAGTCATGTGTGTATACTGTGTAAATTAGGAGAAAATAATAATACGAGTCAACGTAACATTGCTTAATATGTCAAAATCCCCTCTCTTTTTCTACAGCACGAAGTTGTAATCACTCTATTGACGCACACCCTTCAACAATGTGTGTCGACAATAATATAGCCCCAGGATATGTCAATGGATATGGAGTGGAATTCACGACATAAATATAAATCTTAACCTAGTAAGAATTGTGGTAATGTTCTTACATGTACTTCTAAATGCAAACTTCTTACTTTCATAATATTAAATTGGCTATTTGCATATGTAACAAGATGTGAACAGGGAAAATCAATATGGCTCATCCTCTCATTGTCCCAATGCTTCACATCGAATTTGAAGCGAAAAAAACAACGTTAAAAACTTATCCAAGATTAATAGTTCTAATTTAGTATACCATACATATGCTGACAAAGGCTCAACGCTATTGCATAGCTGTAGGGAGTTTGCCCATATTGGGGACGATGAGCATTGGTCAAATTATACATTGTTTAGTATGTTGATGATTATAACATCAATATTCTCAAATCTACAGTGTATTACTAGCTTACAAGACAGGGGGCAGGGAGGCAATGTCTTAAATTGGGTAGAAATGACTGTGATAATGTTAATTATCATTGTATAGCACTCTACATCTCTATATAAGTATATAGGACCCTCTCGGATAACTGTTTTCTTTTGTGTAAGGGCCCGGGGAAGGAGGGGGCTGTGAAATGTGATAATGTTGGTATAAATGATGATCATGTTAAAGATTAGTAAAACATTAATCTATAAAACTGTACATCTCTAAAGAAGTGTATTGTAAGGGGGAATACCGAAAATTGGCGTGACATTTTATAGCAGGGAAGGGGGGGGGGGCACAGTAGGCTACATTTTGGGGGATAAAAACTATTTGGTTCGAAATAGGTCTTGATGGCCACCTTGTAGATTAGTATATAGGATGCACTTGGACAAGTAGACGCCTGGCCCCACATGGCGAGTAGCCATTGTCGCGCAGCGACCCATTTCAAATTCCGGTCACTACATTTCAACGACAGTCCATAGGGTAGGGAATGGCGTTATTTTTTCACCCCAGGACATTAAGTTACTGATTATGAAAGAAGAGTTCAACCTTTGACTAGAAAAGTAGAACAACGCAGATCAATCGGGTATGGGATGCGCATTTTTGTCCACGGTTTTCGTAATAGAATTCAAGTTACTCCGCTGGGCACTGATGACGTTATTCGGCGTTTTACACGATCGATGTTATTGCTGGAGCCACCCATGATATAAATTTGATTGTACGTGAACATCGAAGTTTGTTCTAATTATCTTAGTTAAATGCCAGAAGCTGGACTAGATTTTTATGACTCTTTTTACCACCCATCGGTGTTGTGGCCATTTTGACGGAAAGTTACGACCCGATACGCGCAATTATCGAAAGCAACCGAGATAAACATATTTTAAATTGCATCAAAATTGGATAAACATTGTCACCTGAATATATTGAGGGTGCAGAAACTAAAAATGAGATTTTTCGTATACCCAGGGGCAATAAGTTACCGTCGGATGCCTTGGATATAAACATATATTTTAAGTTTCGTCAAAATCTGATAAAATTGTGACCGGTAGAGTGTCCACAAACAAATATGAACGAACACACTCAGGGAAGTCTGGACGGACACAAACGACAACATAATACGTCCATATGATATTAATGTTATGGTCATCAAATTAAACAATATATATTTTGATCATTGTTCCCCAAAACTATACAATTACCTTGTCCAATAAGAACACATTATTTTTAAAACTGAGCCCTTGTTAGCGTGTTTATGACTTGTTAAGTTATAACGGTAAATTTTGAATTATTAACTGATTTTTTTTTCAAATTCGATGTGAAGCATTGGGACAATTTGAGGATGGGCTCTATTGTTTTTCTCTGAAATTCACTGTCCATCTCTTGCAAAATGTTGGCGTGTATTTTATGGCAACCGCTTGTTTTAATTTGTATTTTAATTTCTAATCAGTTTTGTGAGTGACAGTCGTTTGCGCCTGGCTGGCCCAATAAATTGTCTCCCCGTGCAAAAGTCAATATCTAACTTATATTTCAAAGTAACCTAGTAAAGAACATTAATAACGCCACTTCACCCAAATATTCCAACCTTCAGGGAATCTGGTATGTTTGGGTTTATTCTTCACGACAGCTAACATAGAAAACGCCTGCAGAGATGACAGTTGTCCGTGACAGAATTAACAAGTATTTCTGTTAAATAATGTCCATTGCTTGTAAATCTGGTCAAATTAACCCGCGAAACAGCTTCATCTTCTTAACAAGTACTACTTTATAACATATCCAACACGTGACCTTACATTGTCGTTAACACTGTATGCAAATCTCTCATTATCTGTTTGTAAGACATACATAAACTCTTACTTTTGTAACCAGGTAAAAATCTATTAACCCAGGTGTGTCCTGGGGCACAGTTGTAGATCCTGTCATAAATTTTGAATAGCGTATATATACTTTCATCCCGCGTCGTATTCAGATTTTCCTTGTTTGATATATCTGTCTTTTATTAAAACAATCAGTTTAAACAATTTGGAATGCATCCAGATCCTTACTATAGTCCAGAAATGTCCGATTTTGTGGACGTTACCCATCTCTTCCGCCTTGAATACATCACGCAGTTACAATTAGATGAAATGAAATGGGGTTTAAAGTCCAACTTTTCAACACCGACTGGGCTAACGAAGACGGGCATACGCCATGTAGTGTGCTGTAGAGTTTTGTTACTATATATAGCGCGCCAATGTGTACACGGGACTTCGATTTTTCGTGCCTGACAAGGACAGCTGTCTAGTCCTTCGGATGAGACGAAAAAAACCGAGGTCCCGTGTATACATTGGAATGCACGTAAAAGATCCTTTGGCAGTTGGAATTCGATATAAGAGTAGGCGATAGTGCCGCTGCCCGGGCAAAATTTCCCTCATAGCACACTGTATGGCGTATGCCCGTCTTCATTAACCCAGTATAGGAGCAGAACAGTAGGACGTTAAATCCCATTTCATTTCATTTCATTTCGATTTTTGGTCCTCCGAATGACTAGAGACTGTTCTTGTCACTACCAGACTTTCCTCCCTTTACGACTGACAAACGGAAACTACACCGGGAAATCCCGAGGAACTTTCTCGGCCAGTGAGCGAAGTCGAGACCTACTGGTTATTTAGCCATCGTCTTATCCACTGAGCCACCACGGCTCCCATGTAATTAAGCTCCATTAAGCTCCAGTCTTTACTTTGGTGGAATACTTTCCCCAACTACAATGGTAAATATTATCCATTTTTTTTTATTGTCGGGGCCTCGGCTTTTCGTCCCATCCGAACATCTATACAGCTGTCCTTGTCAAGTCCTTCGTCCTCCTGCGCCACTGAAAAGCGGAAACCACGTCGAAAAATCCCGATGCAGGGGTTGAAAACGCTCCTGTTGGGGTGTGGTTATTTTCCGCATCGTGTTCACATGAGTGGCTTTTTTATTATATTAAAAAAAAAATCGTTTGTCCGAAACTTTGAATTATATGATCTACAAGATTGGGGCATATACTTTTTATAATATTTAAAAAAAGTTGTTTTCCCATCATTAGTTTGGACTTGAAATTATTCTGAACTCAATGGACAAAGGCACCATTGGGTGAGCCGATTGTTTCCAGGGGAGGCAGTACCCGCTCGCTACGGGCCTGGAACTCTTCGTAAAATTGATATTTGAAATATTGATTTCGATGTTAAAAGGTCACTGATAGTCAACATTACGAAACACGCAAACCAATTACTCTTTTAACTGTTGGCCGATATTGTACGTATTGATTTAAACTAACAAAGTCATTGAGTGGAAGATTGTATTTGATCTATTCGTCACACTAAACATAAAACAACAAAAAATAACCATAACCGAAAAATACAAGATACAGGAGGCAAGGCATTAAATAAATCAGTTTTATGGAATTCCATTAAATCCATAAAAAAAGTACATTATCTTTAAATAATGGGGTAAAATTATTTTCTATGCCAGATTACATGATGCCAAAGGCAGTAGTGCATACTATAGCTTTTTATTGTAGGACTACACAGCATGTGACAGATTGGATTAAGAGCAGTTTTCTGCGGATTACTAATAATGTTTATTTTTCATATACTGTGACAATTTTAATTATCAACTTCTTTGTTGTATCAAAATTAACATCACTATAAAATCTAATAAATCGTGACCTAGAAGGGTTAATGTTCGCTCGTTCGTTTGTACGGCTTAACGTCCGCTTTCACCGAGGGTGATATCGCAGACATAGGCTTTGGATATTATCGTGTGTTTTCAGATTACCGCCCCCCCCCCCACTCACACCCATACTAAAGCCCCGTACACACAACCCAATTATTGAAATAAAGATGTAATATTTAAATATTAGGCCCGATATAACCTAAGGCGTTTTTATCGACCATTGATTAGAGAAAAGTGATTTGCATTCAATTAAATTTTCATCTATAACGTCCATCTAATCCAAATCGATTAACGAACTCCCCAGTGTACCTTGAAATCGACTAAACTGTCACATGACATCTCCACTAAATTCAAATCGATTTGGAAACTCGATAAAAAAAAACCCTCTCGGATCGTTAGTGCTGAGAGGAAGTTAAACCCCATTTCTCTTTTTCTAGTCATGACATATTAAGAAGATTTAGGTCAGAATGAAGAAAACGAGGCAATTCTAACAACAGTTAACAAGCATGCCATTTTATAAAATCATATATCACTTGATTCCGTGTACGTTGCCGTATTAAATATAATAGCGTATAAGTTCAATGCTTTATTGAAGGTTTAATAAAGCCGACAAAACAAGTTTCAGTGACCAATAAGAATAATTATATGAACGTGTTCTATATAAACAGTGATCACAGACAGAATACACCAATATAATAATAGACATAAAAATTGCCGCAGGCGATCATCAAACGTCAACACTTCACATAGTCTTAATTATGAATATTCAATGTTGGTGCACTGGGCGATGAACCAACCTTGTTTTCATCGTACAGTTAAATTAATAAAAGTGTTAATTGATAAAAGGTTCCATAGAAGTACATCGTGTTTTGGTTTATTTATTGACCGACTGCAACCCATTTTATTTTATTAAACACATGTGTGTTATTATTGTTTTTGTTTCATACATAATTTACCATACATAATGGAGGGGGGGGGGCAAGTGGTATAACGGTTTGGATTTACATCATAAAGTCTGTCATTGAGGTTAGTGGCGTGAATACGATCGATCCCACCTTGTTCCGCCTTGTGGATATTCAAGGCACTTAAAGGGAGGCAACACACTTCAACAGGATGTAGACTACCATTAATATTCCCATTTGCAATACATAATGTGTTTTCACCAGGGGCGTAACTAGCTCAGAGCAACGAGAGGGCGGGAGGTGTCCTCGGGGGTGTTGTAAAATTGACGGATTATATATATATATCTATTGTTTTTATGCTCGACAAGTTTTTCACTGGGGGTGGGGCTGGGGTTATAACGGTTTTGCTTTAGATCATAAGATCTGTCATTGAGTCAAGTGACGTGATTGCAATCGATCCTAAGCTTATACTTGCCCCGACTTGTGGGTATACGCTGGCTGGATAGCGAGGCTTGTGTGCTGCTGGATTATAATTAGCCAACGCACTTAAAGGGAGGCAACTCACCTCAACAGGATGTAAACCACCATTAATATCCCAATTAATTCTGGTCTTTTTGCCCGGCTCCAACTTTTTCTGAACTATTTGTTGGACTAGAAACTTTTCACTACAGACAGAGCAACTCCAATGGCCATTTCTTTGCTCCAAAATTTGAAGAGGTCTGTGATACACAAACTTGAATTAGCATACTAAAAACATGTAATTATCCGTCGTGCACATCACCGTACCCACCCTCTGTTATCCGTCCGCCTCTAAACTATGAGACGTTACCAAACCCTGGCAGAAAATGTTAATTCAAACTCTCTTCTTCGATTCTAGACCACAAAGTCAACAAACATGGCAAGGCAAAAGGGGGGAGTTTAACGTCCACACTGCAGCTGAACTGAATAACCTGACCATTGTGCCAGTGAGACATCGTGTAAATGTAACACTTTTGTAGAATTTTTACTCTTGAAATTAATGATGGCATTATATTGTATAAATTAATATCTTTGGCAAGTAATTAGATTCACATATATGTAGTATCTACTTAAATCAACTTAGTGAATGAATGACATTGTTATATAAAAAGAGGCATAATGTGATAAACATTCAATTCTAGGTTGATAACTTATATCTTGTGGGAAGTTTCTCCGGTATATTTCCACTTTCCATATAAGGGTAGGTTTCGACGTCATTAGCCTAAATTGACCAACCTCTTTGATTATTTACATCATATTTGACCAATTGGATAATTGAACGTCAAAACCCAAGCTACAAAACTATCATATTTGTGAGAATTCGCCAGACAGCAGCTTAATTCTAGATGGGAAAAGATGTAGCAATTTCTATCAGCAGACTCGCCCCAGCGAGTCTGGCTGACTAGTGTTTGATTGTTATAACTACGTGCCCCCCGCACCCCAGCCCCAGTGAGACTGGCCATCACTGTTCAGACCAGCACCGACAGCCAGCAATGGATTCTCAGATTTTAGTTTCTGTTTAATGAGGCCGCGACGAAGACTCTGGGGACTACACCAAACCACTAATGCATGCGGCACTCTGATGATTACCTGGATCCGGGCCTGACACCTTAGAATTTAAGTAACCAGGAAGTGCTTAAAACAATAGAAGAAGCTTTGTCTGGCAGATTTTTAGGTAAGGGGTGGGTCTCTTTTCCGGGGCTAGGCTAAGGGCTATCTGCTGTGATGATTTAGCAACTATGGCGCCTGGTCCATGGTGATTTTTAAGTTGGAGTATGCTGAGTTTACCATCCATTTTGCATATTCAAACGTTCAAAATCTAGCTGTCCCCCGTCACCTCAAATACGACAATGACTTCCACGTGTTAAATTTCAGTTCCTTCTGTCAGGGGATATTTTACGTGCACGCCTAGGTGTACATTTGACCTCGGTTTGTTCGTCTCAGGCTAGTCTTGAACTACTGCCAAGGGGGGAAACCAAACTGAAAAGGCCCGAACGGAATTTAATAATATTTGTACGAATTTATTGCAAACAAGTAAATAAATCATTTATTTTAAATAGATAAATATTAATAAATATTTAACAATAAATAGAATAAGTTATTCAAGTTCCAAAAATAATCCTACATGTTCATTAATGTTTATGCTTCGTCACCCTCTCCTTCTTCTTCGTCAAATTCTCCTTCCTCTTCAGCTGTAGCATCTTGATATTGTTGATATTCAGATACCAGATCATTCATGTTGGATTCGGCTTCTGTGAATTCCATCTCATCCATACCTTCACCAGTATACCAATGGAGGAAAGCTTTTCTTCTGAACATAGCAGTAAACTGTTCAGAGATTCTTTTAAACAGTTCCTGAATGGCGGTGCTGTTACCAATAAATGTGCCGGACATTTTCAGACCTCTTGGAGGAATATCGCATACAGCTGTTTTGACGTTGTTGGGGATCCATTCAACAAAGTAACTGCTGTTTTTGTTCTGGACGTTCAACATTTGTTCATCCACTTCCTTCATGGACATACGACCTCTGAACATGGTAGCTACTGTCAGGTAACGACCATGACGAGGATCGCAGGCGGCCATCATGTTCTTGGCATCAAACATCTGTTGGGTGAGTTCAGGTACAGTGAGAGCTCTGTACTGCTGGGAACCTCGAGATGTTAGGGGAGCAAAACCAGGCATAAAGAAATGCAGACGCGGGAAAGGTACCATGTTGACAGCAAGTTTTCGAAGATCAGCATTCAATTGGCCAGGGAATCGTAGACAGGTAGTCACGCCAGACATGGTGGCTGATACCAGATGATTCAAATCGCCGTATGTAGGTGTGGTCAGCTTCAATGTCCTGAAGCAGATGTCGTAAAGGGCCTCGTTATCTATACAGTAGGTTTCGTCTGTATTTTCTACCAGTTGGTGGACTGATAGAGTGGCATTGTAAGGTTCAACAACTGTATCTGATACCTGAAATTTTAAAGGCAATATACATTTTAGATTGGTCATTATATTCAGGCCCGGCGGAGTGGGTGGGGCTGGGTGGGGGGGCTTTAGTCCCCCCCCCCCAATAATTTGGCCGCAAGTACTCTTTTCTCCGGGTTATTGTGGCCCCTGGACCCACGCCTATAAGGATCTAGGATGGAAACCCCCCCAATCAAGAATTGCTTCCGCCGGCCCTGATATTATGCTTGGTATGATAGGAAATAGCGGTGCGATTTAAACTTGCAGATGATTTATGATATAATATACTGAATTTATAAGTATATATGAATTTCATTGATAATAGAAAAACAATTTGTAGTCCAAACTAATATAATTGATATTATTCCTATGGATTATGATAAATATAAATGTGTATTTAGAAAGAAAACCAAGACAACTCACCTTAGGTGAAGGACAGACAGAGAAGGTGTTCATGATTCTATCTGGATATTCTTCACGAATTTTACTAATGAGGAGGGTTCCCATACCAGAACCAGTTCCACCACCAAGAGAGTGGGTCAGCTGGAATCCTTGTAGACAATCGCAGCTTTCAGCCTCCTTACGGACCACATCTAGCACAGAGTCGACTAATTCAGCACCTTCGGTGTAATGACCTTTAGCCCAGTTGTTACCAGCACCAGATTGTCCAAAGACAAAATTATCTGGTCGGAAAATCTGACCAAAAGGGCCTGAACGTACGGAATCCATGGTACCGGGTTCCAAATCAACGAGAACAGCTCGGGGTACATATTTTCCTCCTGTAGCTTCATTGTAATAAACGTTGATTCTTTCCAACTGAAGATCTGAATCACCGTGGTATGTTCCAGTAGGGTCGATACCATGTTCATCAGAGATCACTTCCCAAAACTAAAATTAGAATAATGTACATGTAACACACAACATCAACATCTGCTTGACGAAAATCATTATTATTTATTCAAAACATTTTCAGTGTCTGGCTCAGTAGCACCAACCTGTCGGCATTGCCTTTATTTATTTTTTTAACAACAACAACAGTATCTCTAGTTAGTGATTACATTTTGGTTATTATCCATAGAAAAAGTCTTTGTATATTCTAGTAGAAACCATGTTGGCATGTTCCTGAAGCAACGACCGCTTACAGAGTTAAAGCGAGATCAAGCCTTCTCTTGAAGATGAGTGGACACTGGATTTGGCATCGCACAAAAAATTAATATCTAGCCTATATATCAGTTTCACGTTTACATTTCAAAGTAAAAATTTGAACAATGCAATAATGTGCGATACTAGAGAAATCAGACAAATTTTAAATTAGCCAGATTAGGAATCGGCTAATAAAAATAACGTCATCTTTGAATTCGATGTCTTGTGGTATTCAGTGTGTTTAGACATTCACGGTTCGAGTGCTATATCGAGATTTAGATTTTCTAAACACACTTAACTGAAACACCTCTATTAATTAGTGAGGTTTAACATCCACGCCAGTCCAATGAGACT
Organism: Patella vulgata; assembly: GCF_932274485.2. Classification (NCBI taxonomy): domain Eukaryota; kingdom Metazoa; phylum Mollusca; class Gastropoda; family Patellidae; genus Patella; species Patella vulgata. Next base: position 14,448,580 of record NC_065880.2, on the reverse strand, counting down.
TTGGTCAGCTAAAACCATGTAAATTATATGTTTAAGTCTTACCTTAGCTCCAATCTGGTTGCCACATTGGCCTGTTTGCATATGTACGATTTCCCGCATTTTTGAATTGGTGTAGGATATTATACGGTTAGTAGAAGTGGATGTGGTGACACTAGAAGTGACTGTACTGAGATAGGATTTTACCCCTGTTTATATACACAACACTGTGTAATGTTCACCATAACTACGATGTTGTCCGTAGTAACTATTCTCATTAAAACTATCGTTTAGTAACGGGATAATCCTAATAATCGGATTATCGTTAATAGGTGCGATAACTGCAAAACTAGTAGACCGAAGTCATAATAATTAATTAACCGCTGTTACGTGGCGCAAACACAAAGTTATGGGAAACTGTATTTTTAGTATAGCCCTACTTGCCGAAGCTATGAAATATGTCCTGATTCATTTCCAGAAAATGTGGATTATATACTTTATTACTCTATTAGAAAATACCGTAACAGTAAAAGAAATGAAAAGGTATAAAATTTTGAAAATAAAGTCAACTTCACTCACTTCACTCAGCCCATTCCCTATATAAAATGGAGAAAAGAGAAATGACCCCCCCCCCCCCCCCTACCCCCCACAAAAAAACCCAACCCTAAACAAATAAATCATTTAAGAATAACTTTGTTCTTCAACTGTATAGTATGTATGTATTATGTTGTGTACGTGTATATATTCTATGTAATGTACTTTATAAAGCAAATTAAACGTGCTTAGGGCACCAATCAAAGGGGTGGGGCGCATAGTTTGTTTTTACACTCCCGGATATACGAATATTAATAGTGATAATTTATTACTAGTATTAATACAGTACTGAAGAGAACAACGGGTTTTTGGGGTTTTTTTTAGTTATGACCACTAAAGGTGTTAATCCTATCCTATATACTGTCCAACCTCGTGGTTTTTCTCCGGGTCCTCCGCCCCCCCCCCCCCCCCTCCACTGCTAAAGACCCCTACGCAGAAGGGAATTATTGAAATAAAATTGAACCATATGTTAGTCCCGAAATGACCTGGTTTGTGTCGAGTGGACGTACCCCCCCCCCCATCCCTCCCTCTCTCTCTCTCTCTCTCTCTTATATACTGTCTAAATTTAAGTGTACGTGGTCTGTAATGATGGACGTCTTCATGCAATAAATATCTTATCTTGTCTTATCTCTGCTATAATTTTATCCTAAAGGAGGCAAGTCGCTAACTCAATGTCACGCAGTCGTCAACATTGCAAACACGACGTATTGGTCAATTTAAATGAACCGAGAGAAGATGAGCTTCTGATATCCAATATTTAGACAAAATGAACATTTTAAAATTGGCACACGAATCGCGTGCTAGCGTGCTTTCGAACGCCATTTGTAACGAAGAAAGTAGATGAACGAGGTTAAATATATCCCATATATGTAGACTGGGATAACCAGACTCCAAAGACATAACATAACTGACTAGAAATTACAGTAATAACAGAAACTATTGAATTTAAATCAGTTTATATCAATTCACATTACATTATTAAATGCGTTGCGACCCATTTGTGTCCATTTCTACTTCCCAAAGAATTGAGATTTAGCTCCTTTTTAACCCGTGTGTACTGTTGTGTTTTTCCATTTAGCCTAGTCTCATCTTGAGATGTCAGTGGGCCTATATAATATGAAGACTGTCCCGGACCCGGTTATGTAAAGTGAAATAAAATGGGGTTTATTGTCCCAATTTTCTGCACCAGCCAGGCTAATGAAGACGGAATGCAGTGTGCAATGAGGGAAATTTCGCCGGCTTTTTATCGAATTTCAACTGCCAGGGGATCCTGTAGACAGGATTTCGGATTTTATCCCATCGGGACGATTAGTTGTCCTGTCTTACTGATAAGGGGATACCACGCCGGGGAAATCCGGAGGAAAGAAACTGGTTCGACATTAATTATTCTGAACGCTATATTCCGGGCAATAAAGGGAGATAAATAATCTTCATATTCAAGGTGACAACAAGATGCATATTTGTATGATTCTTGGTCATGAATGAAGACGTACCGTAGTGTACATGTAAAGTAAAGTAATAATAAAACACATCCAAAAACATTCATTTAAGACCACCAGTTGTTTAAATGTGATATAAAAAGAAATTTCAGAGCGAGAAATCTTTGGAGGCAGACCACCATTAATTTCCCCATTGACTCAATGTTAATTCTGGCCTCTTTGCCCTGCTCCAACTTTTCCCCAAATTTTCATTGGGCTGAATGCTTTTCACCACAGACAGAGCAATAAATGGCCATGTTTTTGCACTAAATTTATATGAGGTTGCCTACCAAGATTTTGAGAAACACAAACTTGAAGAAGCATACTAAAAACATGTAACTATTCGCCGTACATATATATCACCGTAACCAACCTGATAACTCTGCATGTTATCCTTCAGCCTCAAAATCATGAATATTTACCAAAACCTGGCAGAAAATGTTAATTCAAACCCTCTACGTCCATTCTAGACCAAAAGATCAACAAAAATGTGCATGCCAAAGCGCAGAAAAGAGACAGAGAGAGAGAACTGCTATAAATAGACGAGCTACAATTTGTGAAATTTAATGGTAGTCTGCTCCCTTTGATTGAATAAATAAGAGTTGTTTCCCTTTAGTGCACATTTTCTCCATGGCATTGCCATCATAGAACTGTACTAAACGATCTATGTTGGCATTAATAACTGCCAGATTCGAAAGATTACCAATAATTTTAAGTATGAGGGTCCATATACTGCTAAAGACCCCTACGCGCAAACGAATTATTGAAATAAAATTTAACCTAGTTTGTGTCAAGTGGACATTAAACACTATCTCTCTCCCTCTCTCTCTCCCTTTCTCTCTCTCTCTGAATGCAGCTTGCAACAATCTGTTTAGGTGATCTCGGTATTCAGGTCGGCATAAATAGAGTGAGATTTCGCCTTTGGTTGCAAAACTAGGCCCTATAGTATTGGACAACTTTAAAGTTGCTCAACTAAAGGCTCTGTGGGCCTAATGATTGACTGGGCTATATTTGAGAGAGAGAGAAATGGGGTTTAACGTCCACTCGACACAAACCAGGTCATTTCGGGACCAACATATGCTTTTTAATTTTATTTCAATAATTCGCTTGCGCATAGGGGTCTTTAGCAGTGGGAGGAAACCGGACGACCCGGAGAAAACCCACGAGGTTGGACAGGCGACCCTACTCCTTGTCACGTACAACCGGGGATTCGAAACCACGCCAGTCGACTCAATGACAGACTTTATGATACAGCGCGCGCACGCTAACCATTCAGCCATCCAACCCCCGGGCTATATTGGAAAATGTTGAAATTGCTGTAGGCCCTATTCACCGGCTAGAATAGCAGTGAAACGCATTTGCGACCGTTAAATTTTCTCCTTATGGTCGCCTCTTTGTGGACTGTAAACGATTCAATACTTGAATGGAATTCAGATCAGCCAACTATAGTTAGGCTATAATTAATAGATTACTTTGAAGTTGTTGTATTCACGGGCTGAAATAGCAGGAAAACGTGTTTATCCGTCTGTCAAATTTTCCAAATTCCGCGCCTTTAGTGCTTGCCTGTGACCGGCTATGAGGTCCGTGTGTAAACAGGAATTTATTGAGGCATTTCAGGTCTAGGCCTACTTCCCTAACATTCCTCAGACCCATACACCTATGATAAGATAAGATAAGATGTTTATTGCATCAAAACGTCCATGAAGGACAACATTCATACATAGATATAGTCGTATGCATTCAATAATACATACCACATATAGACAACACTTATACATTCATACAAATGTACATGTATATCAAATAGTAAGTGCAGTGGGGGTCTTCCATACAATGATTAATTTTTTTTCTGAAATTTGGTTTCTGGCCTCAAAACGTAAATGCACTGGGCTAAGAATCCCTATAGGCTACCAGAGTAGGAACACCTTTAGAGCTAACAAGAGATGTCGATCTCGATAGGACATAGTTAGTGGTATGTATAGATAGGTAGCAGGCAACATGTAAAAGATTTGGCTAAAGTGCAGACAAATTCCCTTTTCAGTTGTATTTCTAAAAAGAATCCTATATTAGTCTTTAAGAGAGAGAGAGAGAGAGAGAGAGGAGAGAGAGAGAAAATGGTTCAATTTTATTTCAATAATTCGGTTGCGCGTAGGGATCGTTAGCAGTGGGAGAAAACTGGAGGACCCGGAGAAAACCCACGAGGTTGGACAGGCGGCCCTACTCCTTGTCATGTACAGCTGGGGAATCGAAACCACGCCAGTTGACTCTGTGATAAACCTTGTCATACAACACGTGCGCTATCCATTCCGCCATCCAACCCCAGCCCTATACTGGTCTTTAAAATGAACCAATAAATACCAGTAACTCAATGAAGCAGTATGAAATCTGTGCATGATTCTATTTTCCAGCACTCTACCGGTAATTAATTAGTTTATCCAATCTGATTAAAACACAGATCATATTTCGTTTCGCTTTTTTTTTAGTTCAAAATTTTGTTTTACTTGTCTTTACTACATTAGGATCTGGAAGAGTTGTTATATTACCGGAGATTTGGTTGAAGTGAGCGATAAGCCAATGAAATGGTCTGTTATGGCGACTTCTTGGCGTGCAATGCACGGAACTGTGGGTAAACCACTAGAAACGTCAACGCTGATTGATTAATCAATATCTTACGTCATAAGCCGCTCGTACGACACTTGACATGACCTTCGAGTACAAATTGTCGGATCTTCATGTAGTGTAATTGACCATCGAAAGTATAAAAAACGAAACGAAATATAGATCTGTATTTTAATCAAATTGTTAGTTTATCAAGTAAATGAATACATTTCAAGAAGATTGAAAGAATGAAATCCGGCATTTAGCAATAAAATAGCCACTATTTGTCTGCGTGTGTACAAATTTATAGGTATCTCTAAGAAATTGCTCAATATCTGCGAGTTGTTAACTGTAAGCTATTTGTGACCTGACGAATTAGGGTGAAACCACTGAAACCCTATCATCTTTTTACATTGAAAATTTATCATTTGGAAGGAATTTGGTATAAAAGCAAATGTATCTTTATAGGTCAAATGGCGATTAATCCTTTCTGATTCAAATTATGCAATTGTTCTACCCCCTAATTGTATAAATGCCTATGTAATAATTACAAGAAGACCTGTTTCCCCATCAATTCAACTCCACATTATTAAAAAACGACAAATGATATTCCAGTTCCATTGTTAAGTAACTTGCCCAGAGATAAACCTCTTTCAGTGGGAATTAATCAATCTTAAATATTAATTACAAATAACCTCTCTTGGGTAACTCTACCGATTGCACAAGGTTTAAGACTATACAACATGCTAGTAATTATTGAATATGTTAAGGAATGTCGATTTGATGGATGACATCATGGCATTGTTGCAAAATTGCACTTTGTTAGACACTGCAATCTAGGATACTAATGATGTCACAATATTAAAGGGCCACCTGAATTAGTGCTAATTTTTTTATGATATAATATTTATGATTTTATTTATTATATTGTATAGGTTTGTATCTATTGTATCTACCATACTGGCATACAAATTGTATTTGTGTGAGGTGACAGACAATGACCAGAATACACCCACTTTTCGGGGGTGGGGGTTGGATGGCTGAATGGTTAGCATGTGCGTGCTGTACCATAAAGTCTGTCATTGAGTCAACCTGGCGTTGTTTCTATTCCCCGGTTGTACGTGACAAGGAGTAGGTCGCCTGTCCAACCTCGTGGGTTTTCTTCGGGTCCTCCGGTTTCCTCCCACTGCTAAAGACCCCTATGCGCAAGCAAATTATTGAAATAAAATTAAACCATATGTTAGTCCCGAAATGACCTAGTTTGTGTCGAGTGGACATTAAACCCCATTTCTCTCTCTCTCACGCCCCCTTTTCACTGCTTATGCAAGGGCCCCAGTGACAGTTTCAGCCAAGCAAACCCAGCCCTGGGAAGACAATAACATGGGGAAATAACCAAAATAAAACAATACCATTCTTCATCAAAACATTTATTGAAGTAATATATATTTACATGTTTGCGAACAAAGTTCTTTCTGTACAATATAATATAATATTTTCAATTTATCGACACATTATCAAGTTTACATGAGACTCTAAATTGTGGTTTTTGTGTTTAAGAGTAACACAGTCATGTACACTAAAGTATAGATTATAGCACTATTGTAGCAATACTTTAAAGAGAAAAAAAAACATTAGTTCACTTACATGTATCTTATATAATAATTTAATAGCAAAGCCTTCAGCTATAGCTGTAAGACTTCCAAACAACAAAGACTTGGTCATGAATGTAAAAATGTACAATTGCTTAAAACATGTCATTTTTTTGTGATAGAACACTAATGAGATGGATTCATTTCCAACTGGTGATTTCTGTTCTTTAAAAGATAGTAAATAAGTCAGCTGGTTTTGTATGTGAAGGGATTTAATTTCAATTATTTTTTTAGAAATGTTGCAAATACAATATCTTAGATATTTGTAAAAAAGTGTTACAAATAGTATATCTTGGATATTTGTACAAATTTGTAATATTTTATTTACAAACAAAATCATGAAATATGTGTAAGTTTGGAAATTAAATGCTTTCACTGGGTCAACTTTGATTGACAGTAAAGACATAGTGTAAGTAATGTACATGTATACTTAAACAAAGTAAAGAGAAGGATCAATAATAAATAACATTTTAAGTTACAATTTGAATGTAAGAATTGCTCCAGTTTGAGCATAAATGCACATATTTATATATATTTATATTTTTATATCACTATAATACAGCAAATATACACCATAATATAAGTTGTTACTTTTTAATCTAAATCTACGGTCTTTAGAGCATCGGATGATATTTTGTTTATACTGTACACAATAGCACCAACGTTTTTGATTAGCTTTCAGTCAGATAGTAATAGGTAGAGATTCTCAACACAGGGCTTGTACAGAGTCACACATAAAATACTTACTGTGGTGTAGTTTAAACCAACACAATCCTTCACAAAAAAGCATCAATTTTATCTAATAATTTGTTCAATTTCTAATAGTAAGAAACAGGGCCGTAACTAGCTCAGAGCAAAGAGGGGGTCGGGAAGTGTTCTCAGGGGTGCTGTAAAATTGACGGACAATGTGAGAAATCTAAAAGATTTATCATTATCAATGCTGAAAGTTTGTACCAGACACTTAACTTCTACTAATTTCTGATATTAACAGTATTTAGGTTACATACTAGATTCTAGGGATTTAGCATGCTGATTATTCATTTTTTCCCCCCAATTACCCCAAACTATTACAACCTTATCAATTGTTTCATGACTCCAGCCCAGTAGGTCAAGTAATTATACACCTATTTACTTCATTGACTAGAATGTTTCATTCTTGAGATATACGTACGGTAGATAGGCCTAAGTTATATCTATACCTAGGCCTACATACAAACTGACTGTAACTTAAAAGTATATACAATATTTAAATGAAGGAAATAAAATCATGTTTGTCAGCTAATATGTGCTAAGTATAAAACTCATGAATAAGTTAGCAGCTAGAATATTAAATTAAGTCATGTACACTTTATGTAGAGTAACTGTTTGTAAAACTATACAAAATGCCTTCTGTTCTAATTACCACGAATTAAACAATTAATATATTTTTAGCAATGATCACAACTGCAATATCACGATATAAACACAAATGCATGTTGACTAACGTGATATTTAAAGTCACACAAGCGTTTTCGCATTTGCACACAGAGTAACATAAGGCAAGCAGCTGTATAATGTCCAAAGGTTTAACATGTTTATATGTTACAGTTAGGTTATTCTTCTTCATCTCCAAACATATAATATTTGCATATTTGGTTTAAGCTGAACTGTTTAAACATCAACACACACATATTTATGACAATATATGTAATAATAATGAAGCTTTTTTTTTTTTCTTTATCAAATGTTTGATATGTACTTATATGTTTATCAAATTAGAAAACATGGTCGCCATGTTGTCAATGCAAAATATTGCATAGTCCAATATCCAATCTTAATAGACTTTTATGAAAACTAAAGGATAAGATTGATCATAGGCATGATTGCAATTGAATATATTAATATAGAGGCACATATATCGTGTTTAAATCTGCATTACTTAGTATAAATGTAGGCTAGTTGCTTGTCCACATTGGAAGCAATGCTAATTATAGTGTTCGTGTTAACAAAAATGGAGTTAGCTCCCTTCTTTCATCAAATCATGAGTGGCTATTGTCTACAGCACACAAACCCGATTCTCTATCTTGTCCATTGCCCTCTGTAAATTTTAACGTTTCTTCTTTCTGGCAAATTTTTGATGGTGTTGGCACAAGCTCTTTTTAATTGTTTTTTACAGAACACTCACAAATTCACATACACTGCATGCCTCCACATTTCAAACTATTTTAAGTAGTTTACATTTGTCATTATTACCAAAAAAAAACTTTGTTTGGTGATTTATAAATATTTAAAGCCTTTGTAAGATAAAAAGTTTAAAGGCTTTGGGTGGGTTTTTAGCCTTCATATCTTTTAATGTACTTGGTACATATATTTGTCGTCTTTATAATTCCACACAATTTGTGCCCAACTGCACAGCAACACTTATCACAATGAATGTCTATACAGATGTATGTATATATATATATATATAATATAGTATCCGTGTTACTTCATAGCAACATCACAAGTCATTACAGCAGAAATGTAGTTCATCATAACCACGATCCCATGTCTTTTTCAAGCACTGCAGCCGCATCCATGCGACCCATAACACGTAAAATGTTCATTAAATCTGTCACTGCAGTTTCCTCACGATGTCTAGCTTCCCACAAGTCTAGAATATGTTCTGTTGGGCTAGGTTTAGTTGCGAAGAAAATGATGTACCTAAAAGATCAAAAAATAAACATATTTAATTTTCAAATACTTAATTTTGCAGTTCTTAATTTTCAAAATAGTAGACACTTTCTAATTGCCCCCTCCCCCCTGCGACCCATTCTAACTGGTCTCCCCCTGCATCCTCTCCTTCTGTTCTGGCCTGATCCTCTTAAAGTAAACCATAAGGCCTCTCATTGAGTCAACTGGCGACGAATCCCCGGTCGTACGTGACAAGGAGTAGGGTCGCCTGTCCAACCTCGTGGGTTTTCTCCAGGTCCTCAGGTTTCCTCCCACTGCTAAAGACCCCTACGCGTAAGTGAATTACTTAAATAAAATTAAACCATATGTTAGTCCCGAAATGACCTAGTTTGTGTCGAGACCCCATTTCTCTATCTCTGTCTTAAAGTAGAGCCCTTCTGGTATCTAAGTAGAATATACAAAACACCCTGTCTGTTACTGTCATGCTGTCAATGTTAACAGTGTATACTGATAATTAAAACAGGTGTACTCTTTAGTTTCCGTTAAGTATGACTATATTAATTATACCACCAAAAATACAAACTCTTGAGAAAAGGCCAGATAAAACATTTAAAGTTTGATTGAAATTGAACAAACTGATAAGGAATAGAAATTAGCACTTAACACAGTTGAGTTACGATAATAATATATTAAACAGCCTTTCAGACAGAGTCACATAGATGTACATATATCCTTGTTTCTTTTTGATATCTACCATCTCTTGTTATAATGCCTGATATCTGAATGGGTTAATTTTAGACTGGTGAAGCACTGGATCCCTCTCTTAGTTCTAAAGTAAATGATAAGTCTTGTTTAAGCAGTGTATGGTCACTTAGTACAATATCTCATATCACTTAGGGACCAGAAACTGGGAACCAATCGCTACATGATGTTCTTGTTCTAACTTCTTGGGAGTGATGCTCTTCAAAAAACCCTAGGGTCTGCCAATTCAAGCGTGATTGGCATGGCACTTGTATTGGAATGCTTGTTCCTTGGACAGACTTTGATTTTTGATATGACATCACAATTCGAAGATGGCGGTGATGATGTCATGCTAAATTCCTGGGGAATGATCACTAGTCCATGGGTTCACTAGTCCACGGGTTCATTAGTCTACCGATATCTATTATTAGGGTTAGTGTTCATTAGTCTACCGATATCTATTATTAGGGTTAGTGTTCATTAGTCCACCGATATCTATTATTAGGGTTAGTGTTCATTAGTCCACCGATATCTATTATTAGGGTAAGAGTTGGGTTAGGGTTAGGGTTCATTAGTCCACTGATTTCTATTATTAGGGTTAGGGTTGGATTAGGTTTATTGATACCCATATTTATAGTATTTCTTATAGCGATGGACTAGTGCACCCATGGACTGGTGAACCCCTCACAAATTCCTGGTCTGTACTTGTTATACTCAATGACAACACAGCATCCTTGAGTTATATCATACATGTCTCAATTAGGTGTATTTTTTTTTTCAAGATATGTCTGAGCATATGTAGAACATCGATGTAAATCTCTTAACAAACTCTTCAAACAATGCAGACAATTCTTGCCAGAGTAAGTAAACAATTACCTACGACATCTACTCATCTCTTTACACACCTATACTTTGTCCTTTTTAACAAATTAAAACAATTTAAATTGTACAGCAGGTTGTCTGTACACACCAGACAAGATAAGTAATGTTTTGTAAGGCTGGTACATTGTAGGTATGAGAAATATAGACAAAGAACAAACGTGATATGTAGAAGGTAAAAAAAAGACAGCTTATCCACCCACCTATCTACAGTTAAAGCTTGGGCCAACATTCTCCAGTCATTTCCTCGAGCATTTGGTGGATCTAACAACATACATAACTGATGGCGGATATGGGGAGGAAGTCTGAAAATAAAACATCCATATACAATTAGAAATATTAGGCAGATGAGATGCTAATCAATAATACCTTAAGTATTTCATCAGTCAACCTGTATTTTTTAGCCTAAACAAACTTCAAAATAGAGGGAAAAATGATATATCTGTCTATAGAAGCCCAAAATCTTCAGGTGCACTATCAAAAAGAAAATAATGTTAGCACAGCAGACGGCTAATATAGAGGGTGCCGTTTTTTTAACTTTCAGAAAGACAGATAGTAATTTGTTATGATAATGTTGAAATATTCGTTTTGATGTATAGTCTAATATTTCCCCTTCAAGACATCGCTTGTGTTTTCAATGGGCGGATCTGGGTAAATTTTACCCAAATTATGGCTCACGGAGCAAAAGTTTTTGATTGCAATGCTTGATAGATGTTCCCTCAAGAGTTAGAGATTGATGCCAAAGAACTCCACAAACTTTTATCAAATTGTTTTTTCTACTTTCTGTAGATACGGTAAGGATTGATCTATAACTTTCGAATGAATGATATACAGTATATTTGTTTATATAAATACTCTTTATATATATGATAATGTAAGTGGATATATGTACATATGTTTGTTAATCATATATTTAACATAGGCATATATATATATATATATATATATATATATATATATATATATATATATATATATATAACATAGCCTCTAGTTAACCTAACCAGCAAATCTTTGTTCAAAATAAAAGCCTTTTTTAAGGCTTGTGGAAAACAAAATGAATAAGAATTATAAAACATGTGATAAAGACAGAGTAAAGTGATAGAACAGCTGTTTAAAGGAGCCTATAAAACATCTTGGCCTGTCAAAAACTCAAGTTTTCTGCCTTAGTTCATGAAAAAAACTACAAGCAAAAGTCATGAGATCACCAGTTCTTGACATTACATATTGTGTTTCTCTATGCTTTGTGGAAATGTTTAATACCCAGCATTCAGCCCTTTACCAGACCATACACACTGAATAACAATATTACCATATGTATGTATGATGTTTTGATGGTAAAAACAATCACTCACCTAAAAACTTGGGCTGATGGATCTAAAGCCACCATTGAACTGAACCCAGAACTAACTGTAGAGTTGGTTGTTACTGTCGATGTCCTGCCCTTTAACGTAGACGAAGGAGTTACACAAGGCGGTAGTTTCTAAAAATAGAAATATGAGATTTTTCCAGACTTAGTTTAATTAGCCAGTGATTACAGACACGGTATTCATACCCGTCCAAGTATATTAAATATTACTACAATTGATTAACTCTAATAATGCATATTCCAATGAATAGACGTCAATATATATTGATTTCTAACAATGTCTGCTTCCTGCAAACCAGACTAATTAAGAAAGCTAATTATGCAATAAAAGGATCTCAGCTACAATGGAAGCAACCACATGAGGTAGCCCTATGTTTTCTTGACCATGTTAAAAGCTAAAGTATTGTCAGACATTTTATACCAGTAAATTGTTCTAATACTTAAATATACATTATGCAAGAGCTGAAATCTGCCTATTTCAGGTCTTTCTTTAGGCCTGAAATGTTATCTAATTTATTATTTAGACATTAAACATGCATTATGCAAGAGCTAAATCTGCCTATTTCAGGTCTTTCTTTAAGCCTGAAATGTTATCTAAATTATTAATTAGACATTAATTAACCTATCCAGGCCATAATCAACTCTAGATGGCTGCGCTAGCCTGCGATCTTTAGTGGATTGTAAGCCGATTTACTGCATAACTTTCCTTCTCATTAAATGGATAATCGAGACTATGCTGTTTATCGTACTGACTTTAGTAATGATGACCGAGGCTTATGGGAATTTCAGTCGCTTAGTTCTCGGTTCATAGTGGATCAATTTGAATGAAATTTTCACCAAATTGCCTTCTACCTTATCTAGTTTTTAACTATTATAGTGAGAACTGCCAACTCGTTACCGAATCTCCCATAATGTATCTTTAATTAACTTATCCAGACCATAAACACCTCTAGATGTCATCGCTAGCCTGCGATGTTTATTGGATTAGGTTCCGATTTGCTGTTCAACTTCCATTCAAGATTTAATCATGAAATGGATAATCAAGACTATGTTTTTTATCGTACCGACTTTAGTAATGATGATTGAGGCTAGGCCGAAGATTCAGTCGCTAATATCTTGGTTCAGAGGGGATCAATTTGACTGAAATTTTCAGCAAATTCCCTTTACATTATCTAGTTTTTAACTATTATAGTGAGAACTGCCAGCTCTTTATCTAATCTCCCATAATGTATCTTTAAACACTTAATGGTGTTTAATAGAATGGGTGCAAGCAATTGCACGTGCATTAGCGTTTTTAATGTTATTTATGAACCTATCAGGAAGACAACACTATAATAGAAATAATGGTGTTTCAAATTGGCATACTCGCTCATTTATTTGGACATTACAATCTTTAAAACTAACATTTGCTTGAAATGATTATTTAGTGTTGATAAAGTATTTAAAATATTTATTTTTGAGGTAATGTAATAGTAACAGTTTAAGTGTTAATATAAATTTTATTATTACTTCCTAATGACATTTACTGCACATGCAAATAAGTTTCAACAAGGACCTAAAAAAGATACTGATCTTCCAATATTATTGCAACCAAATCTGCATTGATCATTCCAGTACAAATTGTCCCCACTTTGACTAATTACAATATGTATGTATATGGTTCTAAAGGCTATACATAGAATCTTATGTGTATAGAAGGCATTGTTATCGAGTAGATTGAGATAATATTTCCAGTAAGTCGAAAATGAAATGGGGTTTAGCGTCCTACTTTTCCAGTGAATTACAGCCATTTACCATATACAGACCTCATGCCTTTTTGTCAAGACTAGGCCTACTGTTCATTGTTGTCAAAATGAGAATGTTTCGACTGGTATGATCAAGACTATAACCTATCCACATCTAACTGAACAAAAAAACATTTATTGGAACTAAGTACTGCTTATCTCAAAAGTGCACATGAATTGAAACCGTATTAAGGTTCTGTTTTCTTGCATAATGTAGATGTTTGCAAGTCATTCAGTCACTTTAAACATATTTAATTAACTATGGCAGATCTAAGGAGAGAGCAGGAAATTACAGTAAAGTACCTTCTTATACGTTAAATGATTCTCGAGTGTTTTTCTAATGTTCAATTATTTGGAGTGTGTTTTCTAATTGCCTGCTTAGGTATCAACCAAGACATCATTTTCTTCAATTGGTAACAAGTTTATTTTAAAACATGGGGCCAAGAAAAGAACACACAGAAACTGGAACAAGACTAAAGTTTCTTCAAATCAATCTCACTTTTTGTCCATAATTGTTTTTATTTTTAAAAAATTCCATGTTTTTTTGTTTTGACCTCTGGCAAAGAATGTCAAAGTCAAGACGCTAATCATCTTAAATTCAATTTCACTAATAAACTTTCATCATGTGTTCATGTCAAGAGTTTCCTTTTTTTTTCTTTCTCCAAATGTTTTATTGTTTAGCTCTTAACATTGGCAAAATTACAACAAATTTTAGAAATCCATGACGCTGTTTCGTGCATGGCATTACTTTCCAGATGCAATTAGTGTTTGTTGTTTCTTTCCAGGTGGGTGGAAGAGAACTGTATACCCAACAGTCTTTCGTACAAGTCGACTTCATCAATACACTCTACAAATAGCTTTTTGTTTTTGCTTTCTGGCCAATATGCATGTATTGTACATCCATCGCCCACATCAAGTTTTATAAACCTTAAAGAATTATTTGGTGCAGGGACCATGCAATGTGTTTACATGTAGCATAGCCTATCAGGGTGTTGTTTTTCTAAGCAAATGATAAATATTTAATTCTTAACCTTTTAAAATTATTTGTTTCAGTTTATTTATATTGCAATTTTTGTTTCTAATTTATCTAACAGTGATATGTTTTAATGTATATATATTGGAATTGCTGTTTCTAATTTATCTTTTTTCGACGTGGTTTCCACTTGTCAGTGGTGCAGGACAGAGGGCCTGACAAGAACAGCTGTCTAGTTGTTCAGATGGGATGGAAAAACAAGGTCCAGTGTATATATTGGTGTTCACGTAAAAGATCCCTTGGCAGTTGGAATTCGACATAAGAGTATACCATAGTGCTGCTGCCTGGGCAAGATTTCCCTCATTGTACACTCTATGGCGTATACCTGTCTTCATTAGCCCAGTTTGGAGCAGAACAGTAGGCCATAGTGCTGCTGCAAGGGGGCAAGATTTCCCTGGTTGCACACTGTATGGCGTATGCCTGCCTTCATTAGCCCAGTTGGAGCAGAACAGTAGGACATTAAACCCCATTTCATTTCTAATTTATTTAACTATGATATGGTTTTAATGTACATATATTCTATTGGCACCAACAAGCAACTTTAAGTGAATTTGGATTTTAGGTTCCTTATCAATTTGTATCATATCTGATCTGAAAAAATCACTGATTTTTATCACAGAGCGATCTTAAATATGTCACGAAGCGTGATAGAGTTTAACATCGACTTGACCCAACTAGGTATTTTGGGAATTTCTCATAGAGGTCATTAGCAATGGAAGGAAACCAGACAACCCGGAGGAAACCCATGAGGTTGGAATGGCAAAAATATGTCACTATCTAGGAGCATCATTTCAAAATGTTGTTTTCTATGCACTAAAAAGAGTAAGAAATATTTCTATCTAGAATACAAAAGTGCAAAACAACAAAAACATGTTATCTTTTTTGTCGAAAATTGAAATGCCTATATTGTGAAAGATTATCCTATTTAATTTTTGTATAAAACCTGAGAATGCCAGACTATGTTTAAGTTGATGAAAGAAATTTGGTGGCTGTTTGCCATTGCATCTGACAGAATGAAACATTAGGTCTGACTTTCTGTAAAATACCAGCTCTACCATATGGCTAATGGTGACCTTTTATAATAAGGTAGGAAGTAGAATCGTACATATCTAATGACATTAATGTTAGTTTTTATACTTCTATACCTTTCTTCTTTTTATATTCATCTATTTATCTTAATCACAAAGTACGAGAATAACTTGATTCTATGTAATGCTGAATTCCCATATGGGATCTGTTAATATATCTTTCTTTTTTTAGGATACCTAACATGTATGAGAATTGTAGCCTATTGTGATTGACTAGTCTTGAAAGATAGTGGTACATCTTGTCGACATTTATTCAGGAATATATATTATCTATTTCCAAGCATGTACAGTTTCTGAATAACAGTGAAAATGCTTCTAAATTTAACTTTGCATCAAATCAGAATCCAGGTAATGGAACATCCCTCATGTGTAGGGATAATTAAAGATACATTATGGGAGATTAGATAAAGAGCTGGCAGTTGTCACTATAATAGTTAAAAACTACATAATCTAAAGGCAATTTGCTGAAAATTTCAGTCAAATTGATCCACTCTGAACCAAAAATTTAGCGATTAAATTTTCGGCCTAGCCTCGATCATCATAACGTAAGTCGGTATGATAAAAAACATATTCTTGATTATCCATTTCATGATTAAGTCATGAATGGAAGTTGAGCAGCAAATCGGATCCTAATCCAGTAAATATCACAGGCTAGCAATGACATCAAGAGTTGATTATGGTTTGGATAAGTTAATTAATGTCTAATTAATAATTTAGATAATATTTCAGGCCTAAAGAAAGACCTGCAATAGGCAGATTAAGCTCTTGCATAATGTATGTTTAATTGTATTCACAAACAAGAAAATAAAAATGTTATTAGTAATTGTATGTAAAAATGGATTAAAGTAGGCTTTTACCTCTTTGAGATTGGAAGATATGCGTATGACTTGTCGATTGTTAAGAACACCTTTCTGGTAAACTTGTATTTTACATGAAACTGAGAACTGAGCTCGATCTATTAGTTCTACACTAAAAGAACAGTGAAGATTATTCTGATTTCCACTCCATATGTGTCGGAATGGTATTTCCTGAAAATATACAAACAATATTTCAATATTCTGAAAATAAAATAATCAAAAAGCTTTTGAGACTGAATCACTCAGCAATTAGAACATAGAAATAGCATAAAAATAAGTTTCATAAACATGTACATTCATGTACAACTGTTAGTGCTAAATGATAAGGCCAGCTCAATTTTTTCGTCATAGGTCACAAGATGTAAACAGGGCTAGCACTAATCCCAACCCTAACCCTGGACCTAGCCCCAATGCTTACCCTAACCCTAACCTACAATCTTGCCAACGATCCCGCGCCCTAACCTTATTTACATCTCAACGACCTTGACAAAAATTGAGTTGACCTTAACAAATAGATTAAGCCATGTACACGCATAATTGTAAGTCTTCAATTAAAAGCATACTATTGACCGAACACTAAATGTAAAAATATTTCTGATGGATTTAATCCATTTATCAAGTTGATGTAGATAACAAGAATTAGAAAATTCATCTGCATAACTAAACAATATTTGAGAGTTATCTGTTTTCGCGAGGTTGTGTTGACTGAGCTATTTACTCCATGGTTTTTATATTATCGTGTCAAAACAGTCAGGTTCTAAATGGGTAATTTCAACCTGGCGATTCCACTTCTTTTCACATCGACCATTTTGATATCAGAAACTTGTGTATCTTTTGGTGGCAGTTCTTAAACTAACTCAGGAAGTCTGGTTTATTTGTACTATCCCCGGTTAGAACATATGTTTTGACAGAAACAAATCAACAATTTATTCTCAATTTAGCTGTGCCAGCTTTGAGAATACCGACACCAAGTTTAACAGGTATAAACTCGCAAAACGTAGAAAACACCGCAATCAATAACAAATACTCTTGTTTATAATTACAGGTAAAATATCCCTCAAAAACAATTTTAATGCATTCAAAATTTCATTTCTTTTTTTATTATCCATTTTATATTGTTGTAATGTACAGCAAGAAATCAATGCGATTAAGAAATTAATTTCAATACACATTTCTGTTTTCCAACATAAAATATTGAGTATGGAGTTTCTTTGAATTAAATTAGCTCTATCATCAACCATAACGACCAAAACAAATCAATAAAAAATAATCAACACTGATTAATTACACGGTCCCTTAATTTCCTCTCCATTTGAAGCAGTCTTTTATTGTTAAAGTTTCAAGAAGCTACTTGACGGACAATGTTATTTTTTGTATAACAGGTCCCTTGAATTTCAATACGCATTTACGGTGACCTCTTTCATGACATATTAATTTCAAGACGCATTCATTTCTTGTTTCCCAGTATTTCGAAAATCTTAAAACAACATGACTATGCTTGCTTATATGTTACGTCTTGCATTATTTCTGTTACGTCTCTTTTTTGTTTATCATTTTTTTTCATTTTTTAGTGAAACCTGTACCATAACAGGCCCGGGACTGTACAGCGCAGTGTACGCTCACGGCTGGCCCCTGGACCCATTCACTTGATTTGATATTTGTTTATTTTTTGCAATGTCTATTTTCTGTCTTGTCCGCAGGTTTATCTTGTAGATTTTTGTTTTGCGTGTAATGCGGTCCTCCTGCACTTACTATTTAACTCTCTTAAATGTTGTAAAAGTACGAACAATAACATTGATTATATAGGACAAGACCAACGATGTAGGTGCAGGGATGAGAGCACCACTTAAAATTTTTGTCATGAGTTGAATAATTTAGTCTTGTTTGTGATAATTACCACAGTACTAACAACTTACCTGGTAATTGGCTGCTAATTTGCTTCTCCAGCCTGGTGAAAGTTCTTCTATAGTTAGACACAGGTTATTACCACAGTCTTGGAATGGAATCTGTTTTGGCTTGTCAAGCAAACGGCCCCCTAATTTCTTCTCCATTTGAATAACGCCCTAGAATTTAAACATTCAGTAGAAATTTAGAGATGAATTATATAAGATTTAGATACAGAGATGACTGTTCTTTCTATAAAATTCAAAAACAGATAATGAAATATGAATGTATTGAAAATTTCAGTCAAATCACTTTATTCTGAGCAAAGCCATGAGTGTTTGAATTTTAGACAATATAGTCTTGATTGTAAAGTACCATTGCTACGATAATAAACATAGTCTTAATTATCCATTTTAATGTTAAATTATTACATGGAGAGGATGTTTTAATCCATTCAATTTCACAGCCATTCGATAATCTTGGGAGTTAAATATGATATGGCTTGTCATGTTAATAAATGCCTATTAATTTATATATCACTTGAAGCCCCACAAAAAGATAAGGCCCCCCCCCCACCCCCCCGTGAAAAAATTGTCGACCATAAAAACAATAGATATACATTGTTCGTCAATTTTACAGCACCCCTGAGAACACTTCCCGCCGCCCCCCCCCGTTGCTCTGAGCTAGTTACGACCGTGAAACAGATCTGCAGTAGGCAGATTTAGCTCTTACAAATTACATGCATAGAGTACTATATATACCTTCTTTATACACATGAAGAATATGTTCTATGTGGGTATTTAATATGATGATGAACAAACATATGGAGGATATAGAAGTTTGTTTAATGAGATATTATATGTTTACGCTACCTCTAATGCATCTTGT
The DNA here is from genome assembly GCF_932274485.2 of Patella vulgata. Classification (NCBI taxonomy): domain Eukaryota; kingdom Metazoa; phylum Mollusca; class Gastropoda; family Patellidae; genus Patella; species Patella vulgata. The sequence continues at coordinate 14,429,110 of NC_065880.2, read as the reverse complement.
GTATCTTCCACTACATAAACTCTAATACTATAATCCATTGAAGGTGGAGAAGCAGGAGCAAAGGCAGCTAGTCGTAAAATTTTTATCGCTCTCGCACCTGGCACAGACTCCCCAATGATGGCATAACGCTGTAATTGTTCACCCATAATATGACATTGGTTTGGATCAAGTTGAGTATAAACTGGTGTATTTATTGTTTCGTGACCTAATGTAACCATTTTCTACAAAATAACAATATGAATACAGGGTTTAATAACAGTATGAATACAGGGTTTAATTAACAATATGAATACAGGGTTTAATAACAATATGAATACAGGGTTTAATAACAGTATGAATACAGGGTTTAATAACAATATGAATACAGGGTTTAATAACAGTATGAATACAGGGTTTAATAACAGTATGAATACAGGGTTTAATAACAATATGAATACAGGATTAAATAACAATATGAATACAGGGTTTAATAATAGTATGAATACAGGGTTTAATAACAGTATGAATACAGGGTTTAATAACAATATAAATACATTGTATAATAACAATATAAATATACAGTTCCATTTTATTTCAATAATTTGTTTGCGTGTAGTGGGCTGGAGAAACCAGGTAACCCTACTCCTTGTCACATACAAGTGTGGAATTGAAACTACGCCACTTGACTCAATGACAGACCTTATGATTTAAAGCTGGTGTGTTAGACTATTCGGTCACCCAATCCCCATATGAATACTGGGTCTAATATACGTCAATATTAAAACTATCATTACAATGATATGGTATTATGCCCTCTTGTAAAATATAACATCACCTAGATTCAGTGACATGACATTGACTGACATATCAAAATCCATTTCATATATAATAGTTAACTTACAGCCAAACTTGTGACATTTCAATATTGAAAATGAATATTTCAAAAGGACAAACCCAGACTACCATAATTCAAAGCATATTAACACTACTCCACCCATCCCCTAGTCTATACCACTTCAAATCCCTTCGAGCATAAAGCACATTAAAAGAAAGTGTTACATTTACCAAGTTTGATTTGTGTATTAGTTTTAAAAGCGGACAATTAGCAGACGACATTGTGTAGTGGTAGTGTTAAAAAAATAACCAGATGTGTAGATGTTATAGAGTCTGGCTTTATTTGTACAGGTTTTCAACTTGAGGTATCTAGATAATGAAGTGGAAACAGCTGTGTACTTACCTTCCAGTGAGGGGGTTCATCTATTGGGCTGTCACTGTGAAAGAGCGATAGAATCCAGCCTCCTTGTCGCATACTTGCACAGTGTTGGTAGGAGAGAATAACTGGTTTCAACAAAACAACGCTGGGTGGTCCAATTAATAAGATCGGACTTAAAATAGTTTGATTATCTGCAATTGAAGTCATTTTTAATTATTAATTTGAGAAAACAATAATAAAATATAAACACTATATAATAAATAATAGTTATAATATATCCCTTAACCCATGAAAACCAAATTGTATGTAACTTATTATTCCAATAGATGCCAACTCTCAAATGCATGTGACAATGTCAATATAATCTACCTCTCCCCCCCCCCCCCACAATCTAAAGACTTGACACCTTTCTATCCCCCCCAATAACTTTGACCTTATACAATGTTTATAATTCATATTAATTGAGTACTTCATTTGCTGAAAGGACTTTCCACCATTCTCTCTTCTAAATCTTATCTGATTGTCTTCTCCAGAAATTTATAAGGACAGCTGTTTATTTTATCTAAAAGTAGATCTATTTAATTTGTTCACTTACCATTCAACTTGGGTCTATCTTTGTCATCTCGGCAAATCGCCAGATAAATTTCCTCCACATGACCTTCTTTAATAGCTCCTTCAGGAATTAATAAACTTACTCCTAAACAAGAGGACACCAATATAAATACAAAATGATGCAAAGATTTTTTTATTAATTTTTTAAAAATAACAAAAAAATTACTCTTTTACTATGTCTTAGAAGTTACTGCAAAAAAGACAAGTCTAAGCTAAACAAGAGGACACCAATATAAATACAAAGTGATGCAAAGTTGTTTTTTTATTAATTTTTTAAAAATAACAAAAAAATTACTCTTTTACTATGTCTTAGAAGTTACTGCAAAGCAGACAAGTCTAAGAAGTATAGTTGATTTATGTTTAGATAACTGATTATCTTGTTGAGACCAGTCTGATCCCAATGCCATCATGTGTGGTAGAAACATTTGGAATACTTCAGTATGCTCTATTTGAAATATGTATAAAATTGGATCAAGATTAAGTCGATTTTCAAACGACAGACTAAAGTTAGCAGATAAATGTGAACTTGATGTACAGAGAATTGATAAAATCTAATGAGTGCATTTCCTCAATGGCATGAAATTCTTAGTTCCAGGGAGCAGCCAGCCTGTCTGATAAATGCTACACATGTCATGAAAATATCAGAAATCTGTCATCTAAAATAGTCTTATTTTAATTAGATAACTTCATAGATCTGCTTGCTATCTACAAACTATATATGCAAGCAAGGCAATTTTTTTTGCTTGACAAATTTCAGTGACGCTTTCAATCCATGTCTGGTGGAGCTGAAAATCAGAAAGATATATGCTGTCTGAGAGAACGGAACTCTTCCATCAAACTCAATATCTCAAATCTGTTGTTGGCATAAATATTCCTTAATACCAGACATTCAATTGCATATTTTAATAGATCAATTATTGACTATAATTCTGAACGAAACACTTGGGCCAAAGCTAAAGCTTAAGGGAACATCGCAAGCTGAAAACTCCCCATATTGAAATTTAGAGATTTTTCATTGTCCTTTGATCCTATGAATTTGATCCCTATGGCTTTGTTCAAGCATTATTCATAAATGTTGGAATTTTTTAAGTTTTTATTTTCAAAATTGCACCAACCTGATTCTGGGAGAACCAAACGGCCACCACAACTATCAAAGGTACTCCATGTTACACCGTCTGCATCTATTGTACTGGGTAACTGTACCGATATCATTGATTGTCGACTATCTTGTAAATTATCGCACTGAGACAGTCTGTTATCTGACGGAACTAATAATGTATTTTTATTGTCACAAACTGATAATTGTTCGAGGGAGGAAGTCAGATTATGGTTTAGAGTAGGTTCCACCAACATCATTTTGCTGTTCTTAGGAAGAGTTCCTGATAATCGATGGTGTGCATTAATGTCGGGGACATCGTACAAGGGTTGTTTTTCCATCATATGGTTGTTATTTGGTGAATCTGGGGGAAGAGCATGTTGAACTGTTACAACCGTCTGTGTTAAATCTGGTTGCATTGACAACAATTCTATAAAAAAAATAGGAGAATTTTAGATATGGTAAACAAAAGAACAATAAACTAGTCATGCATGGTAAAAAATCACGACAAATGATGCAGAACTTCGTGTAAAATGGTGTAAAATATTACAAGGACATATTGAAAAATTATGAAACTTTGGTTATCTATTGAAAAAATCAATGAAGAAAAATGTTTTATAGTTCTGGGGATGTTTTTAACATATGTTAGTTGAACTGTCGTTTCTTTAAGTTTTGCCCTTGGTGTCAAACGTATTTTCATTCTTAACATCTGGTTAGGTCGTTAGAGGGAGATGTAATCATACATAATTCATTAACAGCTACTAGACTAGTTCAAATTCTAATATTTGGGTGGCATTATATTTCAATGTAAAATATCCTAATTTTTCTTCTGAGACAAAACGCTGATCTGTATCCCATTCTAGATCACAGAGATTAAACAGTACAAATGCTTGAGAAAACGCTTTACCATCTTTCACAAAAAATTTGTATCATTTAAAGAGGACAGTTTGACAGATGTGGATAATAAGCAGTGCGTCTGCTCAAGTCTGTGTAATATCAAGGAGCTGTAAGACAATCAAGGGAGTAAACCTGCACCCTATAATACACAGGATCACCTTACCCTGGGTAAAATGAAGTTTTAATGACCTGAAAGAGTTCAGGTTGTTTGACTGATAGGTTTTAACTATATTATTTAACAGTCCACAGACCTCATCCTTATCTCTGTTTTTCTTGTCTCCCCCCATTCCCAACTAAACAAGTTGACGGCCTTTTGTTTGTTTGAAAGCCATTCTCCAAATTTTAACTAACGTGTTTATAATTACTCTGGGGGCCTCTCTTATCTCTGACCCTCTTTAACCCATCTGTGTTTTGATGCCTTGATTATGGCATATCTCTCTCTGAAACATGCCAAATTTCTGCATTCTAACTAAATATTAATATGGATGTTTATTTTCATTGCATTTGAACACCAACTAAGAGGGGTGTAATTTGTCTTGAGAATGGTGTAATTATCTTGTACAGGTCTGCCATAAGAGAAAACTACAGCCATGGAGAATATATACGTCCAATTCAATTATCCATTCACTCATGTCAATGTGGGAAAAAATAAGTATGATTCATATGGATGGATTACTGCAAATATAAGTTAAATCTGATAAGGTTGACATTTCCTGTCTCTCATTATGTAATTTATTTCAACCCCCCAACGAAGCTCTACTAAACATAAATAGATCTGGGCTAAATTAACCCATCTTAAAATAACTTCAATCCTAATGGCAAATCAATTCAAGAAATTAGAACTGGTTCAGCTCAAAAGACCTATATACACAGCCGAGCCTTGGACTGGCAGAAGAATTTTAATGCCTTTGTCTAAGAAATGCTAAAGAGATTTAAACATCTTTGGACAAAGATTTTTATCAGTTATTTGTAAGCATAAGAGGAGTAAAATAACACAAGAGTACATATGTGAATGTAGAAAACATAGAGTTTTATAGTAATAACGTGTTTATCTAGCACACAACACCATATTTACACATCTATAACACAATTGTTTTCAGATGAATAAAAATGTCAGTATTCCTTGCTTAACAAATGAAAGCCGGGTCGTTCTTCCTGCTTCTCATTGTTTTCTAGTTAAAACCCAAATACTTGATGGATTCAATTTCTCAAAGTAAATAGCCAGTTGTCCTGTAGAAAAACAAACTTTATGGACATGGTTTTCAATGAAGCAGTTTATGTACATTGAGCCCATCTTAACACCTTATTGGTGAAGAAACAAGAGAATGAGATAGACAAAAACATTTCTAAACAAACTCTTTATTTTATTGATTTTGTATCTGAAATAACAAGTTGATCAACAGAAACTGTTATTTTTGCAGGACTTAAGGGTTTGAACCAAAAAACCATTTTTTTTCTTGTCTGCATATCTGCTTAAGATTATTCAGATTATGACCTGTTTTGCGTTCCACTTTCGACACAGTGAGCCTAAAAGTAACTAAAATTACATAACCAGTTGATGTGTTCTTAAACAATTGAAAATTGAATCCAATTTAATATTTTATTTTAACCCAAAATCGTAACTTCACAAGTCAATGTTCTTAAACATTTGAAAATTGAATTCAATATAATATTTTATTTTAACCCAAAATCATAACTTCACAAGTCAATGTGTTCTTAAACAATTGAAAATTGAATCCAATTAATATTTTATTTTAATCTAAAATCAAAGAGTTTTACCATTTTATTTTTACCTAAATCAAAGAGTTTTATCTCCTTTAATGTTAGCTTAATATATTTCTTTGTTGTGATTTAGGAATGAAGTATGTTTGTGGTAACGTGAATATACTTGATATTGTCTTGGCTTTTATTTCATAGATATACACATAAATTATCTTGTTTTAATTACGATTGAAATTGATGAAGTTGGAAAACCTCATAAATATAAGTCATATTTTACACTTCATGACACTATTTTATCCACATCAAAGCCAGGAATCAGTTCATATCTTTTTTTCAAATAATTCTTTCCAGGAACCTTTTACGTTTGGTATGTTAACATGTGTACGTCTGTCAGTGGAAGCTATTACTCTCAAGAATTATGTGAGCTGATAAATAACTGCAAAACCTAAACAGATAATTTTTCTAGTTAAAGTTGACATACTAGTGTATGGTCACTAAGCCATTTTTCATTCTAATTTCCCATCAAACAAGAAGGATAAACCCCCAAGAAAAACTCCATCAAACAGTTGCAGACGCCCTCAAGATGTCAAAGGTCATTATTTTGAATTTGGACTAAATCTCTTACATTCTACTAACATATGTTTTATCACTATATACAAAAAACATGATAACTTCTGTTTTTTCAGGCACACAAAGGCAATGAAAATATTTCCACGCCTGCAGGTGTAAACTCTAGAGACAGTATACAATGTTTATTGACAATATCCAAGCGAGTCAAAGATGTGCTCTGGTCATAAAATACATAATGCTGGAACCGAAGAGCATATTATTGCTTTTAAGGCAACAATAATCCTGCACAACTGGAATCTTTTTTTAACTGTTTACCAGTTTAAGATGTTAATGTATCCAATTGATACTTCAAACCAAATGTCATCCTAATGGCACCTCATTTAAAAAAAAGAAATTTAAATAAAAATCAGATTTATATCAGCCATAAAGTAAACATAATTGCGACCTGGAAAAGCATTTTGAAAAGGATTATGAGAATTTTGCGTTTGTTATAGGATTATGAACTAGCATATCTGTCATGAATAACTTGGACGTCATTAATAACTTGGAAAGAAACAGAGTATTTCAATCAATCCAAAAATGCACTTACCCCCATTCTTGGTGATTTTCTTCTCTTCATCAGTCATAGAGTTAATTGTAGAATCTGCCAAAAAAGTAAGAGTAACAATCTGTATTAATTGATGTGATGTAAATTTTTTTGGCAATGTTTAATGAGCTAAAGATGGGAGTGGAAAGAGCTATTAATTATGGTAAATAACAGCCTATGTTATCATGATCACATCAAAGATTTTCCCTTCCTATCAAAGAGATGCATATCAAAATCATACAATAATTTGATTACTTTTCATAAGCATAACATAACATTGAAAGACCTAGTAGCTCTTAAGAACGTGACCATGATCTAAATTTCATTATACCTCGAGCATTTCTAATGAGTTTACAAGCTGGGATGAAAAGCATCTTATAAGCAGACACGTATTTATATTTACTGCTTCTAAGAAGCTTTAGATGTTGTTTTTTCTTATTCATTATGTGATTTAAATTGACGAAAATGAGGTTGGCTGTTTGAAAAACATGCACCTAGAAGTTTTCTAACTTAATTAAATTTTTGCCTATATTCCCTAGTTAAGTGTGCAGGAGTCTACTTTATTTATGAATTTTTCCATTATTTTTAACATCTTTCAGCTTCTTGCAAATTAGTGTAGGAGAAGAAAAATATTCTTCTGGAATTTGCGGTTAAGTTTTAAAAAAAAATCTGTTTTAATTATACAAGATATTGTGCCCTGTGCATTTAAATTACTGCATCGGTTGAAAGGTCACATTATAGGTAAGCTAATTAAATTACTGAATTAAAATATCGACAATATCCATACTGTTGAGACGAGATCGTTTCTTGATATAAAATTTCTGAATATTGTCTCTCATTTATTCTCTCTCATTAAAGTCTTTCAGCACCACAGGCGTCCATAAACATCATTGAAATGTTAATGTTCTAGTCCCCGATTTTTTTTCTTATAACAGTGTAAACATGGCAGTATTTTATATCTCACGGCAACAGCTTCATTTAACTCGAGATAGTTTTAATAGTTTTGACATTCCGAAAAAAATCCTGTAACATGCAATTTTGACATCAATGATAGAAAACATACAGCCTATTATCAAAATTTCCAACTGACAATTTAAATACACTAGACATCTACCATAAGCCCCTTCAAAATTATTTTAGGACAAGTAGGCTATTTAAACAAAATTCTCTTCTCAAGCTCAAGGAAGAAATGCATTCTCAAATGAATTGGGAATAAATGTATTAAAAACAACAAGCCAATGACGGTGTGTGCTTTTTCAAGAGCTTTTTAAAATAATCTATGTTTAATGCTTCAACTATTCGAGAATTTGCCTCCAAAGACCGAAGAAAACACCAGTAATATAATGACGATGAAATTAGATTCTGTCAAGTGTATGTCAATATTTCACTTAAAACAAGATTAAGGCTAAAAGAATATCCAATTATCAGGAACTGCGAAATGTCAGCTTGGACTGGGACTTGACCTACTCTGTTGAGAAGACTTGAAAAACATTCTTATGGACATAATGGTATTTGAAACTCCAGAAACAAGAGCTAGGTCACATATTCACAGAAGTTTTGTCTTAAGCCAGACTGATCAAGTATTTGTATTGTTTTATTAAATACAACCTAGTTTTATATTGTTCCTCGTTTAATAACCATTTGCTTTCACCAAATCGACTAGAGATTGTGCGCGTGCAAGTTAATGTTAAACAAGGGAATAATTTGTTATAAATCATATCTTCTATTAGTTTTACTACTAATTAAATTCACTCACAGCTCTTCTATGGGGCTATAACATTTCAAACACTTCTATCAGTGCAACATTTCAATAAGTTTCCAATTTAATACAATAATTCTATTTCCATAAAATATGCAGTTTGACATTAGAAAATTGACGTGGCCAGCCATAAAAGAGTAAAGTAAAGAGCAATGTTTATAAAATTGCTTTCTAATATCATCATCAGGCCCTCTAAGTGAATTTTATTTCCATTATTAAAGAGCAGTAAAAACAGTCCGAGGACCGAAAGACGAGGCCATAAAATGTGCAAGTCTGGTAACACATGAGTCAGAGAGATTAAGATATTAAAGCTGATCAAAAAGGGTAATAACTCTAGTTCTCTACTAACATTGGTAGTTTTCTATTATCTAGGAAGACATTTTTTATACTAAATATCAGTTTTGTAGAAGTTTATTGGCTGTTTTAAGGATGTTCACTCATGTACAAGAATTACATGAAGACCTGTTTTTACAAAACAGTCTTTTTTTTAAAACTATTTTCATTCCTTACACCTGTCTGACATTAGATTAACAAACTATTTAAAATCCTTTATATGTATCAAAATCATTTTATCTGTCTTATTTTTAAAGCCCCCTCCCACCTCCCCCACCCCCAGAACCACTCTAAATATAGTGTTTTTGAACAAGGCTGTTCACATATGACTCCCTCTACATGGTCAGATTTATTCATCAAATATTCACTGTGTTTATTAAGAGATCATTCTTGAGCTCTGCATCGTTCTTATACTCGAAGTTTCATCAAATAAAATACATCAATAAATTACTGATACTCGAAAACTTTTACACAGGGTTTGGCTACTCAAGCACCAGTTACGACAACATGTTCCAATTGTTAAATGTGTTCTTTGTATATTCAAATTCAATAGTAATAAGAATGAAGAGTACTCTATATGTCTAATGTACATAAATTAAAAAAGAAAGTAGAGATTTTGGGTGATCTGAGGACAGGGGATTAGCTCACCTGTGCTCAGACACTCCCTGTTAAACACACCTTGTTGGCGAGCTTTTCTTCTTCGCATAACAATGACTATAACCACCACCACAGTTATAAAGACAGCCACGGCCACGCACAGACCAATATACATAGGAATATTTTCACCATCTTCAGCTCGACTAGTAGCTGAAAATAAAATAAATAACATTTAAATTTATAATCATGATTAGAAATGTAATTCATAAAATTTTCTACAAAAATAATAAGAATACAAATTTAGGAACTTCACAGAGATGGTGGAGAAGTAATTTCCTTCCAATTCTGACTACCGCAAAATGTCAGATTATTACTTTTTTTTTTAAAGGCAAATACTTTGGTCATGTCATAATAACATTACTGGTTGTACATGTATGATGTAAGGAAAGTAATCCTAATGATTAATAATCCTATTCGACTGTTCAGAATGCAACTTTATACAATAAAAGCTAATTGCAAGCATCAGATAAGTTCAATGAAATACCAGCCATCAATTTCCTTCAAAAATGAAGACCTGATGTTCAAAAATATTTTGTTAACCTAAAAACTATCTTTCTTAATGAAGATCGCTACTGGATGCTCAAGATTACCATAATAGAAGTCTATTTTGGGGATTGGTTAAGTGACAGTGTTTCCTTGTGGAATGTTGGCATGGAAAACATAGAACTGTTGCCATACAAATTGATCAGTTGTATGGAACAGTTGAAATATGGAGGAAATAACATCTCACTATGGCCAGTAGATATAAATTATCCACTTTACGTGTGGAGGATAAAGGCAGCAATCAGACATATTTCTTAACCCGTCAACTTCTTGGGTGATTAGTCTGATGTACAAGCGCTAATATTCGTCTATTCATTTAACATACATTGTACATATAGTTGAAACTACTGAAGCAACGCAAATAAACGCTTTCATATATGATGCAACAAAACACAGAATGCTAACCAGTACAGTAAACACAACATGACAGTTTTTCTATATTAGCTTGGCACATTTTTTTCAACAGATCTGCATACAAAATCAATAAAAGATTTCTACATAGTCTATAGAGCAATACATTCCATACCCAATCCACACACACAACATAACACAGACCAAAAACATGCAGAAGCAGAAATTTATGTTTAGATTTCAGCAAGCTGAGAAATATAATGTAATAATAAACAAATATTCTACTCAAAGATCGGAATGGAATCTAAGGTCAAACACAAGTTATCATTGTGTGGCACTAAAATAAACATAGGCAAAATACGGGGTTGGAATTATTACTATACCCTCCCTGCCATCATTCCAATCTGTATGGTGCCTGCTGTTTTTAACTTGGCTTTCTTGAAAATCTCACAGATATCAATTAGAAGGGTAGAAATCATTAATCTTAATGTAGGTTTAATGAGATCTTACTGTGGTAGCTCTAAAAGATCCATATCATTTATTTGTATTTAAAAACGACCCTGCAGAGTTCTATTATAGATGGGTTTATCAAAGATGGCTGACACGGACTTCTGGGGTTTGGGCAAAAATTATTTATCAAATCAGCTTAGCTTAGTTAGGGGGTCGAAGGATATTTATGATACACTTGATATGACTTACGAGACAATCTCTGAGAGCCCTTCAGATAATTCTTATTTTTATAAATGCTTTGAGATAGAAATGGATAGCGTGTCTTAACGATACCAATCTTTTATAATAAATGTAAGTCATAAATTATGATGTTTAGAAGTGAAGAATCTTAGAACACACATCATTTAGGATTGAAGCCATAATGTTTGGTTGTTAGGTTGATCAGGTCTAAGTATGTAAATATATGGTGTATAGCTTGAAGATATAAAACTAAAGGAAAACCAAGTGAATGGACAAATAAAGCAGATTTCTTTTTGAAGAATGGCGACTTTGTTTGTGAAAGACCAACGTCTAGTAAAATAAACAGATCTCCTAGTCACAGCCACAAATAAACACATGCAAATTTAAGACTTGATGATATATATATTAACTTTCAAGACTTTCAACTTTCTTTTGAACCTAATTTGTTGTCCATTCTCAGTGTCTGTGTGGTCATCTGGTTTCCATTTCCCTTGCTACTGTTTATTTTACTTGTAAGTCAATGTGTTAAACTAAATGCAAACCTCGAGGACTCAGTGGACAAGTCTACTGCATTAGACTCAATTATAGGAGCTTTATATGCTTCTACTGAAGTCGTAAAGGTTTGATTTAATGGAAGGGGGTGGTATGGGATGATGTGATGCAGACCTGTGAACATTTGGTAAGGGTCTGCCATCATCTTTACCGTTATTTATGAGCTATAAAATTTTAAGCGATGTATAATGAGCGCTTTATAAATTGGATAAATTTGACAAGAGTAAATATATCCTAGTCATAGGGTACATGTTAAATGTTCAATTACAAGGTCTCCTGTGCTCCTTCAGCTTTATACTATTAAAAATAAACACTCCTTCAAAGATTATAGAATTAAATTATGTATTATCTGGCTTTGATGTTTTTCCCTAGAATCTTTAGTGATCGAAAATTGTAAATTTTAAAATTTTCATCTACCGTTCTAGGGTTGAAATTGGCATTGTTACTTTTAACAAGTAATTAAATGTCCTTTAAAAGTTCCAAATAAAATCAGACAGCTTATATGACTCGCCTAATTATCGAAAAATTCTTAATATATGACGATGCTGACACAGATTCTATGCATGTCTTTTCAACTAAAAGCATATGTACCTAGGAAATGGATTATTGGGAGGGGGGGGGATTATTGTATTATGACATTCAATTCACATTCAAACTGAAAATACTTTTGAGCAGCTTATGCCACTCAAAGCTACATTTATTTAATGTATTGTATAGTTTTCATTTTGATCTACAGGTTTTTTTAATCTACAGGTAGAGTCATTTAATATACCCACAGGTAGTGGAGAAGCGCAACCTCAATACATGCACTTGTACTGGAGATATAATACTGTTGACTTTTAAATGACTTTAGTCTAAATTTATCAATTTTCTCTTGTGTAGCTGGTTTTTGTTATCTATGTTATTGAACAGACTACAGTTCTGATATTATCACTGATTGTTCACTTTAACTGCTGCAAACATTCACTTAATGTAAACTCTCTTCTCGAGTATATATTTAGGCTTCGATGTTAATTACTTCCCTAATGGCTCTCAAAGCCAGTCGGTAAAATCTATTCTCATGAACACTGTAATTCCAACGAGTTGATCGATCGCAGTTGGCAGCCAAATTGACAATTATTGATTAGTAGATATCAATTAATATTATTCTTACTTCATAATCCTGTAAGCTAGCATTATGTACATTCACAGTACAAATAATTTCAAGGAGTAACGTCTATCAGTTCCACATGAAAGCTTTGGGAATAGTGTGAATTAATAATAAATGCAAAAGAGAGTAGATATAGAATCAAATAAACTCTTATTGTTAGGTAGTAATCGTTTTCCTTCCAAAGATGAGTGGGATCATCACAATTAATTTGTGGGATTGACCGATAAAGCAAATTGCTATGATAACTGAAATCTACTTAATACTGATACATCATAGATCTTTATATTTAGTACAGGAAAGGGGAGGCTTTAAATCGTCTATCTTTGTCAACCACCATATTTGGGACCGAAGGACTTATTTCAAGAGATAATTGTCATTAATCCCTTTGGAGATAACGGAGAGAATGTTCTACTTTATCATATGTAGGGGGAGGAGGGTGGGTGGATGGCTGAATAGTTAGTGTGTACGCGTTGTATCATAAGGTCTGTCATTGAGTCAACTGGTGTGCTTTCAACCGGTTGTAAGTGACAAGGAGTAGGATCAACATGGGTTTTCTCTGGGTCCTTCGGTTTCCTCCCACTGCTAAAGACCCCCTAGGCGCAAGCGAATTATTGAAATGATATTGAACCATATATTAGTTCCGTAATAACCTAGTTTGTGTCAAGTGGAAGTTAAACCCCATTTCTGTCTCTGTCTGTCTTATCATATATATATATATATATATATTTAAAAAAGGAAATCAAACTCACATCATTTCAAAATTAATATGGACAAATTTCTACATAAAGCTTTGAACTATCATTGACATAAAAAGCATCCCAACTCCAGCAACATGGTAAAAATAGCACAATCTCTGATCATGTATTATATATAATCATGCAAATGTGATTGTTAGATATCATATTGTACATTTTTAGGCCAATCGTAGCGGTGATTAGTTTTTCAGTTGGAACAATGAATGTGGAAGCATGCCGACCACCAGGTTACTTTTTATATTTGTTAATTAACATGTCCACCCTAGCCCGTTGCATTCATAAACCGTTAGCCTATTCTTACAACTAACCTTCTGAAGTTTCAACAAAAATATTCTTAGTACTAACATCTGAAACGCAACAAAATCACAAATTTGTAAACAAATACCCTTTTATTTTATTTTTTTTTTTTTAATAAAAGAATCAATTTGAATAAAAAGAAACCAAGAAATAAACAAACATAATATACAGGTATTTTTTTAAATTTTTAAATAAAAAGTATAATTGATTTTAAAATTAAATATAATTAATAAATAATATGTTAATATCACTCAATCAAACTTTCAGATAATTATAAATTGGGAGCGGGAGCTGTTTGTACTAGTATCTTACTCATGCCATTAAAGATAAATATAATAGGATAAATTTTATTAGTCTTTTGTAAGTAAACTTTCTTTCATATCTTAAACTACAACAGATGTGACACACCCTATAATACTTTGGGTTTTAAAGAATGACTCACGTGGGATCCATCCCTAAACTAACCAGTACGGGTGGACTATGGAACAGGAACCGAGTGTGACGTTAAAATCAAAACCCGTCAATCAATGCACATTTGTCAGAGGAACAAGAATGCCAAGTTTCATTGATGGTACCTTAAACATACATTATGCAAGAGCTAAATCTGCCTATTGCAGGTCTTTCTTTAGGCCTGAAATGTTTTCTAAATTATTAATTAGACATTAATTAACTTATCCAGGCCATAATCAAGTCTTGATGGCATCGGATTTCTCCGATATTAAATAGATTAGAACGGTTCAGCCATATTTTGATTTAATCTAGAAATGGAGGAGCGAGACTTAGCTTCGAACAACCAGTACGGTGGTTGCAATTATTGCACACGTCTTGTCAAACCTTCAAAGGCTAAATATCTTCGCTCGCAATAGAGTAATTTAAATGAAATTTTCAAATTTTTTATTTTATATTATCTATTTTTGAACTATTATAGCAAGAATGGCTACTTCTTTATCTAAATCTTGCATAATGTAACTTAAGCTTTTTCAAAGAGCGTTGCCTCCAAGAACAACAAGATGGGTAGCGCTTGGGATCAGTTCTTGGTCCAAAAATGTAACATCTCCAGTTTATTGGTGGTCTTATATCAAAAAGGCTATGGTCAGATATGCACAGACCACAATTTCTGTGACGCAAAAAACAAACTCAAGTGCATTCATTCATCAGTGACGTCACTGAATTATGACATTGGCATCTGTCAATGCCTTCTCTTTTTTTGAAAAGGCTTCTTTAAGGAAATTGTACCTTTAACTAAATCTATCCTTGTAGTTGTACCCTATTTAGATTGAATAACTTCCCATATTTTTCCAGCAAGTTGTGAAAAAACATCAGCGCGAGAGATAAAAATATATCTAATTAATAGCATTTAATAGGGCAATATAGAGAAGTCAGATAGACTAATGGTTGATCATGCACTGTGGTGTATATATAGTCAGTGCAATCTTTGATTGTTTTTTTTCTCTGTACACTTGTTCTAAATGACTCTTTCAAAGATTGCACTAAGTGAGTTCAGGGTTTTCTAAACATTTCTAACTTGTTATCAAGTTTATACTATGCGGGGTAATATCAGGTCTAATGTTAGTTGTTGCTGGGAGGGTTTCTTTTACTTTTGATTTTTCTTACCGAGACTGGGTGAAAATGTCTGCAGCACAAATCTCGAATTATTTCTTTTGTCTGAAATATTTGAACCAAGGGATTTTTTTGGTTGTTGGTAGTTTAATAAAACAATGGAACTATTCAAATAATTAAAATCTGTTACTTTCACACTTTTACTGTGAGGGGGATATTAAATGTCTGTTATAATGAGACTGATTCATACTTTTCCCTCCCGAAGGACTTACTCCAAAAACTTCAAATTTAGAAACCATCATCAAGTACTTGATTTCACTAGAATTTTATAAGTGACTAATTTCTTGAATAGCTAATCCCTACAATATAAGTGACACAATGCCAAGTTTAATTACAATGCGGAAAGACTAAGTGTCAACAAATAGCCTTAAGGCATGCCATGTTTCTCTCCAGAGATATTTCCGACAAAAGAATAACATTTATCGTGGCTAATTTTTATTCTTTTTTGGATTGCAACTAAAGCCTAATGATAGATTTTCACAGCCAGTAGTACTTTTTAACACCAATGTGCAGCCATTGCATGTCATGTGAAAGTAATCAACGATATCGCATTTATCATGTTCAAGAAGTTTCATATTCAATCAAGCATTTAATAAAAAAAATATTCAATGAGTCATTAAACACATTTGCCAGTTACAATTAGAGGATAGTATCTTCAAATAATGTCTAATTTCTAGTGGGAAGAATTTTGACCACAATAAAAAACAGAAGATAATAAGTCTTTCATCTTTCGATTTTTAAAGTTCTTCTTTATTTTTTTTTTGCCACCGGACTAAGTATCTCTAAATAATGCCTAATTTCTAGTGCGAAGAATTATAACCACAAATAAAACGAAGATGATAAGTCTTTCATCTTTCGATTTTTTAAAGTTCTTCTTTATTTTTTGTGCCAGTTACTGATATGAGTATCTTTAAATAATGCCTAATTTCTAGTGCGAAGAATTTTAATCACAAATAAAACAAAGATAAAAAGTCTCTCATCTTTTGATTTTTAAAGTTCTTCTTGTCTTTCCAATATAAAGAAAGAGAAGATATAATTTGAAATATAATATGCAAAAAATTGTTTGTGTGTAATCTGTTCTGGTTATAAAATACTTGCTTCCAATCTACAGGTCTTAATTAAAGTTCTATCAAATAACTAATGGAAGGAAACCTTAGAATGCTTCTCTCCTCACAACCTGCTTTATTAACAGAACTATTCCTAGGCCAAAAAGTCCAAATGTCAGATAAGCAGAAAGAGAACTGATGGTCATTTTCTCATTCAATGGCTGCATTGTATCTTAATCAGAGGCCTCTCAGCAAGAAGAGATTTGATAAACTGGTTGAGATATACAAATGGGATGAAATATAGCTGTTGTGGTATTGGAATCAAGACCTCTTTGCCCTTCTATTGTTCTCAACTAGAAAACTGACCTTGCTTTCTCTACATATCACATGTTTAATCAAATAATTATTTCTTTTGGTTAGCTGCTTTGATTTAAAGCAATTTGAATACAGCTTACTTTTTGTTTTATTGCCAAGGACTTGGAAATACAAAATTTACAGCAGTTTGGCATATAATTCTTCTATAACTTTCAAAACAAAATCATTATGTCCACAATCGTGTTTTTGAATGCAATATTCGTGCTAGTTCAACAACAAGAGCAACATCTTTTATCACTTATCATATTTATTGAGTAAATTCAACATTTTTGGCGTTCGTATGTCTACATGTAAAAATGTCAAAAACTGCGATCCGTCTATTAACTTAAATGAATCACTTCCTAAGGTGTGGTTTTTTTTCTATGTAGAGCTGCAAAGTAGAACATCCTGCGTTAATTATGAGATTCATGTAGTGTATTTGACAACAACTGAACCGAAGCAGCTTGAAAAGATCGACTGATTGACTTTTCGATATTGCCACAAGGAGTGGAGTTTTTTATATTATAATTTTGTTCATACTTCAGTTGCTTTAGTAATTGTTTACATAACATGTCCATGTATTTGGATTGAAACCGTGAAAAAATATAAGAATATTCTACTAGTTATAATAGATTTACTTATTTAAATAAAAACAAAGGAGAAATTTACAAATAGCAAACTTGCTGTTATGAATGGTTAGTCATGTTTATAAAAGTACTACAAAATAGGTGAACTCCTCAAATAAAATAGAAGTGTTGTTTGGTGTTCCAGAAAGAGTACACATACTCTGCCTTATGCACAATACATATGACCCCTTAAAGCCAAAGGTGTCTTCACAATGATATTACCCATAGTAAATAAGTTCTAATCAATGTTTGTATTCACACTGAAGGATTTTTAATTTTTAAAAGCAGGCCAAATGTATTAGTCCTTCTTATGGGGTTGTAAAATGTCAAATGATCTTGCACAAGGCTATTTAATGATGCTGAAAGCAGTGATGTCACAGTAGAAGCAGTATTCCCTGTAACACGAATGAAACAGAGTTTCTGCTCAGTCCTTCTGATCATGGTCCTCCTTTTTACTTAAAGCAAACTGATCAAAAGCATCTGTGCTGAAATACTTCAAGTGAATTGGTATCCAGGACAATCTTTTTAACTCCAATCTCTATATGAACACATTCTTAAGATTTCAGAAGTCAAAGCCACTATGTGTTAGTTAGCTCACGGCACTAACCAAGGGCGGATCGAGAGACCATGGATGTAGGCAATACCAATAGTAAGTTACCTCACGGCACTAACCAAGGGCGGCTCCAGAGACCATGGATGTGGGTGCTTGCGGGATGGGTGCAAAGCTGCACGCTGCAAGCTCCGAATCCACAAAGCCCTCATCAGTCAATGTATCATTTCGTTAATTGTAAATGTTTTTGATATCATTTTTACCCATGTAGTTGGCTCATGTGGATTGGTTAAAATTATAACAATAGATGAGTAAGTTAATTATCAGATGTAAAATGTATTAATTATTGTTTATCACGACAACTTATTATTAATAGTAATCAATGACAAGAGAAAGTTACAGGCTCGTATGTTTAACAGTAGAGATAAATATACAGTAGGATTCAGACAGCTTGTTTTGTGGTCATGAACCTTAAAATCATTAATAGAACAGGACATATTATAATTATGTTTATTAAGAGACAGAATATTATCTCTTGCTGATTCTAGCTTTTAATAAATAAAGGGAAAAAAATAAAATAAATAAATACAAAGGCTAGAACAAGATACTAAAGTAAAAGTAGAACAATAGTTACCAAAAAGTAGACTAACAATTACAATTAAGGTAAATATTAAGATTGTGCAGAAATTAAGAAGGTGCAAAGTTACTTTTTTGCATACAAAATGCCAATTTATAAATGAAATAAACAAAAATAACTACCTCTGCACATGCCCCCAGTACAGTTGGCAGATGCCAAGTCATTTCCAATGCAATATTCTCCGCCATTGGCTGGAGCAGGGTTATCACATGACCTACGCCGATGATGAATACAATCTGGACTGCATGTTGACCACGATGACCAGGGGGACCAAAGACCATCCACTACAATGGAGGTTTCAGATAGAAAGGAGGTGACCAAATCGGTGTTTCTTCTAAATATTTTGAGTTCATGCTTTATGGCTTTGGTTTTGTTTTTTTTGTAAATACTTTCAAAATGACTTAAGAATTTAGAAATTTTTAAAAACTCTAATTATTGTTTCACAGTGTTTTGTCACCAAGGGGTAGAATAAGAAAATGAAAAATGACAAAACTAAAGACAGAAAAAACATGAAATCAAAATATATCAAAAACGCAAAAAAATACAAAGCAATTAATATGCATGGTGTCTAAAACACAATGACTAAATAAGAACTAAAATGTCACAATATCTCCATAGTGAGGTTTTTCTACATCCCCAAATTACACATCATGCAGTGAAGGTGTGCTCAAAAACAATCAAAGTTGGCACATTGTGACAATATTTTGATAAATAAATTGGCATCCTTTTTCTACGTCTGTCAATCAATATAAATCATGTTTTGACACAAGATTGTCACACACAAATTTCAAATGTCTTGCAAGGAAATTACTCGCACTTTTCTTTTTGTAATCCTTTTGTAATAAGATTTACAGCCAATAAAATTTTGAGCACCTCCAAAAAGGAAATGTCAGAAAGTTCAAGACATAAAAATTTTTGAATTGTAATTTATATCCTTGGTGTTTTTATTTTTTTTCAAAAATCAAAATGGTGGACTGTTTTGAGACAAACCTTGTTCTACATGGTTCATAATAATTGCCATCAATATTGAAACCACAATACAAGGACTAATAATCTACTGCTACTAGTACATATAGGTACTGATAATAATATTACAGATATACAGAAATATAGAAAGGGGAAAAATAATATAATACAATGATGAAGGAACAATAAGCAGTAGTAGAGATCTAATGTGCATGTTTGATACTAAAGGACATGATCATCAACATGAAGGAAACAATGAAGGCTTACCTGTTTTTCCATCTAAGAAAGCCAAAGAAAAAAATTAGAAGGAAATGTGAGAATTGTGGGATGATGATGGGAGAAATTTGTTTTAGAAAATACAGTATAGATTTCTGATATTGTGTACAAAGCAGTATTTACATATATCTACTCAAATATGTGTGTTTATTCTTTTGAATTTGACAGAGAGAATCAAGACCAAGAAGTTAATCAAAAGAAAGAAATAATAAGCTAATGGAGTTTGGTTTAAGATTACTGCAGAAACAGAGATTACCAGTTCTATGATATCATCTCATGCCAACCATTAAATTAGAATTTGTGGCCATGTTCACCGACAGACGACTAATGTTGATTTCAACTCATTAAGATAGCTGAAAATTCTGTACAAGGAATAATCCTTGTTTTGATCAAATTGTAAAAGACTTACTCCAGAGAGAAGAAATGTTGATTTGATTAACCAGAAATTACTTATATTGATGAAGGCACCAACTGAATTTCCTGTCTAGACTAGTTTGAGGAATAAACCACTTAAAGGCAATGCTCCACACAAACAACATCTCTTTAAATAAAGTCTTATCACATTCTTATTCTTTTACTGTTTCTTATGCCTCTATTAACTTAATGAATTGCAATAACCATGAAATGAACATATAACATTTACTTTCGGGATATCATTAAATATAAATAAATGTATATTGTCATACAGACAAGTAGTTTGGGAATAGAACAATTCTAAGAGTCCCATTTTGCTCGCAAATTTTCAGAAGCTGGTAATTATTTGCCTATTAACCATTACCATGCATGATGTCTGGCATTTTATAATAAATTGGGTTTATGTTCTTTAAATATTCAGATTTCTACAATGCCAAATTGGATTTATGTTTTTAACTGTGTGATTTAAATATTCAGATTTCTACAATTCCAGATTGTACTACCATAGGATCACCAAAAAACAAGTTCCTTGAAAGACAGTTTTTAAAGCAGTTTTATTGTTTAGATTTCAATTTACCGGTAATCAGAGAAAATTCAATGTGTTATTTTTTAAAGATATAGATGAGAGAATATGTATATATACCACCTATGTGAAAACGTTTAATACATCTGTCATATCAAGCCTAGTTGTAGATATATTTATGATATCTGTGATGTTGATGTTTTTCCACCAATATTAATGTAAGTTGAGAGATTGATGCGGCCCTTTATAAATTAAAGATAAATAGACATCTCTGCCCACCGAGCTGTGTATATAGATAGATAGGTTGAATCACATTTTCTGTACATTTTATGGGCCTGCCATATTGATAGAGCTATTGAGTATCCTGCTTAAAATGTTATTTCCCCCAAGCTGGGGGTCAAACAAATTATACTTGAATCAATAAGTGCTCATTTTCACCATGGTTTTCAGTACATATACATAAATGAGTAATCAATTACTTTTTAGTAGGGCTAAATGAGTATTATCAGCTGGAAACTACCAGGGAAGTTGTTGGGACCCTTTGAAATAATCAAATACGCTCCACTTTATAGTTTATCACATGACATTTTAAACAGTTTAATCACCATTAGCGGAATAATACTCCATAACAATATCAGAAATTTATACTGTAGTTATGTATAGAATGTATACATGATTAGAGGACATAAAATGGTGCACATGATATTGTAATGTTGGGAAAGTTGCGAACAACTCATAAATAAAAGCAGCATGTAGATTTTTACCTGGACAGATTGAAGTACAAGCTATGCGGTTGACAGCTTCCCCAGCACAAGAGGCGCCTCCATTTAATGGGGCGGGGTCTGTACATGTTCTTGTTCGTCTTTGAGTACCCTTTCCACACTTGGCTGAACATTCAGTCCACTGACTCCATGTTGACCAGGCACCATTTACTGTAAATGAGAAACAAAAAGTGACAATCAATTACTCAAAATTTGCATAATGTTATTCCAAGCGTCCGGTATAAAATACATAAATAGCCTTGGCAGCTGTCCATCTATTTTGTAATTTACGATATTAAAGTCACTCATTTATTTTCACAATTTTTTCTTATGTTGTAAGAATATGATTTAAACGTAGCATAGACGTAGATTTATCTAAATCAATGTCACATTGATGTTAAGGTTTTTACATTCCAGAAAGAGATATATATGTACATATAATTTATAGACAAGCTAAAATAAGTCTGTATTGAAACATTTCAGACGGCTATTAAGAAAATGACATGTGCCCAATTAGATAATGAGACAACCAATGTTAATGACGTCGGTAACCTGTTCGCTGTGTTTTTGACATGTCTACATTATTCCTGATATTGACAGAATAAAATTTCTTGTATGGCCTCGGAACACAGCCATCTCTAACAGCAAGTTACAATTGACTTGCTCATCTAAATCATAATCTATCTCAATGCTTTAGGGAATATTTTAAAATATATTTTATATGTGTGGAACTTATGTCCTGAAC
Source organism: Patella vulgata (assembly GCF_932274485.2). Lineage (NCBI taxonomy): Eukaryota > Metazoa > Mollusca > Gastropoda > Patellidae > Patella > Patella vulgata. The sequence goes on along the minus strand of NC_065880.2, from coordinate 14,406,830 downwards.
TAAATATGAATATAAAATGAATTTACCGAGAGGTTTTAGTGAATATTACCACAAATCTCATTGCAAAAATAAATCATTGCATGGAGTCAAGCTTGTTTTTTAATTGCAGCATCTTGTGTTTGTAAATTTCTTTTGACGTACTTTGATCGGTTGTTATAGAAACCGTAATAACGAACCGTATTAGAGACAAATAAAAACCTCTACAATACTTAACGGAGATGAAAATAAGGTTAATTACTTCTAATCAAGAGACAAACAGGTAGTTTGATGTTTTACAAGAAACAGCTTGTCATCATTTCTAAATTTAATATTCTATATACAGATGATAAAAAAAAACAACAAAAGAGAGCTAGACCTAGACTCTTTTTCATATGTTTCCATGGTAATAAATAAACAAGATTTATTAATGACTTAAAATGTTCTATGGTAGATTTCAAAGTCTTTTGCTATTTGTCAAACAAGTACATATGTATATTATATTGCAGATGGAAGGAGTAGGAGTGTTTCATATTTCTTTCACTCGTGTAGATATTTTTTTTATAGTTATTTCTAAGCCGATTATATTTGATGTAAAAAAAAACAAAAAACATAACCATAAAAATCGGTAAACAAAAAGCTTGAATTCTCAAAGCTATTTCTTATTTTGAACATAACATATTAATTTTGATTTAATGAAATTTTTACTTAAATCTTTTTAAATTGACATAAAAAGATCACTGCCTAATTATTTGCTCAAATGAGTTCTGCTGAATGACAAAGCATTTTTTTTTTTTTTTAACACAGACTACATTAAACAAACTGACAAAACTCTCTTCCCTTAATATGGCCAACTACAAAAATATATGTTATTTCTTTTTTTGTCGGACTAAAAAAGATTGGTTTTATTCAATACATCAAGGTACTTAGCTTTATTAGAAGTTTTCCCAGCAATTTGTCAGGGAAATAAAAATAGGCTCATTTGATTAGATTTTTAAGAATGAATCCAATTAAAATGACAAGCCAGACTTATAGATATCATACTGTCTGTATGTAAATCAAGTCTATTTGAAGAAAGAGATTTCAGTAGAAGCAGATTTATTATTAATCTGATATTACATAAATCACCAGTAATGTGTGTGTTCTTTAATATAGCTCATGTCAAAGATGAAGAAAAAATCAATAAGTTCTATCAATTATTAAAGCTCTATATCATTTGATATATGACAGATACCACTGTTATGTTTCAGTTGTAATTATTTTCACTGCATTAAGCGAATGAAGCCTTCCTCTCATCCCTTCACTTTGGTTCTAAAATAATGACACGAGTTTAATATACAAGATGGGAGGAAGAATCCTTGCTAACAGATCAATCTGCTAAACACAAGGCTACAAGTTAAAGTCGCGGGTCCTGATTGTGCATTTTTGGACAAAGTTATAGTCGTGGGTCCTGATTGTACATTTTTGGACAAAGTTATAGTTGCAGGTCCTAATTGTGCATTTTTGGACAAAGTTATAGTTGCGGGTCCTTATTGTGCATTTTTGGACAAAGTTATAGTCACGTATCCTGATTGTACATTTTTGGACAATATCTAACTTTTTATGCTTAGAAATCTATGTAGCCGTCCCATATTTCTCTCATGAAACGATTAGTTTCATTCAGTTCGAACTCATCATGCTTAAGTCAGATTGTGCGGATGTACAATTTATATAGTCATTGGTGACTGGAGCACAAAATGGGTCTCGGATGGACTGGCGCAATGCTGTATCACCGGAGCAACTTAATCCAAGATAAAAATTTCTCAGTACTCAAAATTATTTATTTAAGACATCAAACCAAAATATCAATGGAGGATTATTAACTCCTAACTTGAATTCAGTCGGATCAAAAAGAGGCCCATGAAAAGATTTTAGCTGGCACTGTTGTGAAATTTTCAATCTATCATATCTTTCTAATCTAAATACCGTACTGAATAGAACAGGACCATGTTTGTGCTGGTATTCCTACCAGAGATCGGGGATTTGATGGTCGAATGGTTAGCCGTGTGCACGCGGTATCATAAGGCCTGTCATTGAGTCAACTGGCGTGGTTTCGATTCCCCGGTTTCCCCCCACTGCTAAAGACCCCTATGCTCAAGTGAATTATTGAAATAAAATTGAACCATATGTTAGTCTGGAAATAACCTATTTTTATGTTGAGTGGACGTTAAGCTCTGTCTCTGTCTCTCTTGCGATATTGTAGCTTGAAGAGATTTAAAATCCCTCAAATGATGACGAGCAGCTTTAATGTCCAGCCATTAAAAAAAAAAGTCCTTCAAATTCCCTAGTTGGTTCACCCATCACTCATTTCGGTTGTGGTTATTCGTGTAACTGTTTTATAGCCGAAGCACTTAAATTTCATTATACTACTAGCTAATGGCTGGTAAAAGGAGACATACTGTCACTGTCATGGTTGTCTTGTCATGACAAAGTTTAACTGATACATTTATGTTTAATTCAAATGTAGTTTTTCTCTAGGCGCCTTTCCCTAACATTTATTATAGTATTTAATACAACTTCCTCTATTTTACTATCAGACTCCCTGTACACAATCTAAATATAGACCGCCATCTCCTTGCTTACGTTTTACTAACTTCTGTTAATATAAGACATGATTCTTCAATTTGTAATAAATGGGTGCTCATGCTTCCACCGAATATGAGTTTGTATTAAGAATTTAGGGGGAAGTGTTTTTTTGTTTACATATTGATTGTCATAGCAACCGTCCTTTTTACAATTACTACCTGCCTACAGTAAATCTATATTTAAACCGGGTCTTTATAGGAATGATTCTGTCAGTTTGTACAGGCTGGAAATTACAAGTAATTGACTTCAGCGCAATGAACACTCATCTGAAATTCTCGTCTGCTTTGAGTTCATGTAATTTCATTATACTTACCAAATACGGTTAATACAGCAGACTCGCTAAAGCGTCGACTTGCAGGATTCTGGGCTCCACAAGTATAATTTCCTGTATCTTTTAAACGTGCCTGATTGATAATCAAGTTTCCCTCGCTGGAAATAATGAAATTGATTTCTTTCCAAACTTCGATCATTTCTCCATCTTTTAACCAAAATACCTGAAACAAAATATGATTGAAGAGTTTTTATTTTATTCTGTAGGCCGACCAATCTCATTAACAAATATATTTACTTGTTGCAATAAGTGAGATAGTTTCAATATCGATAATATCTTTTATCTAGTCAAAATAATGGCAGCTCCATTTCCATTTGATGACAGAACATGCAGAATGTATAAAGATGGACGGGGCTGTCAAATTTCTTTATTGATATTCCATGTTGTATAATATATCAATCCATCTACAGAGTAAACAAAATCAATTTTTTTTGTATCAAAGTCACTTTTAAATAGAATGTTGCTTTTTTTTTACCAAATATCATTTTTTTTTATTTAACCTTTTCATTTAATATTGTGAAGGCTTATCTCACACTTTCTATAATAATCTGAGAATGTGATCATCTTTATGAAATTTTTGTTTTTATCAGATGTGGTTGTGTAGTCACTGTCCTATACTAGATTTTGAATGCTTTTCAAGATGGTCATAATGCAGCTGGTCCCCCATCTTGATGTTAGATTGGTTCTAGGTTCTATCATTTTCTCTTTTAAATACAAATTCCATAATTTTCTATGAGGTTGTTTTATGTCAAGTTCATTAAGAAATTGCCACAAACTTTATTTTACATGTTTAAAACATAATCTTATTACATGTATAATGTAGGTTATATCTGGATTCCATCTGTGTGAGGTGTGCTAACTCAATTAATTCATATAATCCATTCTTTATGTGCGACCATTTGTTCACTTTTCCCCTGTCTCTCCATTTTTATAATAACAAAGTTGCAACAAAGCTTGTCCAATATCTTGTAAATTCATTAAGTCATATTTTTTTTTCATAAAATATTTAAAATTAAAAAAACATGGGTGTTACATGTGGTTTGTCAGTTGACCAAAAACACCATTTAGGAAGTCAGGAGGGAAAGGGGTGCTCTGATGCATGCACCAAGTTTTGAATTCTGTACTATTTCAAATCTAATTAAACTTTGTCTCTTATTTTCACATAATATATTAAATGTAATCAAAACACATCTTTATTTTCACAGAATCATGCAAGTAACAGTTGTAAATTAAGGTCAGACTAGATGTCAAACTAGTGCTATTTGCTCAAACTGTGAATGCCCCAGGACCCTATGATAAAGAATGTGGCAGTTGGTCAAAATATGTTGACTTTTTTTCCACCACAAAAATCCATAAAGTTCAAGTTTAACAAAAGAGGTATGATTGAGTACCAGTAAGTGAAATGTTCCTAATGTAAGCCAAAAAAACAAGATTGATTTTATCTTCTGTCTTGAGATTCATATTGAAGTTTTGTTTGTTACATATGTTGGCAAACCTTTGTGTGTTTTGCCCACCATGTTCTTATAGAAATAAGGAAAAAACTCTCAGTGACTTAGTTAATGGATTTTCTTTTGTTTCTTTTTTCCGCGAGTTGTTTTGTAACAGGTGTAAAATTTATATTGCTGGTATTGGGTTGTGTCGACCAAAATGTATCTTGTCTGAGGTGTGTGTTGATCTTATCTTCAATTCTCTATTTCAAATAATCCCCAACAAGTTATTTAGAAACATGTTTAAATAACGATGCTTTTCACCCCTGTAAACACAATTTATTTCTAGCTAAAACAAAAGCCATATGGGATGTTCTGACAAGAGTTCATGATTTCAAAACCGAAAAAATCCATCATGTTATCATTTGTTTTCAGTCTTGATTCAATTCTGCACATCGCATCGTTTACATTCAGAATTAAACAAAATGGTCAAACTTTACTTTTGCCATTACATTAACTCGAACATTGATTTTATTTTTAGAAAATCCTTGGCCCCAAAATTTATAAACTCTTTGTAGACTATCACCAGATTTTAACACTAGTATAGTAATGACTGTAACCACAAAACAATCACCTTGTATAAATATGGTCACACAGATATGAAAATCCCTCCACTCTCGCAAATTAAAACGGGAGAGATTGAGTTTCCATTGAGTGATAAGAAGACAATGGGGGGTGTTTCAGGTAGGCCACCGACCTGATCAACACCTTGACACTTGATAGCCACACTCAAAATATTGATTTCAAATTGAATCCTACTTATCTTTTGACAAGATAAACCAATAAAGACTGGTTTTCAGTAGTTTGATATTTTACTAACAACTACCCTCCGTAGCCTCGACACCTTACACCTCAGCTATATAAACAGTGTATATAATATATGTAGTTAAAGTTTTAAAATATCTACTACATACAGATTATAGTCTTTATACATCATACAAAAGATAAGCTTATCAATGTTAATTATAATCAGGACTATTTGACAGACCACACCCAGTCTTATAATGACAAATGTTACAGCTGTAATTCAGCTTTTTGGGGGGTAGACATTCATCAAGAAAATATCTTTTAAAATCTCTACTCATATTTATTTATTTGATGCATTCATCACAGATGGAGGTGAGCCGGCTGGGTTTTGAAAAGCTTGAAATATATGGGTAAATTTACAAAAAAATAATTTGGGTGTGAAGCGAGGGGACATACGCATGTGCTGTACGTGAAATCCTGGAAGAGATTACCAGCATCTGTCAATGTGTAACATGTATTCTTCACACGGATACTTGATACATCAATATCTATCTAATGACGAATGCACATTTAAAATTGTTTTTGAAATTAAAAGTTGTCTGTATAGATATCGTGAACGATATGACAAAAATATGAGAATTAAATAAATACAGAGATTTATCTTGGTGTAGAATGAAATTTAAATGATTTGAGATATTTTTTTTAAACCATTATCAACCTAACATCATTTTCCCAGTCTTTCTATCTGATACAAGAACAGACAGGTGATACATCTGCTCTTTGTCTACAAATTGTTGCTGTGAAAGCAATAAGTTCATATCACACTACTTTCATAAAGCCTAGAAAATATTTATCGAAGGGAATACATGAGTTCTTCATATTATTGCCCTATATTATCTATACATGTATCTACTGTGTATGACACATTTATTATTCCATGTATCATCAATGAACTGGAATATTATGGGAGGAATTCTCCACTTTATGAGCAAATAGATAGGTTTCTATCATCTACCAGCATACCAAATGATGGTATTAACTTTGTGGAATGCCTCCATCATATTTCTCTATCGGTTCTTCTACAATATTTTTGATTTAATGCACGACAGGGACACAAAATATGCTCTGTAATTAAAGCTGGAATCTGAACATCATTCTACAACTTTTTACAAAAGAGGGTCTGCAACAAATTACAGATGACAGATAATAAGTTATGTGCCTGGCAGTTGTTTAAAAACATGACATGTTCACATCATATCTATGATGGTTAAATTTACCTTAGCAACTGGAGTTTGAAAATAAAATGGTGGTTAAGTAACAAACACACCAGGTTAGTATTCATAATTCTTGAAGACTAGGTGAAGAATATTTGCAATGAAATTCTAAAAATCTCTTGTTGCATCACAATTTCTAATCTCTGACAGCTAAATTTACCTTAGCAACCAAAGCTTCAAAATATAATGGTTGTTCTTTAAAAACAAAACAGAGATTTGGAGAGGGAGAGTGAGAGAGAGAGAGAGAGAGATGAGGTTGGACAGGCGACCCTACTCCTAGTCACATACAATCGGGGCAGATTTGGGGACTACATGTAGGTGAAGAATATTTTCAATAAAAACTTGTTAAGAATTCCTAATCTGGATTCTGGAATCCTTCATTTTTTTTTAGCATAATGTGTTATGCAGTATACCTACCTCAGGTAATGGTTTGCCCTCTGGAGGTAAACATTGTAATTCGACTGTTGATTGAAGTTCCATGGTTTGGCTCATTGGAACTCTTTGAAATCTTCTTTTCAAATCTGAAATGTATAAATTATAATTTGGTAAGATTTGAATGTAATTTATACAGACGATAAAAACAAACTACCATGTTTGGAATAGCAAGTAGAGCAGAAACAAAAGTTTTGTAGGAAAAAAGGTGAATCGATACATAAAATATCATAAAGCCCATTTAATAAAACTGTTGGATAAAGTTTATATACATGTATATATTTGTGTTTTTAACATTATATATGTACTTATCATACTTTAAATTAGAAACCCTCCCTAAGAAGAAAAGAGTTTGACCCGCATCATTGATTTAAAGGCTACTAAAAATGGTTGCTCTTTTGTTCACAAGCAATTTATTTTCATTTACATCTATACCTATTCATGCCTAATTTCACACACAATGGCCACCATGGGGTGTAGTCCACATTGAAACCAACCATTTCCCATGTTATGCAGTCATTGAAGCATACAATATGAACATTTAATACAAATATTTCCTCTTAAAACATTGATATATTTGACCACAAAGTTTGACAGACAGAATATCAAACACAATCGGCAAAAATATATATTTACTTCTTTTCCTTGGTGACCTCAACTAATATAAGACATTATAAGCCCACTGAGTGTTCTTCACATTTCTACTCCAGAAACTAAATATGTTTATACATAAAAGGACTTCTTTCTTCCCAGAAAGAACCAAGCAGTTATTAATTGTTGGATAAACAAACCAAACCTGTTGCCAAATTGTTACCAAATTTTGTCATCTGTCCGGGATATCTACCAAACATTCTTTCTATTGCTTTAATCAGTGTTTCAGTCACACTGGAAACTTAACATTGGCAGGTGTACACATTGGTCTTCTGGTATCCTTATGCCCAAATCTGCCTTTCCCACATTTTTGCTAAGTCAGTTTTTCATTTCTGCAGTGTTCTGAAGCACATGTTTGTACAAATACAGTACACAACAAGTGTATCAGTAGAAAGATTTTCAGAGAAATATTTCTCCAGAAATACGTATGGAGGAAATGAGCAGAAGGCCACCAGATTTTGTCAAGATTTCTCCCAGGTTGATCGTATGATTCTAGAAGTGTAATGCAATGAGAATCCACCCCACGTAGGGAGAACTCAGATGATTTATTACACTTGCAAACATCAAAATGCATACAAAAACGACCCCCTAACCCCTCCAAATAAAAAAAACAACAACCATACACTAAAATATCAAGAAGAAACACCTTTTGGCTTCAGGATAAAACACATAATGTTTTGCTGCAACATTAGAATAAGAAATCAATTCAGTTTTATTTTGTGAAATGTTTACAGCTATATTATCAGCTCCAGATTATAAATATGTAAATTCAGCATCATTAGGATGTTAATTGGTGAGAATATAATAGCATATGACATGTATATTCTATTGGTACCCAGATAATTGAGAGTTCATTAATTCCTCATAGTACTAGCCGTAGTATGGCCATAGATCTCCATTTATATCACTGGAGGAATTGTAACATATTTAGAATTGATTCTATAATAAAAGTAACCCTTTTATAGTAGTCAATCTTCTAACCCATCACACTATCAAAACTTTTTCAATATTCTTGTCAAGTTAGTAAATGGGCCCTTGAGAATTTCCTACTAGCACATAAATTCGAGGAATTTCATTAATAGAAAATGACTGGAGTTTAACTGAAGCCTCCTTTCATCATAAAACCATATTGCCCAAGTGATAATTACATTAAGAATGTACTATCGACTATAATCACGAAGTCTATCGACTCATTCACAACCAATTCATGGACAATTATTTTTCTTTAAAAACGATGGCACGTTATTTGGCTAAAAGTAATGGCTGATATACTCCTGAGATTATAGATATAAAATCTTTTTACGAGTTTTTGTGACTTAGACCTGATCTTTACGAGATTTGATCGCAAAAAAAGTTTTTCCTTTTGTATACATATTTTTTTTAGAAATAATGGCAGCTATCTCATAAAGGATATGCAAGACTATATGTAACTGCTGAAACGTATTCTAGGAGATAAAAATGTGAAGTATTTTAACGTTTTATAAAATACAATATATAGGATCTAAAATTTTAAGAATTACTCATCTTCTCCACATTTAATAGTCTGCAGGTGTGTTATGATAATACACTTCAAATTCTTGTTTTTTTTTGATAAAATAAAAGTATCAAGCCTCCACCTAGGACTTATCAAACCTTCATCTCAGTTCTAATCCTAACAAAGACTCACTTTTTAACCATTTTTCTCAGCAAGTACATGTAATAATGTAATGACTGTCTAAGACACTAGAATTATCCCAGCATGGATTTTCAATTTTCGTCATCATATATGGAAATGTCCCCATTCATGAAGAAATTAAACCAGAGGAAATTATTTGTAGGTCTCTTTCTATTAAATGTTAACAATTGCCCATTCAGTAAGGTAATAGCTATCAGAAAACCAACAATGGCTGTTAAAATGGCAACCAGCTTCGTGTCATATTCTATTAATCATTACCAGTAATAAACTAACTAACTCCTTTTCAATTCATTTCACTTTTCATCTTACAAGTCAAGTATTTCAATTTACTCAGACCACCAGCCGTTTTTATAAATGTGTAATACACAAACTCATGATAATCTACCATATCTATCGAATCAATTCATGCATGGTATATTCCAATCAAGCCGACGCCAGGCTCTTAAGTTTGTCTGAAATTTGGATACTGAAATATGTAGAGATATATCCCATATTTACATTGCGTTTAATCCTCATAGCCTGTAAAAGATACCAGACTTATCTGAAAATCTTTTAGAGTTATCGCTCCTGATTTGAAACATCTGTGTAAATGTAAATCATCCGCCTAACTTCACTAGATGCACTTTCTCGTGAAAATTAACGACTAAATTTGTCAGGTTTTTGTGGGTAATTTGGAGTACAGAACTTAACTGCCCATATCACAACCTTAGTGTTTTCTATTCCCCAAACTAAAAATATACTACTATTTTTATATCCAGTCATTTTTTTTTACTAAATGTAGCTTCAAATATTTCTCAACTCAATTACTAGACCAGACCTTCGACTACCATTTTTTTCTCTAAGTTCAACAAACACACTAATTTTTTACTCCAAAGGTTGATGCCTTTGCCAACAAACACTAATTAATTATTCTTACCCTACACCACATTCTTGAATATAAACACAAAATGTAGATCTGAATTTAAATAACTCTGTCCATTAAATTAAATACATGTATCACTACATGTATTCATGTTTGTTTTCAAGATAAAAAAAATCCACCAAATTAGCATTAACCTTACAAACTCTAAACAACTATATTCTACAAGCAAAATCCTGTTAGTTTTCGTTTTGTCTTAAATGTCTATCAAAATGACAAAAAGGTTACAAAAACTATTTAAATAAAGATATCCGGCTTTATTCAGAAAAACTTGAACTAATTATTTGAATAATCCAGGCCTTTCATTGGCTAAGAATTAAAATTTGTCCCAGGATTTCGATTCTCATTCGGCATTTAAAATGTTAGCATCCTTAAAATATTTAATTTGAAGTTTTCGTGAATTCTGTCTCTGATTCAATAATCTTGGCCATCATGTAGGTTTAATTCTATAAATACAATACATGTACGTTCTAGATTCCCTTCAGTATTGATTAGATCTCGGAGAAAAATTTGTACCTCTGCTTCAGAAAGTTACATCTACAGACGGTTCCAATGACCAAAACAAATTCAATGACAGTAAAGAAGAGATCGGGACAGGGATTTACTCACATCTTAAATTAAGTGGAAAACTATATAGGAAATTGATCAGGTTGCTGTTCCACAAGATGACAATAATATAACCAGTTAGGTAATTGATTTTCCAATGAAAGATCATTGCTGAAGCTCTTGACTCCAATCAAATGAATACATACTTATACAAACATCCGATTACCATCATTTGATGCTATCAATCTATCTCCAACAAATCAATGTGAAATCTCGCAAGCAGTTACGATATCTAAATGGATATAGTGACACAGGGCTCAGTGGAATTGATGGCGTTTTAAGCCATGAATCTCAAATCGCCTACCTCTCAATAAGTTAAGTATCTTCAAGTACAAAGGGCTTGAGGAGGCATTTTCGTTACAATCAATTTATCAATTGAAACAAACGTGGTGTAATCTAGCTAAGTATTTTGACTTACAAATGTGCCTTGAGATTATCTCTTACACGACTTTCTATCGATTCCATTCCCAAAAGACTTCAATGGTCGAATATTTAAATCGGTTTTTATTAGGAAGGAAAGAACACTAATGCCAACCCTTATAACAACAATCATGGACCGAGAAAGAAAATTAATTACTATAGTCCAGAGATCAGGAATTCCCATCAGTGGCATACTAATTCAAGTCTTCAAAAACAGTATAAAAATAAAAGTAGTATATTATCTAGAAGGCAGCTGAATAATATTCATTTTTTTTTAATTTGAGTAAAACAATATATGCAAGGTGCTGTGATAACACAATCTTAGAACCAATGCGTTCGGCTGCATCATAACAATACTAGTTTCTGGGTGTGGCTTTAATTGCTAAATCATGTACCTTACAAGTATTTACCAGTATGGAGACTTCAATAAGTTTATTCATTTAAATTGTTTATAACCAAACATGCAGAGAAGGCCAAGGTTGTGTTTTGTTTTGTCTGGTGTCATTGCTAGAATGAAACACATTGCTCTCAATTGCCATCTCAATATTTGTAAATAAGAGATTTGGAGGGGGAATAATCTTGAATATTTCCAGGATGTATTTTAGTCAAACAAAGTGTCTAATTCAGTCAACATTCACATGCATGTTTATTGTTTTATTCATTTAAATTAGAGGCCAAAAGAACTAATTACAGGATCATTAGCACTATTCTTCGGTTGCTATTTGGCAAGTAGCGCACACCCAGAAAAAAAAGTAAAAGTGTTTTGGGGGGTTTCACTCCCCGCTGTTGATACACATTATTTAAAGAAAAAGGCTGGCAAAATGCCGTTTGCGAAAACGGATCATTTCCCTTATGCCCCGCAGGTGTCTTCAAACTAAAAGATATACTTGTATATTTTCAGCCTATTATTCTGTGATGATATTATAATTGATTGGTTTGTCAGTTAAATAAATAACAACAAGTGTTAAAAAATAGACAGACAAACACGTTGAGGTGATTTACATTACAGAAAAGTGATCCTAGTAGCGGTGGTTATAGGCACAATGGAGGATAGACTGCTATTGTCATTATTTACCATTGTTATACTATATTACTAGAAAATCAAGGAGATTTCCAGAAGTGTTTATATTTACATATAAATAAATAAGAAAGTTATCTAATGATGACGATTGTGAATATTAGCGTCTGTTCACCAGCACTTCTCCCAGACAGAAAAGTATGAGAACGTTCTGGCAATACACCTGTTATAACATTACATGGCTGTTTCTTGGTGATATTAACTCAATACATGTTCTACAAATGATATATTTTCTCTACTAATGAATCTAACTTCCTACATGCCTTAGTAACTGTTATACAGACAAGAAGCGCTGTTGTGTCTGTTGTTCTTCATGATTACCACTGCTTACTTTTTCCCCCCCTAAAAATTCACTCACAGATGGATTTTTAGACAGAGAATTAACTAGAGTTTTTGTTCCCTTCCAGGTCATATCTTTTCTGGCTTTGGCAAGTTCTACAAGGTAGACATTTGAACATGAAACCGATCTTAACAGAAGATGTATTACTTAGGCTAAAGTTTCCTTCTCTGCATCATCTGATGGCCAACATAAGCAAATAATTATAAACACACAATTGAAGGTGTTACCCACAGCAAAACATTCTAACTATTAGAAATTGTAATCATTCCATTTAATAAAGCCAAGTTAATTCAATATGAATGCTAGTTAGTTGATTCTAGCTAAATAACATTTAATAAAGTTAAGCTATTTCAATATAAATGTTAGTTACTTTTCTCTCATGAAATAACCTTTATAAAGGTAAATTATTTCTATATAAATTCTAGTTAGTTAGTTCATTCTGTATAACATTTAATAAAGATTGGTTATTTCTATATAAATTCTAGTTCGTTAGTTCATTATAGCTTTAATACAACTAGATTATTTCTATATGCATGTAAATGCTAGGTTGGTTGCTCAGTTAATAAAGATTGGAGATTTCTGTATAAATAATAATCCTAGTTCAATCTAGCTGTTTGGCATTTCAAAGATATAAATGTTGTGATTTCATTCTAACTAAACAACGACACTAATTTGAAGAACGCCAGAAAAAACAACAACATAATAATGATTTTTCTTCATGGAACATTAAGTTGGATTCATTGTAAAGAAATTCTCTAAGAGAAAATGTTTGAAATATTAATGAGATCAAATCATTTGAAAAGCAAATAAAAGAACATGTACATCTTTATGAACCCGCATTTAAAGTTCATTTGAGATAATATCAAATTTTGATGTTTTCCAGTCTTTGGGTATTGTTTTTTAGGTCTTGGTATAATCTTCTTTTCTCTACCATCTGGTTTGACTTTTAAATTGGAAAGGTGATAGAACCAAGCCTTCTCTATGACAGTTTCAAACATGACATTTAACTAACTACAACACAAAACACTGACCAGAGCCACCAACTACACATAGCAAATATAGAAATAGGAGTGAGCCTGTCACATCAAAGAAAACACTTTTTCTTGGTATCGGATATATCTTTCCATGCTATTGTTTTGTTTCATTCTCGTATATTTTGACTAGTTCTTTGTGGTGGTTTTATATGTCAATTACTGACCAAATGCCCACCTTTGTCCTGAACTGTCCGAAAAACATCTCAAGGCAATTGAAGATTTCTAATCATTCTGCTTTAAGGTCAAAAGCGGTAGAAACATTGTCTTATCTTAGTAAGGAGATCGGCTGAACCATACAGTATCTATCAACCTCCCAAACCTTTCTTTTCGGTCAGTATGTGATGTCCTCCACCTGGTACTAATGTCTTACTAGTTAACCAATCATTTGTAAGCTTCCATAAAGATGTGGAACAGTATCAGAAATGAAAATAGTAACATGTAATATAGTCTTGCTACCACAGTACCACACAAGCCACTTCTGTATAGTTTGTTTACCATCAACAATTAGATTTAGAGAGAGACACACATTACCAGTGCCAGATATAACAAATGGCCGACTGCACGATGATAAGAGAATTACTGCCTTCATAGATAAACATACTTCCTTTCTGATATAACAAAGACACTCTATTATTTGTGGTAATTATTTTTACTGGGGGTTGGAATGTTTTCTGATGTTAGGCCTTGTATTGAGAAAAGATATAACTATGATCTACATGTACTTACATGCTACCTCCACCATAGCTCGATTACTTTTGCGGCTCTGTGGATCACTGGAACCAGGCACAGTATTCCAGGCATAACATTCACACCAATATCCATCACTACCATAATATTCTTCCACCTCCTCCTTTGTGAGTTCGAGACTGGATTGTAGAGTCTTTATACCCGAGACCGGATCTATTAATTCTAAATTGACTTGTTGTTTCGCTGGCATCTTTTTTCCCGCGCAAACATACGTTATCAAAATGGCTGGTGTGGCTTTACAACTTATAATAACCGGTTTGTTCTTCACCATGTAATAATTATCTTTAGGTTCTTCATTAAATACGGGTAAACCTTGTGCCAGTGGGTTGCTACTACCGATGACTGGAGCTAGGAGATCACCTGAAAAATCAAAATGATGACACATAAGTAACAGTATCAATGCCAAATTACATTCATATCATAATGATGGGATAACAATGTTTTGGGTTTCAGACAAATTGCATTTCAGCTGCTCTGGATTGTACACGGTTGTGTTTTTTTCTATATGAATGACATGGAAACTGTCCCTGAGATTTGGAATAAATAAGTCTAATTTATCAACTGACATGGCTGAAAGTGCCAATTATCTCTTCTAAAGTAACTTAAACTCCTAATCCAGTAATGTTGGATGTTTGTTTTAGTTTTCTTGTGCCCTCTAACTAGCTTAATCTGCTCGACAGACATTTAATATAACATATAAGCCACCCGTATGCTATATGAGCCTGTCAAAGTAAACATAGAGAATACCTTTAACTATAATGGGTAATACATGTTTCATTCAGTTCATTTACGTGGAGGTAAAGAGATTACGGCAAAGTGTGTAGATTGAGGTTTTTATCATTAAGGATGTACCTTTCACACAGGTACTAAACGAATTCTATTCCATGTGGAAATGTGTTGATGATCATTAAAAATGTTGTGTTTATTGGTTTACGTCTTGTCGGGTTCATTTTCACCTTGTTTCCAACATATTTATGATTGCTAAAAGTCCTGTGTTTGCGGTATATATAACTACTAACTATTATGTACTACATGCTCGATATTATGTAAGACAACCAATGGTTAAGCGATTCTCATTTTTCTAACTTTCACGTTTTTGTCTTAAGTCGATCTTGTTTTAAGTGTTGTGATGTGCCGAACAGATTGGTTAGTTGCTGAGGAGAGCTGTTTTTACGATGTACAATTGATATTATAGATGGGTATATTACATGTACAGACTACACACATCCCTAGTCACCAAATCAATCATTAGAACATATCATGATAGATTCAACCTTCTAGTTTCTTTTTATACATACTATTATCTTGGTTTCTCCATCATGAATTTTATCACTTGTTTCATGTCCTCGGACACAAATTTATTTCTTTTGTAGCTGTAAATTGATTTATTTTTCGAAAGATAAATTTCTGTCTTCTTCCATTTAATATGAGGGTAAAAATGAAAGATTATACTCTAAGTAAGATTTAATATGATTAAGATTAAAAGCTAGTGTAAGATTGACTATCGGGTTGATAAAGGGAGGAAGATTGATACAATAATTTTACCTATCATACATACTACTTATCTTTTGATAGGTAGGTAAACAAGCATATAATTCACTGCCTGCCAGTAACTAAGTAGTATAGAATGCAAGCGAAACCTGCCTCCTGTGGAGTCTGTTTGGTCAATTGATATGAACCCAGGTGACCCAAGTGGTCAGCTGATATTATCTTTCTTGATACCATGAGCTTAGCTTTCTTCTTACAAAATATACCCTAACTACCTGTGAATGACTTTTCCACCTATTTATATATACAATCTTATTAAAGCTTGAACGAACTAACTTAACAGGTACAAAACCCTACATCAATACAGAAATATCCAATTTACTTGACTATATTAACAATTACTTCAGATAAAGCCAAGATCAGTTCTGGATGTTTTTAATCCATTTTGAACCCATGTAGATTACAGTTTCTTATAAGGATATTCCAGCATAATATTCAGGCTTATGTATTATTTATTTATTTATTTAAATATATATAGTGAACTCATGTTGTTCATGAATATATATAGAGAGAAAGAGGAACTTTATTTTTTCATGAAATTTTATATTCACATATGAGAATAATACAACGCTCTTAGAATATTGTGGTTTTTGCTATGTTTTAATAATTTTCTCTTGAATAGAATAATTATTGGTTCCATATGAGCCTGCCTTTTCATTCTTTCTGAATCACTCTTTCTGTTTCTACAATTATAGTGGTTCTATAGACTTTAGTCACTGATAATAGTACTTACAATTATTCCCATGAATTATTTAAGGAGATATTGTGAGTGTGATAAATAGCACGCTCTCTAGAGATGGTGAAAAACGCTGCCCAAGATACGATTTTTGCCAATAAAATATTCAGTTCGACCAACAATATATGACAAGGCATGACCTGTAAATCTCTGAGGGTCATGTCTAAACCAGACGCAGAAGGAAACTAAGCTTAATAGTTGTAAAGAAAGATGGCAAACGTTATAGAAACTAGTTAAACTTTATTCTATCTATAGAAAATACGAAAGATTAGTTCACACTATTCTTTTATCATGATTGCCCGAAGGAAATATGAAAAATCAGCCAGTATTGGGATAATGTGATGAACTAAATCTCCTTGGTATTAATGTGCTTGATAGAAAGGAATTAACTTGCCTTCGAATCCAACCATATTGTTCTTTTATGACTTGATGAAATTTTCACAAAATAAAAGATCTAATGACTAGTAATGTACGTGATATGAAGGAAATGGAGTAGTTGACTTTGAATTAGAACAAGATGCTCTGTTAGAATGAATTTATATCAACCAGTAAATGTACATGCATGTTCAGTCAACAATCAACAAACTGTACAGAATCCATTTTGAATTCAATTTATTCAAAGAGGGAAATCGGCTGCGGAGAATGTGTACATTTTCTAGAAATCACAGACATTACTCAATGGACTTGCATTCTTTTTGAGTATTTTATACAAAAAAAAACCCATATAAAGCTATTTCTTTTTTAAGATCTTTTTCGTGGAGATTTGTTTTCAAACTTTGAGTGTGTTAAGATGTAAAAATGTCTCAGTAGGTAAACTATGCGCCTTTGGTTATAATCGTCCTTTCCTTGTACATATGGCTAACATATGGACCACGTTCACAGACCTAAGAGAGGTTTTCGTTTAACATGAGAAGGGTATATGTACCAGCTAATTTCATACCATTGTTTTCCTAGTATCTCCAGTGATACAAACTGGAATTTACCCTATTAGATAGCCAGTGGCTGATGGCATAAATTAGTGCAACAGTCTTGGGGATGAGAATTCTTAGTGTGGGCTGGCCGGGAAGACCTAAGGTACCGGTAATGAAAATCATCTGGAAATAACTCTCAGCATCAATTTAATGAAAATTCTTTTTACTTTATAATGATATAGTATCGGCTTCCATTGCTAAAAATTCTCTTCATTTCTCATACAGAGTCAAAAATTGTGTCATATTGTAGAGTTTATTAATAAAAAGAGACATAAAGAGACAAGAGGTATTGAAGAACCTTAGGGATAAGTGTTCTACTTGTAGAAATAGACGTACATGTCAAAGATCAGTTATAGAATATTATCTAGACTAACAAACTTAATCCTAACAGACCTAACAATTACAAGGACCTGTCAAGCGTTTCCATGACAAGAAAAATGGCGTGCTTTATTAGAGTGATATGATTGTTATTAGATCAGTCAGTCAGCATGGCAACACAAGAAATAGGAAATAGTTTTTTTTTCCGGCAATCACCAGGCACACAGTGGGGGATACAATCGAATCAATAGCCAATAGGCCGATAGAAATCATGGCTATATTACAACTATTACTGATTGATTTCTTAATTGAAATCCGCGTCTTTAACGACACTAATTAGTGATATGATATATTTATTGCTTCTACCACGGTAAGCTAATCTGG
Organism: Patella vulgata; assembly: GCF_932274485.2. Lineage (NCBI taxonomy): Eukaryota > Metazoa > Mollusca > Gastropoda > Patellidae > Patella > Patella vulgata. The sequence goes on along the minus strand of NC_065880.2, from coordinate 14,388,531 downwards.
CTTGATAGCTTCTCAGTAATTGTGTGCTTTTATTGCAGACCTAGAAATAAAAGGATGGTACTCAATCACTCACTGTATGGTACTTTCAGTTCTATGAATAACTGTACTTAAGTCACAACAATATCTTGATTTTAATGTTACGTTCACCATAACACGTATTTCGGTCAGATCATATAAAAGCCAGGGTTTTTTTCACCTTAGGTTTCCTAACTAATTTGCTCGGGCTCGAACTAGTATTCTGTCCTTTATCAAATTATACATCTCGGCTACTGATCTAATGTTAAATAATTGATAAAGGAAGGGCACAAATCAAATTAGGAATAGTCAACTTTAACTGAAATTTATACTTGCTTTTAATTTGATCCATTTTTATAGTCCGCAGAAAATGTATAATTTGACAAATTGCTTAGCAACCAGAAAATATGAGGATGCATACATAACAAAACATGAAAATTTGCAAAGTTCAGAATTGGAGAAAACAGACAACTGTTTTCATGTAGAAAACATGCAAAATGAATAACCAGATTAGCTTTCCAGAAAAAAAAAAAGAGATTAATTGTGCAAACTCCAGACTCCTTGTCTTGTTATTTTCTCTCATCCAGTCATGTTTTCTAAAGCCTTTTCAATTTACATTCAAATAGAATTACAATATATTGAAATGTCAAAGAAAATCTGTGGGGTTCTATGTAAAATATCTTTTTTAAAAATTATTTCAGTCAATTTAAAAGATCTAGTTGAATCAAAAGTATTGAATATCTAAAAAAATCAAATTCACAGGTTCAATACTTATGCTTCAGATCAGACTTTGTAAACATGGATAAAAGTACTCAGATGTCAATACGTTACGCAAAGCTTCACAGATTTCAATGTGTAATGCTACTTTATTGAGAGAAATTTATAACTGGTTTGGGCAACCAAGTGTTACTTATCGCCTGTTCCTCCATGCATTTAATTGCATGAAAGGTGCAGACGTTATCATTGCCTCATGCTTTTCCGTCAATTTAAAAGAGGCTGTGGTAATAGTCCATTATAGTAGCTGGTATGAAAACAGCCTTTATATCATATTTTGCCTTTGATCTGCTTGAATGATATATACGGTTCTGAGAAAGGCCAGTTACATGTAAGCCATTATAAAAAAAAAGAAAGTTATTTTAGACTAAAGTAATATGCTATCATTTCCCTTGACAAAAGATCATCACATCATCATGGTGTATATATTTTCCAACTTAACAAGTGCCGCAAATTACTGTTCATAAGAAAGCGGACAGATCTGAACAAAAATAAGTTCTTGTAGGGCACAAGAACCATTAGAGAAATATGACAAGCTATGATAAATGATGGTAGTTTACTGCCCAATTAGCGTCATCTTGCTAAGTTTTACAAAACCTGGCTGAAGAGTTTCTTTGTTACATTTAGATCAGTTAAAGAAAATGTCATGTATGGGGTCTCCACACCTGTAGCAAGCGTAAACAATGCTTTAGTTTTAAATAATGTCATCTGACAGTTTCTACACTAGTAGATTGGAAATAGTGATAGTTAAGTTTCCTAATACACTCACTAACAGTAAAATTGTCTCTGCTTTGCTAGATCTAAAATCAATCTCAAGAAACAAATCCTGATCGGCAAATTTTAAAATGTAACAATTCTGCATACAACTCGGCACTGTATTGCTTTCACAACCCCTTAAGGGGCAATAACTCTGTGACTTAAAATTACAATTTTCATTATTTTAATTATAGGTTTCAAGTCAAATTTATGCCCCAAAGTACACTCCCATTATTGAATCAATTGCATAATTAATTGCACTGTCATCCATTATTTGCAGGATGTTGTCATATGTTACATTGCTAGTACTCTCATCAGGATTAAAGTGACCTGGCAGTATTCAGATTCTATAACGAATTCAAAATAAAGGAGATTCAATCACATAAATTGATACTCAGACCTTTGGGACACAATCATCGAATTTGTTTGTTTGTGCCTTAATAAAACAATGGAAGTTGACTTATCAGTAATTATCAATGTGAAACTAAGCTAATCACTCATTATCTCCGCTAATCGGATTTACTGGTCAGCTTATTGACCACTCTATCCTCTCTTGACCTTTGGTCCATTGACAGTCCACCAGTTTTATTATCCCGCCTTTTATTTCTAATTACAGGTAGCAAATCAATATTGAGAGATCCTACAAGTCAAGCTCATCAAGTTATTCAAGCACCCCATAATTAACATTGATATACTCTCATTATACAGTATACACAATATGGTAGTAAAAGTTCATTGAATAACAATGACTATTACCAACAGTGTAAATCAATGTTAAAGAGCCACTCAAGGCTGAAAACAAAATCTGTGATTTCGTAGAGTCGATTAGGTTTTAAAGTTGCCACCTTATATATACTAATGTCCAAAAGAAAGTATACACTGTGCATTTTGTGCTGCATCAAACAACATCGTTTTTCCATGGTATACGGTATTTGGGTAGAATGTCAATTTGTTTCACATTTTTATTTTGCTTAGAAATGTTGAGTTTGGACGCAAGAGACAAACTCATTAATTCTTTATCAAATGTTTTTAATCTAAACAAAACTTAGTCATACTTTTAGTGTGTATACTTTCTTTTGGACATCAGTATATATAGGTACTGTATATATGCAAGTGTGCAACAATCCTTTTTGTTTGCCCGTTACTGTTAGCCATACCCACATCTTATATTTCACAGCATCTCTTTGAATTTGTATATATGCCCTTTATGTGTAACACTTGAAATATAAACAACTGCATAAAGTGGCATACCGTACTCAGACTACATCAATGTAATCAGATTTTACCCAATGATCTTTCAGATAAAGATTTTAATCAATTGATGAATAATTAATGAAGTCTGTACAATTTTCAAAGAGATTTTGTCTTTTTATCAGTTATTTTTTGCATCGTTATTTTTATAATTAAATAACCATGTTAATAAAATTCCAATCAAACAAAAGGAAGTTTAACTGCAGTCTTTGTTCTTTATTAAAATAATGGGGATGAGTCCTGTGAAAGTGGTGCAAACTCTGCTTTCCTACACCCAATTTACTATGTGTCTTTTGGAAATTTTCATGGTGCCACACCAGATTTCTTAGGTGAGTCCACCATAACTCCAGAGTTTGTAGTGCAGTGAATACATGAATGAAATGGTGTGTTATGTCCTACTCTTCTGCTCCATCTGGGCTAATGAAGACTGACATACATTATACAGTGTGCTATGAGGGAAATTTTGTCAATAGTTCTTTTACCTGCATGCCAAGGTGTACAAGAGACCTGTTTTTTTCTTCATCCCATGTTGTTCTTTGCTAGTCTCTCTATCCTCAAACACTGACAAGGGGAAACCACACAGGGAAAATCCTGAGGAACTAACTTCAAATCCCAGGCTAGTGAGCCAACCTGGTACTCACTAAGCCACTGTGGCTCCCTTGTGGTACAAGTATCATACCACTCCAGATGTAAAGTATTACCAGTAGGCCTATCAAGAGGAAACCACAGAGGAGAAACCTGAGGAACTTTCTTGGCCAACACTGGAATTGAACCCAGGACCTTCAGGTTAGTGAGCCAGCACACTGCGGCTCCTGTATGGTACAAGTATCATACCATCCCAGATATAAAGTATTATTAAACCACAGAGGAAAATCCTGAGGAACTTTCTTAGCCAACACTGGATTTGAACCCAGGACCTCCAGGTTAGTGAGCCAGCACACTGCGGCTCCTGTATGGTACAAGTATCATACCATCCCAGATATAAAGTATTATTAAACCACAGAGGAAAATCCTGAGGAACTTTCTTAGCCAACACTGGAATTGAACCCAGGACCTCCAGGTTAGTGAGCCAGCACACTGCGGCTCCTGTATGGTACAAGTATCATACCATCCCAGATATAAAGTATTATTAAACCACAGAGGAAAATCCTGAGGAACTTTCTTAGCCAACACTGGATTTGAACCCAGGACCTCCAGGTTAGTGAGCCAGCACACTGCGGCTCCTGTATGGTACAACTATCATACCATCCCAGATATAAAGTATTATTAAACCACAGAGGAAAATCCTGAGGAACTTTCTTAGCCAACACTGGAATTGAACCCAGGACCTCCAGGTTAGTGAGCCAACCTGGTACCCACTGAGCCACTGTGGCTCCCTTGTGGTACAAGTATCATACCACTCCAGATGTAAAGTATTATTAATTTCATATTAATGTGTTATATTTACTATTTTACAGGTGTATATTTGACGTTTGTCTCATGCTGAAAATTTTTTGACAGAACATAAATTACTTGCAGCTTTATGACGAAAGTAATTATTGGCCTATCAATAATGTTTGAGGGAGAATTAACTGTTTAGGAGATCAAAGGAATTGTTTATTAACCTTACGAGAAATTTCAGGACCAATCTATTGACAAGTGAAACAGTAACCTAAGTTATTCATTAACAATTCATGATTTCTGGTAATTTGTATTCAGTTAGTTGGAGCTGGCGCTATAAAAGCAGTAGGAAAACCATGTTAAATTTTCCTAATGTCCTAAGCCACAACGCTGAAAGATGGAAAAGATGGCTGTGAGACTCATAAAACTTGTCGCATCATGGAGAAAGAATGGGATCATGGGTTGGTTCTGTATAATTTCATCATCAATCAAAATCACATGGACCCTTTCACAGAACATTGTACATCTGCAACACACAGGTTTCAATCTCTATTTTTTATAGTGAGATTTTTCTCGGTTCTTACATGTATCTGTGAAAATAGATACAGCACTCCCATTCTGGAGCACAGGTGTTAACTACGGGAGGTAGGTTCAGGATATCTTATCCCATTTCATATAAACCTTTATCGCCTATTCTCTCTCACCCAACCAGAAAAAGTATTACACAATTTTGAATATCCTCATTATTCCAACTGATATTACATTAAAGTGCTAAGAAAAAAGTCTCAATGGAATCTTTCATACGGGTTTGATAATAAAGTTTGGGTGTAATATATGTATAAAGACTTTCCTACATACATGACTGTTGAACCAAGTGAAGCTTAAGTAATAAAAATAATACATATTGCCTATATATATATACCACTGATTGCCATTCAGATGAATTTGCGTCTGAGACAAAATTGTGAAACGAACCAAGATAACTTTCTAAATATTTAATTTGATTGAGTGGAGTGAAACGGAAAAATCTCTTATTAGTAAATATATTTTCTTTTTAAACAAAATTATAACAAATGTAGGTCCCCCATTGTTCCACGATACGCCGAGTCTGTTGTTGATACGGGTTTGTTCAGTACAATACGATTTTATCTATAATATATTATTAATACAATATATCATAACTTTAGCAATACTAATAGATATACAACTGATATCAATTTTACAATAACCCACGATAGAAAGAGATTGATTAAGTCGGTATCCCCTACTGTTTTGTGATATCAAAAACACATTAAATCAAAGAGTTGACCCAACAGTAAACAAGTTTTATGTACCTTCTACTCCAAGCGAATAAAGGTGAACACGAAAATAAATTATCATATAGGAGATGTATATATAGAGATAGTCAGAGGATCCTGCTGGGCTGCTTCAAACATGAAATTATTTTGAAGAGAGAGGCAATCAGGACATGTTTAGTATAAAACAGTAGAGGGTTGACATTGATAGCCCCAACAAAATATTTTAACCTTTCCTTAGGTACAGTTTCCATACCTTCATCTTTTATTTTATCTTGACTACAAATAATCTTTTAAATTTTAATTTTTTTATGAGAAATTAAGGAAGTTTGATATCAAGAAAGAACATACTGGCATAATTCTTATTACAGATAATATACTGAAAAAAGCCAGGTGGTCACAATTCTTTTTGTACCTGCATGTGACCAAATATAAAGTACAATTTTAAGTGCATTAAAAATATCTGTAAAAGCCAGAAATAACAGAAATCTTTGCCACACACAAGACCATGCACCAAATAGATTTGTTTCTAATAAAGCCTGAATTTCAGTCTATCATTGCCTGTGACAGGTGGCTTATTTCAAGAGTTGATTAATATGACCATATAACTGCAGAAAAGATCCAGCATCTGAACTAGATATGTCATACATTATTTAATTGTAAACGCAGGTTAAGTTGACCATGCCAGACTATAATTGAATGGTTTGTTGAAGGAAGGTAGGTTTGATGATAGACATATCTACCTTCAAGTATACTAAAACTACTGAAGCCATGACTGGTACAACCATGATGAGCAGAAGATTGTTTAAAGATAACCAAGCCACCTTTCGAGATAAGGAAATTAAAAGCTTTGATAGAAGTTTAAGGGAGGAGCCCGTTGATGGACAGCGGTTCTCTAAACCTGCGCAAGGTAGATTATGGTGTTGAAATCTACATGCCAGAAAGAGAATAGGTATAGATTGATGGAGGCTGATGAAATGTAGTATAAAATGTTACTCCAGGTGCATTATTACCATCAGTCAAAATGCATAGCTCAGTTACACGAATATAACTACACCTCTCCATTTAACCTCCAAAAAAATTCAATTCTGTCAATTTTCAGACAGACGGATTCAAACAGCGAAAACAAGCAAATTATTTCCACATTTATTTCTGGAGCAAATTTAGATTTCGATATATCAAAGGCAACGCAACTGTGCTCACAACTTCAATGACACCAATAAAAAACAAGCAAGCGCACAAGATATCTCAAAGTTTATATACATCCGTGTATTCAAACTTCAAAAATTGAATTATTACCCCACCACATGTTGGCCTTAAGTTTTTCATTTTCGAATCTATATTTGTGTTTTTTTATGTGTGGATAAAGGCAGGTGTAGGTAAACATATGGTGAAAGAAATAAATATATCACTGGAAGATACGTGTACTCGGTATTAGAAATAAAATGTGTATATAAGCAGATGGTACCAAGTTGAACACCACACAATTAGAAAGCATATATATGACATATTCTAGTTTTATTTTATTAGACATAAACAGAAGTGAGTTCAGTGTATATAATAGAAAGCATGTTACATGCATCTTGCAGCTGGTGCATAAACTGCCACTTCTGTGCTCAATACATGTAACTGCAAGCTAAGATTTCCAGTCAATATTGACTGATGTTGACAGTGAACTTGAGGTGGTTGAGTTCTATTGGTAAAAGCCTATTACAGCCGTGTTACACAAAGTTTGTTCAAACTTATTTTATTAATTTGATAACTACAAACAATTTGGAGGAGCAGTGCCACTATGCGTCTGATTGCTCGAGTTTGAGAAAGGTTGTTGGAAAAGTCAATATTATCTTTATTTAATAACTAGCTACTGCAAACTCTTTAAATCACACTCACAGTGGATCAATTGCTAATTTTGGTCAGCTTCTACCACATGACAAATGAAATGAAATGGACTCCTCTCACCCTCGGTCATTAATTACTTCTCTAATAATTTCTATGTACTCAGTATCGACAGTCGGCCTGGCAATATATTCCACTAGTCGGTGTTAATCTACCGGCTCAGAAAGTCCAAATCACCGCATAAGTTAGATTGAACCAATATCCTCGATATTGGTAATAGAAGGTACATGTAGTTTTAGGATAACTGTGAGTGAAATATTCGCTGTGAGTCAAGGAATGAATCACTGAAGAAATAAATTATTGCTATAAACTTGTTAGTTATTGGATAGTAAGAGAAATGTCTTCTTTATCAACTCTATATATGATGGATTGAAATTGAACACTTGGAAGCCTAATATATTTCTTCTGATTAAGTGACAGACGGTCTTTCTTCACATTTAAATGGCTGTTTCTTCAGTCATGTTTACAGCAATACTTTCTACCGGCGGTGCTCAACTTTGGTACTAAAAGATCTTTTATTAAAAGTCAAACACAATCTTTATGGTATTTTCTACAATATATCAAATATGGAATGCTTTACATTGACACTGCCTTTGAACAAGATTTACAATATAGAAATTTTGAAGAAAAACCCCATACACATTTGTTGCATTTGAAATATTGCACACGTTTCATTATTCAAATTAGGAAGAGGCCGGTTACAATAAAATACATGTTTTACATGCTTTGTAGGCGTTGGCAAAAGACTGTGTCCTTTTAACCTTGCCAAATTTTGTTTCATGTTCAATCAAACGGCTACATGTACCAAGCACCAGAATTTTTTTTTTTTCTATTGAAATTGTAAACAACAGACATTTTCTTCCCTTTCGTTCCTTTTTCCCCATAACCTGTCAGACTACAACCCTATACCTATATATTAATATTATTACCATGACTACTACAAACCTCCCACAAAATCTGCTGTAATATGAAGATGATTTATGATTTGAAAAATGAAATATCTAGTTAAAAAAACAACCTGTCAGGATAATACACGAAAAATATAAATCATAAACCAGTACTTAAAAAACAACAACTTTCATTTACATATTTTGCACTGTAAATTTTATTGCTACAATATCATAATTGATAGAGTAAAACATTTTATTCAGTACACAGCCAATTAGAACATTTACCATCCACCTAGGACACCTACCATTTTTGTTTTTACCATTGACTGACCATTTTAAAAAAATTTGGAAACAACCAATGTTAAAGATGAAATAATATTTAAAGTAGTTAAGTCTCTAACTCAGTATCATCTAAAGTTTTTGACATTGAAAACACAAATTATTAGTCAATTTAAATCAACATTGATGCTGTGATCTTACCGGGAAAAGATGGGCTTCTGATATCCAATATTTAAGATAAAGTAAACATTTTACCATTGGTACACCAATTGTGTACCATAATGCATCCAGCGCCATTTTTAACAAGAGACTATGCAGAATGAGGCCAGATAGATTCCTCAAGTCATGTCAAATGGTGACATCATATTCTTATCTGTCGAGCATGTGCAATAAATACTATCGGTGTAGACCGCAATAACCAGATCCGAGAGATTGCCATTCGATCAAAACTTCTGGCGTATTTCGCTGAACATAACCGATTTGAAATTAGAGTAAAAATGGAAACGATTGAATGTAAATCAGTTTATATACATTCATATTACATTATTATAATTATTATATGCATTACGACCCATTTGTGTCAATGTCTAGGTCCAAAAAATTAGTGATTTAGCTGCTTTAAACACCTTTCTGGTAAAACTTAAGACTTTATAAATTTTCCAATTTGAATTTTCAAATATTTTTGCATATCTTGCACTGTACCCAAAAGCTTTTACATATCAAATAAAATATATGTTGTGTTAGTTGTGTTGATTGCTTCCAAATGTTTTCCAGTTTACAAAAGGATAACTTGTCTATTTCATGAACCTGCATTAGCTTGATACAATAATACCTAAGCCAACATTAAGATCACAGGCTGGGTGCCATAATGATGTTGACATCAGAATTAACTTATCTGCATTCTTGATATTCAAATTACTTAGGCTGATATCACAATTATCCAACTGAACTTATCTCTGGCTTTTATCACATTTTATAGTACCAATTACCTTTTATTATACTACATTACCATAGACAAAAATGTCATAAAGTTTAATCGACAAATAACTATTTAATTCAATCACAATGTAGACAATTTGGTAGGCTACATAAATAGGCAAACTATGTTGCTTATTTGAATGTATATTACAATGTAATTGCACATTAAGATGTATGTTCACTAATTACAAGGTGTAATTAACAGAGTCATTAATTAAAACACAGAGTAATAAACTTATTTAATCTTATATAATATCTATTTGTCACTAATTACAATTATATATCTATCATAGTATTGTGAAGTTGTAAACATGGGCATAATAAATTATATATCATGCTTGATCATGGTAGCATTGATTAATCCCAAACATTACAAGATATAGCTGGATAAAAGGATATATAAACATACATGATTTTTAACTCTTTTTTATATGTCATTTATCAAAAAAAAAACGAAAGTTGAACATCAACATAAATTTCAGAGATATAAACTTTGAAATAAATAACCCCAATTAGTAAGAAAAAAAGTCGATCCCTTAAGCCAGATTTCTCTTTAATAACTCAGATCTGGGTATAATAGTTTACAGACACCAACGATGCCATAGTGATGAGGCTATTTTAATCGTGCTTTTAGTCTTATCTCTTGTACAGTTGATGTTTATTGGGCTAATCACATCATTTTATAATATGTTTATAAAGGCTTAGACACTGGTGTGATAAAGACCTCTTTACTACCAATAACTTAAATAGAGTGATAAGAATCTATATAAATCTGATGATATACTTATATAGTAATATATACATGTTCTTATAATCCTACCACACACAACCTAGTATCACTATATAATAAATCAGATTTCTTTAAAGGTGCACTTATCTCCACAGAATAAAATAATAGGCTGGTACAATCAATGGAATTAAATATAAAATCGGTCGGCCTCCTAATTTCTATTACCCTTAAGGCCTGAATCATTCCATCCATATCAGTGTTGCTTACTGCAATACGCAGGAGGAACACAACTAAGTTTTATTAGCTTTTGCTTGTGTTTCCTTGGGCAAAGTCAGCTCTTTAAACCAATAAGTACATTTATTTCTATTAGAATTTTAACAGATATTGAGATAATGGCCACCACTACCCTACTCATACATTAAAAGTCCATTTTGATTTTCATTAATTTCAGACAATAAATGCATGAACAACTGCAATACGTTGTCAAGCTCCTTTATAAATCCTCTTAGGCTGACTGGGGCTGGAAAAGTCCTGAAGGAATAGCGCTTAAGACTCAGAGGATCTAAAACTGGCAAAATCCCATAGAATTTCACTGAGCACCAATCTTCCTGATTGATCTTAAATCACAGACGATCCTTCGAGATTTTAACAAAAGAAAATTCAAAAGATTAAGAAGAAATTTTCACTTCTGAGAGGATTACTACTGGGGACATTTCAGCAAATTCTTTTTGCAGGAACCTTTTATAATAAAAAACAGCATTACTGTGCAATAAGCTGATATGTTGGCTATATATAAAACATTCCTTGAAGAATTAAACACTAACAACTGAAATCTAGCAGGCTTTCTATTTACATGATCTATAAACAAAACAAGGTGTTGCTTTCATTAGACAAAAAATATATAACGACATTTATCAAGAACAAATTTCAGTCGTTGATATCCAATTCTTTCCAAATAAATATGAGGTTGGTTCATTGTGCTAAAAACACAACTGATAACGCTTCTAAATGTTTCTAAATTTTTTTCCGCTTTATCAATGGTGCCTATGGGCCATGATTTATTAGATGTCATAATGGCTTTACCTAATACTACATTTCTGTTTCTACAGTGTAACCTCAGTGCAATAATTTTCCTCTTTTTCTAAAGTGTCAAACTCTGTATTTACTTTGGAGTTGAAATATAAATTGGTAAAAATGATTTATCTTAAAGGAGATGTCCCAGATTTCTCAGGGTTTCAGCTGAGTATGCAAACCAATGCCAAAATGTTAAGAAATAGCTACAACAAGATTGTGTCTGAAATTTTCAAATCTAAACATTGAGCCAATCGGGTATGATCGTTAGATTTGTTTAATAGAGTTAAGTAACTCAATTAAGATATTTCACAGTTCAATTGCATGGGTGTTTGGATAGTCGGGACAATCATTTACCACTCACTCTAGCTTTAGTTATTATAAAGCCATGGTTATCTAATATATGTTTTTAATGTGAATAAAGAAACTTATGCCTAACTCTCCATTACCTAACTCTCCATAGATACAAGATATGTGTATTTTTTCAGAAAAGTATCACAAAAAATTGCACAGCTCTAGGATAAAGATATCGACATGTAAATATAACTGAGACAACTTCTTTAATAAACAAGATATTTCAAATGAATTGAAACTAAATTGAAATAAGGAATTAAGTCCTACTTTTCTGCACTGACTTATCGTACCCGATATCAGCTAGTTAGCGAGCCAGCATGTTACACACTGAGCCACCGTGGCTCCCAAGATATTTCAAAATTGTAAATTTAATAAAGTGAACATCTAGTTAAAATACAGATGATTGGTTTATATTAAATCTTTGTGTGTGCATGTTCCATTTAAAGTTAATTAATAACAACGTATCAGATCTTTATCTATATTAAAATAAACAGGCAGAAACGATTTCCTAGCAATGATATGAATAAAATGTTGGCTTCTATATAAATTATTGAAAAAGCCATTGGCTATGTTTCTTATCTATCCATTCAATTATAAGTTATTGCATTATTTATAAGGATCGGGGAAATGGGCTTTTATGGCAAGTTTAATGGTAACTGCTCTGTCTGCCAGCCTTTGTGTTGGCTTAACACTAATATATCTTATTTCACCAATACTATTACTACTGTAGGGTTTTTGTTAATGAATCTCTTTCCTTCTAATCAAGCTATCAATAAAGGTCTATTTACCATAAACTCCATAAATAAATCTACTGCTGTACACGTATCATAAAATTATATTTCTGTACAGTAATTGTACGTGGCTTTTAATAGAAAATTACGATTGAATTTTTTTTTTTCTTTAAATCAACTCGTTTTTTTTACTTCATTGATACCATTTATCAAATTTCCACGTCATAAAATGCAATCAGATTTTTCACAAAGAAACCTCCCAAAAAACAAAGTTAATTTGTTGATGAATTTTACATGTATTGTATTTGTAAATGTGTCACATTTTATCGAGAACACCATATTGCTTTTTATTGTGTATAACGGATCACAATGTCTGGTCCTGTGCTACCTTAAGACAGCAGGAAAACAAAGAGAGTTACCATAAAACTCCTGAATTGATCGATAACAATATGTGAAATTTAACAATGCCTGGATCGAGATACTCTCAAAGTTTAAGATGATTAAAATCGACCCGTTCTAGCTTTATTCTTGTCTTCCTGCCCCCCAGCTATTATACATACCAATCATCAACAACAACAAGAGAGGCTAGTAATCTAGCTAATAAGAAGGGTCATACTGCATTCATCTCTTTACCTCAACTTCATTATATTAACTATTTCATGTAAAACGGAGATAAGTGATTTCTGCTAACAGCTAGTGCTTTCATTTTTTTGAGTCAATTTTCCTCTTTTAACTCGTCAATTTGTTGGAGATCGTTTTAAAAAAAAATATGACAAAGTCATAAAATGGAGAACTTCAAATGGATGGTATTGCGTGTCAATTCTCATTAATCGCCTTAAATGGTCCTATTTCATGCTAAACAATCTGACATCACGCCTGTTAAACATGCCAGGGTCAACTGCTGACCTTAATTAGGATGAAGGGTAATTTTCACCTGCAGTTGTTGTGGACATACGAGAAGAGTGTGAACATCATAGGGAGGAGTTGTAATCAACCCCCTAGTGTTTAGGGGTGTGTTAACCTCCATGTTAATTACTCTTCATCTCCTCAAGTCTATAAATGCACCTATAATGATATAATGATTGAGAAACTGATTCTATAGAAACTATTGTTCATGGATACTCTCTGTCTGACTTTATTAAAGAATATCATTAGTTAAGTTCTAAGCAGCACCTGGTGCAACTATAATTGTGTAAAATTACAGCTGAATAATGCAAAGAGATATATACAAACTAATGCCTCATACAGAGATAAATTCTTTTGTATATTTTGTTACACAGTAGGTCGACAACAATATTGATCGAATACTAGATTTGATATTTTGAAACAAATCCAAGTCAACATCATTCAGATTATCCTTTATATTCAAATACAGCATGCATGGCAAAGAGATTTGCCATTAATACATCTTACTCAAAATAGAATACATTCAATTAATCACCTGGATTCAATTTGTGCTACCCTGGTTTTTATAATAAAATTCTTGGTGACCAAAGCATTTACACATTCAGTAACCTTAAATTATTCAACTTTGGTCCTAGTCATATGATCAAAAACTTTTTATATACAAGTCGATCGTTTGTTGACAATTGTACAGTCTGCAATAAAACTGCATATAGACTTTGTTTGCTGAACGTTTAATCTTTGCCTCGATATGTCAATCACGTAAGGTAAGTTGTCTTTTAAAAGACTTAACATTCAATTATGTACAACAAAACCCTTTACAACTTCAAAGTAAAGGAGTTTGAAATGCAGAGTTTACTGTCAATAAAGCCGAAGTGTATAATGTAGTTTAGGTGAATGTTGTGAAGCTTTTATACAAGTTGGAGATAATATTGTTGTTGTTAGGCTTCCAAAGGCAGACGGCTACTGACATTCTACTCTCTAATCTGAAAGTACTTGACATCAAGTGGTGGCCTGCAGCTACTAACAACTCTCAAGCCCAACTCTAACTTACGACAGAATAAACATCAAACTACCCGGGGGGATGTGCACAAGTAGGAGGGCAAGAGGGATCTAAACGATTCTGGACACCTGAACATAAGTTTACCGAAAGATCTAAACCATAAAGTTAACGCGATAGTATACAATTCACTTATAAGAAGGTTTGTTCAATAAAAGTAAATTGTTACTTTGATGTTGAAGATGTTGAGCGCTATGTTTTTCTTGGATGTAAATTGTAAAAGGTATAATTCAAGATGCAGCACATCATAAAGACAGGAAGTTAGAAGCACTTCTATATAAATACCGCCATCTTGTACCAATAATCAACGACTCGCTGCAACAGATGGACTTCAACAAAACGTGCAGTTCTCCATCTAATGAAATTTATCTGCAGATAAAATTTCTAATAAAATGTTCATTTTTCATTTCATTTTCTAATTATTGCTATGTTTTATCTTTAGGACTTTGTTTCATGAAGTCACGATATGGAGGAAATAAGGCTGTTACTTTCTCATGAAATAGTGAATTGGTCAATTTAATCTCCCAGCAACTATGCTTTCCTTTTTATAGTGACCACATGTTATTGATTTCTAGGCACATGTTTTGATGAAAATATTTGCTTAAGCTATTTCAAATATATGCTTTGGAATTAAAACTCCATTCTGTAAATAATAGGTATTGTTTGCATGTCAAGCTGTGACAAATCGGACCAATATTAAAAGATGTACATATACACCCATCAAATTATAATTCCATCTATACAACTAATCCCTTGACCAAGCCAATACATTTCTATTTGCAACAGTCTGTTTCTGCTTAACATTTAATTAATAAAATAATTAACAAATTTATGATAAAACCAGTTGTAGGAAGTGATTTTAGGCCATAAATTATCCTCCAAAAGGTTCAAATTTTATAATGCTGGAATAAAATCTTTGAAAAACTATCTGTGTATTATAGGTTCTGCATTGGATATCCATTTTCTTTTTGTACAGAATGGTTGCTTCCAATCTATTGAAAATGAAAACACTTGAAGTGCCTTCCTGCAATTATCGTAATGCCAGTGCCAATATTAGATTTGATTGAACCTATCTTATTATTGTTTTGTGAACTAAACTAATAATGGTTGAACAAGTGATATATGATTAAAGGCAACATAATAAGTCCAAGTTTATCTTTTCCCTGTGGCCATGGTGCTGATGGCAGCCATTAACAATCACACTTTAACCTTAAGTAAAATCAACTATTGATAGAAGAGCGATCATAGAAAATCAATAGATTTCACACCTAATTTCCTTCAATCTATTTCCATAAAATGGTGTAACTTAGACAACAATCACCTAGTGGAATTATAATAAATTGAATCATTGGTTAGTGATTATTACTTGTTGTCATATAATGTGCAGGTTTCGCGTACAGTTTTATAATAACATTCGATTGCTAAAAAAAAAAAAAATGGCATTGATATAATCTCCTACATTCCATTTCTTGTAAAAACGCAAGCAATAAAATTCACCGTCAAATAAATAGAGAGAAAATTGAATGTTTGCTTTATTTATTTCCAGGGAATAATAACTGGGAAATTTCCTGTGAGTAGTAGACTGACATAAAAATAATAGACTGCATCGTTTTTATGGTGATTCATTGCCTTTTTTCCATTTTATCTTTTAATCTACTTTCATTTTGTTTTTTTATTTTATTAAAAACTAAAATGACTCAACAATCAAATCTTAAATAGAATGTGTCCGGATAATCAAATAGTTGATACAGTGTTGGCATGCCTTTGTAACCATGTTTGGATTCATATATTTATCCCTGTGGTTTTTATTTGCATTTTTGGCCGATGTGACTATGGTATATACACCTAGTTAAACGATCTGTGATATTTAGTAATTAATTCCTGGCTGTTAAGTTATGATAATACTCCCATGTTGGTTTAAACTAATAGATTCTGTTCTGGTTCTGTGAAAATTTCTTTTCCATCCGCCTGGCACCTACCTGGTATTCCCATATAAAACTTGGCTCCAACCAAATACAGGAAACCTGTGTCAAGATCTATCTAATGAACCATTTGACATATCAACTCAACCTTTTATTTTTTCAGGACATTTTTTTCTCCTTTTGATTCAATAATATCTAAAATCCAATTATAAATGTACTGTGGTGAAGGATAATTTAATCAGGAATAAGAATAAGGTCAAGCCTTCATGACATGTTGATAAAATTCTTCAGATACCTTTTTATTGTCAGAATTTAATTCAATATATGAAACCGCTTGTTGTTGGGTTTTTTTTTTAGTAAATTCAGTTTTAACTCAAGAACAAGAACTCCCACAAAGAAATCATTATCGTATTACTGAAATAAACGTGACCAACCTTTAGAAATGGGCAACTATATTTCCATATTTTTTCACAAATTTTTTTTGGGTTTGATTCGATATATTTCTTCAATACAGAATCTGTCTGTTCCAAGTTTCGATCAGTCCATGATTTGATTATAGACCAAGGTGCTTCCAGTCAGAGAGAAGATGATTTGAACAGTACATGTATTTAAAGCCAACAGCTTAGCTAGATTATCGGTTGCCGGTTGTTTCAGTCCTGATGGATTTTGCCATCTTTGATGCATGAAGTTTAGTTTGATGGAGAATGATAACTCAACTTCTCCAAGGAATAATTTGATTAGATCCCTACCTTCATTCAACATCTGTTCGTTTTACCCGTTTCCTGTATTCATTTCTCTGATTCATCTTCAAAATTTGCGATCTATGGAGAATTATCTGAAGCCAAGGCACTTGCTTTAGAGGGGCAAGGGAATGACAGCAGAAGGGGGTGGAAGCAGAAGGGTGCTACATTAAAGTGTTAGTTATCAGCGGAGAATAAGCCTTCACCCGACCCCGCAATACACATGTTTTACAAATGTACTTAAAGATGTCACTCCTACATGTCTGATAAAGTCATTGACATTTCAAAGATAGATAAAATTTAATACAATGCCTTTCTGTTTGTGATATTTTTTTATTATATCATTTTGTTCTGAGTTCTGAGGTGATTTGTTCTTCATTTTACTGGGCTTAATAGCCCTGTCTGAGTATTGTTGTATTTGAAGCCGGTATTTATGCTAATCTTTTTCATAATTAGGCAGACATTGCAATGCTACTGTAATTGTGTTTCAGCATTGTTTAGCTTTAAAGCAAGCCAACAAATGAATTAAAGACAGGGACTATAGCTGGAAGGGATAAAGGAATAACATGGCCATATGCAGCACATTGTTGCCCTTAATTCCTGATCAGACTCTGCATTCTCCAACATTGATATTAATTCCAGTTAATTTCTGGCTATTTTTAATGAGTACTAACAGATAGCTTTCCCTTAATCAGATGTGATTGACACACATTTCATGAGTGCATTGTTATAAATTATCTTATTTTTGTCTTTGTTACAGGAGTTCACTTTCCTTCATTGGTTTGTTTTTGTGTAAATGGTGAAATCTGCAGGACCCATGGCTGCTACTGAAGGCTGCAAATGATCAAATTATCATCAAATTATTTGAAAACAGTGTTGGCCCATCTGTGAACAATGCTGGTCTCTTCATACAGCACTGTATGAGGGGCAGGGCACAATAGCTAAGTTCAGACTGTTTTTATCCTCATTATTTAGGAGAGTGTTCTCTGTCAACGAGCATTTGATTCTTGTCACATGGGTCACATAAAACCTTGACTCCATTTCACCACTTCTGTCATTCATGAATCAGAGTCTTAATGAATGAAATTTTCTAATTATTTTAATTAATTAAAATTAGCATTTAGAAATAGGGGGAAATAAACCTACAAAACAACCAAAGTATAATAGGATTAAATAATTTTTCAAAATCTTAATAAGAATTATGATAAACATATTATCTAATATTTAATATTATGAAATATGACATCATAATTAATACATGATGACCAATGGAACCATTTGTGTGCAATAATCTGTTAACAACACTGAATCCTGCTTGCCCTATTTACAATGCACTGTAGATTCCATGCTGGGTTCATTATTTAATACTTTAGCCAAAGTCACGACATTATCTTATGTTAAATCATGTGTGACACTTTTAAAATAAGTCGGTACTGGAAAAATTTTATTTATTGAATAAACATCTCCATAACTAATATAAACAATGGTTAAGAAAGAGCTGCTGCCGTTCTTCCTACTACATGACCATTTCGCTTTTGGCATAACAGTTTCAGATTACCAGAAACCACTTCAGCTCGACTCCTTCAAATATTTGTGGCTATTATGAAAGGATTGCGTAAGGCTGCTTCTGAAGTGCCGGAAAGTAATGTATTAACACATGAAGTACTGTACAGACACACGGTCCAAGTACACTTAAATGTGTGGGGATTTATTCCATGATTACCAAATTTAGCCTAAGACCTCTTTCCTAATTCATTAAATGTATTAGCCTTTACGGACAATTCTTTCTATGAGATTTACGATGTCATTTAATCAGACACTAGGTCAATAGGTTGTAATATGATTTTTTCTACATGACACTGACAGTTAAATCAAATGTTGTAATCAGATCTTCCCATGTTTGTATATTTGACAATCAGAAATAAATCTTATATAATGACATTTTGGCCGGTTATTCAGAAGCACTGAAATGGGGGATAAAAGGATATTTGATTTCTAAATGATAATTTTCTATCCATTTATCAAATAATCACGGCATTTCTTCTGTCAAATAATGAATTCAAGGGAATAATACAAGTTAGTGTTTCGCTAGTAAAAGTGGGAAAACAGAGCGCAAAATGATGAATCAGTTCATTTCATTAAAAGCTTTTATAAATTTCCTCTGTTAAAACAAAGCCACATCTTCCATTGCTAAATGAAATCTTTGATGAAAAGTTAATCCATCAAGATTATTGATGTCATCAATTACAGTCGACAGGTGAGAAACAATATTGTGATTAAATTTAGTCATCGCTTTACACATTTAATTCAATATCCTTTTTAATTTTCAGCAAACATCAATAAAGATACAAATATTTACTGGAACTTTGGTGCTGTAAAGTTCAGATAAAAACTGGACTATGTAACCTCTGAATAATGGATCATGACTCAATAAGTCACCCCGTATTAAAGATTAGTCGCCCTCTTAATCTCTTCTTTTAACCAGAAACAATAGGATTCAACAGAAATGGAAAGAAACCTTCATTATTGTTTTAATAAACTAAAGAGTATTGGAGCATTTAATTCTTTGTCTCTTATTTTTCTGGGTCGCTGGTTGAAATGTGAGGAATCCCATGTTGAATTGAAAATGGTCCATTCCTGATAATGCCTGCTTTTAGGATCATTAGCTTTCGTCACTTTTTTCTTTGTTACATTGCAAACAAAGACGAAGCAATTTGACGTGACTGTGTGTCATAATGCGGTTTAATTCCGTCAAACTTCCTGTAAGGGTGTCTTGTCCCTTCCTTGAGGCTACTGCTTTTATCCACCTTCACCTTGTCATTACTTTTAAATGCACGTGCAATCATCCCTGAATACAGTCACAAGTACCTTTTACTAAATATGCTTCAATGAGATCTTTGAAAGATAATTTGAACGAAATACAAACATTGTGTAGTGTACTTGATAATGTACATGATTGTTTGTAATTGTTGTAAGAAGAGAATCGCAGCTTTTTACCGAAAAGTCAAAACAGATAGTTTTACAAGACATATTAACAAACCAAGCTTGTGATCTAGATTAAATTAAATATGCCCGTCTGCTTATTCCTGAGTGATGAATTTCAGAAATTTGACATTATATTCACAGAAATGTATCAGTTACATTACAAAGTTAAAGTCGTTCCCTTAATGTTTAAAAAATGTTTTAGTGCCCGTTTTAAGTTTCATGGTATTTGTTGAATATATTTCTTTGTTTTCTTTTGAACAGTGAGCGAAGAGAATGAGTCATAGTTTTCTAAGATCCTACTGTGAGACAGATGGGTATAGAAACACTGTTATTTCCCCTAACTCCTCACTCGCACACATAGCTTGTTGTGTGAAGTGTGTAAGGTAATTTCCCCGTCTCCCTATAATTGTCTGCCATACCATATTCATTCAATTAACAAATAATTCCCCCGTTTGGCTCGGCTTTTTTTCCGAAGTCCAGACATTGTGTTAGCACCATTCTTTTTCTTTAATCAAGATGGACATGGCAACTAATCACTTTTTCACGTGCAAAGTCTTCTTAGCATGCGCAAATCCTGGTGCAGCTAAGGCCTTGCTGTATCGAAGATTGTCATTAACTATAATTGTATAAAGACAGTTTTCTTGACAAATAACACACATGATGAAATTTTATCAGCTCATTAATTCAAGACAGATTTTTTAACCCGAATCATGTTGGCTGAATGGAGCTAAAATGACTAATGTTTTGACAAATTACTTTTTGAATTATTTAAAATATTTCTATTTTTATAGCAAATTTCATGCCACACTTTACTGAATGGCTACCGTCTGTAATAGTATTACGGCCGATAATATGAATATCATCAATTATGTTATTGAGCAATTTAGTCGAAGAAGGATGTTTTAACCATGAATATTGCACATTATCTGGAAAACAAATCACTCTGAGTTAAAGAGTTGTGCAGTGCAATTGTGTATATATACTATTCAAAAAAAGTAGGGGATATTTGATTTTTAAGTGTTATTAAAGTCACCTAATGAAACTGACGAAGAAACAAATGACAAAATGAAATGAAGTTCACATTCATCGATTTATTCCAAATGATCGTTAGACTAAGTAAGGCACAGACTGACCATTATAAGGGTAAAATGATACCCGGGGTCAAACAGCAAAGTTACCACAGCATCACAACCAAGTCAGTAACGGGTAAATCCTCCTCTGTTTGCCAAACAAGCATTGATCCGACGTGGCATGCTCCTAATGAGACGTCTAAGGTCATTTTGGTCCAGATTGTCCCATTCCTGTTGCAACGCAGCAGCAAGTTCTTGGACATTGGCAGGACGTTGTTGACGTTGACGTAACCTCTGTCCAAGCATGTCCCAGACATGCTCGATGGGGGAGAGGTCGGGACTCAGTGCTGGCCAAGGTAATGTGGTGATGTTCTGTTGTTGGAGGTAACCTGTAACGATCCTGGCCCTGTGACATCTTGCGTTGTCATCCTGGAAGATGAAACGGCGGCCATGACGTCGTGCGAACGGCACAACATGGACTGTCAAGATGTTGTCCCGGTAGTACTGGCCTGTAACACGCCCTGCAACAACATGTAAAGCCGTTCTTCCAGCAACAGTGATGCCTCCCCACACCATAACAGAACCACCCCCAAATCGATCATGTCTGATGACGTTAACGTCTTGGAAGCGCTCGTTTCGACGACGCCACACCCTCCTACGTCTGTCCAAAAAATCAACAGTGAACCTTGACTCATCTGAAAACATCACATTGCTCCAGCGTCGATTATCCCAGTGTTGACGATCCCTACACCAACGACGTCTTGCCTGAATGTGATGATCTCTCAAACAAGGGATCACGCGAGGACGCCGGGCGCGAAGGTGACCCCTATGCAGTCGCTTCCGAATCGTCTGGCCACTCACTCTCACACCAGTGTCTGTTTGAAGACGAGCGCTGATCTGATTTGCTGTGATGACACGATTTCTCAAGGCCAAGGTACGGATAAATCGATCCTGGGCTTGAGGTGTCGCCCTTGGTCGACCTGAGCGTGGTCTGTCCTGTACAGATTGTGTATCACGGTATCTGGACCATAGCCTGCTTATGACAGACTGAGAAACATTCATCGTCCGCGCCACAACCGCCTGTGTTGTGCCGATCTGTAGCATGCCAAGGGCACGTAACCTTTCATTTTGGGTAAGCCGACGCATATCAAAATTTGTTTTCTGGTCACTAAAACAATTAAACTGATGTTTCCACCCTGGAATTCAATGCCACAATGACTGTAACATTCAAAGTCAGAGTCGTGCAAATCTTGGGTTGGACCCCCATGATGATCCCAAGCATCACCTGCATTCCATACGGTAGCTATTGGTGCGTTTGGGCGTCACATGTAACTGGAAATGTTTCTTCTGTTAGGTTCTATAGTGACTTTTTTCGTAGTCATTTGCATATTTTAGTATTATGCCCCCAAAATCAAATATCCCCTACTTTTTTTGAATAGTATATGTAACAAAGAATTAAAGAAGAAACATGTAAAAGGCTGTGGATCTGTAGATCACATTTCTACATTTACATATTGTATTATAGCTGTCTGCAATATTAAGCCCATCACTAGCCAATGATGAATGGCCAAAAACTAAGCCAGCTAACAACTAATCAACAACCCTTGAAGAGTTAATGTAGTGGCACTAATCTTCGTAATCCCATTAGAATATAAAAAACTGCTGTAAATAAAACCAATTACCTACATAAATATATTCTTATGGTATATTGATAGGCTATTTAACAAAGGGGGGTCTCTTACATATTGAACAAAACGATTTAAAGAGGATATCTGATTCTATAGTTATTGTCACTAATCAATTAAAACGTTTTAAGTTTTGTGTGATTTGAATATATATGTAGGCTCACTAACCAGGCAGGAGGCCTTGGGTTCCATCATTGTTCTGGCAAAGAAACTTTCTTTGGGTATTCCAGTTGGGTTTCTCAATGTCGGTCTAGTCGTTCGGATGTAGAGAATTAGTGATATCAAAGACCATATGTGGCACTATCAACCTTCCAAAATACAACCTTGCTGCATGTTTTCTTGTTTAAGACAATATGATAGATCAGTGGCCCAAAGATGATTTTTGGGGAGCCAGGGGTGGGGTGATGCATCCCTTTTCGAAATCCTGCAAACACTACTGTGGATCAAACATGATTTACAGATACAATTTTTGGGTGATGGTAAAAATGTCTCTTTAAGTTTCTTACATTTAACCCAGTTCGTTATTGAATATCTCAAAACTAGCAGATATAACCCTCCATCAACAAGCACCACTTGCTACCATTTTTCTTTCTGAAATGACATGCCATGTGTAGATATGCATCTTGACTGATTATCCTCCTAAATTATACATGTATTTCAATTCACTGCTTGTCTTGTTTATTTTCAACACTGTCAAGTCAATAAAAAAATAAAACCATGCTAAAAAAATCCTCTGATAGCAATGAATAAATATAACTCTCATAAAAAAGAGTGATATGTCCAAAGAAATAAGACAAAAGATGTTCTATCTATTAGATTACGCGCAATGTGGTGGTAGATTTACAAAAAAAAGGTGTAGAAAAAAAAAAGTAATCTGAAGATCAAGAAAGAGTTGAGAGTTTTTGCCAATGACGCAGTTTTTCATTCTTAAAACAAATGTCTTTTATCAAACTGTTGAATTTAGCAGTAACGACTAAACAAGTGTGGGTAGCTTGTTTATTTATTCAAAAGCTCACAACTAACAGTAGTATCTACAACATGGACATAATTAGCTATATAAATCACATCAACTCTTGCTGTTAAAGCCTGCCGTCTTTTCTCTACACACTTTTAGTCTTCTTACCGTATGTCTTAGCAAGCCTTACAACCATCCGCCTGCCCACCTATGACCTGGCTTTGATGTGGACCGCATCAAAGCACACCTGGGTGGGTGAAACAAGATGGGGAATGGTGTAACACAAACAAACTACCCATTCCGTTCACGTTGCTATGTCAATCATACATTTATATATCTTGACAGATAGAACAACCAGCCAGCATGATAAGCACGGCCTCCACCTTAATTAAAATAAATGACAATTCATAACATCTTGTCAACCCCCAATCACGAATAAATGAACTCTCCTGGCTATCAGGTGTGCAGTTACCTGTCAGGTTAAGTTTATTATTCTGCAGAGCTAGTTGATCCTCGGCTAAACCATCCTGTCCTAACATAGCGCAATAAGATATATCGGGGCTGTACACAGAACAATGATTCTATTGACATTGATAGTCACCTCTAATTCTATTATAGCACATTGTTACAAGGAATATATTATTCCACTATAATGACTACACCCTCTTGTTACATTAAAATCTTTTAATTTGATTTCTTTATTCTGCTTGGTAAACTCTATATCGAACTCAGCCCTTTAAAGTATCAGTTTACAAATCCACATTATTCATAATATTTATTATTCTCTGCTGTAGATCTTTTTTTTATCTGTAAAGAAGTCGTATTGTCCTTACTTACTTAGTATTTATGAATGTATATTTTTTTTTTCGTACCTGAATGTGTGTGAATTATGTTTGAAGCTTACGGCTATTGAATATTTATTTACTTTAATATCTATTTCAGTTTTGATGGTGTGAATTTTGCCATTGGTAAAAATTTTAAGGTAACCATATTGCATCAATCATAAGTCAAATGCATCAGTTTTAGTTCAGAACTTCAGGCCCGGAAATAACAGTTTCAGCTGTACCTGACAAAATGTCAGGAACTACTGAACTTGTTCCTGACAAAATAACAAACACCAAAGGGGTTTTGCCTGACAAAACCTGAATTAGTGTCTCACAATGTCTGTGACAAGTTCCATATTTCCAGGCTTGCAGAACTTATTGCTTGAACTGCAAACTAAGATATAATAAAGGATGTCCTCAAGTCTGTTATTCTTAGCCAACTTTTCAGGAGACACCTCACTTTCTTGAATACATTTACAGTAGGTCTATAATTCATATACTTATACTTAACATTGTATCTTATCATCCTTGCTTTTAAGGTCAGAAAATGTTGAAAGAAGCCTAATCAGTGTATTTGAAAGGTAATTTTACATTGATCCTTGCTATATTAACTGGATCTTGTTTATTATACAGTATATATCACTACATTATATTGACTTAGACCCTACCTGAAAAGCGCTTTCCCAAACATTGACAACAGTCAAGTGAAATGAGCACATTAACATATTTTTAAACTAAGTAAACAGCGGGAGAATAGGGGTATGGGGCCTGGGCGAACAAGTAAACATAAACCCATAGACATAATTTCACTTTACAAACACACACAGATCAAAAAAGATAAGACATGCTAAGTGTCACAAAAGTTGGGGTGAATAGTACATAAACATGGCTAACATGATGAATTGAATGGATGGGAAAACTTGTGTGGCAGGACTCTACATGTTCATGATCTTACAACTTTACTCAAAAACACTCAACAATATCAACCTTATTTCTGTCAAACTGTCTCCTCAAATCATCTCTAGTCCACACCTCTTGTAATATTAATGAAGGTTCTGTCCTTTAAACTACCCCCTCCATCAAACCAGTCAAAGAATATATGGCACGCTGATCATGAAATACATGTTTTCATAATATCTAACAAGGAACCGATAAAATAAAATCTCCAAATCATCTAAAAAGTGCAAAAGCATTACATGGTTAAGAGTAAGTGCAGGAGGAATGCACCACACACAAAGAAAAGGCATTAGACACATCTGCAGACAAAACACACAAACATTGCAAGCAAAAAGTCAAAGGGACAGCCTTAAGCATCCACTGGATGACATAGAATAAAAGTTTTCAATGGTGTAAAGACCATACCTCCCACAATATACATTACTAAGTTTCAAATTTCCCCCAAAAATTCAAAATTTTAAAAATTTGTCATATTGAACATATTATAGATGAAATCACAGTTCAAGAGATTTTACATTATTTATTATGTCAAGGAAACATGAATTTTAATATCCCAGCAACAAAAGAAAACAGAACTTAAACAGGTGTCATCAATAAACATAAGTAAGATTTTATGTGAATAAAAGTTTATACAGCCCATAACAATAAATCGTGTGAACTATTGTGAAAATCTTACATCAAACGCACTAATATATCATAATAATATCATATGGATTTTATTCCGTTACTTTTTGAAGTTGAAAATAACAAACACAGTAAAAGATTCAACTACATTTGGTATTTTATGGAATTCAGATGTAAATGGGGAGTTGAAATACATTAACAGCATAATCCCTGATATAGGTCAGCTAATGTAATGTCTGAAGAAAGAGCAATATGAAAAACTTGATAACTAACATATTAATGGTTTTGATGTTCCATTACTTACTACAGACAAAAATAAAAATACCCATTTTATACATTATGGACATGTAAAAGATTCTTTGTAAAGATCTCTGCTGGGTTTTTTTTTAAACTTAGAAAGAAATATAAGAGTTTGAGGTAGGTTTTTGCAATGTGTTTGTGTATTAGGGAGTTGGGAGAGCTGTTACTGGTTGAGTTACTGTAGAGAACACCAACATCAAAGACTTGCCAATCTAAAGAGAAACCAGGTGTGAAATAAAATAATCCTCAATCTAATCCCTCTGTGATTTATAACCAATAAGCAGAAGTGGCAGCGCAAGCTTTAATAAAATATCATATTTTCCCCTACATGTATATATTACTCGCTACTGACAACAGTTTAATACATCACTAATATCTAATTATCACAACGTCACTCCTCGATGAAATGTTCACATCTGCAATATCACAGAAGGGAATTAAAACTAAATTGAAATATATTAAACCAGGCATATGAGTACATATGTTATAAGTTTTCAGCGATATTACTAGTAATAATTCAGATTACCGTGAATCTATTTTCAATTAGAGGCAAGTGAATTTTAAATATAGATCGGGGATATATATCACTTTATCTCTGTGATAAAAATGGCAGGCTACTTTGTAAATGATAGCTACCCAGTTGACATATTAAAGAAAGACTGATTTATAGACAAATTTAAGCGTTGAGAATCTCTTCGTTACCTTGCTGTGATAGTGGTCAGTTGCGATGTCCACACTAATGTTGACAAAGGGTGATAGCACAGGTGTGTTGTAGGAGGAATTTGAGATTGTTTAATGAGAATTTGCGGGGATTTTCAACCAAATACTCGTCAACTCACTTAACTCTGAGGTTTACCATTAAACAGACATACTTTGTTCCATGCTTTACTCTATAAATATGGGTTAATAAAAAAACCTACAGAAGTGAATGACTATGTTTCTTCCCTCCAAAAATAAAGCCTTAGCAAAACTGCTGTTAAAACCCAAATAGATAACAAATTTAATGGAATTTAATTAAAAGTTCCATAAGAAATGTTTTGCTGATTTAAGCATTCTTTTTTTTCTGACCCATAAAAAACCCACACAAAGCTATCTCTGTTTATAAGAGTCTATTGGTTAAGGTCAGAGCTGTTAAAACATTTCATATCTGAAAATGCTATAAATAACCAACAAAAATTCTTCTCTTGTTTTGTTTTTTCTCAACCAATTAAAGGAAGCATTTTATCAACCTAAATAAGGAAACAAGGCAGAAATAGTGTGAATAACTTCGAACCTACATTTTATCTAATCAACATTCAAAAAAACAATGCCAGTTGCGATACTGGAGAAGAATGGCTGATTTGACAAATGAAATACATTAGAAAGATTGTAGAAATGTGCCTGCAGGCTTAAAGCAGCTTCATCTTCTCTTAATTGAGTACATGTGTAGGCCTATAATGTAGATTACAGCTTTATGATCAATAATTTAACATGAGTTCCATGCTGTCTTCTCAGGTATTGTCACTGTTCGACTGTGGAATACTGCGCTAACCTCTAATTATAGATATTAATATATATGATTTCTTGTCGTGTGCTACAAATAATAAATAGATGTATGTATGTATAGTACTGTTGGATGTTTGTTGTTACTAATGAGCCCTTACACGTATGTTCTATTTATCTACCTGTTCTAACAAAGTAATGGACATGACATCCCGTCTGTCAGTCATTTGTTCTTCTTGTCACTGATTGACAACACAACCTGTCACAGTATATTAATACTACCTACCTGACCTCTGATAATAAGATTAAATAAGGAGATAAACCTCTATGTCAGCCGGTCATTATGGGATTAAATTGGGCTATACATGTATATAATATACATAATGAACAGATTGTTTATAAACGCTGAGACCCATTATTCCAGGTATTAGACATGAAACAATGTGTTTTATGTGCTTGACACTTCAAATTTAATGGGATTTTCTGGCCCAAATCCATTGAAGGACAAGCACTGTATATTCACAATGAAAGTGAACTTAAAAGATAAGTGAAGGCATAAGTAGGGGATATAATATGAGTGTAATATTGCACAATATGAAATTGATGTTCTCAATAAAACCATCTAGCCTATTTTATAATTCTAAGATAAATTCAATCTTAAGTTTTATAATAGTCAGATAAATTATACAGTAGCCATAATATAACAATACAAACATGCTTGAGTCACTAAAGTAAACCTATAATTTCAGATTCCGAGTTAAGTGACGAGATATAAACGAATACAAAAAAACTTCTGTCTCAGTCTGAATTAAAAATCAATTCAGGAAATAATGACTCTTTACATTCACCGCTTACAAATCAATATTTGAAATATGTCAGTTTCACAGTGAAGGAAATATAGGAATAAGCAGGTGTGAGCTAGGGCTGAGGTAATTGACAAGATTTACCTTCTACAGGTGGTAAAAGAAAACAGGAATCCAGTTACAAAGTTTGTTTACAGCCAACCAACCAGAATTGAAATTGTGTAGCCTTTTCATGAATGTCTTTTATGAACTATAACCTTACATATTTTAGTGACACTGCATTTGAAAGAAGTATAATGATCTTTAACAAACTTGACCCCTCCTCACTAGAAAAAAACTTGGGTGATGCTAGATATATTGATGATCTGAGTATGGATTTGGAAATTGTTCCAAATTTTACCCGTCCTCATTAGCCCAATTCAGCCCAGAACAGTAACACGTTAAACCCCATTTCGGTTCATCTCATTTCCTAATTTTGAAAATTTGAAATATATAATGTACATGAGGGTTGTGGGTCCAGACACCACAGTACCCAATTCTTTCAAAACTGCAAAAGAACATCCATGTATTTGCTCTCAGTTCATTTTTAATCATCACACTATTGTTTTTCTGTTCAACAAAAAAAAAAGATCAATATGTAAGAAAATCTATTTCTATATGCTTGCTGTGTTTGTAGGTAATTAAGATATACGATACCTGTAATTATAATAGGATATGAACATCTATATCTCAGGTACGGCTTTATCTGTCTTTATACAGCTTTCCTTATTAATTATACTTGCCAATATACTATTGTTTTTTATCAACATTACATGTATATTTAATATAATCGTCTAGAAAAGATTTTAGTTCAGCTGGTGCTAATATCTATACCATATGTTTGTAATAGAAGTCTTGCTCATAAACAAAATAATATCCAATAAAAGATCTCCTTTGGCCAAATTCAGCTCTCCCTATTTTTTCCCACTTAATTTGGGTGTTTAAGTCTTATCAATTTTTTAAAATACACAAACAAAATAGTTTGTAATTTGACTGTTTAAAAGATAAATACAAAATTTGTTTTTGAAATGTCAAGAATCTACCATGTTTTTTCTCTTATCAAAAGGTTTTATCTTTGGCTGCCCTTTATGAAGTTTAAAGTAAACAATTTTGAAAGTGCGTTTAGCTATCTCACAAACACAAAAGTAAATCATTTGTGGTGTGATAAATAATTGAAATTAAATCCAAGGCAAATTTTAGCTTTCAAATTTAAATGTGAAAACGGATGAACACTGTTTTCAAATTTGGACAGTGCTTTAATTTCAAGTTATAAGGCTCTGAAAAACATAAAATGTTATGATGATAAAGATCTCTAATGTCAGCCTTGACCACATCTTTATGGATTCAGCATTGCCACGAATAAAGCCCTACATGGCACTGACATCAAATAATCCAGTCATATTTTGTCAGATTAAAATGAAATGACTGTCAAACTTAAATACTAAGAGCTTTCTTATATTCAGATAATTATCTACCATAAAATACCCCCTTTGTGGTTTCGTTTCATATTTGCCATTAAAACTTCAAAGATGGGAATTAAGAAGTTGCACAGGGATATTTTGTTGTTGCCTGTAGCAACAATCTCTCGCCATCTTGCAAAATACAGTTATTGGCTTCCATATGTCATATGATAGTATTACAATTTATTCATGAGAGCTGAGGTTTGCTACCCTTTTTACTGAGAGAGTGTGCAGCTGTACGGTAACATTTATCAACAAAACTTATATCAAATGAACCAACCTAACAATAAAGGTGTGTAACCGAAGTCTTAACGATCAAAATTTTCTACCTTCCCAAATAAGTTTGCAAGTTAATGGTATAACAAGCTAATTAAAAGAAGGAAAATTGTAATACAAGAAAATTACATCTATAACTGAGTAGTCTGTAGTGGAGTGAAACATATTCATGTTGAAAGTTCCTGTATTTAACAGCAGCTTCGAAGTGATAATGGCATTTTTCTTGTTAACACTGCACATATTGTGGAGCCTGCAGTTTTCTTATCTTTCTTACATAATATGTAGAGGTTTGCTGTGTCTGCTGTTAGAATATTTTGGTCAAGTTTTCAAGTGTGGGAACAATTCCCGTTAATTTGTCTGCTGACAGGGCCAGCTGGTGTACAGAATTCTACATTGGGTGGACTACCTAAACCGCAGGGAATTAGTACTTCTTGCTAGCCAACAATCATAATATTTATGAGGATTCTGGCCTATAGCTCCATTAGGGAAAGAGGATCAGGTTGCTGGGGTCAGGCTATAAGATGTTAAGACAATCAGAGCCATGTGGAATTTGTCCCCTGGCTAGTTATACACTTTCAGGTCACTTGATAGTCCAACCAAACAAACAATGGTTACTTGTTATATCGAATACAAAATATGGATCTAGTTAATTCAGATTTCCATGAGAATTTGAAGCAAAATCCCCTCAATCCTTTGTTTAAACAGATTAATATTTATGAATTTATATCTATTCCTGATATAAACTCAGAATGATAACTTATATTTTTGACTATTTCTGCACATAAATAGATCAAAGGTCACAGGAAGTATAGTTTCATTGATGACATCATATACGCTTGTTTACCATAACTCATGGCAAATGGTTATAACAATGAACCATGCCCATGAGTGTTGATTTTCTCACTAATGTACCAAAAAAGAAATGCGAATAAAAAATTGTGAAATTTTGAAGTTAAAAGACAAATTATTTATTTTAAAGATAAAATGACAGTACTAATCTCGAAGCACTAATTATCAAGTTGCATTTGACATGACCGTGTTTTGAAATTTAAAAGTTAGTACTTCTTTTTGTTAAATTAAAACATGGATTTTTTTGACTCAACAAAACTGAGTGGGTAAACAGAGGAGTAAAGATGTGTTGGCACAGCAATGTTTATCTTACTCAAGCCCCTTTATTGTTACCTTTATTTAATGTCCACATAGTTCAGGTTTGAAGTTAGTAATTGTTGATGGAGAAAAGCCAACAAAAGACTTGAAAACATTCTTTCAAACTGTTTCAAATTTGAACCGCTCGTTTTGATCAATATTGGGGAACTGCTATGGGAAGGGAGAGAGACTTGTTTGCGGCAACATGGCAAACATTACCTTTTGTTTGTTGTTGCTTGTATACACATTTGGTCTGTGTTTTTGGTGCCCACCTGCAATGAAGGGCATACTTCCAGCCGCAATCTAGCAGAAGACAATGTGCTTCTTTGATGTTTGGCTTCCACTAAGCTGACAAATACCTATGGAATTGATTAACATAGCTCAAAATGGTGATACATGTACATACAGCGTGGCTGGCTCTCTATTTTTGTTCTTTGTTTGAAATGGATATAAACTGCATACTCTGTGCCTTTTAAATGTTTAATCCCAGCACAAATCTCAGGAAATCATAGTGGAGTAAATAAAGACCCTTATATCAACATATTCCAATATAAACAAACTTTGTTGCAAAATCATTTCAGAAGGAAAACAAAAAACCACAGAATATCTTTGGTTCAACTCGTCAACCTCAAGCAGCATTCCACACCATTTTCATGTAACTCTCTCTTGTGAGGCATCATGTAACTCTTTCTTGTGTAGCATCCCATATTTTTTTTCTCTATTCTATGAAGGTCACCCTGTGTGCCCTATACCGATGCCATGATGTTACCAATGTACACACGCTAGGAGAAATGGACACCTGGGATATAGTAACACTATTATTGTATGACTTGATGAAATTAGGCCTACTTTTTCTCTCATATTGACAATATTGACCAAGATATTGTGTGGCTATTTACCTAGTCCAAGTTAGTTATTTTATGCGGCTAGTAAACCGATATCGAGCTTAAACTCAGTCAATAAACAGTCAAACACATTTTATAGGGGAAAAATAGATTTGATTACATGAGTCACAATGGCTGTGAGTCAGGTATTGTTGGTCTACCTGTATCATAAAAGACATCCTCTATTATTAATAAGCAGTCATTTAAAAAACATAGCTGACATCCAGAAATCAATAGAACAAGGAGCAGCGCTAACAGAGGCACCGTGTGGACAAAGTCTCTACCTTATTATATAACCATGACGATTACATTGTTTCCTTTTACTCATGCTTCTCATGGCAGGTAACAACTGAGTTAATTAAAAGTAATTAAGCACTATTTAAATTCATTCATGATTTTTTTATTATGCAACTGTCACCTTGTTTGCTTTTATCAATTCAATTTCCATTGATCAAAGGTGGGTATTTTTAAGTAGCTGTTTTAGAAATTGAACAAATAATACTAATAGAAGTGCAATTTTTAATGAAAAAAAAATCTATACAGTTTTCTACTAAATATTGTACTAGACATTTAAATATTTTTGTACATGTACCAAAAGAGAAAATGAACATATGCGTGCATTGCATACACTACAATATCACTGTATCAATGGCTTCCTTGAATAAACAAAGTCAGATGGTACAATGTAATTAGTATTATGCAAAAAAATTAACCAACCAACCAACCAATACTGTATTACATACATTTCTGTTAAGACTAGGTATACAACTGCCTAATAGCCCGAGATACACTTTAAATTATCATGTCTACATTCGAAAATAATATTCATTACATTAGACAAGCTTTTAATATGACACAACTGCCAAACATTTTAACTAGTTTTGTATAATGTTTCTGACAGGATGTTAAGCCTGACTGCCAAAATCTTCTGGCTGGATGAAGATGGTGAAAATTATGCAAAGGGATTATTAAATAAAAGGTTAGATTAGTCTTGGACATCCAGGTGAGACAAGAGTCATGACACACTGGTCCCTGGAGGCATATTGCTAAATTAATTGATTATTGGTCGCACAATCAAACTAACACTATAAATCTGTTGTTTAAAGAGGGTCCATAGATCCACATGAATGGGTTTTAAAACATTAACATGTCAGAACCTTGGTGAATTTAGAATTTAATACATAATAGCCAGAGAGCAAGGTTTAGTTACTTGGTCTAGGTGAGCTATAAGGTTGCCTAACATGTTTAACTGGACTTAATCCATTCCATTAGGAACTGAAGTAGTGCCATGTAAATTGGGTTGACAACCAGACAGGACTTTAATGAGATAAGTCAAGAATTAATGAGAATATTCATCCTATAAACATTGCTTCAATCATAGTTCAATTATCCAATAACTCCACTGTAGCGACTTTCATTCTACACTAGAAAAATATTTACTCAGGAGAATTTAAGTCCATTCTTTGACATTAAAAACTTTGGCGGTATTCTGAAATATCCTTCCAATTCCTTTCTGTAAAATAACAGAGTTGTTGCTGCTAATAGTTGTAACAGAAATAAAGTGTATAATAAAATGCTATTTGTAACCATAAAACTAATAGTTTGTAAGTGAATGGAGTTTATACATAATATAGTTATATTGGTATGCGATGTGGGGATAAATAATTGATCATTTTATGATAGTGCTTTTATGGTCATTCACACTTATTTGAAACGGCAATAATGTGACTATTAATAAGAATTCTAACTACATACTTACACACAATGTATAACATGTAAACTGTTCCAATGCAAATACATATACATGTATAAGGGGCGTTGGATGGCCGAATGGTTAGCATGTGCGTGCTGTATCATAAGGTCTGTCATTGAGTCAAGTGGCGTGGTTTCGATTCCCCGGTTGTACGTGACAAGGAGTAGGGGCGTCTGTCCAAACTTGTGGGTTTTTTCCAGGTCCTTTGGTTTCCTCCCACTGCTAAATACCCTTACATACAAGTTGAACCATGTGTTAGTCCCGAAATGACCTAGTTTGTATCGAATGGACAAACCCCATCTCTCTCTCTCTACATGTATAATCAAAAAAAGTTTAATAAGAATAAAAAAAGTTTCAGTAAGGATAAATAAGTTTGAATAAGGATAAATAAGTTTCAATTCTAAGAGCAAAATGTGTCTAACGGAGATAAATTGCATAGAGTCCAACACCCTTATCTCAAATAATTTCACTTTTACAGATTTATTTGTTGATGTCTAATTTTGGTTTGTTTCTGGTTTGTTTCTGTTGTATCATGTGTAAGACATAAACATCTTGAGCCATATGTAGGTTTTAGTCCAAATTACTGTGACTGATATTGTAAAGACACAAGCTGGCTAGACAAAACAATTTTAAATTCTACACTAAAAATTGTACTCATTTAATTAAATGGCATTCCAGAAGATCCTAGACTTCAAAATGTAGTAAGTAATAGTAATTCCAAAGTTCTGCGTTAACCTTCAGAAGATCAAATGGTAAAAAAAAAAAATAAGGGCATTGTGTTTGTTGAATAAGATTAGTAATACTACTAATAACATTAGTTATAGTTGATGATTAATTAAGAGCCTATTTAAACATACATCTACAGCTACAGAAGATAAAGTAATCAAGCAGATGCAGAAGCTCATGTTTCAATCTGAAAATTCACCATTTCTCTCAACGACAAAATCTCGCTCAAGAATGTTTTTTTCTTAAATGTATGTAACACACGGACGTTGTACATAGAATTTTGTCTCAACTTATTTGATTGTATTGAATCAATAAAACTGAACTTATAAGTGTATGAGTTTTCCCAGAATTACAATGTACACTTTTACCTATTCATGTAATGTGAAAGCAATACAATATAGTGTTGCATTTAGCACCTGGTACAAGACCAACAAGTAAAATTGCTGTCTTTCCCAGTTTCTTAACAAAAATCAAACAAAAATCACAATATTGAGTTAGGGTGCACAGAGAGTTCAATTAATTCTTTGTTGAGTCTGTCGAAAATTGCCCGCTGAGCTTACTAAAATAGCAAATGTACATACTGCATGAGCCTGTGAAAACAGCCATTTTTATTTTGAGGTTGGTGGTGTGGGTTGAATTAGCTGGGTGGAGTTTGGTTGGCAGGATAACATTTCTCCCCCATCTTAATGTAGGTTCTTTAATAGATAACTGAGCAGTCAAAACATGTTCATTGTGCATTTGCGGCATGTGAAAGAAGTTTAGTAGGCTGATGAAGGAGACCAGCAATATGGAAAATACACTAGATAAACACTGGCAAACCACAACTCAATGTTGACTGAAGATATTAGACTGTATTCACTAATCCTATCTTAAACACCATGAATACAACCAAGTCAGCTGCCTGTAGCTATCACCTAAAATGTTATTTCGTGTATAGCAACATTGAATAAACAGCCAATAAACACCAAGCACCCCTCACTGTCCGCCCTGTTAGTAAATTCAGATACCCGGTGTGTTTAGTTGACTCGAAATTTGCAAAACAATACTTAATTTCCCCATCAACTCCTAAATACCTTTAATTACCAAAAGCAAAGGTTTATCAGAACTTTTTTTATAACTTAATACAGCCCAATATAAATCTTACTTAACAAAACACAAAAAATAAATTGTATAAATTAAGTAAATTACATACATAAATTGACAATTAACTAAAAATTTTTTTATAAATTACGGTATATTAATAAATATATCAATATGTTACATGTGGTTACAGACCACTTATCTTATCTATATTGTATGTAATTAGGACAGTAAATAAAAAAAATAATAAATGATTTCTAAAATTAAAGGCATTAGTTTGCCGATTTTTGAATAGGGTTTTATAAAACATACATGCGTGTGTGATGACTAATCCAAGCACCAAGAGGATGTACATTTATTGATTTCTTCATTTTGTCACCTATCATTTGTCTTTGTCGTCATTTATTCTTCCATCCACTATTTAGCCATTCTCTTATGACTTTTTAATTATAAAAAAAAACAATATGAGAACCCAGCTAAAATGGAACAGATCATGCTAATTTTAATCCTAATGAACATTTTTCAAATAAGAAATGGGCTGCCATCTCAAATATCACTGATTCTTAATTCGATGCCAGATTTTCAAGAAACACAATTCTAATTGCAAAAAGTATCGAATTACCTGACCTGCTAAAATATTTTCTTTATGGCTATCTCATTCGTCTTTAAAATGAATTTTCTCTAATCAAATCCTTGAAAAAATCTCACTAATTATTTTATTATCTGGCTGTTCTGTGAACCATTATGAAAAGTATCATGAAAATGAATAGTTTTGGGTGTAAGATAATGTGATTTTATTCCTGAGAGAAGGGTAGGGTTTCACAGTGCTTCATTGCCCTGTCTCTCGTCTCAACAGAAAACAGGAAAAAGATAGAATACATAATTAAAACGGCAACAGTCTCGCAGCAATTATTAGCTTAAAGTGAAATTAACGGCTTAAATGGATCCGAGAGAGTCTGTTATGAAATGGACCAAGGTGACATTTGAACCAGGAATTTTAAGCTAAAACAAAGACCAAATTATAAATGAATTATTAACTATTCTGAATGGACTGTGATAGGAGGCGGTTTTTCTAGGCATCAATGTCTTGAAGAAAGTAAGTGACCTGTCTGGGAACAAATGTTGATTCCTTTTGTTCTTCAAGTTAACACCATACTTGGCAAGACTACTTGAAGAAAACAAACTAACAAATCAAGTACTCTTGACAATTTCTACATCAACTTTAACAGGATGACTTCTATTAGCACCATGGATGATCTTATCAAATATAATTAGTGTTTTAAACCATCAGACATGTAGATTCAGCAAAATATTAGGCACTTAATTAGTCAGGATTAATATCATTAAAGATTCCAGTCAGATATGTATATGTTCTTTTTAATTCCAGGCCAAAACTCACCCTTAAGCAACAAATTTGGCTTTATGTTTTCATTATGCACTTAATTAGTGGGAATGATTCAATTAAAGATTCCATTATATTAGTTTAAATAGGGGATATACATATACAATGTATATGCAATCATGTAGGGATGAAAACTCTTCAACACATAAATGACAAAGCCAAATGTACCATAATATCTGTTGCATAATCATTTAGACAATTCATATACTCTACTTTTTTATGGCATACCATCTTCCAAAAGGAACCCTACAATATCTATACATACATTTGGAGAAACCTATGTAGACAGGCACAGGTGAAAAACACATTAACATTTTATTTCCCATGGACCGAAAATTTCATAGTATAGGCCCTACTGTTTTTCTGAACATTCACAAACAACTAACCCAAAAATTAGATGATTTTGCTTAGTTTTCATTGTGAATAGCACAGACATTGGGTAGAAATAAAACTATTATTCCGAAGTTGGCATGTGTTAATGCTAGATTTCGTGTGGAATTAATTAATATGAAATGTGTCTGTTCATGTTCACTGTAGCATGGAATATACTGGCATCAGTTTTCACTTGCTAACACAATTATTGATTGCTTGAAATGGAGTCAAAGGGAAATTATTAGACTTCTAAATTAATTACTTATTTTTAAAATAAATCTATGAAAAAATGTAGTTAAAAACCATGAATTTTTATCAACAAGACATGAAAAATGTTTTTAGAAAATGAACTTCTTTACATATAAAAAAGATAAAATCAGAAAAAAATCACTTTGTTGAACAATTATAAAAATCTGTTTAAGAGAGTATATTATGATTATGGGTATATCATAAGTTTTCATCCATTTGTCACATGCAGTCATATCTTTATTTCTCTGTAAAAATCATCGAGATAAAATTAGGAAAATGGAAATAATTATTTAAAATGTTATCACAAATGCTTGTCTGAGTGTTTTATTATAAAAACACACATCTTCCCTCAAGGTGATAGAATTTCGATTTGATGTCTAACCATCTCGAAAAACTGACAAAACGCCACAAAGTACAGCTTCTCTTAAAAAGAATTGTTTAGTATCGTAATAATTAGTCCTTGTTTTGTCTTATATGACTCACGGGCATTACACTAATTTGATTAAGAAAGGCATCCGTCTTCTTAGAAGTCGGGAAAAAACAGTTAGAATATTCGGGAGAGCTCGACATGAATGTCTATCCAGGTTTCTAAGTTTCACCCAAGGGAAATTGTGTCTGATTCTAAGACACCCCGCTATGATCGACAAAACAGTTTTGTTACTGTTATGTTTTCCAGCATGGCGCGGACGGCAATGATGTCGGCCATGTTCCGCCAATCTTCTAAATTTCTTTCTTTGCCTCACGAACGTCTGATCAAACCATCTGAACATCTTAAAACAAACCAGGCTTTAGACGTTCTTGCTTGCACTGATTAGATACTAAAATTGACACAATTCAAATGGTCAAAACTAACCCGTCTCTCTTCGAGTGTTTTGCGAAAGTAAATATTGGCACAGTTAATTACGGCGTCTCAAACCCCCCAATATTATTGTTAATATGTCAATGGTGGCCATTTAGTGCAAATTATTTGATCACATCTGTCATATAATATTAATAATTACTAAAATCGCATTTTATTTGCTTTAAGAGATTTTTGTTAAGCCTTCTCCGGTTTACTGTGCGCTGCCTGTTTGCTGTTGGAAATGAACGGTTCGTGGGTTAAATCCTGATAATGGAGCTAGAGTAGTCGACTATACATTTCTACTCAAACGTCTTTAAATAATTATAGCACTTTTTGTGGAATTTGGGGCAGGACAAGCGATCTGGCTGTAACTACGCTTAAAAAGACGTCTATCTCGAGCTCGGGTTGATCTCTAGTCATTAAGACGCTCAAGTTTTTCACTTTATAAATCTGTAGAGAATTTACCGAATCGACCAGCTTAAATTCTTTTAATTTGATGTGCTGGGAATCGGGGTGGCGCATTTCAGTATTGACTTTGATCAATAAATAATCCCGAGAAAGGAATCTTACTACTGGCAGAACTCGGTAATTCATATCGTGTTAATATCAACAACTCGACACATACTGTTTCCGTTGGCCTCCTCACGTTTATGTGAATCAAATTTGTGCGCACAGATCAACAGTTTGAGCAAAAATACGAGAATTTCCTGTAAATGGCACCGTGAAAGCAATTTTACAGTTGGCGTTATTGCTCGTACCAGACTTCAGCCATATCTGTATAATATCATAAAATTACGCTTCATGAACTCAGAATAATATTATTAAAATGGAATCGATTTCAATTTTGGCGAGCGTGTATCGTTGTCTTTATCGCTCACTACACGACAGCTAATGCTCAAAGAGATATCATTATACTATGAACTTTCATAATGGCACTTTTTCCGTCTTCGCACTGCACATGTTAGTAAGAGGATTGTCACCGCCCACCAAAGGCACACATCAAAGGCCACGCGAAACCAGGTGTTTTTACTAGAGACCTTACCTTAGGTCTCTCCTAATCCATGACAAGTAAATGTGATAGAAACACTAGATCGGAAAATATGAATGAATATGGAATATATTGAAACAAGAAAGCCAATATTAGGTATATTAGTAAGTAAATGGTAGTATACGCGGAATGTTATCATAAGAAGAAACCAGGATTGACGCCTTTTTATATAATATAAGATGAATATGGGGTGTGTTTGCAACAATGTTATGAATATTTGGGATTGCGTGAATTACCATTGTGTGTTTTTCTTATATAGTGTGTCTTGGATAGTATTCATATGTAAATGTATAGTATACCGTTGAGCTGTAATAAAACACGTGCATGCATGCTATATAATATAGTGAAATAAGGTGAGTAACAGAAACTTACCTTTAGAAACTGATACCAAAAACGTCACCAGAAACAGCATTAGAAATGGTACGGGACTCCTCCCCTCCATTATGTGTGAATTTGACATCCTTGAATATCATATAAGAATTATTTTAAACATACACCATTTGACTATCCAGCTTAATCACGACTATTGTAAGTAATTATCTCTTCGCTAATCACACGTTTGTCTTTAATCCACACTTAGTTTTATAACTTTTACCCATATCACTCAGCTTATACGTGTATTTTGGGTTCATCAACATTAACGTACATCTGATGCGTTATACACTCTCTTAGTAAAATACATTCAACAAAACATACAACAGTAGTAATCCTTGAACAGTGTTTTAAGCGGGTTGTCCTATGCAACGAACGGTATCCCAATTCTGTAACTCGGCGGCAAACACGAATGACAGTGTGCCTGGAAGTAAACCTGTAATTCTCAGTAAGAAGATCACTTGTCTATCTGTTGACTTTTGTTGTCCAAGGTTTGTTGTTCATTCATTTGCAGGCCATGCACTGATAAACCTACGGGCTATAGTGAAACGGATTGATTGGGTTTCAAGCCAAGCGGATCCAAGAGGTTAATCTAGGCGTGTGATTGGTTTAAGCAAACCCTTATATCCACCCATTCCCGTTGAACGCGTTTGATTGGTCGCCTGTGAATGACTGACAGGTTTTAGTTCTAATACCTCTTAGAGAGCGATTACGGTTGACACGAGGCTAGTTAAATGAACAGTAAATAACCTGCCTTATCCAAAACATTTTTGTGTATTCAAACAGTTTATTCAACGTATAATTACAAACCCATTATCCCATAGATAAGATAAGGAGAGAGCAATGGAACAGTCAACGTAATCTCTTTAATTTACTATACCGCAACTCCAAAAGGGCATTATAAATCGCCTTTTACTTGCTTGATGACAATAATTTATCAACATGGTCACATCGGAAGTTGTAATATTAAGGCATCAAATTACTTTCTTACTTTCATAAGCCTTCTTTCAATCTATAGCAACACATTTATTTATTAAATTAAAGTTATTGGTGTGAACAAAACAAATGATAGACGAGGATGGGTTATTTGGTTATTGTGGTGGCATTATTGTTTTGTAAGTACATATTTGGCATAACATCTTTCAACAGGGATCTGATTAAACAGACTATTTTCCATAGTGATATTCGGGACCATTTAGCCAGGGCAGCGACGTTTTCGCTTATGTTCGAGTTTTATCTGCCTTATATGGAATACAAATGGCGTTTGATTCTAAACTAAACGATTCTAATGATTTTCCAGGGTGGTGTCCATTTGTAAGTGGTGACTGAGGGCCTGGCAAGGAAGTGCGTATAGTTGTTCGTGTGGGACGAAAAACCCAGGTCCGGCGTGTAACAAGTTGGAATTCGACGAAGGGTAAGCAGAAAAGACGCTGACCGGACAAAATGTTCCCTCAATAACCCACTGTATGGGTGCATTCCCGTTTTCGTGAGACCGGTTGGTCCAGAAAAGGACAAACTCAAATTTATTTCACTTATTAGGGTTTGTGTACAAAACTTCATTTTATATCATCCCTTTATTCCTAACTGTTTTCAAATGTCACTACAGGCCTGGGACTGTACAGCGCATGGACGCTTACGGCGAGCACCCGGATCCATTCACTTGATTTGAATCCGGATCCATTCACTTATTTGAATTGTGCGTTTGTTT
Organism: Patella vulgata; assembly: GCF_932274485.2. Classification (NCBI taxonomy): domain Eukaryota; kingdom Metazoa; phylum Mollusca; class Gastropoda; family Patellidae; genus Patella; species Patella vulgata. Next base: position 14,346,465 of record NC_065880.2, on the reverse strand, counting down.
GTGAGTTCTGCGTTATATGTCGTGTCCGTATATTTGTTTTTGTGTAAATTATGTGTGGTGCAGTCCCCCTGCACTTACTATTAGAGGGTTTTCTAGACCTTCATCTTGATTAGTTCCGTAACCTCATTGCTCCTGCAAATTTAACATGCACACAATGCCTATTGTATAATCAATCATCTGGAATATACAGCAATATTATCGAAACATTCCACAAATATGAATAACATTTTAATGTAGACCAATTCTTAAAATATAACTTTATTTCTGCACACGCCCACAAGTGAAAGATAATTCATTCATAGTGCAAAAGAGGCAACGTATGCTCTTAAAGAATGCGAGGAGGAAATATGTATATTTTCGGATTTTTTTGTTCTTTTACAGAAAACATACATCTAACTCACTTCCGTCATGTAGGTATAACGTAAGAAGATGCGGATCTATAATTAAACCCTTTCCAATGCTAATTTTCATCTGATAAACTAATTAGAATACGCGAAGATTATGTCATTAATTTCAAAGGTTTACAAATAAGTCGTTCTTTTTGATGTGAATAATGCTGAATTGAAAGTATTCCCACGTCAATGCTTTATCTTTCTTTTAACCTTCTCGAAAAGTCATCAGTTAAGATGGTGTACTGTGATATGGCGGACTTATCAAAACTCTTAGCAACCAGGCTTCCCGTGGTTCGCTTCATTACATATCCACATAAAAGAGGCAGTGCATTATCTATTAATCTGGTATAATTACTGATCACTATTCCCCCCTCCTAGTTATTATAGGTGTGACTCTTTAATAGAACTGGTCCGAAACTGAAAATCAGAACAGGTTGATCGGCTCCCCTCGGCTGTTTGACTAACAGAATACAGAAACGTGATTCAGGACATGTATACACACTGATTATAAAACTGTTATCTCACTGCTTAGTTACTTATTTATCTTACACGAAATTGTTCTTGTTGACAGAATTATAGTGGACGATAGATAGGCTGTAATGTAAAATGATTATTACAAAACTGACGTCCACTCAGCAAAATTGATCAAATGAAATTTTCAAAAGTCAGGAGATCATTACCGTGCTGCCAATCGTATACACAGGTCCCCAATTTTTTTATTCCATCCGAACAACTAGATGCATTTTGTTACCCCTGTACCACTGACCAGGGGGAAACCGGGATGGGAAATCTCGGGGAATTATCTCTGACAACACCGAGATACATCCTTTTAAGTGGATCAGAACCCTACTCACCGAGCCACCGTGTACTGAAAGTTATGGGCTTTAATTTTAGCAATTGCGCTTTTAGGTTGTCTTTTTTAATAGAGAAGTTGACCAAGGCAAAAACGTCGCCTTCACCCTCTTCTACGAATTCCAACTTTTAGGTACAGTTATCTGGAAAGTCTATCCTAACCCCCACACATTCGTCGTTTGAACAATTGTTAGATAATTTATCATTCTTGGCGGTGTTCAAAGGAGAGGAAGTTGCGTGGAATCTTGGAATCCGGTTTATTATATTACAGTATAAGAGGGTGGCGTTCAAAATATCTTCAGTATGTAATAATTGAAAGGTTCTGTTTAATATATACAACGTTCTGTTTAATATATACAACCTCTTGTAATCATCGATTTAATTGAATTTTAAATAGAATTTCAAGTAAACAACATGCACACCACCTGTACACAATTTCTAGTACTTTAAAGAGGTATATACATTTACTTTGGAGAAAGCCATCGATAGTAAAAAAAAACCCGTTTAAACCACACCCAACCCACACACAGACACAAATGATGCTTTGTACAATGCAGGATGTGCTTAACCTTTCCTAATACACTGTGGCCTTATACATGGGGCTCCAGTTGACAAACTACTCGTTTAGTACTCATCTGGACATTTTCCACAGATTTGGCCGATAAAGTTCTCCGGGAGTTTCCAGTTTAGCCCCCCCCCCCATGTCAGTGATGTAAGAGGGGGGTCTGACAAGGAACTGAACTGAACTGAAATGGGGTTTAACGTACTACTGTTTTGCTCCTAAACTGGGCTAATGAAGACGGGCATACACCTTACAGTGTGCTATGAGGGAAATTTTGCACGGGCAGCGGCGCTACGGCCTACTCTTATATCGAATTCCAACTGCCAAGGGATCTTTTACGTGCACGCCAATTTGTACACGGGGCCTCGGTTTTTCGTCCCATCCGAACGACTAGACAGCTGTCCTTGTCAGGCCCTCCATCCTGCATCACTGACAAGGGGAAACCACGCCGGAAAATCGGGATGAACTTTCTCGGCCAATGCAGGGATCGAACACCCGACCTCCAGGCTAGCGAGTCAGTGTCTTACCCACTTAGCCACGTGATCCCCCCTGACAAGGAACAGTGTCTGGTTGTTTGGATGGGGCGAAAAAAGATGTCCCGTGATAGTTTAAATTCGAAATAAGACTAGGTCGTAGCGCCGTTATCCGGACGGCGTTTCCGTTTTCATGAGGCAAGGTGGGGCAAAAAAGTAGGACATTGAACCTCATCTCAATTGATATTCTTCGGTTCTGTGTGTTGATGGGCAGTTAGGGCGCATTGTCTATTATAATTGGGTGAACCATTCTATCCCCACTCTCCCCCACCACCTCCTCCTTTCGCAAATCCAACATAAGACTATTCACCACTGGCCACTGCACCATTATCAGCCAATCAGTACCAAAACAACCATTTATTTATTCCTGTCAGTCTCTATGCAGATTGTTGGTTGATACTCGTAACAGTCACCCTCATTCCAGTGGTGCTTTTTGTGATGGTGTTTTATTAGAATTGGGGGGTTGGATGGCCCTAATGGTTAGCACGTGCGCGCTGTATCATAAGGCCTGTCATTGAGTCAAGTGGCGTGGTTTCGAATCCCTGGTTGTACGTGACAAGGAGTAGGATCGCCTGTCCAACCTCGTGGGTTTTCTCCGGGTCCTCCGGTTTCCTCCCACTGCTAAAGACCCCAAGGCGCAAGCGAATTATTAAAATTTAAAAACAAAACCCAAAAAAAAACATAAGTTAGTCCCGAAATGACCTAGTTTGTGCCGAGTGGACGTTAAACCCCATCTCTCTCCCCCTCTCTCTCTCTCTCTCTCTCTCTTATTAGGATTGTGGTTTTAGCTTCATATTATATTATTATCTACAAATTATATTATAGATTATTGTGTATCACACATAGCAAATGGATTTTCTAAGACAGTGTGTTTGTTTCTTTATACTGTAAATTGAAGTGACACTTCTAAGGTTGACCTCAAGGAAATAATCTGTATCTTATCTCTGTATTCAATTTACGATTGAACCGCAATGAAATCGATAAGTATACATATATATTATTAGTAATTATCGTAGAAGAGACGAGGCAATCTACGCGAGGCGTGAATTTGTTATTTTCTACATCTATAGGGGAAACGTATAGGAAATATTGTGCCCTCTTGGAAAACTAATAATTATTCTGGTCTGAACAAACAGTTTTATGAGACGAAGATAATAAAAGTTGTCGATCAATAACAATGTCAAGTGTGATAAATATATCAATCTAATCAAATATTCAAAAATCCATTATAACTTCTGACTGCAGTCGCTATATAGACCTTTCCACACTTTATCACAGGAGAACCAATTTACCATGACGTCGTTGTAGGGACTGGTAACCGCGCCCCCTGTGGTCAAACTTTCCAAGATCGTGTGGACATCTGATGACCGATGGGCTTCAGTCATGCCAAACTGACCAAACACGTGGCCCGTCCGGTGTCAGGAGTAGAAGCCATTGTTTAAATTGTTTGTCAATTTAGGAAATATTTTCAACTTGATTATATTGATGATGGTTAGCCACGTGAGACGGATTTCCTTAATGATCTCACTGTTGAGTGAGTGTGCACAAAAATAAACAAGTTGGTATTCTCAGAAACTGCACACGATCATAAATCATTAAACATAATCGCGGGGGATTGGATGGTCGAATGGTTAGCAGCAGCGCGTACGCGTTGTATCATAAGGTCTGTCATTGAGTTAACTGACGTGGTTTCGATTCCCCGGTTGTACGTGACAAGGAGACGGGTCGCCTGTCCAACCTGGTGGGTTTTCTCCGGTCCTCCGGTTTTCTCCCACTGCTCAAGACCCCTACGCGCAAGCGAATTATTGAAATAAAGTTGAACCATATGTTAGTCCCAAAATGACCTAGTTTGTGTCGAGTGGACTTTAAATCCCATCTCTCTCTCTTAAACAGAATCGCGCTGTAAATAATAACAAAGTGCCGGGTTTTATAAATGACCACATCATCACGGCTTTAAATATATCAGCGGCGTATCAATCAGACAGTAACATGGTAGCAGACTATAGTGTGATAAACTCCGCATTGTTTCACCGTCGTAAATACATCATTTTGTTATGTCTATGGAGATTAAATTACTATAGCTCTATTATAATCGTCTTGAAATGAAAATTGACCGTTTTATGGGACCCTCTTTAGTCCTCTGCTGTCGTCGCGTGGTGTCATTAGATCTAAAGCTTTCTAATTGAGGGAAAATTCTCACTCTTAAGTCGATGACACCAATACTTAGCTAGCACGGCTAACACCTATAAAATTCTAATTTGATCCAAGTTGACATCGTCACTAATATTTCAACAGTTAGTTAAGCTACGGTAGTAAATTAATTGCTGACGCAGTGTCAAAAGGCGAACGTGGTGGCATCGAACTAGTGAAAGGGGGTTTAAAGTCTCACTGTTCTTAATCAACCGGGATAATGACGACGGTCATACACCAGGCAGTTTGCTATGACGGAAATACGCACAGCAGCGTTCCCTTCCACTTTTCATCGAATTCTATCGGTCAGGGGACCATTTCCGTTTACGTCAACGAGTGCACGGTTGGACCTCGGTTGTTCGTCCCACCAGGACGACTAAACACTGACATCGGGAAACCAGTCTAAAAAAATCCCGAGGAACTTTCTCGGCTAACATGGGAATCGAACCCGGTATCTCCTGGCTAAATATAAAGATAGCTAATCGGAGTTTCTCCGAGAGAATATATTCATTCGTGTCCAATATTCCAGATTCTTACAAATCCAATCACGATGGAACGCTCTTATTTAAACAATAGTTTATTCAGATTAAGATTCGTGTTCAAAACGAAATGAAAAGGGGGTTTAACCTCATACTGTTCTGGTCCGAAGGAGTTAATGAAATCGCATGCTAAATCACACATTGTCAAAAAAAAGGATTCAAAAACAGACTAGGGGCTTATATGAATTCGCCTCCTTATTAATAATTATACTACAAATTACAACGGAACGCTTTCATCAAGTATGGCATGGCTCCAGAAGGTGATGGCATTTCAGATGTTCACACTGTAAACGCTTCTACAATTAAGTTTATTAGCGAAACACCCATGTTGTGCTATCACAGCGCGTTTTATAGATTTATATTTTTATAATTTGTCACGCATGACCGTCCCATCTTCCGTGTGATGTGATTTAAATTAAATGTTGACTTCTGTTTAAGCTATCTACAGTTTAAAAGACCTAACAGATGAAATCAAGCATACAATTTTACTACTTGAACTTTACCATCCCACCAGAACGCAATGTTGGCGAAGCGCAATTTTATCCATCCAACTATCGGCGGTAAAAGGGGTGCATTGACGGTGAAAATGACCCTTCCACCGACGGCTAACTTTGGTCTGTTGATTTAGTCGATAAACATTATATAATGTTAAACCAAGGAAAACAAAATGACATAAGTGAGATGCGGTTAAAGTGAACTGAGTGTAATTACGTTGGTCGTCTCATATGAAGCTTATCTCCCGGAGTCTTCGGCATTAAAGATGGCGGACACCCCCTATGGAATTCCCCCGGATCGCATCTTTTAAACAGACCAACAGACGGCCTGTGGTTCCCAGGACAAGATGCTAATCTCGCCCCACGTGCCGATAATAAAGCGATTAGCCAGCTCTCTCCGGCCATTATAACAGGTCGAATTAAAAGCGATTTAAAGGGACGAGGTCATTCATAGATTATCGCTTAGTTAGATAAGACCATGATATGACCATCAACACAATATATATCACAATAGGCGCACCACAAATTACAGCCAAATGAATGACTCGAACAGTTGGTCAAATAAATCGAATGAACAACCACAGCCAATCTTCAAAGAACAATGACCGGGAAGCCGTGAGGACACTAATGGTTAAGAAATGAGTGTTATCTATAACATGTGATATTGTGGTTGTGGGATATGGATATTGTTCTCGTGTGATTGGTTTTAAGATAACAATACTTCTGGCGATTAGGCTACTATAACATGTTCTTTCACTCCATTAGATCAACTCTATTGATAATGCGCATTGATGCTTAGGTATGAATAAAATACGGACGAGGAATTGTCATGTTATATACCACAGAAACAGAAATATAATACATTTTATACATGAAGTACATTCATGCCTCGATACTCTTCAATATGACTCTATCAATTTAGTCCGGGCGGATTTCATACGTCAAATTAAGGAGTCGAAAAAGTGGGGGTTGTTATAAAAAATTTTCTCTGGCCGACACATATCAAACCACAATCTCTTTTATTCTTGATTGTTTCCTCTCATTATACAGACGCCTGTCCTGGACAAGACGATCATTCGATCAATGTTATCGTCCCGAATCATACAAGTTTTATTCTTCCTTGTATAAAGGCCGAATATGACTGAAATCCACAAAACAAAGTCTACGCATCACTAGCGTGCGACGTTAAGTATAATGAGCTCTTTGCGCAACAATATGGACCATAAACGCAGAAGCAGCCTTTGCGTGCAAACAAACCAAATTTTAATTTCAATGAAAGGAACGAACAATGGTGTTTGTAATATCTTTTTCATTTTAAGTGATAATTTGAATTTGTTTTTACCCCCTTAAATAGTAAAGAAATAACGGGGAATATTGAATAATGTTCAAGTAACAGGAAGAAGGCTTCAAAGTGTATTCATAAATAACATAGTACAGCTGTTGTCGTTAGCGTCGCTAGATTTTCATTGTTATTATTGATGTTCCAGAACAGCACAATATTTTGTATTCGTTTGAAGCAACGCGCACTCTTCCGGTTTATTACATAATTATATTATTATTTTATTATGGATAAAACAAGTCATGTTTAGACCGTGATTGCATGATTTTAATTATCTTAATTGTAGGTCTAAGTGCTTTGTATGTTTTTTAAGATGAAAAAATGGACCTATACAATCAAAGTAATTATAACACTTATTAGACTAGCCGGTTTTAACCTATATGCCCTAATTATAGTGTGTATTTAAGCCTATGTTAGGCCTATATTTATAAATATATACGCCATATACATGGTTAAAATTGATTTCAGATGTTTGTTAAAATCTAATCTAAAGGATTGTTTTGAATATATGGGTATAGAATTTCCAGCTCCCATAATAATGCGTTGATCAACCTATGCGACTAAGCGGACGGAGGTCACGGTAGCTAAGTGGGTAAGACGCTGGCTCGCTAGCCTGGAGGTCGGGTGTTCGATCCCTGCATTGGCCGAGAAAGTTCATCCAAATTTTCCGGCGTGGTTCCCCCTTGTCAGTGATGCAGGACGGAGGGCCTGACAAGGACAGCTGTCTAGTCATTCGTATGAGACGAAAAACTGAGGTCCCGTGTACATATTGGCGTGTACTTTGACAGATGGAATTCGATAGAAGAGTAGGCCGTAGTGCCGCTATCCGGGCCAAATTTCCCTCATAGCACACTGTATGGCGTATGTCCGTCTTCATTAGCTAAGTTCGGAGCAAAATAGTAGGACGTTAAACCCTATTTCATTTCATTTCATTTCTCTTATAACTAAATTATGACAATTATACTGCTGCATAAAACTGTTTGGTAGATACGGTAATCCTCTCAACAAAAGCTAAAAGTTTTTTCTTAACAGGATGTAAAGAACCAAATGTTGTAGTTGAATAGATTTATTTAGCAATAATTAAAAAATGGAAAGACGCGTTAAAATGTACCTCATTCCTTCATTGTTGAAATTATTAGGGAATCGGTGGGTTGCTTACACTATGCGAAATCAGATTTGGGTCTTAAAAAAATAATTTGGAATCCAACACTGGCCAATTTGAGTTAAACAAATGGTATTATAATAGGACAGAGATGTTGATTTTTCCGTTCATTCCGTAAACGAAAACAAGTAGGCCTACTCTACCCACCCATCCCACTTTACATTATGCGTAATGTGTCAATTCTGAAAAATTCTGAAAAGTTCTTCTCAATTCCGGCAAATATTCACACGAGATTTCTTTTGTCTTTAGCCCAAAAGCCAAATAGATAGAAGTTTTACTATTGTTTTTCCTTCACAAATTTAAATCTCTCAAATAGTTCTAGCTATCTGACATAGAATTGGATTTCATTTTGCAAAAACATTCCCTCATGAATATAGTTTATTTTTTTTCGTTGACATTTTGATGGATATTCAATATTTCCTTCATGCAAATGTCATTTATAGCAGTACCCATTAAAAGTCTAGTCAGTGATGAGATAGTCTTTGTGTTATTTAATTTGTGTGGATATATTTCTTAAAATTGGCACTATTAGATAATCATCATGAACAATACATGTCCCCCACCGAAACCGACAAATGTTACAATGCACACATCACAGGAAACTAACACTGCGAATACGTCATGTTTGTGAATATATAATCCAATATGGATGGTATACATTATGTAAAAATCATTTTTCAATGAACTGGGGGCTATTTCACAAGATACCATCCAAATTTTAGTAATTTGATTGGCTAATATTAGATTGATTTTAGTGCTTAGCTAATCAAAATTGAAGTATCTACTAAAATTTAGATTTAATCTTTAGTTAAAGATACATTATGGGAGATTAGATAACGATTTGGCAGTTCTCACTATATATAATAGTTAAAAACTAGATAATGTAAAGGTAATTTGCTGAAAATTTCTGTCAAATTGATCCACTACGAACCGAGAAATAAGGGATCGAAAGTTCCGCATAGCCTTGGTCATCATTACTAAAGTCGGTACGACAAAAATCATAGTCTCGATTATCCATTTAATCGTTAAATCGAGAAGGAAAGTTATGCCGCAAATCGAGATTTGATTATGTTCTGGATACGTTCATTAATGTCTAATTAATAGTTTATATAACATTTCAGGCCTAAAGAAAGACCTGCAATAGGCAGATTTAGCTCTTGCATAATGCATGTTTAAGATTTCGAGAAACAGGGCCCAGGTCTATAACTCTACTATGTAAAAGCAGTGTACTAAATTTTAATCAAATATCTTACGAAAACTTTGATTTCTCTCATTAGGCAATCTCCTTAACACAATAATGTGTATAGCAACTTAAATCGAACAGAAATGAAATGAAATCGGGTTTAACGTCCTACTATTCTGCTCCTGACCGGGATAATGAAAACGGGCATACGCCATACAGTGTGCTATGAGGGGAAGTTTGTCCGGACAGCGGCACTATGGCCTACTCTTACATCGAATTCCAACATTACTGCCAAGGGATCTTTTACGTGCACACCAATGTGTACACGGGACCTCGGTTTATCGTCCCATCCGAACGACTATACGTTGTCCCTTGCCGGGTCCTCTCTTCTGTATCACTGAAAAGGGGGAACCACGCCTAAAAATCTGGATGATTTTTCTCTGTCCAATGCAGGGATCGAACACCAACCATCCAGGTTAGCGAGCCAACGTCTTACCCGTCTAGCCACCGTGGCTCATTGAAACGAACAAATTGCTCATTTATTTTCAGATGTGTGTGAATTTTAATATGGTAAGGATAACCCACCGTCTTCATTTTCGCTCCCTCTATAACCAAAGCATTGTCGCCACAGAGTGGGTTTTCTCAGTCGGAAACGTCGAATAGACAGAGTTTACCCTTGATCCCTTGACCCTACGATGTGTTTCAAAATGATTTTCACAACCCCAGAACTTGCAAATTTGTCCAAAGGATGAACGCGCGTAATTCTCTCATGATCAATTTCTTTCCACAAAATTTACAAGGATAACCTATTTCAAAGGAATTGGGCCTTTTGAAGATCTCATGCCTTCTCTTCTGCATCCTTTTCTTTCCTACTGAAGTTCTTAGACCCCTACTTACACTACAAAACATAGCCATCCGAACTAACTAGTCACCGACTTCAGTTGAACATAGGTTGACCCTGCTGAAGGAAAAAATAATGTTATTCCATTTTTTGAGACACCACTGTATTTAACCTACTATACACAGGGTTATCAACCTTTAATCAAATACACTCAAATAATTCCGAAAAACAGGATTTTTGCTTGATTTCAAATCAATAAAGGGCTATAATTCAGTCAACAAGTACGGGTGTATTAACCAGGTTAGATCTAATTGATAAGGCCAGCTTCAAGTTTGGTCAGAGGTCCCTAACCCTATCCCTGGACCTAGACCTAACGCTTAGCCTAACCTACAATCTCGCCAACAATCACATACCCTCACATTTCTGCGACCTTGACGAAAATTATAGTCGTATTAACCAGGAGTCCACCATGACGTCATCTATGCCATCATGGAATGGTGACGACATATCAAAAATCGAAGTCTGTGAATGGATTCCAAATAACAAGCATACCAAGTGTCATGACGATCGTAAACCATTAGGGTCTTTAGTAAAAATCAGTTTCTGGTTCAAAAATTAACAAAATCCAACAAATGCAAATTTGATCTGTGCCTGACAGCGTTTTGACCAGGGCAAAGCAAATTTTTTTTTTTTTTTTTTTTTTTTTTTGACGATTTCAATGCTAAATTTTAATTTACAGTTTGATCTATCACTTGTGACTTACGTCAAAATCCCGATAACAGGACAAATCAAGTCACCAGTGATGTATAATTTGTATGGCTTTTGGTAATTCCTTATTGACAACATGACACAATTATCGTACATAAGCTACATAGCCTTATTTTAAATCGTTCCAATTAGTTCCTTCCGCCATGTCCCGAAAGATTCACCATTATGTTTGGCGCAATAGAGCTCGGTTGGTGCTGACCTGCCATTAAACCATATTTCATTCATTCATTTCTTCCGCCATAAGTTATGACCTGTTCAAATATGGCAGTCAACAATTCTACAACAAAAAGTAGCAAATGACAAGCAAAGAGGAAGAAAGAAAAGAAGTAGGCCTAATCATAGACGTAAGGACCCGATGAATGATAAGGGGGAGGGGGGACTTAAATGCCCGAAAAAATTCCTGTTTACAAGCAAATTTGACGCCCTTTCCTGGTATTCCTGCCCGTTTTCCAAAATATAGCCTAAATTATGCGGGTGATGTGAATTCCAATCAACCAATCAATCGTTTTCAGTCCACGGAGATGCGACCGTCAGGGGAAAATACGGAACATTTAACGGTCGCAAACGCGTTTCCTGCTATTCCAGCTCGTGAATACAGCAACTTCAACGTGGTCCAATGTAACCTAACTTAGGTTAAGTCCACGGAGCAGCAGACGGCGAAACCGGTCTTCGTGGTGTATGGGAGCCTCGCCCTCCCCGAGAAAATTTTGCAACCGAAATCCCAATCTATGCTGACCTGTTTCACGAAATTTTATCTAAGATAAAAATCCAAATTTTAGTTATTTGATTGGATAATATTAGATTGATTTTAGTGCTTAGCCAATCAAAATGGAAGTATCTACTAAAATTGGATTTTATTTTTAGTTAAGATTTCGAGAAACTGGGCCCTGAATTCGAACCATCCAATCAAACTGTTGCAGCTGCATCCACAAATAATAATCGATCCCCGAAAAATGTCACACAAAGCAGAGTGGCTGCAGACAAAGTGTTTTCATCCATAGTCAATTCAGTACTCTTTCGCGGTTTTCATTTAATAGAAAAGTAAACTTAGTGTTTTATTAGATTTCGGGCACTTCATTTTGCCAACTTGATGATATATTAATGTTAATGTTATATTAATCACCCGTCTGCCCCTAAAGTCAGATTGTCCGACAGTAGGGGGGGGGGGACAACCCCCCCCCCCCGACTCGTACGCCTATTGAAGTAATTCTGTACAGTGAGATTAGAAGGAAGAATAACTGTGGTGGGCTTAATCTGTAAAAGTGAATGATAAAAAAAAGATACCGACATCGGTTCAACATATCAATTTCCTCTTCGATGATCTTCTTTCAAGAAACCGGAAATGATGGTCAAATTGTTAGTTGATTATTCTATTTTGATTAATATTTGAAAAAATATAATTGAACCAAACGCAAGGATATCCTCAGGGTAAAGCGTTTATGAAAAGTCTCACGTGAACTCAACACAATTTAATCATTTTAAACAATTAAGACATTTATATCCGTATGACGATCTCCCTGTTTAGACCATATGTCAGTCCAATATTTAAATAACACCAGCATTAAATTGCCGATTAGACAAGTCATTTGATACAGTCTTCTCCGTTTCCCCCGGTAATTTCCGTCGAAAGCCGAAACCCGGTTATTCGAATGCCGTTGTGGCGAACTACCAATGACTAGCGCGAGTGCTGTAAATTTGTCCGGCCTGGACCAAGTCGGGTGCAGACATAGAGGACAAAGTTTTGGGATATACTCAGACAAGCCAGTGGTAAATTTAAACAGCGGAATTAACGGACATTGTGAAAGAGGCAGGCCAGGTGTGCCGTTTGCAATAGTTCTTTCGATTTGAAAGTTATTGTTCAGAGATTTTGTTTCTTGGTCATAAAAGGAAGAAAGTAGACCATGTTTTTGCTTTACTTTAGGAGTGATTTAGACCATACAGTCCAGAACCAACTGGAGATCAAGTAGCATCATTTACAGACTAGAGGCCAGTCCAGAACCGACTTTGGATCAAGTAGTATTATCCCCAGACTTCAAGCCAGTTCAAAACCGACTGTAGATAAATTAATATCACCAATAGTCCAGAATCTACTGTAGATCAAGTAATACCACCCATAGACTGGGGGTCAATCTAGAACCGACTTTACTGTTATTAACTCAAGCTAAATTAGTTTCATTAAATTTAAACCAATTATTTAAAACTGACTATCAGTTTGTATCTATTATATACATCATGGGTGTGTTTAAAAGACTGAGCCGTATCCAAAATCATGAAATAGAACAAACTTTACCACATTAAAGGCTAGACGACTGTTTAAACCGCATAAACTACCGTCTTGCATTCAAATCAATTCATAGATCACGTAAATAGCGAGGAAAGATAAACATCTGCTTGAAACACAGTGGTAAACCATACCTGATATGAATTTCATGTTCGTATAAATAGTTACTACAATTAACGCTCGTCTGTGACTTTCAAATCGTCGGCCAAGGGGATTAGGTGGCTGTCGGGCGTGTTTTCCGGTCCGAGGTCACGAGACGGAACTAGCCAAAGTATACTGTGATACTATAATAAGGAATTGAGTTGAAACTTCTTGTCGTCTGAGATCGTGTATGTAAACTCTCAATGTCAAAGAAAACTGGACATGAAATGAATCGGCGATCTCAGTGAAGTTTTTGTACCTGTCCCTTTGTAGTTCTCCACGTTTGTGTACCAACCGTAGAATACAACTTTGACCTACCTAACACGCCTGGCTACTTTGCATGTACAAATGTATATTCTAGAGCAACTGCATGGTTTATAGCAGGTTTAAAGGGTTAATGGTTGTTTGTAAATTTTGACTGTGTATTGTTCAAGATCAATCTCTTCCTACTGTAGAAAATCGATCTTGAATCCAGAAGTCAGAAGCCCCTTCTATATATCATATTTCTATGATATTAAAATCAATGTTTACACCGACTCGGCGTACAGAATTCACAAGAGTGCAAAATTTTATTAAACTATCTTGTTTTGTATAATGTGTATTAGTTTCTGAATTTTCTCTGTTGTCCTTTTATTATATTTAACGAAAAAAAAACCCAACCACATTACGCATATCCAATGAAGAGCTTCACAAATCCAAAATGTTCATATTTCTGTTGGGAAATCATCTAAATCGCGATGGCGTTAAGTTACATATTACACATGCCCTAAATATCTTGTATGCTAAATCACGAAATCACGAAATTAAAATTTTCAAAATGAAAAACAACAGTTGTTGAAATTTATTGTCACATGAAACTAAAGCACAGCAGTGTAGCCTAACTGACAATTATTACTGTTCAAGTAGAATGGTTTGAATGACAGCATTTACTGCTTATCAATAGTAGTGCTACCAGGTAATACGTATCATGTTTCCAAGTTGTCAGTGAAAACAGGTGTAACGGCTAATTTGATGGATCTCAACACAGGTCTATTGTAAGAGTAATTAAACAAAGACTACTTGATATTTTACCACCATATTGACTATGTGTGCATCACATAAAATGTTATTTGACTAGGCTGTATTATATTGAGAGATAAGCCCGTTTGCGTTCTCCAGAAATCCTTAGACTTTCCAGTTGTCACAAGGTGCATTTTTATAGACACACTATTACTGAGTTTAATACTAAGTGACGTTTTACTGAGTTTAATACTAAGCGACGTTTCGACGAGGATACTCTCAAGACGAGAGTATCCTCGTCGAAACGTCGCTTAGTATTAAACTCAGTAATCAAGACGAGAGTATCCTCGTCGAAACGTCGCTTAGTATTAAACTCAGTAATCAAGACGAGAGTATCCTCGTCGAAACGTCGTTTAGTATTAAACTCAGTAATCCATAAAATTGTACCTTGTGTTAATATGTTCAGTTACTAAATGCCAATCAAAGAAGATTTCCAGTTGTCGCAATATAATTCAAAGTTTATTTACTAGCTTTATTATATGTTCTATCGAGGCCGTTGCCATAGAGAGAATCATCTGTCAGGTTATACAAAATGGCTCGAAAAATGATCGCAGATTATAACCTTGCATGTTAAATATGGCTGCCGGAAGTACGTAACGGTCGTATCTTTATTATAAACGCGTGAAACATGACAACCATTACTGTATGTATTCATCATTATCGCTGTTGATGTGATCGGTTTTCGATTTTTCGATTAAGATCTATTATACCTAGACCACCAACAGGAAACGTATACCATACCCAGCTTTTCTCATTTGTTTGTAAATTTATCTGATTCTGTTTCGCGTGGTTAGTTAGTTACAGAGAGGACAAATGATTAAATAATACTAAAATCACGAACATTTACTAATATATGTACTGTCATTTGTCACCTTTATTTCAATGTTACACGTACAAAGGCTAGTCACACCCTAATACGTAACACAACCAGGCAATTCAGGTGAAAGTTCATGTCCCTTACCGTGATTATGAACAATACAGCGCTGAGTAAGCAGGTCAAGGGGAATGTGCTGCCAACATCAGTAGCGTGCCCCCATCCCACTTCTCTTAAAGGCTCAATACCACTCTTGTTGTAACTGAATAATATATCCCAATCTTTATTCTGGTCAACAAATTGTACTATTTTACAATATTCCAGTTAATTGATGATACAAATTTCATCTTAACACACCTAATTTAAAAAAATGAAAAATTTCAACTAAATGATTTGAAAATCCTGACGTAAAGCTTTTTAAATGTGACTTGGATTTAAAAATATTTTTGAACCCTTTGGACAAGTAAAATAGGATTTAATGGATAATTTACACAACAGGTAGGACACTAACACATCTAGTACTTAAAATAAGGCTATTTTTTTATTTTCTGGAGCTGTCAAGCCAGCAAGAGTGTTATTGTCCCTTTAAGCAAAACTGCGATTTGCAGTAATACTTTATGATCACTATTTTGTAAAACGACAATTTCACTCCATGAGATATTACTTTCCCTTAACTATTATACTAGAACGTTTGATTAACCCCTCATTTACATGTATTTAGGAAGTTCAAATAGCTATCAGCCATCGTTGTACTTTTGTATCTTAGCCCAAGCAAGTTCATATCCTTTTGATATCCTTAAAATATGGTTTCGTGAAGGAAATTACTTTTTCACTAATTAAAATACATATAGCCTACATTTATATGTATACATTTTGTACCAAAATATGTTCGAGTGAAGTTCAGTCGAAACTTGACAATTCAGTCAATTTCTTTTATTTTCAGTTGTGATCAGACAAGAAAGCAATCCCAAGAGAAATGATGGTGGTTAGTTTCTGTCATATTTCAATGAACAGACGACTCCAATAAGAAGTCAAGGACATTGACTCTTTCTGATATCTTTTGGATGGTTAGCCTTGATTACCCATGTGGTCTCCTTTGTTCAACAGACGTACACAGAATGGCGCACATACGCAGGTTGGGTTCCAAATGGACGTCTGCCGAGAATAAAGTGCTATTTTCTCTTCGACTATAGAATAGTATCATATGGCGGTATCATTGTCGAAGAATGCTTGACATATCGCAATGTTTACCTCTGTATAATTTAGACACCAGATAAGCGTTACAGTTTTAATAAATGCTAGCGGTCACAAAGACTATCATTAACAAAAGCAGTAAAGATAGAGAAACTGACGTTTATCTGTAAAAAGGGTTATATTTTAATCTTAATCAGTTCTTGAAATACATTTTTATACAATGTGTTATATCATCATGACATTCATGTCTAACCTTGGTATGCAATTGCTGTTACTGGAAAATGAAACTTGCTTCAGTAACATGATCACGCCAGGGTTGAAAAAGAGACATTGATAATCGTGAGTTAATATTTAGGATCATCAAGTCTCCTTTAACCTGGAAGACTTGGCGGGAACTTTATGCTACCAGCTAACTTAAAATCAAAGGTGTGATGATATGATTATCATAAACAGTAGCTTGAATCAAGTACATCCCATCATGGGATGACTGTGTTTTCAGATTATTTTGCCAAATTTTTCATTATGATTTCTGCAAACAACGTGTATTATTGGTAGTAGAAAAATCTGGAGATGTCATCAACTGGTATTAAAATCCATTATAAAGGTAATATATGTGGGCCACAGATGTGCTTTAATACGCCTGGCACTCAGCGTAGCGTTACTATTTTACCTGGTGAACATATTTCTATTACGACCAGTTGGTTATTTTATATTCTATAATATCAACTCATTCCTATTTATGTACCTACAATATACATATATACGTGTGTTAAAAAACAAAAAATACAAACATATATTATGTACTCATTACCTGTCGAGCGAATAGGTGTTAATCGAAGAGGCAAAAAAGCCTGCTAGATCAGATATCTAAAGACAGCTGAGAAAACATTAGTACCGTTAGTTTAAATTGATACGTGCAAAGTATATGGCGATTTTTCCCTGTCTATAAACGCCTTCAACATATGTGTGGTATATAAGTTGGGTTGTTAGCAATCTAATGATGAATGAAGGGCGCAGGGTTGAAGCAAATTTTGTAACTCTATTATTATCATAATTATGAGTGCCTGTCAAAAAGAAAAGGTTCGTGCGCCATGATGACAGGTATTCACACATTGCGAACACCTTTTCTAAAGTCTACGGAGTCCACGGTGTTATTTCCTTTACCTACCGTTATTATAAATATTTGAGGGCAGAATTTAGAATTTAGTGAAGTTTGTATCACTAAAAGACCTAGACAGTACAGCGCAGTGGATCCATGTGTTCATTTGCTGTTAGTGATGTCTGTATATTGTGTCTTGTATGTAGGGTTGTCTTGTGTAATTGGTGGTGTGTGGTGCAGTCCCCCTGCACTTACTGTATAGGTCTCTCTCTTGTGGAGACATACTTAATGGCTTTGAACACAAATTCAGCAAATAATGTCATTTGTTATTGGTATATACCAAGTAAGGCCCCCATTGCTCATTCAGAGCCGTTACGATATTCTGATTCGCGCCATCTTAAAGAACTGACCATTTGTTATGCTTGACGGAGATTAGGATCAATTTCATCAAAAAACAAACAATGATGTCCAAAAGAAAGCAAATATTTGGTGGTTAGAACTTATATGATATTTATGTTGAAATTACTTGTCATCGATACCTAGCCATTTTCATCTTAGTTTCAGCAGACCTGTAGGTGTGAATTCATGCACCACAGATGTGTTTCCTATATTTATGATATATACATATATACACAAACACGAAGCAATGAGGTGTTCACGTGATGTATCTTATTAAAAGTTCATTCTGTCTTGAAGGAAAGAGGAGGCCGGTGTTTTTTTATAAACACATATGAGACTGAAGGAAACAGACAGCGTAAATAAAACCAGCGTATACTGGTTAGCGAAGCGACTAATTCTAACTTCATTCTCAAGTAATATTTTCTACCAGTTAAACTTTTCTCAATGATCACATTAAACATCTACATGCCTATATATGACAGTTGATCATAATTTCCATTATATATGATTCGTGAAGGATCCGCAGCAAGTCGACGTTTAATGAAACTGTCATCACAAGTTAGTCTCACCGTTATGCTCCCTTTTTCTACTGTCGTAAAGAAAGCTTGTGATCACTGGCATGGATGACCCTAACCGTCATTTTATCTATTATGATAGCTTTATAGCCTAAATCATTAAGATGACTGAAGCTCAACTCTTAACTCATTTGCTTTCCTCCTTTTTACTATACAGTTCTTGTATTGATTTTAACTATTGCCTCCGCTCTACTTGCAAACCGACAAGATTTCTCCATATAATTGTCTGATTACCCTAATATGTTGGGCGTCAGGAATTATATAGTAGAATAGAAATGAAGGCAGGAATGGAGGTTAGTTGACAATGGCAGGGATTGCCGCCATACATGGCCTACATAACCGAATCTTCTGCCTTGTTGCGTCCACTGTCAGAAACATGTCCGTCATATTACCACGTTATTGTATGTGTATATGGAAGGAGCGGTCCAGATGGTCGTCTGCGGGCAAGCCTCAATGTGGTAATTATTTAAGGAATGTATTACATGTCAAATCATATTTCTCATCATGGTTTCAAATTATGTTATTTGTGGATCGTTAAATTTAAAATTATCTCCAACTAATGTTTTCATTATTAAATTCTACAAAACGTAACCCAATATTGTCAACATCAATGCTATAAAATATAATATATTATCAATGAGAAAGCATAAAGCCGGAGATAGCTTCCAGCTACTATTAGGAATCTAATTACATTGAGTAGACTGTAGATATGGTCCATAGAAATCATTTTATCTATGTAATTAGACTGATGGTAATAATGATATCAAAAGCCGATCAAGTTATTTGATAGTCCTCATGAATAATTGAAATACTTCATCTACTATATAAGGACTTTTATATTAACAGTAGATATGCTTTTGTATTTGAAAAAAATAACAATCCACCTTTTAATTTCAAAGAAGTTTAGAATTACATGACCGTGTTCAATTAATACCAGATTAAATTCACGACTATCTCCTTCTTGGTGCACAATTGCTATCTGGAATTCAAAAATCATCTTGAAAATTGATATGATTGTCGGGTTTTTTTTAAGGTTGTTCTGTGTAAAGCTTGCCTTCAATGGCCATGTTTGTCCATGTACTGTGTTATAATTGGAGGTTTATACACGAATTAATCCAAATTCTTTGTCCTTTAAAATAAAACAAAGTCGGTGCTATATTTTTCATGAAGACCAATTGATGTAAGCTTTTTGAAAACTTGACATCTCGAAGGGTAAATCTCTCAGATAACAGACGAATCTAAGTGTAGTCAGGGTTATTCGAGTAAGACAACACATTAAAGAAATCGATATTTAAAAGTTGCCCATTGCCATTTAAAATGCTACACAACAAGATATTGTTCTTACTGTTGTCATGGATACTATACGTAGATGTTTTTAAGCAAGCGGAATGATGTAATAGGTAGGCCACTTTACTGTTATCTTACCTACTTATATCTATTTTTTCCAATTCTATTTTTATTGCGGACATAGACATTCTCCAGGTAGAGTCAAGTGGATCAGCAAATGAACTACAACGGAGTAATTGTTTGTTAATAACGTGAATAGGAAAATGCCATTCGCCTTGTGATTGATCTGGAGCCACGGTGGCTAAGTGAGTAAGACGCTTGCTCGCTAGTCTGGAGGTCGCGGGTTCGCTCCCGGTGTTGGCCGATAAATTTCATCGGGTTCTTCTGGCGTGGTTTCTCCTTGTTAGTGGTGCAGGACAGAGGGCCTGACAGGGACAGCTGTCTAGTCGTTCGGAGGGACGAAAAACCGAGATCCCGTGTACACATTAGCGTACACGTAAAAGATACCTTGGCAGTTGGAATTCAATATAAGAGTAGGCTGTAGCGCCGCTATCTGGGCAAAATTTCTCTCATAGCACACAGCATGGCGCATGCCCGTCTTCATTAGCCCAGTCGGAGCAGAACAGT
This sequence comes from Patella vulgata, assembly GCF_932274485.2. Classification (NCBI taxonomy): domain Eukaryota; kingdom Metazoa; phylum Mollusca; class Gastropoda; family Patellidae; genus Patella; species Patella vulgata. Next base: position 14,326,134 of record NC_065880.2, on the reverse strand, counting down.
AGGACGTTAAATCCCATTTCATTTTTGGACAATGAACTGGACTACAAGCGCTCCCCAACTTGTTCTTTGGGCAACATTTCATCAATTAAAGTTCGATCGACATGAAACTTGGCATACCCGTTCTTTGGGCAATTGCGCATGAATTGGCGACTTTGCTTTTTGATGTGTCGTCACAATTCCAAGATGATGGCGATGACGTCGTGCTCTGTTCCAGCTCCGAAGTACGCACTTACTTGTTATTTCAACAACGAAGCTTATTTTAAAAAAGTAAATATATTTCTTATGAAATAAATTAAAGAAGGAAACAGACATTGTCAACCAGTTGGAGAAGCCGTAGGAGACCAAAGGTCACATCATACAATGAGCACGCGATGTATGTCGCTCGCTAAATTTTAGAACTCTTCCACAAAATTTATTGTTTAGAACCATAAATATTATATTCCTGGTAATTTGTAGATATCGGTCGATAAGTAATTAAAACATGGAGTTCAAAGAATACAAATATATATATATGTAATATACAATTCGTTCATGTCTTAGTAAAGTTATGTATCTTTGTATAATGATGTCCATGTATGTATCCTTTGTTTGTTTCATGTATATTTCTATTATTTTATTTGTATATGCACATAACCTTGTAAGGTTTTTTATGCAATAAAGTTTCTTCTTCTTCTTCTATAATTAATTTTTGAATACTGAAGTAATTTTTATGAATAGACAGATAACAGTAGTCATAGTTCCGTTCTAAAATTAAATTGACTTTTGCTGCCTTGTATTATTAAGAATAAAATCTTCAAGACTTTAACTCCACGACTTCCTGTTCTGTTGAATTATCTCCCTCATAACTTCGAACTTGAGGCACATATTTTTTTTTTAAAATGGGGAGAAAGTTTCTTGTTGCAGAGCCTGTTTGTCATTAACTTATACATTGTAACCAGAGAACCTTTGGTAATGTTCAAGAAACAAAGCTAAATGCGGCCAAGGAAACGACGAAAATGTCAGATTGTGCGCAAACTGTAGCTGTTTTTCATAGGAATGGAAAAAAGTAAAGACCTCACCCATCTCATAATACCTACTTAAACATATTAGAATGGTCTCCAGTAGATAAATATATCAAATAAAGATATAGACTGTCAGAAAATACAGTCAATTGTAAGTATATAGATGGCGTTTATTAATAGCTTTACACGAAGTTTACATGTTGTCTAGAAGTTTGTAGAAACACCCTTCTGTCATGGAAACTATTAATTTATTCAAACGGCTTCACACAAAGAAATGCACATATATCACCGATATGCAACAACTCATTGAATTTGTTTGATTGTATTTAAAAATGAATACAAGGTGTAATCCAGAGACGTGCGCGATGAGTCGGCTATAAACGCAAGTTCAGTTAGCTTCATGTAATAGTATATAGCAACGGTTATTGTGCGAGAGTCGGGGTGCGCCTGCCTACCCTTTCTAGCAGATCTGAACACATAGCAGTATTAATGTACCTATTTCTCGGAGAACATTTTGCGGTGTCGTTCTCAGTGGTGAAGTCTTATTGGTCTTTTCTAGATTTATTTGTCTTACAGAACAAGTTTCGTGCTAAAATACGAAACTAAGATTGTGCAACATGTTCGAGACGATTTGGAGCCCAAATACTCACGATATAAAACAGAAAACAAGATGGTCAATAATTCTGACACCTGTTTTAATCGTTGGTTACATGTGTTCGTGTAATTTATATCAGTTATGAGAGTTTTAAACGCGATACCCTTCTATCTGGACGGGGTTTATGTTTTATTGTCCGCTTAAGAGTATTGTTGCTGCCTATTTATTACTGCTGATATTTTTGGGAAGTCGAGAGGGAGGAATCAGTTCAAAGAGCTCGTGGCAATCTATCTCCGGAAGACACAAGTCTGTACACAATACCTGGTTTCCGTCATGTAAATATCAACACGTTGGTACGCCATAAATTCATCCAATATGTGCAGCAAACGTCTAATTTCTCCACACATACACCTTGGAAACAGAATGGATTGATGCAATTTTTGCTGGCATTTAACAAACATCATTGTTTACCCATATCCACCAGACTAAATCTAACACAGCTTACAATATTTCTAACCCGCCACTAATACTGTTTCAACCTCGTCCTGACATTTCAAAATATCTCACTCCGATGTGGTGGGAAGAATTTTCTGCCATAAGAATGTAATAGCCAGGAGAATCGGAACACAGAAAAACAAAAATCTGTGGGCGGTTTGATGGATCTCGCCCATAAAACTTCCTGGTTCTTCATCATCAAATATAATAATAGTATTATAAGGAATTTATAAATATCGATACAGAAATAATTAAGTTTTAAGATTAAAAAATTCTATTTTCAATTGAGAAGAGACAAATTCCGGAAGTTTAATCCATAATGATGAGCCATGGATATATGCGGCACTTAACTGAAAGGGCTGTATGTTTAATCAAAAGGTGCATGGCTATTTTGTTTTCTGGGTGTTAGGGCGTCTGGAATTTCGGAACATAAAAGATATAAGAAACAAAATGAAATTTTAAAGTTATTAGGCCCTAATAATTAAGTTGACTAGGGCTATAGTGAAAATAGAAGCTAAATTGTGTGTTAAATTACATCTTTATTGTGTCCGATTTATATATTTCGTTTGCCTACACAAAATGATGATTTAAGTTATCCGGGTTTGTTTTTTTTGATTCACCGGGATTGCTTAAAACCATTGTTGCACAAGTGGAAACATGACATGAAATTATTCATGGTGAATTCTCAAGAGGAACGATAGAGAGCTGGATGAGTATTTAGGTATATATATATATATTTTAATAAAATGACGATATATTTTAAACGCGGCTTTTCGCATAGCTCCGTTGAGACCGGTTGTCAAAAATTATGGCATGAAAGAGAGGTTGAGTGAAGAGTTTCATATTATAGGTGTAAATGTTTCAAGATGATGTTAGACAATTTAAGGTCAGGTTGTGACAACCCGAACATTTTCTAGAATCTAGTCTAATTGTTCTAATTTATTGCTGGCGACATTTAATGTTTTAGTAACTACTACCATTATGTATCTCCATTGTTTCTTAATCCCAACCATCATATATATAGTCCTAATACGATTGTTTTAAATGCTATTTCCGGTGATTTATGCGATTCTAATCTGAATGGTGCCATTTTGCTGGCTGCCATTTTATCGAGTTATGGACGATCCTATCAATCTAATGGGTTGATATGTATTAAATGTCGTTCTCAAGAGCTACATGGTTTGTATCGTAACCATCTGTATTGGAACAATAGACATGGAACAAATGCATTGTTTCTAAATCTTGGAATAATTAGTAGCCTCGTTTGTTGAATTAGGAGTGGGGTTGAACAAGTGTTTCATGGCTGCCATTACCCTTTCTTTGAACCACGATCTAGTACAGGGTTTTGGTCCAACTATAAATATTAATGAACTGTCTCCATCACATGATTTACAAAATGCAATTTTGCTCGGGTTCAATTTAACTACAAAATCGGCCAATCTTTTTTTTTATCAACAAACGTTTCACCATCCAGATTAAACATACATTATGCAAGAGCTAAATCTTCCTATTGCAGGTCTTTCTTTGGGCCTGAAATATTTTCTAAATTATTAATTAGACATTAATTAACTTATCCGGGCCATAATCAACTCTCGATGGCATCGGATTTCTACGATATTAAATAGATTTGAATAGTTCAGCCATATTTTGATTTAAGCTAAAAATGGAGGAGCGAGACTTAGCTTCGACAACCAGTACGGTAGTTGAAATTATTGCACGCGTCTTGTCAAACTTCAAAGGCTAATATCTTCACTCGCAATAGAGTAAATTGAATGAAATTTTCAAATTATTCATTTACATTATCTATTTTCGAACTATTACAGCAAGAATGGCTAGCTCTTTATTTAAATCTTACATAATGTATCTTTAATAGAAACTTATTTGAATGGTACATATTACCAGGGAAAAAAATTAACTCTTGTTACCTGGGGTCTATTTCAGCTGGATTTTGACCATGCTCTATTCACTGATTTTTATAAGAGGTAATCTTTTCTATGGATGGGAATAGAATCTATTTAAATACAAAAATTGATAAATAAGGTTCGTAGGATTGTAGTCAGAGTACATAATTATCGAATGTCTTCAGATTTATTCAAAAGAAAATGAAAGGTTACTCTATCTCCCATCTGATAATGATAATGGCGATGATAAACTTAAGGTGTCGATGTGATTCATTTGGGAAAGGGGGTAGTAGTCTCGGGTAGCACCAGTTATTCTCTCATCAACGTCTGTCACCGTAACGATACAAAGCCTGGACATTATTCGGGACGAATGTCAGTCACTAGGCGGTACATGCAAATTAGATGCAGAGATCGGGTTTTGAAACCCAATGTCAATCAGTTTAATTTGATTACTATTAAAGCTATTATGTTTCGGTGCAAGCTGCTTTATCCGTGACAGGTCATCAATTGGTTTCAATTTCATGGCCAGGAAATATCATTTTGTATTATCAGCAGTAAATTGTAGTTAATCATCTTTTAGGGATATGTATGCGGGTATTTTAATCTGGGAATTGAACGTTATACGATTCCCACAGATCGTACAGATATAATGCGGAAAAGGATATTTTCTTAAAACTTTGCGTATTTGTTTTAGATTCAGAAACGCACTCTAACAAATAGCATTAAAGTCGATCGTCTACATGAAACCTGATGTGACATTAATAATACTTTCACAGTAAAAACACATTCTTTTTAAATGGAATAACTAAATGCAATACAAAGTCCTTAATCTATTACAGACGATTTTACAAGTTTTAGTTGTTTATATATCACCCAGAAGAAGATGGACATTATTAGTACATTAGTACTTAAATTCGTATCGAAGTTACCAAATGTTTCCGTGGGTGCTATCGTAGTCTGCATCATAAGTGTATGATATATCTTTGAAGGGGTGGGGTGGGATGGCAGTGCAGAAATGAAAGGTCCGAAACAATTCCCATCGCAGCCGGCGAACTTGGATGGCCGCAGACGTATTTTCCTGTCAACTAGAAAGTAGTCAAATATAGCCTTATTTATGTGGCTTTGCGATCGATATCCCACCCTGTACCCACTTAACTATTATGAAAAATATGCAACAAAAATATGTTATTGTCTATAGTGCTACCTTCCTAAAGAGATTTTATACAGTTAATTCTTTTTAAAGAAATTGTTGGAAAGGTTTCTAAAGAAATTGTTGGAAAAGTTTTTAAAGAACTTATCATAAAACGAGAGTCAGACTGATGACATACAAAATACTTTGGTCTGCTACCACAACAATTAAATCAGCCATGTTTGTGTTTTTATTCCAGATATTTTTTAATGCGGAAGTGTACGGTAGTCGGGTCGGCACCCTTTCTTCGGTATCTGTATACATTTAGCGACTATTTACCATGGCTGAGCGCAGTACTAATGTAATTAACTCAATGTACACTGTAAATGTATATTAGAGTATTTATTAGGTTTGAGGGAGGACTTCAAGGAGACGTGTCAGATGAAGGCTTATTTACGAAGACCACAACGTATAATAAAACACACGCGGTCCGTATCATGTTCATTCACGTAGAGACCACTATTTACCCATTTAATAATAAACAGCCAATATTGACCAAACGAGTATGAGTCGAGCGACTCTTTTCTAAACACTGGCCATTACAAGCTTAACAAATACCAACCCAACAATGGAATTGAATAGCGTTAAACATGCACTGTTTATTTATCTGATACGTATCATAGATCTTTAATATAATAAACTGTCCACTAACTTAGTTATAAATTCACTCACGTCTTTATTTCATTAGTTCCAAGTGCCTTCTTTTCAGAATGTAACGTATAAATTGAGTTTTCTGGGTACAAGAACTTTTGTTGGTTAATTCCTCCATTGTATATTTATAGACCTACATATCTATATATACAGAAATATTAATCATTCATAACTTTTTTGTATCATATACAAATTACTTTTTGTGAATGGGGTTCAGTATTAATGGGAAATTTGGCACAATTAATCAAAGTAACTTTGATTTTGCGCCGTAGTTTATTATTGAAGCCATTAAATGTGTAGCTAAATCAAAAATGTATATATTTTTGCTGAGTAGGCTAGAATTCCTAAACAGATTATCGGTACCTAATTCTGGACGAGACAAAACGTATTTAATTTGAACAACATCGTAATTAAAATTTCAGATTTTTTCACGAAACATGATTTTAAAACAATGTATTGTTTCTTTATTATTTTTTAAGTTAAACTTTAAAAAATTAAAAGAATTTGTTTTGTTCTGTTCATCAATGCATTCATTTTTTAACAGATCCTTTTTTCCCAGTAGAGCCTGTTGAATGCCAATTCATAATTATAATGGTCTTGAAGTCCGGGCGAAGAACCTTCGGGATTTTAATCAAATTCCATTTTTAGGTTTTTTGCCTACTTTCAATTTGTTTTATGATTTATTTAATAATTGGCGTGTGCTTTCCCTCGAGTAGGCATGATGCAAATTATTTTCCTATTTCATTTTTTTTGCATTCCCGATTGCCTCAAAAATGACTGCTTCTTCAATATTCGGCTGCATTCCAAATAATAAATACTCCAGAATTTCAAATAGCTTTAAATTTAGAGACAGGTGCAGAATAATAAAGTCTAAAGGTTGCATATTATAAGGGAAT